>NC_139229.1:189557834-190175952 GCF_977018435.1 Lepisma saccharinum | reverse complement strand
TTAAGGAAGGTTCCTGTATTATGAGGTTGAGCTTTTGTTTATAGTCTATTTTATGCACAGAAAAGCTAATTTCTGTGTTGGTGTATAGCATTTGGGAATGATAATGGAGGCAAATATTTAAGCACTTAGATATCATAATTTAGTTTTCTCAAATTTTTGCATTGTGACAACACAAATGATTCAGTGGAAACGTTGTTCAGATTAATTTTGAGTACTTTTATACAAAATGTAGTACAGTAGAGCGTCGATTATCCGAATGTCGGTCAACCGAACGACCGCTTAACCGAACTGTGTACTCGCTCACTTTCAGATATCTGTAATGAAAAAAGTACGTGACTTAGCTGCTCGTAAGCGTGTAGGCAGACCAAAATAAAGGATTTTTTTAAACGTTAATTTTGTGTACTGTGTGTATTGTTCATGCAAAATGCGTATGTAATATGTACATATTTTTGTTTAATAAACTGTACCACATACTATATATTCCTACTAAAGTTGCCTTTGTACGTTACTTTGTAATACATACTTAAAGAGATGCCTGTTTTTATGAATAAATTTACTGTACAGTACTTCTTTTTGGCAAATAAACATGTACAGTTCGATTATCCGAACAAACCAGTTTTCTGAACACCCATGTCCCCCAATTACTTCGGATAATCGACGCTCTACTGTAATTCACTTTCTTTATTATGTCTAAATCTACTATTGAGAAAACAAAAAAATACCTCTCAGAAATATATATTCAACTGAGAGATCTATAGACATTCAGAAAACTTCAACTTTCCCAGCCTCTGTGGTTCACCTGACCTCTGGTTAAGGTAAAGTTCCCCTTGCACAAAGCATCATGTCATGAAGGCACATTTACAGGTTGTGGGGGTATGACATGACACATTCTTGATTTCGGCCATTTTGGAGATGATGCAATCAGCAACATGCTCCAGCCACCTTTACCCTGCAGGGTTGTCCCCAGGGTACCCATTGCTTTGAGGCTGGGTGAACCCCAGAGCTGCTTTATGCAGGAATAAGGCTGCCAAAGTTCTGACCTTAGATCCCCCAGCCTGGGATTTGAACCTCCACATCTCCCATACGCCCTACGACTAGATCTCCTTGGCTCATATTATATCCGGCTAGATACCTTAATAAAAAAAAAAGAGTACATTTTTTGGGTTCTCAATCAAAGATGATTTTCGACTGGTGCACTCTTGGTTATCGGTATAAGTAATTTTTAATGGTTATTAACTTATTACTAAGCAATACTTCTTAATAATGCATGTTTCTTCTTAATTGGAATCAGATTACTTACTTTTAATATCACTTAAGATGTTTAGAACGTCTCTCCATTGCTTCTGTAAATTTTTAGCTGTCTTTTGTAGAGGCTACCAACTTGTTATAAAATTAGGCACTCTTGTCGACATTATAATATTATTTTTTTCAGCTCTAACAAGCGTTCGTTCCATGTGAGAGGCATACGATTCTACAAGTGGTTGCTATTTGGCACATCACATGCAATATGTGCAAGGTCTTCATGGAAGACCATAGTGTTAAGCTGATTAGGTAAGTAAAGTCATTTTATACTGATTTTTTCATAGAAATACTATTGAAACACTGATGGTAGGTCATGTAAGTTTCTTTCCATTTTTTCCATCAATTTATTTTAGGTCTCAATCGCCTTTTCCCACTAGAGGCTGAGGGTAATTTGTGTGTCAATAGAAATTCTTTGGTTAGAGGATTTTCAAGAAGGATCTTATTTGCAGAACAAATTTTCTTTCCTCCAGTACACAAAAGCTGCAGATGTCTATTTCTTGTGAAAGTTTAGCAACCCCTTGCTAGAAATGTCATTCTTGGTTTTTATTCGTACGTAGACAGTTTGTATCTCAACAGAGTAAGATATTTTCAAAGTTCATGTATATACTCACATGTGATTTAATATTTCCCCCTGGTACAGCATGTGGAAATGGTCAATTATGCTCAAACTAGTAAAAGCCCTTCAACCTAGCTACTAAATACAGTGTGTGTCGTTTTAAATGTTTAGTATGAAAAAAGTACAATATAAATCTCAACACTGCATAGTAAGGAGAGAATAACATTATGCAAAACATAATTTCACAACCTTGATCTTGATGCTAAATTGGGAAAATGTTGGTTCTTTACTTTTTCTTTACTGCGTGACTTTTTCTATTTTTGATAACAGGGAGAGCAGTATTTGTAAATGTATGAAGGAATAATATGAATATAAGGTGTCAGTTAGTTCTATGCACACCTAGTAGTATGTCAAGGAATAAATACGGAAGATAGCCAACAACTAAATATTGCAGCGAGTTAGTGCCCCAGTTTTGCTATTCATTTAAATGGTCCAATTACTTTTTCTTTAAAAGTGAGCCAAAGTGGAGATGTAGCTTCCTTCAACTACCTCTCAGATGTGCCACTAAAAATAACACACATTTTTTCTTCAGACTGATACAAATAAATCATTACTGTAACTAAATGAACACTTTGGGTATGCTCGTATTTGGAATTGAGAAAATAACTATTTAGAAAACCTCTACTTATTTCCCAGAGGAACACAACTATTTTGTACCAAATATCCTTCCCCACTTTCATTTAGGTCTTCTTCCATGAAGCAGTCCTAGCCATGGTGTAAACACAAAATGATCTCGCATTGGAAAACATAGCTTGATCAAAGTAGTACAATAGTACTTCTTAACAATTACAAATACTGTCTTTCCAGAAGACTTCTCAAATGGGATCACATGGTTTATGAACGTGGAATATAAATAATTACATATCGTGGCTTGATTGCTTGATTATTTCCTTTTCTCTTTAATTCTAGGTATCGATTGAGAGCACAGCATTGGATGTTAAGGTCAAGTAAGATACATTATTTTGATCTTGTGATCAGACATCAAAATTATCATTCACTAATCAAATGAAGATATAAGAATACTGTGGATGCAGACAGCATATGTTGAGGAACAGTGAAACTTTAAATTCAAAACATTTCCCATGACGTCAGTCTGTGTTGGACGGTTGGAGGAGAAATATTTTGTGTGAAGCTCGTATTTCGTAATTAAGTGAAGTGTAGATTACCCAAGAAGTTTCAAACAGAATAGGAACTGTTATTTTAGATGCAATGCATCTTAGATGAAGAAAATACAATTTTGGGCATTAACTTTTATTAATGTGAAGAATAAATTTTCAACGCACCAGCAGCTACAAGGACTGCAGTGAGTGCACGTGTTGTTTGGGCAAACTCCAAGGACTGCAATGAAAGAAGGATAGTTGGTTGATATTTACATCATAGTTGGATATTTCAGTCTCACAGCTCATTGGAAACTCTTCGTGTATATTCTTCTTGATGGTTGGAAACTTGTTTTCTATTTGTGAAGTTTATACTTTGGTCAAGGACCACTTCTGCACTCATGTGCTTCCACCACTTTACTTAAATAACAAGGCCTCTCTTCCCTTCAGCCCCTAACCTTCATCTGTAAATAACCCATTAGCATCTGTAAATACCTCACTCTCAATCATTTCATCATCATTGAATAGTTTTCAATATTTCACTTGTTTTCTGTAAATACACACATTTCATGTTATGTTGTAAACCACGGTATGTGTGTGTATGGGTGTGTGTATACACATGTATGTATTTATTGTTGGTTCAGTTGCTTGTTCTTGTTTTCCACAATTTGTAAATGTCACAGTATTTGTGTGCATGTGGATGTGCATTGTTTATACATATAGTCTCAAGATGCTCAGTCTCTCGTGTTCACAGACACTACTGCCATATTGTAATTGATTCATTGTCAAATGCTAGTTGTCTGTTACTTGTATTTGTACCTTCACCTGCATGTAACTCCACTGTCAGGAGATTATTTATATTTGTACCTTCACCTTTTTGTAACTCCACTGTCAGGAGATTATTTATATTTGTACCTTCACCTTTTTGTAACTCCACTGTCAGGAGACTGTTTATATTTCTATATCATTCACAATTCATCATCACCATCTCAAGGAACTTCAGGGAAACAAAAGGCTTCAAGCGTTGGGAAGAAGAGGAGGCAGCAGAAGCTGGCAGACTTGCAATGGATGGAATAACTGATCCATGAGAAGAAGAAAACAAAGGTGACTGACAACAGGCCACTTGCAAGATTAAGCCCTTTATATATCTTCCTTCCATGTGTGAATTGAATGAGGACAAGAGAGAAGTTTCTTTGTTTGAGAAGAGTGTGGTAACATGCTGAGAACTGAACTGTAGATTACCCAAGAGTAGCAACAGTAGTTAGATATGTAAACTATCATTTGTTATATAATGCTGTGCAAAATAAATTTCACATTGTTCTCTGATATATATTTTGTATGGTTAAATCATTTTATGAGAAGTAAGACAAAGGCTGCCAAGAACGTTTTCTTTCTTCTTACAGTGACTTAAAGAGTCTATCAGGAAAAATCTCTGCTTCATATTTAGTATTAATTTAAGTATAAGTATAAATGCTATAAGCAAAAGGAGTACTCTTAGAAAATAATAAATTATTGTTTTCAAATTATTACTGGCATGATATTAGTGTACTTGAAGATTGTGTTTGCATTTTGCATCACTTAAATGCCCCTACTGGCTAATTGGAATGGAGAAAATTAATGTTGATTAGATTAAATAGATGAAGGGAAAGTGATAAATGAACACTGATGCATAAACTGGGTCTCCAAGTCAGAGATAGTGATGCATCCACTGAACGTCTTTAGCTGATACAGCATCAATAGTGCAAATGCACTTCCATTTATGCAGCGTTTATAGATTGATGAATAACGCAAAACATGTAGTATGTTTACTGCAAGCTTATTACAATCTCCGAGATGTGTCTACAATGAAAATGGGATAAATGTTCATGCAAATGACGGAAAATATTATTCTCTCTTTATGATAACAAATCATGGAAAGGAACGGAGTCAGAAATTTTGATCCATCCATCCTCTACCACCTCCACATTCTAATCTCCTTCATGGCAACAGCAACAGCTAAGGGGGAAAGATAAGGATCCAAGGTTGATGCTATTAACAGTCCCAAATAATTAGCTACATCTCTACATCAGGGTGACCACTAAAAAACCATCATAAATTCAAGTATAATTCCAGTTTATCAAGGTGAACTTTCTACAAATTCAAGGATACAAGAGATGTTTTCTCTATTTTAAACTTACATATTACCTCCTGCCTCTCACCACCCACATACAAATATATAAATGGTCTGTCTGATTCCAATGTACCCAAAAAAATTAATTCAATTCAATTAATGGTATATGTGTATATATATTTCATAGACTTGAAAGTGGTCGAAAAAACTGGCTTTTTTGGGAAAAAATCTCTTTATATTAAATTTTGTGTTCAGTAGAATATATTTGTATTCTGGCTTTTCAGTACACCATGCATAATTTGGTAAATGATGGCTAAACCTGGTCACCGAGCAACTAGTGACTTATTTTGGCTGCTTCTTGCAGTGGTTCTCAACCTTCATGAGACCACAGCCCAGTAATTTTATTTCTTACAAGTCGATGCTCTGAACCCAAAAATTTCACTCATAAATACATTTCTGATCTTTGAAGTTTATATGGAAATTAATATGCAACCTTAATTAATATTAATACTGTATATAACTATGGCATAATATAGTTCAATTATGTATAGACTTGCTGTCAAATATAAAATTACGATTTAAATTAGTCTTCAAACCCTGGATGCAAAGTACCTTTTGTAGCCTGGCGGTTGAAAAACACTAGTACTGAAACTGAAGCAAATAAGACTGGCCACAATACCAAAGAAAAATCTATTTATGAAATCTGACTGGACCTACAGTTTGAAATGAGATCCAAAGCACTCTGCCTAAACTGAGGATTGAACCTCAGACCCCAAGGTAACAGCATTACTTTATTCCACTCCAGAGGCCAATTCATGATTATGAAAGGTACCTGCTATCAAAAAGTCTGCCTTTCTCCAACAACAGTACTTGTAATTTGTTCTCTGTGAATTACAGGTTAAATTAAATCTTAACATCTTATGAAGTAACTAACAATCTTGTTAAGTATAGAGAATATTCAGACCGAAGCAACACATTGATGTGACAAGTGGCCCTTCAGTATAAACAAGCATCCACCACACATGCACAAACAAGACCGAAGCAACATGATGCACGCTATTGAAATAGATTTCAGACTGAAGTCACAGGTGACCATCGACATGGTCTCCTTCAGTATAAAGCAAAACGTTCATCGTGCATGCATGAACAACAGACCAAAGTGGCACGATGCACGCCACTGAGAAAACAGTATAGTCCGAGCAACAGGAAAGTGACATGTTTAGCTCGTTGTCGCAATTTGGGTCAAAATGTTGAATGGATTACTGAGGGTCTGCTTACAAGTGACACATGTCACTTGTTGCTTCAGTCTAAAAGTTCCCTGAGAAAATGGTACAGGCCAAGTGACATTTACTTCTAAACTTTGGATTCCAAGGGCCACGTATAGCTTCCATCTCGAAGCTGTTACATTCATGTAACACGTATACTTCTGCATGAGTGTTGTGAACACTAAAGATTTCTAATTGTCCCAAAACATCGAATTTTGATATTAATATTCTTTTTCATATTTTATGACCTCAACATTTAAATTGAGACACAAACAAGACACAAGCTAGTTTTAAGTCCATTTCATGGTCAGAAGTGTTTATCAGGACTACACGTTTAGTTTTAACCTTAGCTTACCCTAGCCGTACAAGAATCTTACATACCGGGGGATGTCTCTCAGGCCTAACTACACCTTTTCTTTATCACTAAAATTCAAGAAACCATTTCATTATTGAATCACTGCTTCCTTTGCTGATTGACTGTTCTTACAATGTGATTAAAATGAGTAACAGTATCCGCAGTAGAGTTTATTTCTGTCAGAAGGAAATGCTTTCCGCTGGACGCCATGCGGAAAATTTTTATAAACAAAAGGCTGCGCCTGCGCTTTCGTCTAGAGCGTCCCATAAGTCTGTAAAATAACTGGTTTCACCAGCTTCACGAGCCCAGTTACTTTCGTTCGATTCGTTATGACTTTCGGAACACACCCATAACTAAAACTGTGTGGATCCAGACAATACAATTAATAATGAGTCACGCAGGACTCTGCAATACTAAGCAGTTTAAATGACAATAATTGATAACGTTTACAGAATACTGCGACCACGCAGGGTCTAATAATAAGTGAAGCTAATAAACTTAGAGGTGGATCTGTTAACATTTACAGAATACATTTAAACTGCTTAACTCTTTCATTATACATTCTGCTTAACTCTTTCATCCAATATTAAAAAGAATATAGCGACCATGCAGGGTCTAATAATAATTGAAGGGCGACCACACATGGTCGTTACAAGCTTTTTAAAAATTTACCATTATTACACAAAATAGTTATGGAATTCCTTGAGAGATGCAGAAATGAAGTTTAAATAAAATATTTCTCCACATGTAACACGCATTTAGCGGAAAAGCTAAGAAACGGATATGTAATGCTGCCACAACAGCTTTTTGGTGGAGTGGCTTGAAAAAAGATGCTCTTTAAAAATTATCCGTTTTTCCAGAACATAGCGACACAATTACTTTACAAAACGCTTAAAAAGGATAGAAATTAAGTTTAAACGATATATTTCAAAACATATGGCATGCATGTTGTGGGAAAGATAAGAAACGGATATGTATTGCTGCTACATCAATCCGGGTTGAAGAGAGACGCTCTCTAGAAATTAGTCGTTATTCCACAAAATAATGACAGAATTCCTTGAAAAAATGTAGAAATGAAGTTTCAATAAAATACTTCTCCACATGTGGCATGCATTTAGTGGGGAAGATACAGACGGATATTTATTGCTGCCACAACACTTCGCTGCAGGAGTGGTTTGAATGAATTGCTGCCACAACAGTTTGTTGCTGGAGTGGTTTGAAAAAAGACGCTCTTTAAAAATTATCCAATTTTTCCCGTATATCATGGCATAATGCTTAAGAGGGATAGAAATGAAGTTTAAACTAGATATTTCAGAACATATGGCATGAATTTAGTTTTGAAGAATACGAAACGGATATGTATTGCATCTACAACACTTCGTTGCAAGATAGGTTTGAATGAATCGCTGCCACAACAGTTTGTTGTTGAAGTGGTCTGACGGAAGCTGCTCTTTGTAAATATTCGTTATTCAATAAATTAATGACATATTTTCCTGAGAAAATCCATTCAAAAGCTGAAATTATGTATAAATAAAATATTTATCCACGTGTGGCATGTATTTAGTTTTGAAGGATATGAAACGGATATGTGTTGCTGCCACAGCACTTCGTTGCAGGAGTGGTTTGAATGTATTACTGCCACAACACTTCGTTGCAGCAGTGGTTTGAATGAACTGCTGCCGCAACAGTTTGTTGCTCAAGTGTGTTGATAAATCTGTCACCTAAGAATTCTGATACAATTTCAAAAATGTACCGAACGTGAGGCAATCTTTAGTTTAAATTAATTATTTCAAATTTTATAGTGCCTATTTTTGAGGACAGTCGCCATTAAAAATAAGAGCTCCTGAATCGTGTTGTTCGGCCTTGAAGTTTCAAGATCCACTTTTAAGTTCAAGTCTGACGTCATTGTTATGACGTTGCACTAGCACATGCGCATTCCTACTTTTTACGCTACGAATTAGATGAAGATGAAGAAAAAGTGTTATGATTCTAATTCCAACCGCTGAAATAAAATATATTAAAATCACGCTTTTAACATGGAGATATCCAATCTTTCCCCAAGGAAGGCAAATAATCTGTAGTTCTGCCATTTCCCGATGATGGAAATGTCCCCCCCCCCCAGAACTTCCGGTTTAGGCGAGTCCCAGTTGTTGCCAATGCAGATTCACCGGCATACGAAGTGAGAAATGAGCGCTTGTTTTCATCAGTTGTGCGACGATAGTCAAGAAAGGTATTTGTTAAAGTTCCACTATGAAGGAGTGGACGTTTAGCAGGGACGTAGCTAGGTTGATCAGTTTGGGGGGCCCAAACGTAAGATTTTTCTATCAAACTATTATAAATTAACAAACTATTTATACACCATATAGGCCTATGCTGTATACATACAATATATATGTATGTTTGTGTGTATATAGTCTTGGAAAGAAAAGGATCAAGGGCCTCCTCGGTGGCGCATGGTAGGATCGTCGCCTTGTAATCAAGGGGTTCCGGGTTCGATATTATATGCACACGTCTAATTTCTTAAAATTAATCTTATTTGTGTGTGGAGAACTGAATATATGATGGCACTGGATAAAACAAAGTTACCACACGCTCAAATAATTACGCTCTTGTCTTTAGTTCGGCAGGTTCAACAACCTGCCCGGGTTCGATTCCCGATGGAGCCACATAGTTGTTCGGATCTCACTTAAAACTGTAGGTTCAGTCCCGATTATCCATACTGTACGTACAGTGGATTTAAAACACGAACTCGATAATTGGAAGGTTTTAGAAGAACTAAACATGGCTTTTTATGTATCGTAAAACTTTGCTTCTTTTCACCCTACTTTTACAGTTTTTCTTCCTAAGAATTCCACTGAGTATAACACGCTACGAAACCAGAGGTCCAAGCTTCGGACATTGGACAGGTATGGTTGTATCATGTCTGTCCCATCACCATTCCTTCGGCTCATCATTCATCCTCATCGTCGCATTTAACCCAAGAGGTAGAAAAGCGGCGTAATATAGAAATATATAAATGATTGATTTGGTTTATTTTACTTCGCTTTTATGACACTTTTGGCTAATCGTGAAGATGAAGATGACAATGAGTGATGTGAAATTGATGAGAGGACCATCATAAAGATCACACACGCCCAGCCCGGGATTCGAACCCACGACCCCTGGCATCGTAATGCACCTTGTTAACACTGCACAATATATAGAAAACAGAAAATGCTTGATAAGTTATTTACTTCTCCATAACTCATGATTATAAGTATTATTGGCTGTATGACTAGGGATTAATTATATTTGTATGTCTAGCCAACCTAGCCACCTAAGCAGCAACAGCTTCCGCATTTGCAGGTGGATGCTAAATGAAGAAAAATCACAGAAAGTCGGAAATATATACAAATTTTGTAACATAATAATTATAGAGCATGCAGACGGCTGTAAAAACAATTGCTTCATACCTAGTTTCCTTCCTTAATTGAAACGTGGTTTATTCTTCATTATACATGAGATCAACCACCCTGGGAGTCGAACCCAGGATCTTGTGTGGTAGTCAGACTCTCTTTTAGAATGCCAATATGTTGGATATTTGGTCGATCAGTCGATCCTGATCCATTGTTTCCAGAGGAAGACAATCTGGCAGTTTCTCACCGACATTTTACTCGCGATGTAGGGAAACGAGATCACAAACACTTCGTGATGCTATCTTCTCGCGTTTACCACTTCTCGGACAACAAATCCTACTTCAAACTGACAGATATCAACTGTCCACCAAATCAACAGAGAACAGATGAACCGACCGCTTCGATGTTTCTCCCAGAAAGTGACCCTTCCCCTCCTTTGCAGAGCACGTCATTAGCAGGAGGGTTGAGTGCATGGGAGAAGAACCGCAACGTCATTCGTTCCTGCGCCGAAAAAGGGACAAGCAATTCTTGGAATTTGAAACGCATGGGGATATCTATTCTGAACCATAAAATAATTAACGCAGAAAGTTCTAGCCACCCGTAGCTAAATCTTCCTCTTTGTGTCATTCTTTCGGCGCCCATGGAGCCAGTGCAGAGCCAGATGAAGAGAAAGTTTTGGGGGGATCCTGGATCTGGTGTGCAGCAGGGAAGAAAAGTGCATTTTTATTTCAATAGGTCTCGACTTCTCTCACCGGGATAAGCAAGAAACAGGGAAATAAGAAAGACATTACTTGCTTGGGTTCGTGCTACTGAAAATTGAAGAAGTGTTTCAAACTGCAAGAAAAATTTACTGAAGAATTATTTTGCAATATTTGTCATGAAAGTAAAATTTCCAGCAAATACAGAACAGTTTCTCGGGGCCCGTGCCACCCCCCCCCCTTTCCTAACGACGTCCCTGACGTCTAGAATCCGTCGGATGATCAACTGCAGAGCAGATTATTAACATATGACGTGTCTTTGTGTCCGCCAGTTGTATAGCACACTACCTACATACAAGTATCTCATGCACATGCACGACGAACGTTTAGATATATTCAATTATTTTGTAAATGGAAAAGTGAGGGAAAGAGAATTCTATAAAACTATAGTACGGACGCGATAAGAAGCGGCGTGCAATCAGAACGCAGAACGGCAGAACGTGACCAAATTCTGTCTCCTCGTTGGCTGCCATGTGGCTGGGGGATTTCTACGTTGCCACGTTCGCACAAACATACTGACAGGCTAGTCAGCTGTTGGCAAGCTCGGGTATTCTGGCAAGCATGAAACATTTTATCTTCCTGCTCTACACAGCAACCGAAAACCTTCACTGAAAGAACCTTTGTTGTGTTTTTATTATGGTACATTGCAAGCATCAGCTACCGGCATCTTTTTACTTATGTTGTATCGTATCACAATTACCAACAAAAGAAAATGCGTCTTGTGTTATGAACAACACTGTGGCAAATCGTTCTCCTTTGATTTCATACCGCCTCTCTTTGCCTTCTTTATCACGCCGCGATTGTTGAAGCTTTAGAACGTACAAATGAAATGTATTTCTTGAAAATCAGGGCAAATTACGTAAAAACAAATTACGTACAGCTTCGTTTCGTTAACACGTTTTTAAATTATATTTTGAGGAACCTACAAAAATTCACCTCCAAAACAGAATTTTACAGAACTGAGTTACTGTATTACGGAGAAGAAGTTATCAAGAACAAATCAATTGTGTGTGAATTGATTGATTGAGTTGGTGTTTTAAAGTCCACTTTATGCACACTACGGCTAATCTGGAATGGACCTACAGTTGGAAGTGGGATCCGAACCACTATGTGCCTCGACAGGGTATCAAACCCAGGACTACTTGATTACAAGACGACAACACTTACCCTACAGCTGTGCCATCGGGGAGGCACATGTGGGTGTATGAAGTGAGATAATTTGGGAGCTATATGAGAATACAGGCTCTGGCAATACAGAGTTCAATAAATTACAACGAAACGCTTGGCAATTGCTCGATTTCCTTAACATTAATGATACATTTGGTACATGTGTTATTAATGCTTTGAGCTACCTGTATGTAAAAACATAAAAAAATGAATGAAAGAGCAGAAGTAGTAGTTAAAGAATCAGTTGTTTTTGCTTACCGGCTGCCATTGTAGTGGCGCTATCCCAAGATCATTTTCATTGTTGGTTGGTAAAGGAACATCTTCATCTGAGCTACTACTGTCACTGTTGTCTTCCCGCCCAAGTGAAATTACAAAATCCTCCATTTTCTGCTCTTCAACTCCCTCCTTTTCCCATGCTTCGGAAATAATCTTCCTTGTGTGTTCTATAGCCGAACGCCACCTATCTGCTGTCACATCCCCGATAGCCCGTTCTGTCAATTACAAAATTTTAGACTGTGTAAAAGGTGGCAAAGTGTTCCTCTGTGCTACCAGCCCTTCGACCTGTGCCCAATTAAGTTCGATTGCATTGTACATACAATGATAAGGCGGGAAACGGACCATCGTATGTCCCGCTTCTTCTGCAAGCTTGTCTATTCGATATATGGGGAACTGGGGTTTGTGTAACATAAGGAGCTGCAGTAGTTCAGCCTTCCTCATGTTTCTGTGGGCTCACGAGAATCCTGAAGTAGGTAAATCCGGCAACAGCGCGTCGCTACCAGAGTGGGTGAGTAGTTATGTTCCCGGATATGGGTCGATAAATCAATTGATTGGAAAAGATCGATGAAAGATCAATTGATGATAAAGGGCAGTGGACAAGCAAGCATTGTTTGTTTTTGGAGAGAGGCCAGAAATGGGCGGGGTTTGAGATATGTGGATGTGTTTTGATTGGGTTTTGGGGTATGGGGAGATGGTGGCGTGGGATGGTGAGTGAGAGTGTTGTTTGATAAAGGTGAAAGGTTACAGATGAGCGGTTGGAATGACGAAATCAGGATGTGAGTGTGGGACTGTTGGGTGATATGGAAGTGGGGTAGAACAAAGGAGGTATTGTGGACGGTGTAAAGGTTGGAGATAAAGTTCGTTGTATGTTTCCGGGAGATGTTTTTGCGTGTTTATCGATAGTGGCGTCATTGTATGTGTGGTCGGTATAGGGTAACGACCGTATAGGGTAACGACCGATGGAGGGAGAAGTGAAAAAGGAAAAAGTTGTGGAGAAACAGGGAGTAAATAAAGTAAATAGAAAAAAAGTACAATTTGCGGAAGGGGATAGTGTGTATAGTATTCCGGGGTGGGAAGAGGATAGGAGGGGTACGTGGGCGTTGGACGCTTTGCGCGAGAGGATGCGCAGAGAAAATAGGTGCGTGATAAGCAAGGAGGATGAGGTATATAAGGACGATTGATCTGTTTATGTTTACATCACAGTGAGCACCCTGTGTGGCCATCGTCTTCTTCCAGAGACTACCTTTCGGAGCCAGTTTCGAATATATACTATCAGTGATCTAGCAGGTATATCATAGTAAGTATATGATGGTAGATTATTACGTTGTAATGTTTTGATTGATTTATCGATAGATTGATTGTATTGTATTAACCTTAAAGTAGAATCCAAATATTGATTGATTGATTGAATGTTTTAAGCCCACTTTATGCACAGTAAGGTTAATACCGGGTATCGAACCCGGGGCCTTGATTACAAGGCAACGACGCTACAACTGCGACAAGATTATTACGTTGCTGTAATGTTTTGATTGATTGATCGATTGATTGATCGATTTAGTGTTTTAAGTCCACTTTACGCACAGTAAGGTTAATCGGGAGTGGATCTACAGTTTAAAGTGGAATCCGAATCACTATGTGCCTCCACCGGGTATCGAACCCGGGACCCCTTGATTACAAGGCAACGATGCTACCACTGCGCCAAAATTATTACGTTGCTGTAATGTTTTGATTGATTGATCGATCGATTGATTGGTTTAGTGTTGTAAGTCCGCTTTATGCACAGTAAGGTTAATCGAGACTGGACCTACGGTTTAAAGTGGAATCCGAACATTGATTGATTGATTGATGTTGTAAGTCCACTTATGCACAGTAAGGTTAATCGGTAGTGGACCTACAGTTTAAAGTGGAATCCGAATCACTATGTGTCTCCACCGGGTATCGAACCCCGGGACCCTTGATTACAAGGCAACGACGCTACCACTGCTCCAAAATTATTACGTTGCTGTAATGTTTTGATTGATTGATCGATTGATTGATTGATTGATTTAGTGTTGTAAGTCCGTTTTATGCACAGTAAGGTTAATCGGGACTGGACCTACGGTTTAAAGTGGAATCCGAACATTGATTGACTGATTTAATGTTTTAAGTCCACTTTATGCACAGTAAGGTTAATCTGTACTAACCCTACACTTTAAAATAGGATCCGAATCACTATGTGCCTCCACCGGGTATCGAACCTGGGGCCTCTTGATTACAAGGCAACGACGCTATCACTGCGCCATCGAAGAGACCATCTGTAATGTTAATGCAAAAATTAGTGGATTATTGTTACAACCCATTACTACGAGATGATGTAAGAGGTATATCTTTTTTTATTTCTAGTCTTTATAAAGTAGAAGAACAGTTTACGAGAACTTTGACCTCACCTCACCGTGAATTCCCGGATATCATCGAGGAGACCGACACATCAGAAGTTTAAGACGTGTAAAGGTAAAAGGTGAGAAAAAATATTACCTATATTTATTGATTAGGCTATAAATCACCATCCTCTTCATCGGTTATATCGATAATGGGAGGCGTAGCAGGAGGAGACGGTGGCGCAGCAGGAGAAGGTGGCGCAGCAACAGGAGACATCTCATATAACAGGAAGGTTTCGAAAGGGTCAGCTTCCGGTTGTTCTAAAATAAAAATGTATAACTGTAATCAAGGTGTACGTGCGATATATCTAACATATTTTCTTTATATTTTCAGATATGGCATCCCTACCATTTGAATTCAATGTATTGCATGGGAATCTTAAAGATACAGAACATTCCGGGGAACGAAGGAATCTGTGGAGCAAGGTCCAAGCTCGTCAAGTGGAGAGACAGATCGCATGCTACATAGATTTCTGCGAGGAGAACGGGTTAGCAGAGAACCTGATGAAGAACCTGGAGGAGGTCTGCCGTGATATGGAAGTCCAAATCGACACGCTCACTAAAATGTTTAGTTACATATCAGAAAAAAAGAACACGTCCCCAGTATTTGGGGATTTTTTGGAAAATGTAAAACAGGCACAGTATGTGCCATCTCATTTATCCCTTCGTGTATGTTTCGAAATGATGGAGGTTTTCAAAAATACTAGAAAACAAAAAACGGAGGAGACAAAAAAGAACGATGAAAAGGAGATGGAGAGTAAAATGTCAGAACTTCTAAAGAAAAGAAAATTGGACAAATAAATACTAATACACTAATACACTAACACTTTTGTCCGATTTTCGTTTGTCTACACCCGAAAAATTAAATGAGAAAGTGTATAGGTGATTTAGTAAATGAAATGTATATATTTTAAAATATAACTAGATGGATATGAAATGTTTATAATAAAATATATTCAGAAAATATGTTATTTTTATATTAATATGAAATACCTGTATGTTAGTTACGTTTTTCTCATAATACATTGGTGACATAGTTGTTTTATAATCAGAGTTCCGGATCTACTATTCCATAAAAATGGTTCGAATCCTATTTTAAACTGTAGGTCCGGTCTCCGTGACACTATGATGACATACCTCGTAATTAAGGTCCCAGGTTTGATACCCGGTAAAAATACACAGCAATTCGAACCCTCTATTTTGATTGGTTGTTTTAAGTCCACTTTTGCACAATAAGGCTAATCGGGACTGGACATACAGTTTAAAGTGGGATCCGAACCGCTATGTGCCTCCACCGGGAATCGAACCCGGGACCCTTGATTACAAGACGACGACGCAACTACTACGTCATCGGGGAGACCTAGCAATTCGAACCTGTGTAAACTGTAGGTCTAGTTGTGATTAGTCTTTCTACATAAAATAAGTTTGAAACAGACAAACATGCAAATTACTTACCAAGCTTCCGTTCTCCATTTCTGTTCTGCTGCAGACGGTAAATGTGAAGAAAGACTGCTATAAATATTCCATATATTGACGGTATAGTTTGATCCAAATTTTGTAACATCCTCCGTGTATCATTTAAAGGTTAGCGGTCAAATTATAATTAGGAATCGGAAAACATATTTTACAAGCTGTTTTCACATTCTCTGACAGTATCTCTATGTATCATTCTAAAGGTTAGAGGTTACGCAGCAATTGGCAGTCTCGAGAAGGTTCTCTGTCACATTTGAGAGTATTGAGAAATAATGAAGGAGTCGATAAACTCTCGAGTCTTTTTCGTTCCCCGGTGTTTATAAATTCTGTGTTTCAATATCTCGGTAGACGTAATGTTTAAAAGTTAAGGATGAAATTGTAATCAACAGTTTTGAGATGAGGTTAAAGGTTTACAAGAAGAATAAACCCTAAGGAGGTTATTTGCGGTCGATCTTTTACTAAACTACACAGAACAGACACTTTAAAAATATGGAACCAGGTTTTCTGTCAAATGATATTTATTGAAAACCTGGGCCGGCCCGGGGCCCTTAAAAATGATGAACAAGGTCTGGTAAAGTTATCACTGCATGTTAAAACCAGGGCCGGTCCGGACCTTTGGGAAATGGTGAATAGCCATCGTAACGTTATTTTTGTATGTATATCGAAAACCTGGGCCGGCCCGGGGCCCTTAAAAATGATGAACAAGGTCTGGTAAAGTTATCACTGCATGTTAAAACCAGGGCCGGTCCGGACCTTTGGGAAATGGTGAATAGCCATCGTAACGTTATTTTTGTATGTATATCGAAAACCAGGGCCGGCCCGGGCCCCCTAGGAAATGATGAATAACGATTGCTGAAAGTTATCACTGCATGTTAAACCAGGGCCGGTCCAGACCCTTGGGAAATGGTGAATAACCATCGTAACGTTATTTTTGTATGTATATCGAAAACCAGGGCCGGCCCGGGCCCCCTAGGAAATGATGAATAACGATTGCTGAAAGTTATCACTGCATGTTAAACCAGGGCCGGTCCGGACCCTTGGGAAATGGTGAATAACCATCGTAACGTTATTTCTGTATGTATATCGAAAACCAGGGCCGGCCCGGGCTCTAGGAAATGATGAATAACGATTGTTGAAGTTATCACTGCATGTTAAAACCAGGGCCGGTCCGGACCTTTGGGAAATGGTGAATAGCCATCGTAACGTTATTTTTGTATGTATATCGAAAACCAGGGCCGGCCCGGGCCCCCTAGGAAATGATGAATAACGATTGCTGAAAGTTATCACTGCATGTTAAACCAGGGCCTGTCCGGACCCTTGGGAAATGGTGAATAACCATCGTAACGTTATTTTTGTATGTATATCGAAAACCAGGGCCGGCCCGGGCCCCCTAGGAAATGATGAATAACGATTGCTGAAAGTTATCACTGCATGTTAAACCAGGGCCGGCCCGGGCCCTTTGGAAAATGGTGAATGACCTTTGAAACCGACCTTCAATTTTTTTTTGAATATTTTTTTTTTTGATTTTTTTTTTTTGAAACTTTTGGCAAATTTCCCAATCGTTATATCTCCGTGCCTAATTGAGATAGAAGGATGATCGATAGGTCGTTGAACTCGGAATGAAATCCTCTTTCTATCGGAAAAGATTTCATCATTCTAGGATCAACAGTTTCCTATTTCCTTTATTACCAATCGAAGACTCCCCTTCCGACCACTCTACTAAAAGGTCTCGATGTGCAGATTCCGAATCTGTAACGGTTTTCAGGCTAACTCAATCAGCAACACGACTATGTCCCTTTGAAATGTTTAGGTTTTCTGAAATTTTGCAAAGTTTTAGGTTATCAGGCAATTTGACCTCTACAATTGTTGTTCTATTTTATTAGAAATATCTTTTCATTATCGAAGACTTTAACCTTGTTTATAGATAAGAACCAGGAAACCGTTACACATTTCTAGAAAGTTTACAATACAACCAGGAAACCGTTAGATAAATCATTAAAACAAAAGGGGTCGTAGATACCGGAAAGATTGTTACTTATTTCCTGGAAACCTATAAATCAGACAGTAAAACCGTTAGAATCAGTATTGTGATGCTGAGGTATATAACATAGACACCCTCTTTCGTGAGTAGTTTCTGGAATACTATTATCCTCCTATCATGCACTTACAGTTATCTGCTGACGAATTGTTAGTGTTATATCGTAACGGGTATTACAAAACAGCTGACCAGTTACGAAAACTACTGGCGTACATTGCACAAAGGATAATTGAAGGAGAGACTGTCTCTTTAGTTGAAGAGTATGATCAATTACTACGGGCAGTAACAACAACAACAGCAACACCCGAACTTTTCGGAAAGGGAGTATCATCGCCACCGAATATTCACACATCCGATACTGCATCATCTCAAGGAACTTCAAGGAATGCCGTATCCAGACCAGACCCGGAACCTCTACCTGGACCGTCTTGGAGAGAGGACCCCTTACCGACAGTTGAACAGTCACCTCAGAATATTTCTGAATCACATAGAAGAGGTAAGAAAAGAAAACGTGATACAATAATTCGTGAACACATAGGAAATATATTGTTACACAATATTCAGGAACGTGAATACCCTAAATTTCGTTCCAAGGGACAACGTGTGGAATTCAGTTTCTCACATCCTCCAGAAAATGTTGACCCTCACAGTTGGATTCGTCAAGGTGTTGAAAACCTTCTCACCTATGTGAAAAAGAATCCTAAGGACGGAGATAAAATAGGTTTAACACTATCTAACATATCCGACCCAAATGTAAAAGATATTTATATCGGATGGCATAGAAGTGATCAGTTACATAGTGATATGGTATGGACTGTTATGCATAAAATACTACAAAGTGCAAAAACATTTTCAAGTACAGACCGTCTAATTTTACGGGCTGACCGTGTTGATATACCTGTCGGAGGAGGAGGAGACGGTAAGCGTGCCTATTGTTTACCAAATTATATCCTAAGTACACTGAAGAGAAGTGTTGTCAGTGTACCAAATAGAAAAAAACCTCTTTGTTTAGCTGAAGCTCTGGTTATAGGGAAAGCCCATGTAGATAAAGATCCATCGTATACACAATATAAAAGAAATAGAAATCTTCTTAGACCTGTTTTTGAACTAATGCGAAAGGCAGGTGTAAATCTAACAGACAATACGTGTGTCGGAAGTGGAATTCCTGAACTCAAAAAATTTCAACAAGTTCTTACAGAATATAAAATCACTGTGTACAATAACCTTCGTGATGTTAAAGATATTCTTTTTGAAGGAGAGGTCGAGAATGTCTCCAAATACATATATCTTCTATACGACAGTACTCGGCAGCATTACGATGTTATTGTGAACCGTGTTGGAGCTTTTGCAGCAAAACAGGAATGCCAGGGATGTAACGAACTTATATTTTGTAAACCACATATTCATCAGTGCAAACAAATGTGTTCCATGTGCCGCGCAATCCCTCCATGCGTACCTGAAACAGGAGTTTATACAACATGTCAAACATGTCACAGAATTTTCAAAAATGAGAAATGTTTTACAAATCATGTTTCTACACTATTTCGAAACGGTACAGTATGTAGTGAAATCCAACAGTGTCCTCGATGTTTTAGAATTGTTCTCACAAATAATTCGTATGAGAAAGTACATAGGTGTAACATGAAATACTGTACTGTCTGTAACTGTGTGAAACCTATAAATCATATGTGTTACATGTCCATTCCAAAAGCTAAACAGAATTCGAAATTTCTATTTGTGTTTTATGATTTCGAATGTTATACTGATATTCCGTACTGCGATAAAGAAAAAACTTTTCTTCATGTTCCGAATCTAATCGTGGTACAAACAGCCTGCCATGCATGTCATAACGAAGAGGATTTAACAGTTTCGTGTTCTGTCTGTGGTACAAGACAGTTTATATTCTGGGATGATCCTGTAGAAACATTTCTCTCCTATCTCGAACTGCAACATAAGTTTTCCAATATAACTATTTGTGCACACAATGCACGAGGTTATGATTGCACATTTATATTGAGAAAAATGTTGGAAAAAGGGATGAAACCTCGTATAATCTTGGATGGAACCAAAATCATCAGTATGACGTACCAAAATCTCTACTTTATCGACAGTCTTAATTATGTTCAAACGAATCTTGCAGGGTTTTCAAAACTGTTCGGTCTTCCAGTGCAGAAAGGATATTATCCGCATTTGTGGAACACATACAAAAATCGAAATTACATAGGACCTACACCTCCTCCTTCTGCATACGGATATGAATATATGAAAACAATTGAAGATCAGACAAATTTCATGTCTTGGTATGATACTGAATGCAAAAAACATATGCCTTTCAACAACAAAGCAGAACTACTCCAATATTGTATTAAAGATGTTACTTTGTTAAGACAAGGATGTCTGAAACTGAGACAGAATTTTCTGGATATATGTAAAATAGATATTTTTAGGAATTGTATCACTATAGCATCAGCGTGTTCATTAATTTACAGACATAAATTTATGCCCGCTAACACTATAGGAATAATTCCTAAAGGAGGTTACCATCATGCAGATAAAATGTCAAAATTTGCGTTGAAATGGTTGACCTATGTTGAAGAACAAAATCACATAATACTTCTCCACGGCGGACGTACTCGTGAAAAATATGTTTTAGGAGGACGTTATAAAGTAGATGGATATCACGAGGAGACAAATACAGTGTACGAAGCGCTTGGTTGCTTCTGGCACGGCTGCAGACGATGCATATCAACAAACAGGGATATGTATCCTAAAGATATCACGGAAGATGAAAACACCCAGGAAAATGACGGTCAAACCAATAGTGACATGCTAAACACTGCAGCTTTTAGATACGAAACAACATGTCGTAAACTTGCAGCTTTACGTTCTGAAGGTTACCATGTTGTCACAATGTGGGAATGCGATTTTGATAGAATATTAAAAACTGATCCTGAACTCGATAGACATCTATCTACACACCCTATTGTCTGCTGTATTCCTTTAAATCCGAGAGATGCCTTATATGGCGGAAGAGTTGAAACAGTCAGAACTTATTACAGAATCAAGGAAAATGAGAAATTACAATACAACGATTTTACAAGTTTGTACCCTTATGTGAACAAATATTGTACCTATCCTGTAAGGCATCCTACCATATTTTTAGGAAATTCTATTCCTCCAGTCGATGAAGTTTTAAACATGGAAGGATTTGTTAAATGTACAATTCTACCCCCTACAACCCTTCTCCACCCTGTTTTACCCTCCAAAATAAATGGAAAACTGATGTTTGTATTATGTAAAGAATGTGCTATCACACTAAAATGTGAAGGTATTTGTGAACATTCAGATGAACAGCGTGCACTTTCAGGAACTTGGGTTATCGCAGAAGTACGTAAAGCTTGCAGTTTAGGTTACAGAATGTTGGAGATGTCGGAAGTGTGGAAATATGAAACATCTATGTACAATCCTGTTACACAAACTGGAGGACTGTTTGCTGAGTATGTCAACACATTTTTGAAAATAAAACAGGAAGCCAGTGGGTGGCCTACTTGGTGTCAAAACAGAATGGATAAAGAAAAATACCTACAGGACTATTTTGATAAAGAGGGGATTCTATTGGAGGAAGATAATATTGAGATCAATCCTGGAAAACGTACTTTGGCTAAACTTTGTCTTAATTCTTTATGGGGCAAATTTTGTCAACGAGATAACCTTTCCCAAACATCTATTATCAAGGAGTCGAAAGATTTCCTCGATAAAATGACTGATCCTAATATAATTATCGGAGGAGTTATATTTATCAATCAGGATACTGTTATAGTAAACTGGAAATATGTTGAAGAGGCAATCACCCTGAACAGAAAAGTAAACGTTCCTATTGCAGCTTCTACGACATGTCATGCTCGTTTGAAACTGTATGAACTTCTTGAAAAATTGGATGACAGGGTATGTTATTGTGACACAGATTCGGTGATTTACATAGATAGTCCTGAAATGGAATATCATCCCCGAACAGGTGATAAATTAGGGGATCTCACCGATGAATTAAGTGATTTCGGTCCCGATGCAATTTGTGAAGAGTTTGTCTCAACAGGACCAAAAAGTTACAGTATGAAAATTAAAAAACCTCTTTCTGAACCCCAATATATCTGTAAAGTTAAAGGGATCACTTTAAACACTTCCACATCAAAATTGGTCAACTTTGATACTATGTGTGATATGATGAACAATGAAAAATCTGACGTTACAGTAGAAAATATCTTTAGAATTAGAAGAACAAAACAGTTTCAAGTTATCAGTACAAATGAAAAGAAATTGTTTCAGCCAGTATTAATGAAACGTTTTTTTGACCACCGACATTTATCATTTCCTTTCGGATACCGTACAGATTAGGTTATAAATATGTCTGTAATCCTAATCTGTAATAGGTATTGTAATAGGTTTTAGGTCCAAAGTTCAAATTTTTGTTTCAGTATTTTTTATATTGTATACTTGTATTATATAATCTTGTACAAAATAAATATAAAATGTAGTAATAGTCTGGTAAACCGTCATTTTCTTTCAAGTTCCTGGATACAAATCTGTAAAATTTTTGCTTAATATAAAATGTTTCCTAAACTTATCCATCCTTTTACAATGATGGTTTGTGGAGCATCAGGAAGTGGAAAAACTACTTTTGTAACAAAACTTGTCAATTCTATTTTTTCTTTTGTCGAAAAACCTGTTACAAAAATAGTGTGGTGTTACGATCAGGAAAATAGTATCCCAAAAAATATTGGTGATGTGGAATATCATAAAGGAATTGTTAATTGGCAATCATGGAACGGAAAAACTCCTACCCTTATAGTGCTAGATGATCTTATGATGGTTGCTGAAGGAGAAAAAGTTGCAGATCTTTTTACGAAAGGTAGTCACCACAAGAATATTTCAGTTGTTTTTATAACACAGAATCTTTTTCACCAAGGAAAAAATTGTAGAGATATTTCTTTGAACGTAAAACATTTTGTTATATTTAAAAATCCACGAGATATGAACCAATTTACTGTTTTTGCACGACAACTTCAACCTCATCGCATGAAGGAACTTGAAAAAGTATATATAGATGCAACAATAGAACCTCACAGTTATTTGTATATTGATCTTTCCCAGTCAACACCGGATCCTTTACGTTATCAAACAGATATTTTTAATACAGATCATTCAACCATATATCCTCCTCAGGAATGCCTGAAACCTCGAGATGAAGAAAACGAGGAAGAGACGTACCAACTTACGTTCTAAACAGAATATCTCTTTTAAAACACATTCACCTTTTTTGCACATATTGAAAAATTCCCCAACAAAAGTTCGTAAAACATTATTGAAAAGTGCTCCCAAAAAAACAATCCGTTTTATCAGTGAATGTTGTCTGAATGTTTTAAAAGGCAATATAAAACTTCGGCCGTCTGTAAAGCATCGTCTAACACCTTACAAAACTGTTTTACGTAGACTTGTAAAACCTAAAGTAAATATCGAGAAACGAAGAAAAATTCTTGTTCAAAGAGGAGGGTTTCTACCCCTACTTTTAGGATCTCTATTATCAGGTCTTCTAGGAACTCTCATTCCACATTAATAATGACACCTGTTTACAAAAAAATGATTGTTCTTTCACCAGAACAATTGACACGTATTCGCGGTTCCGAACAGTCTATAAATCAAAAATTATCTGTTCTGGATAAAAAAATGAACGAAATTTTTAAAATGAAAAATATACCAGATGACCAAAAATGGCGTCTTTATAGAAAAGAATTGGATGAGTATTTATGGTTGAGTCGAAAATCGAAAGAACCATTAGAGATTCCTATTATCCAGGATAATGGTGATTCTAGTATTTCACCAGGATCAACATATTTTCCTCCAAACCTGGTAGAAACATTACCACGTAATACAAGACAGCAGTTAGAAAATATTATTGATGAGTATCAATCTACAGCCCAACGTCTAATCGAAAAAGATCAGGAAAAAACGCTTCCGGAACCGAGATCTTTAAATTTTTCATCGTCATCATCACCAACGGAGATTCCTGGTCCGTCTCGTAAACGAAAACCTGCGAAAAAAAAGAAGAAAAATGTTGTCTTACGTGTTTCCAGAAAAACTTCACCATTTTTGAGAACACCTGATGCATACAAACTCGTTCCTTTAAGAAAAAGTCGTAGACAGAGAGACCAATCATGGGAGTCCCTAAAGTAAAACATGATAAAATTCTTGCTAGAATATATTACGATCCTCAACACAGAGCCTCATTTTCATCTGTGGATCGTTTATGGAAAGCTGTACGAGATAGGAATATATCTCGTGATACAGTAAAAAATTGGTTAATGCACCAGGAAACATACACTCTCCACAAAAGTGCACGAAAAAGGTTTCCTCGAAACCATTACAATGTATGGAACATAGATATGCTCTGGGAAGCCGATCTTAACGATATGACATCGATACAAAAACATAACGACGGATTTAAATATCTCCTAACAGTGATCGATGTATTTTCAAAATATGCTTATGCATTACCCCTAAAAAATAAAACAAGTAATTCTGTAACCGAAGCTTTCAGAACCATTTTTGAACAAAGCAAAAGAAAACCTGCCACATTACAGACAGATCAAGGAACAGAATTTACGAATTCTGTGTTCCAGAATTTTCTGAAAAATGAACAAGTAGACTTTTCGATCGCAATTAACCACCCTGTAAAAGCAAGTATAGTGGAACGTTTTAACCGAACGTTAAAAGAACGAATGTGGAAATATTTTACAGCAAAACAGACAAGGCGTTACATAGATATTTTACCTCAACTTCTTGAAGGTTACAATACTGCGATCCATCGTTCCATAGGAATGGCACCTCAAGATGTAAACGAAACTAATGTTTACACAGTGTGGAAACATCTCAATAGACACAACAACCGTATCTCACACACAATTTCAGATTTGAAAGTTGGGGACATTGTGCGAATTTCTGTTGTTAAAGGACATTTCGAAAAAGGATACGAACAATCGTGGTCACGAGAACTTTTTAAGATTCATTCCGTCGTTCAACGGCAGCCGGTATCTGTTTACATATTGGACGACTTAAATGGTGAACCTGTAAAAGGAACATTTTACAAACAGGAGGTTCAGAAAGTATATTCGAATCCTGACGAAGAGTATAAAATTGATAAAATTTTAAAAACACGAGGTAAAGGTAAAAATTTAGAATACCTTGTTCGTTGGCTGGGTTATCCCTCCAGTTTTGATTCATGGATCAAAGCATCATCGCTAAAACCGATAGCAGACAACTAAACCTCAATATATATCGAAATATATCACCATTTCGAATCAGTGAGTTCTTCTTGTTCAGTCAGAATGGATGATAATTTCTACATCTACCTCCCATCGTCTTCATCAGAAAAATATTTTTCAAACAACACATTAACTCATTTTACTGTAAAATTGGCAAAACGTATCGATCTGCCTCCAGATTTGTGGGAAGTCGGTTTAGCAGAATTATGTCATTCAACTCTTTATGATAACGTTCTGGAAACAGATTCAGGACAACTAACATTTCCTGTTCGAACATACACAAATGTTGACGACTTGATTTCGTCGATCGTAACTTCCCTTCCCGATAATCGAGAAATACGAAAATCTGTGCTTTACAAATTCTGGCATCTTCTGGCTGACCCACAATGGAGTTCATTCGAGTCATCTGTTTCTACAGATAACACACTATATATTAACGATCAACCGTTTTATTTTCCTGCAGCTACTTATACAATAGATGATCTTATTTATTTCCTGAAAACCAACCCTGCAAATGTAGCTATTCCTACTCATCTTCGATTCTATTTTAAAGCTGCCGTATATAAACACTTGTCCGAAACAGGAATGCTCGACCCTGAACCCGATGCCTCTGTAGACAATACAATAACACCAATAGATTTAACAGACGACTATGCTAAATTTCGATATGATATATTAAAATCTATCTACTCTTCGCACGTAATATCTAATAACGTTGTCGATAAAAATCCTTACATATTTGTATATTCAGATATTGTAAAACAACAGTTGGTCGGTGAAGAAATGATACGTCTTTTACGTCTTACTCGAAAACAATGTTCAGAAGTAGATACCACATGTACGATACCTGTAGCTCATCACACATTCAATCCGATTCACTATGTTTCTCTGGATAAAAGTTCTTTTGAAACAATAGAAATTACTTTAAACGATCAAAAAGGAAACTTTTTACCTTTAAGAAACGGTTCCGTTCCTACTATCGCTGTTTTACATTTTCGTAAAAAAACAAAATCCTTTTAAAAAACCGACATAACACTATTTTCTCAGTCTATATTGGTAAACGAATGAGTCATCATGAATTCGCAAGCAGAATATTACACAACCCAAATACATGGAGGAATCGGACCCATTTTTTCGTTCTAACAGAATTCAGAAAGGAAGAGGATTAGGTTCTCTTTTTGCTGGACTTTTCAGAATGGTGAAACCTCTTCTCTGGAGTGGTGCAAAAGCTATCGGAAAAGAAGCTTTAAAAACTGGTGCTAATATTGTTACAGATATTGCAACAAGTCAGCAAACCCCGAAAACTATTGTTCGTCAGCGAATACGTGAAGCCGGTCAGAATCTTAAAACTAGAGCACAACAAAAAATCGATTCTCTGACAGGTTCGGGTATAAGAAGAAGAATTGCAAGAAAAAATACCCATTCGGTGTTAAAACGTTCAGGTACCCGTGCTAGAACCTCGAGAATCAAGAAAAAACGTACATCCGTAAAACGTCGAAAAACATCATCGAAATCTAGAAAAACACGTAAAAGAAAAATCAGACAAAATATCAAAGTCAGAGATATTTTTACATCATGATACAGAACAGCACCTGGGTAATTTCACAGTTCGACCTTTTTCAGAAAAAACATACTATTCCGTACAAACCAATTGCTTCCTTCGATAACCAGAATGTAACTTCGTTTCTCGAACCTCTCTATCTTCGCTTACAGCGGCCGCCCGATAATTTTTTTTGCTGGACTCTTCAGAATGATAAAACCTTTTCTCTGGAACAATACAAAAACTATCGAACAAAAAGCTTTAAAACTGGTGCTAATATTGTTACCGAGATTGCAACAAGTCAGCAGACTCCGAAAACTATTGTTCGTCAGCGAATACGTGAAGCTGGTCAGAATCTTAAAACTAGAGCACTACAAAAATCGATTCTCTGACAGGTTCGGGTATAAGAAGAAGAATTACAAGAAAAAATACTCATTCGATGTTAAAACATTCAGGTACCCGTGTTAGAACCTCGAGGATCAGAAAAATCAAACAGACTATCAAAGTCAAAAATATTTTTACACAATGATGCAGGACAACACGTGTATGATTTCACAGTTCGATCTTTTTCGGAAAAAACCTATTCAACAAAATGTCGAAAAAACCTACACTGTTACCTACAAACCTATTGCATCCATCGATAACCAGAACGTGATGCCATTTCTCATACCTGCAACAGCAACAGATTTTCTGGATCTTGCATCTGTTTATCTTCGTTTACAGGTGGAGATGGTTAAACAAGATGGGAGTCGTATGAGTGCTTTGCCGACCGATAATGCAACCACAAAAAATTGTGGGGTAGTAAATTATCTCCTCAATACTATATTTTCACAATGTAACGTTGCTATCAACGGTATATCTGTAACAAATGCTGACAACAATTATGCATACAAATCGATTTTTGAGGTACTTCTCAATTACGGTACTGATGCTGCAAATACACATCTTACTAATGCTTTATGGTATCTGGACACACCTGGAAACCAAGATAAAATCACAACCAATAACGAAGGTTTCACCACCCGAAAAAATTTTTTCCAGTACGTTCCGTCATCAGGAAATCCTATGGAAGTAACAGCCGAAATGGAACTTATGGGGAAAACTCCACATAGATTTTTTCAATCAGCCTAAATATCTACTCAATGGTGTGGAAGTACGTATCGAACTTATCAAGTCACGTGATGCTTTTTATATCTGGGGAGATCAAGATTCACCTAGCGTACAAATAAAAATTTTAAAAGCTGCTCTCGAAATAAATCACGTCATTCCTACTCCTAGCACCAGTTTGGCTATAGACAGAGCACTTTCTTACGCTCCTGCACATTATCCGTTCACAAGAAGTATTATCAAGGCATACTCTTACGTTGCAGGAACGCAGCAGATTTCTATCGACAATGCTTTTCAAGGTCCTTTTCCGAATGTTATTCTTTTTACTATGGTATCCACCGCCAGTTTTCTCGGAGACAGTAAAAAAAATCCGTTCGACTTTAGAAGTTTTAACCTATCTTCTTTCCATCTTGTAAAAAATGGAGAGCTCACACCTTCTGAACCTTTACGAATCAGTACAGGAGGAAATAGCGGTTTAGTAACACGTGCCTACCAAACTCTCTTTTCCGGCACAGGTATCCATCACAATAATTATGGACATCAGATAACAAGGAAGATGTTTGAAAACGGATCATTTTTTCTAATTTACGACATTACACCAGATTTTTCAGGAAACGATACACACATCAGTCTACAGGAACAAGGTACCTTAGGAGTAGAAATGCAGTTTTCTCCACAACTGTCGGAAAATGTTACCTGTCTTCTCTATGCTGAATTCGAAGTGGCCTTGGATGTGACAAAAGACAGAGGTGCTATCCTTCACTAATAAACCTAACAATTTTACTCTATAAATTTGGTGTATTCCTGTTTTCTGCCACAGAAACCTACCTGTATCGTAATAGAAAAAGACTATCGTGTTTGTGTACTTTATTATAAACGTATCCGACATGAACACATCACAGATCAGACATATTTTATCTCACAATTGTTCCACCAAAACAATTTTTTGCGGTGTTTACCCGAGAGATCTTCTGCCTCGAACGTTCTCCACCCCTGCTTTGATAATCGCAAACACGGATACTTCCGATTCCGAAGGAACACACTGGGTTGCTTTCTATTTCGACAAAAACAATAAGGCAGAATATTTTGATTCATACGGTTTCCACCCCTATTACCCAGAATTCATAACATTCTTGAACCGTCATTCCTCTATTTGGACTCACAATAATACCCCCTTACAAGGAATATTTGCTACAACTTGCGGACATTACTGTTGTGTATATGCTTATTATAAAGCACATCACGTCACAACCAGGGATTTCATCCGGATATTCCCACCAGGTGTCAGTAAAGATGAATATATTTTACACCGTTTTCGTCAGATCTTCAAATGTTTACCGCATTCAAAGTGTCCTAAAGGACCACAAGTGTGTCGTTCCATCAAACCTGTTCGGGAGTGTATAAGGTGATTTCTATATAAAATATGTATGATGATTCTGCTCACTCTCAGTATCATCTTGACACCTTTAGTGAAAACATCATGGAACCGGTCAAAAATTCTACAATGGAAAAACATGATCAGCTTCTAGACCGTATTACTCATAAGGATGGTGTTTCTAGATGTAGAAAACGTAGACGTCTGCCCCCTACCAAAATTGAGATTCCTGTTATAAAAACTGAACCGATCGAGTGAACCGGATGTGACAAAGGATTGTGATTTCATGAAAATACGTCAAGAAAACAGTTCTTCCCAAAATAAAACCGAATGTTCGGAACTGCACAACATAGATGTCTGTTTGGATCTTTATCTTGCAAATATATACTTTCTGAACACAGAAAAAACCAAATATGTAGCAGTAGGATTCGAAAAACAGACACCTTTCAATCTGGTATGGGAGTTTTCGCAACAAGGAAGATTACCCGTACGAATTAATTCTTCACAGATTAGAGAATTGTGTGTTTTGAAATCTGATGTACTTAATTACATCGAAACAGGTCGACGATTTAATTATCTCGTCACAGGGAATGTTACTGTCAGTGCTGTAATTTTTTTCGGAAAACGTTGTATTTCCATGTATCAACATTCCTCACCGGATGCTTTTATTTTTACACCCCCGGAACTACATTTATTTTTTTGTGAACTTTTCACACCCTTAAGAAAATTAACGAACGAACGTTATCATAAATTACAGCCACATATACAGACTTTTGTGCATTGTATCGAAAAGAATATGTTTTCAGAAAGAAAAGAAGTACCGGAAAACCTGATAAGCCATTTTCACGTTCTCTGGTACAACGAATTGATGATTGAAATATATCTTCAACACAATGTTGGACATTCATTGATATTATAAATAATTTTATTATCCATTATGTATTTTTACTGTAAATGTATATCTTTATATGTATATTATTAAATTGTAAATAAAACATTTGAAAAAAGGTTAAACATTTTTTTATTTTTCTCTATTACAGTAGAAATGGTACATTTTCCAAACATTTTCAACTGCGCAGGTTTTGTTCACATTTTTTGATTCACTATGTTCTCTACATTTCTTTTTCTCTACCGAAAGTTTCACACTCTCCAATTTTGGACACCCAAATTCTTCAATATTATCTACGGTTAACGTACTCATACGTTTTTCTCCGATACATTTTTCCAACCATTTAGTTTTTTCAGTACCTTTAACATACACATTTTCATTTACAAGTACAGAATATAAAAGATCTCCTAACTTCTCATACGGTACCCAACCATTTTCCCAGGAGAGTCCGTGTTTGTTTGCTCGGAGCCAATAATTCACACGACGATATTTTTCACTTAACAAATGTAGACCGTATGGAGGTTTTACTAAATAATCAAATGTACATTCAAAAGGAGACTTCAATATTCCGACTTCTTTCCACACAAATTCACCGTCTTTTCCTCGTAAACCTTGAACGTCCAAAAAACATACATCCATTGTTCAACAGGTAAAAACTGTCAATGTATTTTTAATAGATCCACGACATATAGCACACTTATCGAGTTGTGAGGCACAGGATCGACAACTGACAAAATGTCTGCACTGGAGAAACACTATATCGCAAACATTCAAAAAACAGATTTTACAAATCATTACAGAATCTGCATTTTTTTCAATAACTTTTTTTGCAGAGTTTTCTCTATTAGCACAATATTTACATTCGACCTTATAATGTAGTAATGCAACACTTTGTATAAAACTACAATGGGGCACTGCTGCCAGATGTCTTATAACAGGACAATCTTCCGGTGTCCAATCACAAAATCCATAAAAACAATATGAACACAGTACTCTATCACCGTGGCCTGAATAGTAACATCCTGCAGTCACTAACTCTTCAGGTGTCTGTTGTAATCCTACAGGCCACTTTTCGTAAGTTTTGTATCGAGAATCGACTGATAGGTAGTTATTACAATGCCCCGAAAATCGGTAGCAGGGGTAACTGAACACTTTCATAAATCAGCCAAAGAAAAACAATCTGATACAGTAGGTGATGGGGTTCCAGGTATTGGTGATAACGGTACCGGCACAGTATCTTCTACATCACTATCGAACAGGGCTCTGGAAAAACCAAGACGATTCGAAGATACCACTGGAAAACAGGGATGTCCTTCTAATTTACGTAGTAGAGAACGGTTGCAGGTAGTACACCACAAAATAGTTTTGTTCACTAACACGGCAAGCCACTCTTTCACTCTTTGTTTTAAAGCTTCAGCAATCTCATCTTCATCCTTCCTCTGAATGAGTTCACACGAACATTTGTGACTGGGAAATCCTGTTCTCTCATCCGTAAACTTTTTTCTTTCCACTATCTCCTTCAACGTCTCGCAGGAATGATGGACTGCTTCTCCCGATCTATTGAACAGGTAACATCCGCACCATGGAGCTTCACGTAGTGCTACGTACATAAACGGGAACTGTTTCAACACTCGCTGTACAGCCTCACGATCGGTATCGATATCGCCGCAGGATTCTATGACTTCCCAAAACTCTTCGTAACTTATCTCGTAGAAATTCAAAGCTTTCTCCGGAAACGTTATGTAATACTCTGCCATTGTGACACACTCTCGTTCTTTTTATACCGTCTACATATATATATACCCTTCTTCCTATTACGTCATTTTCCTTAAACATGTCCAAATAAATACTTTTTGTATTCTTAAATTAATACAACGATCTTTGAATCAAATGAGTCAGCAACATTTTCCCGGCTTCTCAAAGACAGGTTGTTGACCTCTATAATGAATGCGTCATTAAATTCGAAAACCTAAATCAACCTCTGTACCGAAAAACAAACATAATAAAATAAAAAAACAACAGTAAAACATTCCCCATCCGTTATCTATAACCTTTTAACCTCTATCTCAAACTCCACACATTTCTGGAACCCTGCCAAATAATAACAATGCCTGTTTGTTCACTCGAAAATGAACCCGAGCAAGAAATTTCCGGTCACGTGACTTTCACGTGATTTTGGCGGGAAATTCTCAGAATCGACCCGAATCAACAATTTCCTATCACGTGATTTTCACGTGATTCACACAACATTTTCTAAACCTCAACCTCTTATCTATAACCTTTCACCTTTCTCAGACAACATTTTAATCATCATTCAACTGACTCAGTAATTTCCTGTTGAAATCAAGCTCGGGAATTTCCCGTTCCGGGGTCAAAAAACTCTTCAACCAATCAAAACTCAAAACACCTATGACGTCATCATCTCCTCATCCAAACAACCAATCAAATCTCTCACCCATATCTCAAACCCCGCCCATTTCTGGCCGAACTCCAAAAACAAACAATGCTTGCTTGTCCACTGCCCTTTATCATCAATTGATCTTTCATCGATCTTTTCCAATCAATTGATTTATCGACCCATATCCGGGAACATAACTACTGGGTGGTTCCACGCCGCTTGCTAGCGCGTCCCGACAATAGTGATATTATTATATTATAAAGTAGCTATGCTTAAGTGAATCTTTGCCAACAAATCTGCAGAAGTAATGACACATAACAAATGCTAGTAAATATAAGTGCTTTCAACGTCGCCTTTCCGCCTGAGGGATTTAGGGGAAATCTATATGATATGGCACGCCACTTTTACTTGCACGAATTTACTTCAAGCAACAAGGGAGTTTTCAGACTGAAGCGACAAGCGATATCGGGATTTCGCACATAAGCATTGGATCTGAAGCAAACCATTCACCAGTGACGCTTGCGCAAATAACAGGTCGGGGCAACAAAATGCATGGTATTGATAAAACGGCCCAGTCCGAGCGACAAGCGACACCTGCAATTTGTCGTTCGGAAGGTGTTGTTTATTTTTTAATGTTGGTTTCCAAGAGACACGTATCGCTGCAGTCTCAAAGCTTCCTTTCGAAGCTAATCAGGGCCTCGTGGTAGCGTCGTTTCCTTGTAATCAAGGGGTCCCGGGTTCGATACCCGGTGGAGGCTAGGGTTACCAGATCGCTGTAGGGGAAATGTAGGACATGCTGTCCCAAAATGTAGGACATTAAGTCAAAATGACACAAAACATTCTCAATATATAATACATATTTCTATAGAACACTTTAGAAAGTAGTTGAAAAATTACCATTTCATTTTTTAAAAAATGAATTCTTAATGAATTTTTAAATGCAAAATTTCAAAACTTGCAATCATACTAATCAATGCACCTCTCACTACATGATTTAAGCGGTACTTCTCAGAGGAGACAATTTTTATCAAAATTTCAGGTTTAGCCAAACTATATTTATGTTAGAGTGGACAGTCAAACTCTTTGAAATTATAGGGACCAGTACCAAACAAACATTTTACAGACTTCATGAAAAAATAATTTCTCTCTTGAGTCTATTGTGCTGATGGTAATGAAAGTACTCTCTCAACATTTGAATTATGACCTGTAATGGCAAACAAATATTCAGCAATTACTCGAATTGAAAATGGTGCCGAGAAGTTTCATCATGAGTAGTTTTTAGTTCAATAACAGGGTGTCTACCAAAATAACACATCCAGAATTCTTGACTCTTTCTGCACTTTTCTAGACCGTTTATCTTAATGTCTATTTATTCGATCTCTACTTAGGTAAAGTTGAAAATTAGTAATTAAGAAAATGAATATTTATTTAATGAAAAACCCTACCAAAGAGCCAGTTAAGATGAAAATTGAAGCCGAATTTAAGAAGAGAATTAGATCTGCTTTCTCGTAGTAATGCATCCTGAACTGTGTTTGGCAGATAAGCGAGGCTTTGGCGTCTGGACTCTCAGCCAGTATAATCTTATGTGGGGCTTGTGTCGGTAGTCCCTATATGTTTGTGACTGTCCCTATACCCATCCTCATCTTTGCGATTAGCCAAAGGGACAGAGAAAAGTGAAGTAAAATAAACTAAATCAACCAATCAGTCTTCACCACAAGAATAATTTATTGCCTTTTTTTATCGACTTCTTGACCTACTCGTTCATTTCTTTACTTTCTCTTGACTAGCATGACTTTCTTGACTAGCAGACACCCTGAATAACTTTGTTCTCTATACCTCTGCTTTACAATCAAATTATATTGAATAAGAATGGGCAACACCTTGTTCCATCAGTATAAACAATTTAAGGCAAGAAATTCTGCTCAGACATTGAACAGTGACGTTATCAGAAAGTGGTCCTAAAACTTTGTTCATTAAGTGCTTCCATTTTCCTGTTTGTTTAATAGCAGGACCAACCTTTGTTTTCTTTTTGGGTAATGACTGAATCAAAATAAATTTCACTATTGAGTTTGGAAGCGTAGTCCATAGACTTGAAACTTTCATGATTTCTTTGTTACCTATTTTCCTAATTAATATTATGTGTCGCTTAAAATGTAAGACATTTATGATATTTTTTAAGTTCCTCCCGGACGCCAGACATAAGGCTAAAATGTAGGACATGTCCGGGTAAAACCGGACGTCTGGTAACCCTAGGTGGAGGCACATGGCACAGTAGGTCCAGTCCCGATTAGCCTTTCTGTGCATAAAGAGGACTTAAAAACAACAATTCAATCAATCAATCAATCGAATCAATTCACCACGAGAAAATGCACGTGTCGCTTGGACTGGAATGTTGTTTTCTCAGTGCCATACATCGTGTCGCCTCGCTCTGTTGTACTCCTATGCAAGATAAATTCTTTCCTATAGAGTAAAGGGGCTCTTGTTTGTCGCTTCGGTGTGTAATCCCGTGCCACTTAAAATAAAGTGAATCCTCAGTGATCAATGAAATTTTTCGAACCGAAGCGACACGACAAGCTGCACGTGTCACTCAGATTCCCAATGGCGTGTATTGTGCCGCCTGAGACATGTCTGTCAACCTGTAGTAGCACCATTTTGAATTCGAAAAATTCCTATGCCATGATGATCTATGGGTTTTGTATAGTTTTGAACAACCTTTAAAAAGTTTTGAATCCGATTCAGTTTTTCGTAATAACGAATTCAAAAATGCTACTACAGGTTGACGCCTCAGTAGCACTTTCACCAAATTCAACGGAAACGATGCCATTTCGTAGTCTAGGTTATGTATCGTTTTGAACAACCTTCAGAAAGTTTTGAATCCGAAGGACAACTTCAAAAATTCAAATTCAAAAATGCTACTATAGCAGCACTTGATTTGAATTCGAAAAATTCCTATGCCAGGATGATCTATGGGTTTTGTATAGTTTTGAACATCCTTTAAAAAGTTTTGAATCCGATTCAGTTTTTCGTAATAACGAATTCAAAAATGCTACTACAGGTTGACGCCTCAGTAGCACTTTCACCAAATTCAACGGAAACGATGCCATTTCGTAGTCTAGGTTATGTATCGTTTTGAACAACCATCAGAAAGTTTTGAATCCGAAGGACAACTTCAAAAATTCAAATTCAAAAATGCTACTATAGCAGCACTTGTTTTGAATTCGAAAAATTCCTATGCCAGGATGATCTATGGGTTTTGTATAGTTTTGAACAACCTTTAAAAAGTTTTGAATCCGATTCAGTTTTTCGTAATAACGAATTCAAAAATGCTACTACAGGTTGACGCCTCAGTAGCACTTTCACCAAATTCAACGGAAACGATGCCATTTCGTAGTCTAGGTTATGTATCGTTTTGAACAACCTTCAGAAAGTTTTGAATCCGAAGGATAACTTCAAAAATTCAAATTCAAAAATGCTACTATAGCAGCACTTGTTTTGAATTCGAAAAATTCCTATGCCAGGATCATCTATGGGTTTTGTATAGTTTTGAACAACCTTTAAAAAGTTTTGAATCCGATTCAGTTTTTCGTAATAACGAATTCAAAAATGCTACTACAGGTTGACGCCTCAGTAGCACTTTCACCAAATTCAACGGAAACGATGCCATTTCGTAGTCTAGATTATGTATCGTTTTGAACAACCTTCAGAAAGTTTTGAATCCGAAGGACAACTTCAAAAATTCAAATTCAAAAATGCTACTATAGCAGCACTTGTTTTGAATTCGAAAAATTCCTATGCCAGGATGATCTATGGGTTTTGTATAGTTTTGAACAACCTTTAAAAAGTTTTGAATCCGATTCAGTTTTTCGTAATAACGAATTAAAAAATGCTACTACAGGTTGACGCCTCAGTAGCACTTTCACCAAATTCAACGGAAACGATGCCATTTCGTAGTCTAGGTTATGTATCGTTTTGAACAACCTTCAGTAAGTTTTGAATCTGAAGGACAACTTCAAAAATTCAAATTCAAAAATGCTACTATAGCAGCACTTGTTTTGAATTCGAAAAATTCCTATGCCAGGATGATCTATGGGTTTTGTATAGTTTTGAACAACCTTTAATCGGTGTTTCAAAATGACGAGTTCAAAAACGCTTCTTCAAATTTGCAACTCAGGATAAGTTTCAACAAATTCTACCGTTGAATTTTCCTTTTCTTAATACACTCAGGACTGTGCACATTACACTAGAAATTGTTTCATCTTAACACGTAATATTGATGTTGATAGTTCCTTAGAAAAGGGGCCACGCCTTATAATTTTGTCCGGATTGCAGGAGCGAAATACTGATAAAATAGTGTGGTCAGATAAAATGTTTATGAGTAGAGCCGGGAAGTTTGGCAAAATGCCTCTTTTTATCTACTGCATATATTGATAAAATTTTTCCGGATATACGTTTCTCATGTTGTTTCGAATGTTTTAGTAGCCTTTTCATTTTGCCTATTTTGCCTATTTGGGACCCCACTGCCTATTTTTAATTATAATGCCTTTTTTTGCCTTTTTCAATTAAATTTGACCATTTTTTTAAAAAAAAATGTGTATATAAATTATTTTTCTCCCAAAAAACGTTGTTGGCATTTATTTTTCTTTCGTTTATTATGTGAATAATTTTCGCCTTATTTAAGTAATATTGAACTCATGCATGTTTCAACATTGCTGAAGGAGAAAAGTGTGAGAAAAATGTATTTCATGCTCAGTTAGAATATTGCCTTTCGGTTAACATTTCCTTGTGCTGCTGAAGTGCTGAAGTGGACAGGTTGATTTCGAACACAAAGAAGATATTTCTGAAATCTCCCTCTCGAACCCGAAAATTTAAGGAAGTTGCATTTGAGCTTAGCTTACCTCCGCAACCAGTCTTAACCAGATGGGGAACCTGGATATCAGCAGTTACATATTATGCTAACAACCTTGAAAAAATCAGTGAGGTGATAGATGCTCTTCCAGAAAATGAAGCGGCTTCAATTCGTGAAGTGAAAAAACTCCTGTGCTATTCAAGTTTATTTTTGCACATTATGGCGCATTCCCAGAGACAATTACAATTACAGAACTTAAAAAAAATACCTTGTAGCATCCATGAAAATGTACGAGGAATCTATGCAGCAGATGATGGAAGTGCCAGGAGAAAAGGTGTCAGCTGTTGCGGAAAAGTGCAAGCGGGTAGTGAGTGCAAATGAGGACTTGAAACAATTGAAAACAATTTGTGATATTCTAAAAGGTGAAAATGCTGTTACCGAAATGCGTCCAGCTACATGAGCTTGTTTTATGTATGCTCCAATAACTTCTGTCGAAGTAGAAATATCATTTTCTATTATGAAAAACATTCTCTCTGACAGACTACTATCAATGAATGTTGAGTAATTAAAAAAACACCTTGTAGTTATGTGCAATCAAGACGGAGAAAATTGAAATGCTCTTCCCAATGTAGATTTTAACATTTTGCCAGAAATTATAGATAAAAGTAAGCGACTTCCAAATGTGCCTTTTTTCGGTTTATTTTGCCTTTTTTCATTTTTAGTGCCTATTTTCCACATTATAAATGCCTTTTTGCCTGCCTATTTTAACGAAAATAAATGCCTGAACTTCCGGGCTCTATTTATGAGTTTTACAAGCACGTATTCTCTGGCCCTCTTACTTTCATTCTCTCTTCTATTTTTTTGTTTTTCTTTCGCCTTTTCTCTTTGCTGCTGCATCACTTCTTATTTACCCTTTTCCACCATTGTCCTCTGCTTGTAATCCAACCACATCGCGCTAAGACGCCAGGTGTACCAGGTTCGAATCCTGGTCTGGGCATGCATGTTTGGAGTGTCCATTCATCAATTTCATCACATCATCACTCATCCCCATCTTCGCAAGTTAGCCAAAAGTGGCACAAATAGCGAAGCAAAATAAAGCAAATCAATCAATCAATCAATTGTATTACAGCCCTCTCTTCCGCTTTCGCCGTTTTTCTAATGTTCTTGTTAACTGTCTCATTTTTAGTATCTCTATCCATTCCAATCTAGAAAGAAGTAGGGAAGGGACTCGATGTTGTCACCTGTTGTTCCTATCTCTCCTGTTTCAATCTTCACATAATCTTCCTATTTCTCTCCCTCTTGAGTTTCCCTAGCTCCGGTCTCCGTGGCGGAATGAATAGCGCGTTTCTCGGTTTTGAATCCCGGCCTTGGAATAGGTGTCCCTTCAATCAATTTCATCTTAGCATCACTCATCTTCATCTTCGCGATTAGCCATAAGTGGCAGAAAACCGAAACAAAATAAAATAAATCAAATGAAAGTTTCCTAGCCTTCATTGTATCCCTGTCCATGTATTTCAGTTGCTCGCAGTGGACTTTTCTCTTTAAGTTATACTAGTATATTAGGTGAACCAAGCAAATTACATTAATTGATATGAATGATTTGTAACATTTAGATTATTATACTGGCTTTGAGTCCAGATGTCAAAGGTTTGTTAGTCCGCAAAATGCAGTCTAGAGTGTACTGAGTTAGCATTTAGGGAACAGATTAGAGTATATTGTTTAATTCATGCGACAATTATGAAAAATATGGAAAATTTTCTTTACAAGTGCAAGTGACACCCAAGTTATACTATAGCCGTCCGTAGGAGAGGAGCAAGGTTTCACACTTCATGGATGGAAGCAAACGAGCAGCAAAACTTTTTGAAATGTAATTTTAGCGTTTTATATTCTGAAAGCAACTTATGCCAAAATTCGAAGTTTACAGTTGCACCCTTAGTTACTACTACTAACGCACTTTTCAAAAGGAAATGCCTTGTTTTTTTCTTGCTATACAAAACAATGTTGTGTGTGCCGTATATTTTCAAGGATGATGACAAAGAGACAGATATTGACAATAGGGTTCTTGCGTGTGAAATCATCACAGCTCCCTACCCTAGCATCTAAGATTTTCATAAAATTTGGTAGAATGGTAGAGGACATGAAATATCTTACATGTGTAAAATTTTAGCCCTCAATGATACACGGTGTTCCTGCAGCAGGGATGCCAACTTCATAAAAAATGTCAAATTTATTCTTACAAGGCCAACAAAAGATATCATGACTTTTCTTCTAATTATGGTGTAACTTTCATCTTGGGCTTGTTTTGGAACTAAGGGAGCATAAGTTTCGTAAAAATTAGTCTTACATAAAAAAAATTAAGTTTCTTTACAAGCTCACATGATGTGACCTTTGACTTCGAATACCTAGCAAAGCGGATCTTCAATTTTGGTGGGAATAAGGTATGTTATGCAGTTAAGTGTAATGTCTGTTTGGTGTACGTTTCATTTAGGGGTTGATTTGAGAACAGGTATAAAACAAATCTGACAGTAGTATATGCTACATTGAGTGAAACACCTTAGAACTTAGTCTAGTAATGTCGTCTGGGCAACTAATTGCAACAGAAATGAAACTAACTGCCTCCATAGTAAAAAAAATGTGACGAATCCGATTTTGAAGAGTTTACAACTCTCTAATCTGTAACTTCGACGACATCTTGAAAAAGGGCGCCAAGATTTAACGTTGAAAATTTAAAAAAAAAAGAATATCTCGAAAACGGTGAATTGTGCACTAAAACTGAAGATAACCAAAATTAAAGAGCAGACCATTTGATAACTTATGGTTTTTGTTTGATAAAGTTATCTTATATCTTAATTGAATTAGAAAGCTCCAATTATTTACTTTAATTTGGGAATTAGAGTAAAAGTTGATTTCTTTATTTGATTTATTTTACTTCATTTTGTGCCAGTTTTTGGCTAATTGCGAAGATGAAAGATCATATGATGAAATTGATGAATGGACATTCATAAACATCCATGCCCAGTCCAGGATTCGAACCCGGGACCCCTGGACCTCAGACGTCGTAGCGCAATTTGCTAACTACTCCCCCAAGGGGGCCGACTACAGTAAAAGTTGGTTTGTGACATAAATAACAGCAAATATGTAACAAACTATGTAATATATGTCCTGAAGACACTGAACAAAATAAATATATATAATATTCTGGATATATTTGTGTTGAATGCAGATACATAACATTCAGATGAGCGTCAACGTGTGTGTTTATAGCGACATGTTAGTACCTCGTTTATGTGAAAATGTGAAGTTTAATGTAAGCGAAAGCATGTTATATATTATCGCATTTACAAAGAAAATCTAAATCACACTGCCAACACACTCAAAGACTTTGTGAATCCAATCGAAATTGTAACAATATCTACAGCTGAATGTGAAAGCGGGGTCAATGCTATGAATCTAGCTTTATCAGATGAGAGAAATCAATAGAACCGTTTCTTTTTATCAAGTCCAAGGATCTCAGTGCCCTTCACACAGCAACTGGTTAACCATCAGACCTGCAGGAACAGTCCCATTCATTTGTCTAATCAGCAGATTTATATGATTTTTCCTATAGTTTGATTTTAGAATTTAACTATAAATTATGTTAATTTGTGTTCCATGTGATAACAAAACTAGATTTTAAGCAATTAACATGGAATTAATAGCACACTTAATTTATAGATAAAAGAGATAGTGCATGCGAGGTTTCAATTAATAGAAACCTGTGTGTCTTGGAAACTACTGGCACACACCTACAAGCTTACTCAGATAGTAAACTCACAACCTATTCGAAATATTATCGAGATGAGACGAGTCGAGATTTGTCACAATCTCGTTTCGTCTTGTGTATGGTGAGGCCCTTCTCCTTGTTTGTGTTTGTTCTCGTCTGAGTCTATACTCAGAAGTTTGTTAAAACAATCTAATCGGGACTGAACCAGGCGATTAAATTGAAATAGAAATACCTATCTGCAAATAATTTATCTGATAAAAGTATGTGACCTTTTTAATTCATTTATATATGCATACAATGAGGAAAATATCAATTCTTCTTAGTGATGGAATACAAAAAGTTACAATATATATAATTTCATAGGTAGTAAAAATTCCTACAATATCTTTTGTGTGAATTGTGTAAGTACGGTATTTACTTTCGGAAAATTATTTTTAAAAAAATCTGATAGAAAGAAGGCGTGCAGCATAGTCTTCTGAAACAAATTTACATCTTATCAAGCAATCGACGCAGTGCGGTATCTACAAGTCTTGCCCCCCCTCCCGCAAAATATTACCAAAGGTTACACCCCTACCTCCACCCACCTACACACACCCACCCAACTCAATTTTTTTTTAAATGGGAAGGGGGTTATGTGATATATATATATATATATAGTACACTGTTTTCTCACACCTGGAAAATGATGCATTTGTTACAATCATGCAGTCATATTTTTTTCCTGATTAAAGATAGGTTGAAGAAACCTTCACCTCTGCATTTCTCGTAAAATTCTAGCCTGATTTGATTCTAGTCTGACTGCCACGCGGGAGACCCAGGGTGGGTGATCTAAGGTCGTAATTTTTCCGGCTTTGTCCCCGTATAAAGCGACTCTAGGGACCACCCAACCTCAAATCAAATGGAATCTGGCCGGGGGGTAAAGGCAACCGCAACGTGGTGCTGATCACATCATCTCCAAGATGGCTGATATAAAAAATCTGTGAGGCCACATTCCCTAAATGTGCCTTCATAGCACGGTGCTATATACACAGGGAATACAACTTTTCTTTTATCTGTATATATTGTATTCGTTTCTGTACCCCTGAGTAACTAACTTTGTATTTTTCCATAGCCTATGCATATATTAACCCTCCACTATGACAATGGCTGAGGGCCCCCTAAAGGCTTGCTTGTCTCCGCCCCCCCCCTTGCACTGCGGGGTTTTGCGGCTTGTAGATCCGGCACTGAATCGACGTAATATCCTGTAACTACACTTCTTCATATTACACCATTACACACCCATTTTAAACAATTTTCATCTCTTTAAAAAATGTTTACAAGAGCACAGATAAAGTGAACTAACTACCACTATATTGTAGAATATGTTCACAGTGGTTTGAATTATTTTAAAGAAGAAGGTAATGTTTGTAAACAATATACACTTTAAATGTAAATTAGATGTGTTCCATAGGACAACAGTCTCCCCTACCGAACTTTTTATTCTGCTATTGCGGGCGAGAATCTGAAATTTCTAAAATAATGTTTTTAAAATCTCACAGAGGATGTTCTTTGAATTCAACAATACGTTTTAAAGAAAACTTAACAGAAACATTCCTAAGACTAAGAACATATTTATCTTGGGTTCAATCTCAATAACGACACCTTCGATACCATTCTTTAAAGGCGATAAGTGTATCGAGGCAATTTGAAAAACAAAAAACGAAAGTACTTTCTAATCAGCTGAATAATGACCACTGCATTCTGTTCGATACATTTACTTAATTCAATTCAGCCTATAGAATTTTTCCACGTTCCTTTAGTACAGTCAGATATACTTTTAGGCGTACATTTGACATGCAAAGTGGACCAATTGTAGTAAATATTAACAGGACGATATTTTTGTATTTCCATAGAGTGCAGGAAGATATACGGTAAAATACGAACACGAGCGGGCGCACATAGCAATACAAAGAAATTCCTAAAATAGAAGTTTCAGACCTGGAGACAAAAATACAGTGTGATTGCCATTTATGTAAAGGCGTTGAAAGGTTTCAACTCTGCCGCGTTAAACTTATCTTTTATATTTTGATACTAGGTGTGAGTTGTAGAACAATTCAACTTATTGACGCATATAGTATATCCAATGATGACAAATCTAAACCACTACCGCAATAGTCCACCACTCCGTCTCAAATTACGACCCAATTGTTAACAGCGATGTATTGTTAGATCGATAGTTACTTATAGTTTTGAGACAGACAATACAATCATACAGAATCGAAAACATTCCAGTAAACATTTCCCCAAAAACAGTTTCCAAACGGAAGAAGGTAAGTCGTTATTCTGTTAATGTGTTACGTGCTACCGTGACTGCAAGGTGTTGTTAATTGTTCTCCAGAAACACGTGCATTAGCACTGCGCCGGGACTGGGGCTGCCAAGAGGTCGGAGGCAATTTTTCTCAACAGGGCGCCGATTGCCAGGAGTTGACAAAAACGTGGGGACAAAAATGTGTTTTCGGAAAGGCATTGAGAGGGCTTACCAGGATTTTGGCGGGTGTCCCGGTGGGCCAGTCTGGGCCTGCATTAGCACCAGTATGAAAATGGAAACATGTCCGTTCCTTGTAGACTACAAGGTGGAGCTAGAAAAAGGGTTGTTTTGTAATTCTTCTTGAAAGCAGGATTTCTTCAAATTAGAACTCAGAAGCACTTCAAGATGGACAGACGTAGCTACTACTATTTGGATGGATCGAGAGAACTTTGAGAAGTGAAGGACAGTACTGAACACAGGAAAATCAGAAGATAAATCAATTTTATATTTAATTTACAGGGTGTCGCAAAACAACTTCAACAACGCTTGGGTGCTGGTAGATATCATAAAAACAAGTAACTTTTCCTAATATACTTTTCCTCGAAAGCGCTTAGTTTCTGCGCTACAAGCGCTTAAAATCTATCCTGTGTGTATGCAACCCAACACAGGAAACAACCGCTCTGACATAACTCCCAGGGGAACGCGGCAGGGTTGCCACTAGTGTCACTTGGCGGTCTTACCTGAGCTAAATTCAAAAGAATAATGTTATTTGTTACGTTGTAAGTAGTATTTAGAGTACTTACAAACTTACCAATGCAAAGGATTTCAAATAAATGAGGACTGAAATTCAAGAGTGTTGATTCTAATAAGTACTGTAAATATGTAATTGTTACAAGATCGCAAATATCATTACTCTTTTGTATTTAACTCAAGTAAGACGGCCAAGTGACGCTAGTGGCAACCCTGCCGCGCTCCCCTGGAAGTTAAGTCAGAACGGTCGTTTCCTGTGGTGGGTTGCATACATACAAAAAAAAATTCTAAACGGAAAAATTACATTTCAAAAAGTTTTGCTGCTCGTTTGCTTCCATCCATGAAGTGTGAAACCTTGCTCCTCTCCTACGGACGGCTATAGTATAACTTGGGTGTCACTTGCACTTGTAAAGAAAATTTTCCATATTTTTCATAATTGTCGCATGAATTAAACAATATACTCTAATCTGTTCCCTAAATGCTAACTCAGTACACTCTAGACTGCATTTTGCGGACTAACAAACCTTTGACATCTGGACTCAAAGCCAGTATAATAATCTAAATGTTACAAATCATTCATATCAATTAATGTAATTTGCTTGGTTCACCTAATATACTAGTATAACTTAAAGAGAAAAGTCCACTGCGAGCAACTGAAATACATGGACAGGGATACAATGAAGGCTAGGAAACTTTCATTTGATTTATTTTATTTTGTTTCGGTTTTCTGCCACTTATGGCTAATCGCGAAGATGAAGATGAGTGATGCTAAGATGAAATTGATTGAAGGGACACCTATTCCAAGGCCGGGATTCAAAACCGAGAAACGCGCTATTCATTCCGCCACGGAGACCGGAGCTAGGGAAACTCAAGAGGGAGAGAAATAGGAAGATTATGTGAAGATTGAAACAGGAGAGATAGGAACAACAGGTGACAACATCGAGTCCCTTCCCTACTTCTTTCTAGATTGGAATGGATAGAGATACTAAAAATGAGACAGTTAACAAGAACATTAGAAAAACGGCGAAAGCGGAAGAGAGGGCTGTAATACAATTGATTGATTGATTGATTTGCTTTATTTTGCTTCGCTATTTGTGCCACTTTTGGCTAACTTGCGAAGATGGGGATGAGTGATGATGTGATGAAATTGATGAATGGACACTCCAAACATGCATGCCCAGACCAGGATTCGAACCTGGTACACCTGGCGTCTTAGCGCGATGTGGTTGGATTACAAGCAGAGGACAATGGTGGAAAAGGGTAAATAAGAAGTGATGCAGCAGCAAAGAGAAAAGGCGAAAGAAAAACAAAAAAATAGAAGAGAGAATGAAAGTAAGAGGGCCAGAGAATACGTGCTTGTAAAACTCATAAATAGAGCCCGGAAGTTCAGGCATTTATTTTCGTTAAAATAGGCAGGCAAAAAGGCATTTATAATGTGGAAAATAGGCACTAAAAATGAAAAAAGGCAAAATAAACCGAAAAAAGGCACATTTGGAAGTCGCTTACTTTTATCTATAATTTCTGGCAAAATGTTAAAATCTACATTGGGAAGAGCATTTCAATTTTCTCCGTCTTGATTGCACATAACTACAAGGTGTTTTTTTAATTACTCAACATTCATTGATAGTAGTCTGTCAGAGAGAATGTTTTTCATAATAGAAAATGATATTTCTACTTCGACAGAAGTTATTGGAGCATACATAAAACAAGCTCATGTAGCTGGACGCATTTCGGTAACAGCATTTTCACCTTTTAGAATATCACAAATTGTTTTCAATTGTTTCAAGTCCTCATTTGCACTCACTACCCGCTTGCACTTTTCCGCAACAGCTGACACCTTTTCTCCTGGCACTTCCATCATCTGCTGCATAGATTCCTCGTACATTTTCATGGATGCTACAAGGTATTTTTTTTAAGTTCTGTAATTGTAATTGTCTCTGGGAATGCGCCATAATGTGCAAAAATAAACTTGAATAGCACAGGAGTTTTTTCACTTCACGAATTGAAGCCGCTTCATTTTCTGGAAGAGCATCTATCACCTCACTGATTTTTTCAAGGTTGTTAGCATAATATGTAACTGCTGATATCCAGGTTCCCCATCTGGTTAAGACTGGTTGCGGAGGTAAGCTAAGCTCAAATGCAACTTCCTTAAATTTTCGGGTTCGAGAGGGAGATTTCAGAAATATCTTCTTTGTGTTCGAAATCAACCTGTCCACTTCAGCACTTCAGCAGCACAAGGAAATGTTAACCGAAAGGCAATATTCTAACTGAGCATGAAATACATTTTTCTCACACTTTTCTCCTTCAGCAATGTTGAAACATGCATGAGTTCAATATTACTTAAATAAGGCGAAAATTATTCACATAATAAACGAAAGAAAAATAAATGCCAACAACGTTTTTTGGGAGAAAAATAATTTATATACACATTTTTTTTTAAAAAAATGGTCAAATTTAATTGAAAAAGGCAAAAAAAGGCATTATAATTAAAAATAGGCAGTGGGGTCCCAAATAGGCAAAATAGGCAAAATGAAAAGGCTACTAAAACATTCGAAACAACATGAGAAACGTATATCCGGAAAAATTTTATCAATATATGCAGTAGATAAAAAGAGGCATTTTGCCAAACTTCCCGGCTCTACTCATAAACATTTTATCTGACCACACTATTTTATCAGTATTTCGCTCCTGCAATCCGGACAAAATTATAAGGCGTGGCCCCTTTTCTAAGGAACTATCAACATCAATATTACGTGTTAAGATGAAACAATTTCTAGTGTAATGTGCACAGTCCTGAGTGTATTAAGAAAAGGAAAATTCAACGGTAGAATTTGTTGAAACTTATCCTGAGTTGCAAATTTGAAGAAGCGTTTTTGAACTCGTCATTTTGAAACACCGATTAAAGGTTGTTCAAAACTATACAAAACCCATAGATCATCCTGGCATAGGAATTTTTCGAATTCAAAACAAGTGCTGCTATAGTAGCATTTTTGAATTTGAATTTTTGAAGTTGTCCTTCGGATTCAAAACTTTCTGAAGGTTGTTCAAAACGATACATAACCTAGACTACGAAATGGCATCGTTTCCGTTGAATTTGGTGAAAGTGCTACTGAGGCGTCAACCTGTAGTAGCATTTTTTAATTCGTTATTACGAAAAACTGAATCGGATTCAAAACTTTTTAAAGGTTGTTCAAAACTATACAAAACCCATAGATCATCCTGGCATAGGAATTTTTCGAATTCAAAACAAGTGCTGCTATAGTAGCATTTTTGAATTTGAATTTTTGAAGTTATCCTTCGGATTCAAAACTTTCTGAAGGTTGTTCAAAACGATACATAACCTAGACTACGAAATGGCATCGTTTCCGTTGAATTTGGTGAAAGTGCTACTGAGGCGTCAACCTGTAGTAGCATTTTTGAATTCGTTATTACGAAAAACTGAATCGGATTCAAAACTTTTTAAAGGTTGTTCAAAACTATACAAAACCCATAGATCATCCTGGCATAGGAATTTTTCGAATTCAAAACAAGTGCTGCTATAGTAGCATTTTTGAATTTGAATTTTTGAAGTTGTCCTTCGGATTCAAAACTTTCTGAAGGTTGTTCAAAACGATACATAACCTAGACTACGAAATGGCATCGTTTCCGTTGAATTTGGTGAAAGTGCTTCTGAGGCGTCAACCTGTAGTAGCATTTTTGAATTCGTTATTACGAAAAACTGAATCGGATTCAAAACTTTTTAAAGGATGTTCAAAACTATACAAAACCCATAGATCATCCTGGCATAGGAATTTTTCGAATTCAAAACAAGTGCTGCTATAGTAGCATTTTTGAATTTGAATTTTTGAAGTTGTCCTTCGGATTCAAAACTTTCTGAAGGTTGTTCAAAACGATACATAACCTAGACTACGAAATGGCATCGTTTCCGTTGAATTTGGTGAAAGTGCTACTGAGCAGTGGCGTATGCTGGTTTTAACTAGTGGGTAATCTCCGACACTTGATTCATCCACTCACTCCTGAAGTCTCCCTGCAAATTTACCTCAACATCCATACAGGATTTATGAATATATGTGTGAAAAATTTTACCTTATTGTTGCGACCACTGTCGAATAATTGTTGTGATTGCACTTGCAGTTAATCTACGTTTAGAATTTCAAATGATAAAACAAGAGAATATAATAAATCTATAAGAAAAAACCTGTAACAAAGAATATGAAAGGAATGCGGTAGTGAAATAAAAACCCTCAATATTAATTTAAGTGTAAAATTCAAGTTACCCCAGTACCCAGTCACTCGTGCATTCCCGATTTTTGTTTTTATACACGGAAGTTTAAGTTCAAGATCTATGGTACAAGAGATGCTACTGACCTACCTACATTAACTATTTGAAATTTCTCCGGAAAAGATCCCGTTCCAAATATTTTCGCACGCAAATATTGTATTATATCCATTCATTGCCTTTAACTTCAGTGAACACAGCACTAGCACAAATACTAAACCACTAACAGCTAAACAAATATTAAATTCTCGAATCGCTACAACACGCATTCAATTCCCTGCGCCAATCTTCTATTGTGGTTCCTTCCTGCTTGACACAGAATTAAATTCCCTATGGATGTTGAAAAAATCCCTTTCCCAGCTTTATATTCCCTGCGATGCGCGAGGTTCTATAAGTTGGAATCATTGCGTTTTTTGTTTATATATTTTACATTCAAACATCTTTTATCATTATGATCATTATTAATCTAAAGAGGGGGGAAAAGCAACTTAAATTACCTAATATATGTGTACATATATATATAATTTATTACTGATAGCCACCCAGCGTCGAATAACATGGGTACCTGGGGGAAACCCTGCGGGGTAAAGGCGGTCAGGGGCGTGATGCTGATCACATCACCCCCACTCACGACCGGATCAAGAAAGTGTGGGCGTTACCCCCACACCCCCTATACGCCTTCATGGCGTGGTGCTAAGCACAGGGGAACACTTTACCTTTTTTTTTTTTTTTAGCTTTCCCTTTTAAAAATTATTCATTTCTGTGAAAGAAGTACTCTCACTGGTTTTGAAGGCTACAAAGAAAGTAATCACGCATTTTAAAATACAAAAATGAAAAAAGTAAGCATATAAATAGTTTAATTACTTCATTAATCGATTGATTAAACTGTTATTTGACGTCGCTTTTCTGCCACTTTTGGCTAATCACTACGAGTGATGATATGACATTGATGAAGGGACATTTACAAAGAACACCCATGCCTAGACCGGTATTCGAACCCTGGAGCTCTGGTGTCGTAGGGAGCTGTGCTAACACTCCGCAATGGAGGTCGGTGTAATAGTTGTTTTTTCCTTTGACAATATCTGTTGAAATAGCAGAGATCAGGAAGACAGAAGCAAACGTAAAATGATAATTTTCATAGAATTGGTTCGCGAATGTTGTTCAGATTTCTCTGTTTCTCGCGCATTTTCAGATGTATTTTCTCTTCTTTCCTTTTCAGTACGTAATTTGTGAACCCAAAACCTGTTTCCTGATAAATTTCCCTGTCGTAAACAACACAGCTCCTACGATACAAAGGCCATCGGGGAAGAATGGCAGAAGAGGGTGCCAGCCAAGGGAACGGCAAAGGCTCTGGGGTGGAGAGTGCGACCGATGGACTCTTTCCAGAAGGAGCTTACCCTTGCCACGGAATAACCGCGCCTGAGAAGCAGTGTTTTCTTCCCCTCCCGTCAAGGGTTTTAAAGGGAGCCGGTGGAATCTCACCCTGACGTCACCAGATTCCACCAGCTGGAGAAAAAGCCTCACGGACATTCCGCGGCAAACGGTTGAAAACATTCGCGCGCTGGAAGCAAAGAAATATGTGATTCAAAGATTGGTTTGGAAGAATATTGCGAAGAAATAAAAAACAACTTTTAAAAAAATTATAGCCGGGTCATCTCCGATTACCTAGGTGACCCAGAGTATACGCCGCTGCTACTGAGGCGTCAACCTGTAGTAGCATTTTTGAATTCGTTATTACGAAAAACTGAATCGGATTCAAAACTTTTTAAAGGTTGTTCAAAACTATACAAAACCCATAGATCATCCTGGCATAGGAATTTTTCGAATTCAAAATGGTGCTACTACAGGTTGACAGACATGCCTGAGACTTGATTACCCATGAGCAGTAAATGCTTATTTATAGACTAAATGGGCCTGTGTCGCTTGTCACTTCGGTACGAACCACCGCTGTTACTCACTATTTTTTTTTTTATATAAGAGGCGTGCTTTTCACACAACACAATACAATACGCAGATAAACGATCAACATGCTTGTAACAAAAGTCAAGTCGTAAAAATCCTTTCTGGGTACCAATCCTTTCTCATTCTGCTTGTATCACCAGTTTCGTCTCTCTACGTCCATCGGAAACCTACGAAGTGATACTTGACTCAATAAATTTGTTCCCGATTGAACTGTGCAACCATATGCTACACAGCTGACACCTTATTTCCTTGTAAAAGAATCTCCACTTTGCTCTTTCATATAACGTCCATAGCATCGCAAGCGTGACCGGATGTTCGAGGGGGAACAGACGAGTGCGCATGCTCCGCCTTCAACACCGTCTATAGTGGATCGAGTTGAAAAGTGTTTTCCTAGTATATAATAATAATAATAAATATGTGCACATTATTATTATTAAAGTGTCTTCATTAGGCTGACCTTCAATAAAAAATTCTGGCAACGCCAATGGATCTAAATACTTAGACCGGCACACAAAAATTTGTGGTTGCGCGCCTGACTCCTTGTACCCCCTACATAATGTTGTCAATTTTCTTAATGGTTTGATAGAGAAAATTCTGAGATTTGCGGCTCTCCCACACTGGTCAACCTAGCTACGTCCCTGAATTTAGTTGCGGTTGCTGAAGTGTAGACGTTAAATGGGCGTTTGCCACATACTCTCACATTAATCAGTGGCGTGTCCAAGGAAGGTTGTAGAGGTCATAACTCCTCCTTTGGCCCAGTATTCCTAAAAAAAGAACGTCAAATGCAGGAGATGATGGCAAAACGAGGACCAACTACTAAAACCATTCATTCATTCATTTTTGATTTACAAAAGGAAGCCTATTATTTATTGATAAATAATAATAGAAACGTTGGTAATGTTTGTACATCTAAAATTCTTTGAAATCGCACAAAACCATGTTAATTTCACTCATTCCAAAGGAAATAACCTCCCTTGCCTTTTTAAAAGAGGTTTTAACGGACAATTCCAGGGGTTTTTGAAAAATATTACCACATATTACCAGCTATGAAAAATACATTACATTTATTCCTCTTAAAAAATAAATAATTCCCTAAGTAGCATTTTGTTTGACAAGTTAACCGACTAATCCAGGGGCTATCAAACTGTAAAGCAGTTACAAAAGAAATATGCCACCATAAAAAAATGCCATGCATTGAATTGAAAAGAAATGCTTGTCTTCTTTGCCTTCTTCTATAAGAAGTTTTCAAGCTGTGTTGCTGTGTTCAGGCTGCACACAAAAAAAACCTCCATCTCAAGTGTAGTGTGTTGGGAAATATTAATACCTACGTAACATTTACGGGGTTTGTCCCAGCGGCGGTTCGTGACTTTTCACAGATGCGTGCTGCAGGTAGATGTTGCTTCTTGAATTTACAATTGTTATTCAAAAACAAAAATGGTAATCGGAGATCATTTTAAAGGATGTTTGCATTTAACACTGTTTTTTGTTTCCGAGTTCTTTGCTGCCTTCATCGGAAACTCAAAATTTGGAGATGGGATGTAGCACCAGCCTCGCGTACGCCACTGCTTGGAACAACAGAGCACAACTGATCCTTTACAATGACTGCTCCATATGCAACGCACGCGCATGACCATCACTTCACTTCAGTGTATTTTTAAACTTCTTCAATCTATGAAATGTGTCCCTTTCTTTCTTTTTATTTTAGTAAATTGAGTAACGTGCTATAGCACGGTAGCACGTATTAAGCAGCCGTCACTGGTTTGTCCCAAGAAGCCGCAATTCCATATAAATAACTGATGTGTGTGTGTGGGGGGGGGAGGGCAAGATTTACACTGTTTTTCTACGGGTAATGTACAGTATATACTTCTTGAGGAATTAAGGGGGGGCAGAAAGTGCCTCACCGTCCTGAGTCAGCGCCTATGCTTGTCCCACAAATAATATAAAAATAGGTAGAGCGAGACACGAACTGGCTTCCTTTCACGCATTTTCACATTTCTAGTAACATACACGCCCGTAGCCAGACAGGGCCGCCAGCCCCCTTCCCCCTAAGGCACTGCCGCCAGCCCCTTGACATTAGGTAAAACTATTTTGTATTCTAATTTCTTTGAGGTGAAGAGTGAAAATGTAGACAGCATATATTATTTTGTTCACAAGGATAATTTCACAGAACATGAACAGCAGCTATTACATTTATTCGTCTTGTTTGTGAGCAGATGTCTTAAGTAGCGGCAAGTGTTCAGACAATTCTGTAGACTTTAGAAAGGTCTTTCATAGGGGAGCTTCTTAATCTGCAACTTCCCTGCCCCTGTTGCAGCCTCTCGTTTTACAAATATCTGTGACTTTAGCTTCATCAATACGAGGGTCACTATTTATATTTTGAGCCTTGGCAACACTGATTGAAGTTAGGCGCGATTTGACGTTTGAACGGAATTGTCTGGCATTATTGACCATAACGTACTTCAAATGTTTTGTCAATAGCTTCATTTGTGTTGTTTATGTTGCCTTGGAGATTGCGCGACAACAATAAAATGGAATTAACTCGTGAACATTTTCGTGCGATGATTTTTTTACGATTTTCGACGTTGATTATCAAGACAAGAGTGCATCGATCAACTTACTTCCACATTTGGCGATGAAGCCCCATCCTTTGCCACTGTGAAACGCTGGTATAACAAATTTAATCGTGGCCGCCATTCGCTCACCGACGAGATTCGTGAAGGTCGTCCAAAATCAGTTGTTGTTCAAGAAAACATTGATGCTCTGCAAAACCTAATACTGCAAGATCGTCATGTGACATACTGTGAGATTGAGGTATCCATAGGCATTAGTTCCACCAGCATATATAAAATATTACATGATCATTTAGCTGTGAGAAAGGTATGTTCTCGTTGGATCCCACACAATTTGACAAAAACTCAAAAAGACGTTCGCGTCAATTGGTGCAAACAAATGCTCAATAAATATAATCGTGGTGCTTCAAAAGACGTATGAGTCATTCCATGCGAAATCAACACAGCCTTTGACCTGACCATCTCCGATTTTCATGAAATTTGGTGAGTTGAAACTATGCATGGAACTTAGTAAGTATAAAAATTCTTAGTCTCGTGCGTCTTGTAATTGTTAAATTATTCAAGGTCAAAGTTAGCATAAATTGCCCTTTTTGAGCCCGCTTAGCTATACTAAATCTGCTGTAACTCCGCCCCTATTTTGCCTAGGAAGCTAAAATAAAGCTTATTGTACAGTGAATTGAACAAGCTTTCCAGTGATTTATAACAAGCCTACCTTTGGATAAAAATATAATTTTGTCACGTGACCTTGACTTTTGACCTTGAATATCTCAAAACATGTCATCACCAAAAACCATGAAAAAAATATATTTGGTCCCTCATACCATACTCTAAAACATACCAAAAAATCATTCTGGGACTGAAAAGGAATCAGAAGATACAAAATAATATGTGTTACTATGTGACTGATAAAAGCCCCATTACATGAATTATGTAGAGTCAAAGGTCCCTTAACACCCCCTACAAAATGTGAAGGAGTTATCCTGGGTATAATTGGTCATAAAAGAAATAGGTTAGGCACAGGGAGATCCCTAGCCGTGTGTGTCAAGCGCAGGTCCGGCATATTGTTGACCGCCATATTGAATTCAACGCAAAAATTTCAAAGGAAAGGGGGTGATGTGATATATCAAATGAGGCTAGAATTTCACGAGAAATGAAGTGACGAAGGATTTTCCAACGTATCTTACGCCAGCAAAAAGTTATACACATATCTTTCACTTACGATATATGCACATTATAATGTTGTCGATGTTCCTGTGAGCACACTCGTTGACGTCTCTCACACTCGCATAGAACATTTGGTAATGTAGCATGTGCAACAACATCGAAAGCAGCAACTATGCCTTCTCTCAGATGGTCAATATCAGGGACTTTTAGTGCATGCACCATTCTCTTCAAATGTTTCTGAAGGTAAAAGTCCTCCTAAGATGTTAGATCTGGGGAATGTGCAGGCCTTTTAATACATCCCCGTGTGCCCATCAATCTACCTAGAAAATTACCATGAAGAAATTGCGAAAATGTCCACATAGTGTGGTCACACACTGTCCTGTTTCAAAACTCTCGAAAAGTGCCATATCCCGTAAGCAAAGGTGAAAAAACCTGTTCACTTAACAAATCCAAGTAGCCCTCACCATTTAAGGTTCCGTTGTTGAATATGGATCAACCATTTCCGTTCGCCATACAGTATACCACATAATTAGCTTACCAGCAACAACCACTCGACTGAGCAAATCACAGGTATTGCATATTATTTTTATTAACTTCACCGTGAACATAAAAATTTGCCTCGTCACTGAAGAATTTTTCATTCCGAAGGAAGTGTCACGTAATTGTTTGAGATACTTTTCCCAATATTCTTCACTATTCAACTATTTGGTGAATGTAGCTGATTAAAATCATATGCAATGGTGCGTATACTTCTTTCTCTCCCAAGATGTCAGCGTGATCTCGATGAGTTCCTAACACGTTAGGAGCATTCCAATGCTTTGTTTTTAACACCTCGAAAATGCAGTAATAAATTTTTGCTGGTTAAATATACGTTGGATAAACCTTTGTCACTTCATTTCTCGTGAAATTCTAGCCTCATTTGATATATCACATCACCCCCTTTTATTTGAAATTTTTGCGTTGAATTCAATATGGCGGTCAACAATATGCCGGACCTGCGCTTGACACACACGGCTAGGGATCTCCCTGTGCCTAACCTATTTCTTTTATGACCAATTATACCCAGGATAACTCCTTCACATTTTGTAGGGGGTGTTAAGGGACCTTTGACTCTTCATAATTCATGTAATGGGGCTTTTATCAGTCACATAGTAACACACATTATTTTGTATCTTCTGATCCCATTGCAGTCCCAGAATGATTTTTTGGTATGTTTTAGAGTATGGTATGAGGGACCAAATATATTTTTTTCATGATTTTTGGTGATGACATGTTTTGAGATATTCAAGGTCAAAAGTCAAGGTCACGTGACAAAATTATATTTTTATCCAAAGGTAGGCTTGTTATAAATCACTGGAAAGCTTGTTCAATTCACTGTACAATAAGCTTTATTTTAGCTTCCTAGGCAAAATAGGGGCGGAGTTACAGCAGATTTAGTATAGCTAAGCGGGCTCAAAAAGGGCAATTTATGCAAATTTTGACCTTGTATAATTTAATAATTACAAGACGCACGAGACTAAAAATTTTCATAGTTACTAAGTTCTATGCATAGTTTCAACTCCCCAAATTTCATGAAAATGGGAGATGGTCAGGTTAAAAACTGCACATATCTGTGTTGATTTGGCATGGAATGACTCGTATATAAGATTGTAACAGGTGACGAATCATGGATATATATGCATATGAGCCGGAACGTAAACAGCAGTCGACTGTATGGGTGTTTCAAGATGAACCCAATCCAACAAAAGCTGTTCGCGCTCGAAGCACATCGAAACAAATGGTCGCCTGTTTTTTCGGGAAAACTGCTCATGTGGCAACTGTGCCTTTAGAGCAACGTAGAACTGTCAACTCTGAATGGTACACAACAATTCGTTTGCCAGAGGTCTTCGATCAAATACGGAAAACAAACAAACGCCGTCGGATCATTCTTCATCAAGACAATGCCAGCTGTCACACATCTCATTTAACAACCTACTTTATGAACAGTCAAAAATTCGGATTGATGGGTCATCCGCCGTACAGTCCTGATTTGGCACCCAATGACTTTCTCTTGTTCCCAAATGTCAAGAATAAATTGCGTGGACAACGATTTTCGTCGGCGGAAGACGCCGTTGATGCGTTCAAAAACCATATTATGGAGGCATCTCAAGAAGATTGGAAAAACTGCTTTGACAAATGGTTCGAACGAATGCAAAAGTGTATTGACCATAAAGGAGAATACTTCGAAAAACAATAAAGCAGTTTTCGATGCCAAATTCCTGTTTTTTTCATTGTTAATCTCAAAATATAAATAGTGACCCTCGTAATATTCCTTCCACAGCTGCGTCAAATGACAACAGATACAAATTTTTGGTAACGAAGGGGAGTTTTATTGCTTCAGCCGGGGTACGGTAGGTACACGATTAAAGTGAATATTGTACATTTTTACTTGCATTATATAAATATCTGTATCATCGAAAATAGTATGGAGTGTGTATTAAGGGATGGTGTCGTGTCAGCATCAGTCTATTTACACTTCAATAGATTTTTAGAAGATATAGAAAAAACTGTAGTATTTGAATGACATTTCTAAATTTTGTTTTATAAAAACATAATGCCACCCCACACATACAATTTACCTTCATTTAATACTATTAAACTTTTTAAAAATGGACTTGGGTTTACAAAGGCAACATGGAGATCAATTCTAGATACGGGCCTGGTAACATATACACAAAATAGTTACGTATTTCACAATAGATATGTAGGTACACAATTAATAAATACATATCTATGAAAGGAAACATCCGGGTTATGCACTGCAAGAAATAACCATAATTACGGCTACCGCGCATACAGCCAACGGGTTCTTGCCGTACACTGAGACCTCCTGTGTGGCTTCACTCGTCCGCGGCGAGTCAAATCATTGCCCCACCCAAATCTAATGTATGTGGTTATTGCAACTAACCACTGCCCCTCAACCGGTGCAGTCCCGAACAAATCCCTGCTCCTGAAAGAGTTAATGCGGTTATGTCATCGAGAAGGCGCCCATAGGGGAGGGGCCAGGGGAGCACTTGCCTTCCCCTGAGATTTCTGAAAAAAGTTAACATAATTCGAATCGTGAAATTGTAGCGATATTTTCTAACAATTTTTTTTTTGTTTTCTGCGACTTTAAGTTACAGCAACTATTATTATTATCATAATAATTGTTATTATTATATTACAGTACCCTTCGTCGGCACATAAAAACAAGAAGCAGAGGTACAACAGGTTAAGTGGTCTCTGACTGATATCTGTGCATTGTGAAAAAATAGAAACACAAAAAAAGAACTGTTCATCAACTAAGTCATAGGCTAGATGCTTATTGAAAGGAAGAAAGGCGAATCCAGTTTCTTTCTAAATAGTATATTCGAGTCTGAAATTGTATACAACGCCAAAGTATTTTCAATTCAATTTGAATTTTATAATTTGTAAAGTAATTTGGCCACTTCTCCTCCCGCATTATGCTAAATCTTATCTACAAAAGGAAATGTACCGTCTTTGCCTCCCCACCAGTTGTGACACGTTGGGACCCAATCGCCGCCACTAAGTAGCAGTAACTAACTAAACAAAGGGACAAATGGAAAGGATGAAAGATGATAAACGGTGCCAAGAGAGAAAAAGACTAGGTTGGTGAAATTAGACGAATACAAAAGAAGACAGGCAAGCAAAGGCCAAAGGAGCAACAAATAAATATGGATGGAGCAAAGGGTAAAATAGTGAACAAGGAGAGAAGGGATATGTATTTAGAGGGAGTCTTTCTAGAGTTCAAACCCCGCCTCCCGAAACATCTGACATATTGGATTAATGGAAGTTCAGAAACCAAAATCTGCAACTCATTTTCAATTATTTTTCTTTCTTCCAAAACATCACAAAAACACAAACAGACAATGTTGAAACGACAGAGCTAGAATTTTCATACGTTTGGAATACTGAAAATTCAGTGAAACAGGTTTTATTCTCGGAATCGCAGACCACACGCGAGCCCTTCGTTTTCACTTCTGCTGTCCTCTTTCCAGTGTTATTCCTGCGTCACAAGCAATATACACTGATAATTCCCTTGTTTGTCCCAGAATTCCCGGTCCGATAAAGTCGAAAATCCTCCTTGATAGGAGTTCAAGCCTAGGATCTCCAGTTTCGTAGCGCGTTACGTTCGCGATTGAGGTTGCAATTCATGCACCAGGTTAAGTTTTTAAAGAGAATAACTGATTCCACACTTTTCAAAATTCCAAGAATTAAGTTTAAAAAGGTCAAACAACAAAAACTTTGACTAAATTTACATCTACCGTTTAGAGCTTTATCTTCAAGGTATCTTAAAATTGAATAACAAGTATAATAATTGAGCATTTCAGTACACAGTGTAAAAAAAACCAAAAAAAAAACACCTCTTGTGGTGGATATTCATTCATCTGCTGGATTGATTAAGCCCCTCAAGGATATAATAATAATTATTATTATTATTTTGGAATAAAATTGTTTCATTATTACGATATTTTAATTATTATTTCTATTATTCAAATTTCTGGTGACGCCCATGGGAACAATTATGAATGAACCCCCCACCCGAAAATTTTCCCTTCCTACGGCCATGGTAGTCAGTCCATGAAAATTTCTACTTACCGAAGGAGGGGGGACAAGTCTCCTCTTCACCCTCTGTGTGGACGCCCACGGGATAAAATTAAGAGAAAAGACATTTATGTTAACTAATTCGCCACTATTGAAATGGCAATAGATTCGACAGAGGATATCCTTCAACAGTGTATTCCTCTTGCATTGTTGGCTGCCATGGATTTAGACGGGCGTTTGATGAGTAAGGAAAAGTTACATTAATTCGTATGCGCTGTTAGTGATTCACTAATTATGAAGAAACAGATTCTTACCCGTCAACACCCAGGGAAGGAACACCACCACCATCTTGCTGTAAGTATTACTATTATTATTTTCGCTTGGATAAGCGTATTAAGGGAGTAAAATATATATTTTAGTTATTGTGCAGGTCACGTGATTTCTGAAAGTCGAAAGGCCTCTCCTGATTGGTGGAATCGTGCTAACGTCAATTTTAAAAAAGGACATTGCCCAAATTGTTGTAATACCAACAAACGGAACAAGGATTTCGGTGATCGAGAAAGTTGAGTGTTAGACTCGCAATCCCATCGCCTGATGTCCCATGTTCGAGTCCCGGCCTTGCCAAGGGTGTTTAAGCGTGTTCCTTCCAAACATCATGAGGAATTCCCCGATGGCATTGTGGTAACGCTATCGTCTTGCAATCAAGGGGTCCTTGGTTCGATAACCAGCGGAGGCACTTAGCTGTTCGGATCCCACATTAAACTGTAGGTCCAGTCCCGATTGGCCTATTGATGCATATCGTTGACTTGAAAGAAAGAACAGCTCGAACTCGTATCCTTACGAATAGCCAAAAGTGGGATAACAAAGCAACATAATTGCAAACAGAAACATGCTTAGGGCGTTGCACGCGATTCCTTCCACTAAGCCTCCACCAGCAAGTACGCATTCGAGAGGTTGCAGTTTCAAATCCCGTCAGAGATCCTGGATTCTCCACGGTTCCCTCGGGATTTTTAACCAAGGCCACGATACTTTTCCGTCGCGATTACCCTACAAGATACCAACAAGCGACGTTTATTAATGCAACCTAATAGTTTACCTCCAAGCCGACAAGCACTAAAAGACGTTCTTATTTGAGGATTTCCTAGCTTGGCTCTTCCGAATTCATTGTATATAGAATACACCTTTCCTTACTAAATTCTCTTCAGATGTTTTGAGTACCTGCCAACCAACACGATTGAATTGCTATATAAAATGGCGTTCTTTGCGAGGTATTCGCATTTCATCAGCTCATTGTCGCGATTGATCTTGACTGGAAGAAAATAAACGTTAAATAAAGTACGGACGCTACCCTTCTGTTACCATTAAGCTATTGTTTGAAAATATAAATCATCCATTGTTTTTAGTGAAAGAAGATTAAAAATTAATCTAAAAAATATATGTACCTTCAGGAACACACACACATTTACTGTTTCGTCGCACAACGTGCCTAACTTTCTATAATTGTTTGCATGTTAGTCTTCTTTTAGGGCCCTCGTAAACAGGCATTTTATCCTGCATTATGCAACCACGCTATGCAGATTCAATGGTTGCCACTGGCATATTTTTTCCTGTTTTGTCGGACAACGTGCTAAAGTGATATTAGGCTGGTTGGACAGAACTTTTTTTTAATAGAGACGCAGTCAGAGTGAAGCCTAGAATTTTTATAACACACATTCATACCTTACTTAATTGCTTTAAAGAAACACGTGGGCAGTCACTGGGTTGATCGGTTACGCACTTTGCCAGAGAACAATACTGTTTGTTGTTTTGAACAAATTAATAGAATACCTATGCGAGGTTGCACACATGTAGGATAAAAGTAGTTGTTTTTTTGGCGTGTTCGTAACGTCGAAACGAAACTTCAACAACAAAACGTTTCTAATGGAAGTAGTTTGTCTTGACGTCGTCTACTGGGGCTGGGCTTGCAATAGAGGCCGAAACCCGCACAAAATAGCAGTTTTGAAATGTGCGCTTTCCACACGTGACGCCACAAGCGCAGATTGAAAGCTGCAGAAAGATGATGAGACTACGAAACAATGTCGCCTGAATTGAATATAGAGAACTAACACCTGTATTTCTTTATTGAGATAAGGAAAAGAATCATCAGGCCCGAGTAATTCAGTTGCTAGGGTGTCAAAACTGCTTTGAGGGAGCCATTTTTGGGTGGGGGATTTCCCCCTCAATGTCCTGACGTAAGCGGTTCTCCAGACAAGGGTGCCAGGTTCAGTACCCAGTGGAGGCACACTGATGTTCGGATCCTTGTTCAAATTGTAGGTCCACTCCAGATTGGTCTATCTGTATATAAAGTGGATTTAAACTAAATCAAACTTGGAATATTGTGCTTCAGTTGCCACTGAAAGTGTAGTGTTCGTGCAACCACAGCCTTCATGCTTCCAGTGAGAAAAATTATGATTGTGTATCTGTAACAAGTCAGGATTTGTAGTGCTAGGTTGCATACATACAGGATGAGTGATATTAGTTGGTGGGTTCAAATCATCGAAACAGGGTTCACAGGTAAACTGGTTATTGTGAAGATCTTTTCATCTTCAGTGTGTTTCGGGTGTTCAGAAGGAGGAAAGGGGTCCACCAGTTATTTAAGGTCATGTGTAGAGCCCGGAAGTTTGGCAAAATGCCTCTCTTTATCTACTGCATATATTGATTAATACATTTTTCCGGATATACGTTTTTTATGTTATTTGGAATGTTATAGAAGCCTTTTCATTTTGCCTATTTTGCCTATTTGGGACCCCACTGCCTATTTTTAATTATAATGCCTTTTTTTGCCTTTTTCAATTAAATTTGACCATTTTTTAAAAAAATATGTAGGCATTTATTTTTCTTCCGTTTATTATGTGAATAATTTTCGCCTTATTTAAGTAATATTGAACTCACGCATGTTTACACATTGCTGAAGGAGAAAAGTGTGAGAAAAAAGTATTTCATGCTGAGTTTGGATATTGCCTTTCGGTTAACATTTCCTTGTGCATGATTGACTGCTGAAGTGGAGAGGTTGATTTCGAACACAAAGAAGATATTTCTGAAATCTCCCTCTTGAACCCGAAAATTTCATGAAGTTGCGCCTGAGCTTAGTTTACCTCCGCAACCAGTCTTGACAAGATGGGGAACCTGGATATCAGCAGCTATATATTATGCTAACAACCTTGAAAAAATCAGTGAGGTGATCGATGCTCTTCCAGAAAATGAAGCGGCTTCAATTCGTGAAGTGAAAAACTCCTGTGCTATTCAGGACTGAAGAATGAACTGTCGTTTATTTTTGCACATTATGGTGCATTGCCAGACACAATTACAAAGCTAGAAAAAAGAGGTGACTCTTGTAGCATCCATGAAAATCTTCGAGGAATCTATGCAGCAGATGACGGAAGTGCCAGGAGAAAAGGGGTCAGCTGTTGCGGAAAAGTGCAAACGGGTAGTGAGTGCAAATGAGGACTTGAAACAATTGAAAACAATTTGTGATATACTAAAAGGTGAAAATGCTGTTACCAAAATCAGTCCAGGTACATTAGCTTCTTTTATGTATGCTCCAATAACTTCTGTCGAAGTAGAAAGATCATTTTCTATTATGAAAAACATTCTCTCTGACAGACGACTAACAATGAATGTTGAGAACTTAAAAAGAACACCTTGTAGTTATGTGCAATCAAGACGGAGAAAATTGAAATGCTCTTCCCAATGTAGATTTTAACATTTTGCCACAGATTATAGATAAAAGGAAGTTACTTCCAAATGTGCCTTTTTTGGTTTATTTTGCCATTTTTTTCATTCTAGTGCCTATTTTCCACATTATAAATGCCTTTTTGCCTGCCTATTTTAACAAAAATAAATGCCTGAACTTCCAGGCTCTAGTCATGTGATATGTATAGAGACTACCATCCCAACATGTATCATTAGAATCAAGATACAATATGCAGAGAGGGGTGACAGGAGGTTAGGTGGCCAACCCTTTTGAGATAATAAAATACCGCCTCCATGTCCTACCTTCCACAACCAGTCTCCACATAATAGCCTTGATGCTTATCAAGAGTTGCTTTAGTGAACTTGTATTTGTTTCGAATACTTCTCTCAATTACCAATTACCTTGCATGGGAAAATCCACTCGTTGGAGCAGACTAGTATTGTAGTATTGTAGATGTTGTCTGATTTTCTTGTTTGGTACTTTCAGGTTCTTCCCACACCATCATTTTGGCCGTTGGTCAAAATTAGAGCTACCACAATATGCCGTCTTCTACCCTCAGATGCTTGGTTTTCAGCACTCTCTCCACAACCCTCGCATCGTAAGTAGCTACAGCCTAATTCTGAATTTCCTTGTAAAATGGATAATTTTCACCTATGCAACTGTTGTTTATTTGTTTCTTCTAATTGTCTTACATTGACATAATCTAGTCAGTCATAGTTTTACAATAGAATTTTAACATTTAGTTTATGCCTGGTTATTGTTTAGTACTTTGTAATGACTCGATTCTGCTCCAACAGTCTGTTTGATGTGTTTACATGAATGTCTTGTCTTGGGACAGGATGCCTGCAGCATTGCAGGATAATTGCTAATGAACTTTTAATCTCCTGTAATGTGAAACTAATACATTGAATAAAAATTAACTTTCAGTGAGCCGCTTGCCGTCTTCAAGTATCCAGTCTATTTGTCTCCATCACAACATAGCTTATAATAAGATTATCGTCATGGCCGTTCTGCACGACCAATCTCAAGTTCTCTTGCCATTCACCACAGACTCCTATCCTTCTGAAGCTATAACAAGTTGCATCATCGAGAAAAGTGGATCAAGGTTACTTCTTCGTGTGCGTCTTGCAGTAGGTAAGGTATATAAGGAACAACAAAAGTAGGAAATTAGGTTAAAATGCTGTTCAACTGTAGGGAATCACCAGAGCATGTTGCCGACCCCCGTGGCAGAGTGGTTAGCACATTGAGCTATGATGCCAGGGGACCCAGGTTCGAATCCCGGCCTGGGCATGGATGTTTGTAAGTGTCCATTCATCAATTTCTTCATATCATCACTCATCTCCATCTTTGGAAATTAGCCAAAAGTGGCACAAAAGGCGAAGTAAAATAAAGCAAATCAATAAATCAACCAGAACATGTTTTATAACCCACAAAAGTATGAAACTGAGAAAAACTCAATGAAAGTTCGTCCAATGCACTAATAGATTGAATAAAAATTAACTTTCAGTGAGCTTACATATTATCCATATGTTCCTGGGTGTGTTGCCAATTCCAGATACTGAAGAGACCTTGTTCACTAATGAATGAGCAACAGGAGACTGTGCAGCAACTACATCTAATGTCATCTCATTTCTTTTTTTAATGGAGCGTGGGGTTATTAAGTTTTACTCCTGAGCTCCTCAATTGATACCAATTAGTTCCCTTCCATGTTATCTTTTGACGATCGCTCACATTCTCACGTTGTGCATGTCCTGTATGCAAAGGAACAGTCTATATGCATCCTTACTTACATCTCTACAGTTTAAAAGGAGCCCAAACCGTGTACTTCAAATCAATCGCATACGAAAATCCCAAATGAAAAATAATGTACAAAATAAAGAATATTCAATTCCATGTTAAAAAGGCTACTCGAGATGATAATAATTTGATTTCACTTGATTTGTTGTTTAAGTCCACTTTATGCACAGGACTAGATCTACAGCTCCAAGTGGGATTCGATCCACTACGTGCCTCCACCGGGTATCAAGATTTGGACACATTGATTACAAGGTGATGAATAGGACTCGGAAGTTGAGGAAAAATCTTTTTTCTTCCTAGTGTCCGAAGACGAGGCCCAACATAATATATGTTCATTTTGGGTCATTGTAGGCCAGAAAAAGATGGGTTTTATTTGTTCTTTTTTTGCCTTTTTCGGAGCTTTTTGGCTTATTGTTCCTTTTTTAGCTCTTTTTTTTGTCTTAACGGCTTTCTTTGCAACTTCACCTTCTTTCGACTATGTTGTTACTGCCCTTTCTCAATTCGAATCATCATCAGTTCATCACCTCTCAAACATCATTTCTGTAGTAAGATAAAATAAATTTAAAAAAAACTATTGGACGACTGAAGCAGGTACGGTACAAGGTCCTTTAATCCTAACTTGTCTGGAAGATCGCACTGCAAGTGGCAACTTTATCTTCTTTTGAAGCTTTCAGCATGGTGTATACGACCAGAGAGCATGTGCCTGCAAAGATCTCAAGTCAGATAAGGAGGTGCCATGCATATTCATTAAGTATGTAATTAAAACTGAAGATATTAATGAATTTGGATCACATTTATACATTCTTTTTTCGTTTGTAGGTCCTTTTTTGACATTTTAGGTCTTCAACTTCCGAGCCCTGATGACCTTACCACTATACCATCGGGGAGGCCCTGATAACAATGATTCTCTGAACACTGCTTCAGAGCATGATAACCCTTGGTAACTTGCTTAAGACTCCATTTTATGCTCCAATAGGCTAATAGGGACTAGGCCTACAGTTCAAAATGGTATCTGAACCACTGTGCAGCTGCTCTGTTGGGAAACAAACCCAATCCAATCAATATATCTATCTGATCATTTGTTAATGAAATCACACAGATATTTATTCATGTGAAGCATAATTTATCATTTGATAAATGCAGTGATTTCATTTTATCTCTTTAATTGCCTCTCAGAGTTAAAGCATTTGTTACTAATATTGTTTTTGGCCGCTTCAGGTTATTCAAGAGTAAAGCTCAAGTTAACATTAATTGCAATCTGTGATGATGAGTGGATGATAAAGAACAAGGCATTGAATATTACCTTGGACCTCCTCAAAGACCAGCTGGTATCCTGCTCAGCAGGAAGAAGTAGTTTGACAAAGGTATGTTTCAGTTTAGATACTAGTTCAACAATCATGTAGGGTGCTCTTCTTGACACCCGTGTCACTATATTAAAGCCACCAATGCAAAATCCCTGCTGCTGGATTATGTTTGGTTATTGTTTGTCAAGTGGTACTTGATTTTTCTGCTGTTTTCTAAACACACAACCACCATTGTATGACTTAAGGAAGGGATTCATCTGTAAAGAACCAATTTGTCAGTTTAGTAGGATATTTTCTGATAACTTTTACTGGTCCAATAGTTCTGTGTAGGCTGCAATGGTTTCTTGAAAGAAAGAACTTGATCGTCTACTAACTTGGGGCTGCATAAATTATTCCTTCAATTCCTGAGGAGAAGGAAATAGTGTTAATGGTATTTTGATGCCTGAGGTATCTTGCTTCTCCACCCTGTGGCTCATTTACTGATGTTGCCTGTTCCCAGAATTGATCTCAATCTATAGTGCATGCAACACACAAGGAAAAACAAGATTGAAATATTGTCTAATGGGAAATTTTGAAAGATACTAACAAGAAGGCAGATAGTACTGGGAGTGTGTTTCTTCACTCTGCAAATTGTGGTATTATTTTCTTGGTGTTGTGCTTCATTTGTGCTTTTCAATACCACCTACATGTGGATCAGAACTCTAAAGTAACTTTGATCAATGGTGGCTAATTGTTTGAGACGTGGGAAATGGGAAATAGGAATTTTATTTTTCCGGCCGTTGGAACTTCTCCTGGCCTGACCACAGCCATGATGGGACTATGGATGCCCGAGGACCAATGACGATATTGTTTTTATCGTGTATTATCAGAACATGCAAAGTATGAAAAAACAAATTTTCTGACTGTGACGTTCACTTAAGCGAGCTATTACAATATGACTGTTTAGTTTTCACCGAGACTTGGCTAAACGACACGGTGATGGAGAGTGAATTTCCATTTTTAAATGTACAGGGTGGAGCATTTTCGACTACACAGTTTGAGGTTGGCAACACTACAAAACAAATGCATTGGGAGGGCTGTCTCCTTCTGCCTCGTGTACACTGGGACTTTGGATTTCAGTAGCAATGGAGCGTTGGCCTCTACAGCAACGTATGTTCTGTGTGGAGTAGTAAGTGTTGATGAAGTCAATTGTAGCGGTGCAGCATGCATTCCGCAGGGAGAATGGTGATCAACAATGCCGTGGACGAGTTCCTAACAGGAAAACAATCATTGAATGGTGGAAACAATGGCGTGAAGTTGGAAGTGTTCAAAATATACTGCATGGAAGAAAAAGAACAGTCAGAACACCAAGTGTAGCTTTCAAGACCGTCTTGTACTATGTGTTGCCTGCCAGGGACGTCATTTGAAATATATTATTTTCAAGAAATAATTGTGTGCACATTGTTCATGTATACATTTTCTGTAATCCAAAGGTGCAAAGTTTGTTCTAGAAATGAAAAATAAAAGTTAATTTAATCAGCAAATCCTCTGTCTTTATTATAAAATAGGTAGTCGAAAATGCTCCACCCTGTATTTAGAAATGACCATGCAAGTCGTCGTGGTGGAGGAGTGATGATCTGTGTTAATGTTAAATGGAATTGTAAAATACGAAGTGACCTAATCAAGGATTGTGAAATTATTTGGATAGAACTCAATATTCAAAAAAACAAAAAACTGCTCATATTATCGCCCACATAAGAACCCTCCCATTTCCATCCTCGAAGCCTGCAAGGATTTGGTATTAGCAGCAATGACAAGTAGTGATATTATGTTATTTGGTGATTTCAACCTTCCATTAATTGGGAAAGCCCAAATACGGGAACTATAAACTGCCAAAATGACCAGTGGTTTATTGATACGTTCATTCACGGAATTGGGTTAAACCAGTTCAACATGCAAGAAACTAGTAGAGATAGCAACCTTTACTATGTACTGGCAACCCTGCCTGATATGCAGGTAACTCCAGAAAAAAATATTCTAACCTCTGATCATGACTCACTCGACGTCACAATGCACCTGCCTACCACGAAGAAAGATAAGGAATCCGTCAAGCGGGACCAACCCCCCCTCCCCCCTTCCTATGGCGAAAAGCTTCATGGAATGTCATCCAGCATGCGCTCAATGCTTACCCTTGGTTTTTGTTGATGGAAGAGGAAGTGAACGAAGCCATTGAGAACTTTGTCAAAATACTGCATGCCACGATAAAAGACTTCGCACCCACTGCGAGACCAAGATCTACCAAAAACCCGTCTGGTTTGGTAGAGAAGTTCTCTTAGTGTTAAAAAATAAAAAAAAAAACAGGCTTGGTACCTATGGAAGCTGCACCCTAATGTTCACGCTCACGGTACCTATTGTGATATCAAACGTCATTCAAAATACCTACTAAAAAAATATAGTGAACATACAAATAACATAACAACTGAATGTACTAAAAACCCAAAGAGTTTCTTCACATTACTAAATTCAAGAAAACAAAGCTCACGTATACCTAAAGAAATTGTTCACAATACTGATATTGCTAGTGGAGAAGATAGAGCTGAACTTTTCAATGTTTTCTTGCATGAGAACTTCTCCCCTCCCTTAGTTTCAGACCCTCTCCCCCACTTAAATTCTGTCTGTCCTCGCACACTATATTCAATCAAAACGTCCCCCGAGGAAGTAAAATACCTTCTCGCTTCATTGCCCCTCCACCAGTCCCTAGGTCCAGATGAAATCCCCACAATATTACACCGTAAAACTAACGACTCTTTGGCTCTTCCCCTGTCTGCCTTACTCAACAAATGTTTCTCTGATGGTGTGTTTCCAAAAAACTTCAAACGGACCAACATTGTGCCCATTCACAAAACTGGAGATAAAAAACGTGTTAAATCCTATAGACCAATCTCACTTCTATAGCCACTATCAATTATTTGTGAAAAAAATCATCAAAAACAGGTTACTTCAGTTTACGTCACCGTATATCAATACAGCACAACATGGTTTTCTTCCAGGCAGCTCTTGCCTAACAAATCTTTCCGTCTTACTTTCTCATGCTGCCAGAGCTATTGATAATAACTCCCAACTTCACACTATATATTTGGATATTTCGAAAGCCTTTGACAAAATTAATCAAATTTCTTCTACATAAATTATCATCCAGATTTAACATCCATGGAAAATTTCTCTCTTTTCTGCAGGACTACCTCCATGAGCGAGAACAAAGTGTTGTTCTTCCAGGTACATCTTCTAACTTTCTTCCCATTTCGTCTGGAGTTCCTCAGGGGAGTGTCTTAAGCCCACTCCTATTCCTTCTGTACATGGATGACCTCCCTGAAAAACTTGCCTCCCTCCCTATCAATATACTTTTGTTTGCAGATGATTGTAAACTCGTCAAGGAGATCTCATCCCATCATGAATTGATGATTCTTCAAAATGCTCTCACAGAACTTGTTAAGTGGTGTCGTCCGTGGAATCTAGAATTAAACCCTCAGAAATGCTCTTTCCTTACATTTTCCCTAAAAAAGAACAAAGTGGTGTCTGCTTATGCTATTGAAAACAATTCAATCCAAAATGTTTCCACTCAAAATGACCTAGGTATTATCATGGATGAAAAACTCACTTTTAATTATCATATTATACAGGGTTCCCACGCAAACTCCAAATCCATTTTCCCTGAGATTTCCCTGAATTTTCCAGAATCCTCAATTTTTTTCCAGAGTATTGAATGAACAGTAAATGACTACTATAATTTTACAATGGCCTCCTCCATTTCCCCTCATAGCCATACCATACTTCTTGGCATGTAATTAAGAACAAAGATGACCAGTTTTCTAGAACTTTACACAACTCTGAAACAATTTAACATAACTGATATAGAACACTGAAATATTTTCACACTTTTCATACATGTTTATAAATAGATACAATATCAATTAATCTGTAATGCCTACAATAATTGTTAAGACAAACAAATTATTGAAATTTTAAAAACATATAAAAATGAAGTGACAATTATTAGTACAGATTTAAAATGGAATAATAAGTTACCGAGACTGAAATATAAAACAAGAAATGTACTTAATGTCTGATACATCAAATTAAGAAACTTTACTTCTCAGTAGCTTCGAGTTTTTTTTAATTGTTCTGAAATAGCCTTTGCTTCTTCTTGCATCTTTTGTTGTTTGGCTTGTAAAGCACGGATCTCACTTGCTTTATGTTTCATTTATTTCCTTTTGTCGTCTTTGTGATCACATTTCTTTCTCATCTTCTGCAATGCTTCTTCGTATCTAATACGTGCACCTTTAACACTGTATCATATCTTTGCTTACTTCTACATTTAACACTCCTCCTACCACTTTCACTGCATCATAAACTTGCCGAATAGCCACAACCAGAGGCGAAGATATAGTACAAGCAATGCAAGCACTGCTTGCATAATTCGAATATCATTTAATGTACTTAATGTTCTAACCGTATTTAGTTTCCATCGCACTCGATTTCACGAAAAAATGCGGCCGCAAACTCCCCCAGCAGCTCTGTAGCAAGCACCAGCCTCAATGCTTGCAGCCGTTCTGCGGGAAAATAAGGCCTCCGAAGGAGTCACATGGCGAAGCGTGAAATTCTGGTGGAACCCGTCCACAAAGCTTCTACAAAAAGCTGTGCTTTCCGAGCTTGCGTGATTCCCGAAAATAGCCGAGTTCAACCGAAAGCAGAAGGATTCATCTATGGGTACGTTGCCAGCAAAAACTAGTAACGAATATTTGTCTTCATGAACACGTAAACAAGATCGCAAATATAATAATAATTGTTAGTCATAAAATAACTAAAAGAAGTTATTATCACTGTTCTAAATTCCATATATATCATATTATATTACAAATTATTTTAGATTTCGCGAAATGTAAAACGCGTAAAAAAAGTTGACATTGGGAGTTGGGGCAGTGGAACTTCTGCACCCCCGTGAAAAGTTTTCTCAGGGAGGGAGGGAAGATTGGACGGACCTTGGTCCTGCACCCTGCTTCCTGGTCGGTCCAGCTCAAATTACGCCAGAAGTGTTGACCGCTACCAGTGTTTGCAACTGCCAAATTATTTACGCAGTAATTCAAGTGAGCTCTTTTACAAATTTTACAATCAATAAATTAACTGCTTTTGAATAAAACTTGGGGTGAAAATAAAGCTATCTGAGAAAGAACTTTCTACTGATATTTGTACATGGCATAGAAGTAAATCGTATACATTCTGCATATTATGAGCACAAGAATATGTTTTAATGATTGATTGATTGATTTGTTGTTTTAAGTCCACTTTATGCACAGTAAGGCTAATCGGGACTGGACCTACAGTTTAAAATGGGATCTGAAACACTTGTGCCTCCACCGGGTATCGAACCCGGAACCCCTTGATTACAAGGCGACGACACTACCACTGCGCCATCGGGGAGGTCCGAATATGTTTTAAGTTCTATTATTATGATGCAAGTGGTGTTCCCAGGGTCTTTTTTTTTACGGTCCCTATTTTGTCATCTTTTACTTCCTTTGACGTTTTCTCTTAGATATAATGGGCCAAAAGGGGGTTATGTCTACCATCCACCCCCCCCCCTTCGCCCCGGGCACGCCATTGAATGACACTTTATTACTTAAATATTAATATACATACTCGTTCTGCTGAAATGATTCTGATTCCTCCGCGTAATTTTTATCTCCAAACTGATATATCTTTCCTTTGTGATGGATAAAATTAAGGAAATAGGTTGGTATCACTTTCTGTTGTTTCAGAGATTTTCAAAGTGATCTTGTGTGGATGCTTTCATTTGCAGTTGTGGAAAGCGCGTGGGATACTGTGAGTGTTTGTTGCTTCGTGTTTTGTGCTGTGAATTTATCGGAATGAACGCGTATTTAGGAACGGTTGATGTGAAGTGTGGGTGTATTATTGAGCAATTGAAAATTGCTTCGTTTAGCTCGAGAGAGATAAGTGTTAAAATGAAAATCGTGGAAGGGGGTCTACCAACACCAAGAGTTTGAAATTTATTGTGGTGAGTACATCGTCTATGCATGTGTTTCTTTGCTTTGAAATGAATTTTTTATTGTTTGTGTTTAATTTTTTATTTAGTGTTTAAGTTACTCCAATGCGGTTTTTAGGGTGCCCAAAAATACTAAATTACATCATGCAGCGTAAAATAAACAAATGATTCCCATTTTTTTTTTATCTAAATCGGTTTGGTCACCGTTTGACCATATTAAATAATAATGAACAAATAAAGGTACTAATAAGTAAGTAAGAAATTCCGTCTCCCTTTAGTCGTATGCGGAAAGTGCGCATATGCAAAACGTTTAATATCATATGAATAACGTTACCTGGTTTTTTTTAAAAAAGTAAATGTGACGTTTGCAGATCATATGGTTTATTTTTAGTACAGTCACTTTATTATGATATTTTGACAAATCCAGCGACTGGGTAAATGAGGCTATAAACCTTGAATCTTTCCTCTCGGCATGTCGTTGTACTACATGTTTTAGTTGTACTGAAACATTGCTTGCCTCCTTCGTAAGACTATGCTTCGCTACTGGCCACAACAGACTCTTCTTTCAAGTTTTCTATTAAAACCTGCTTATTTACAGAAAACCCACTTTCCACATATGCATTGCCATGTGATAAAATCAAAACCAACTTAACAGTGCTCAAAAAAAATAATCTACGATGAAGAAGTTAGGAATGCTAGTACGTAATGGTAAGTTAGTGACAGTTGCAAGTGCAAGTGTGATGGGGGTTAAGTATACATCATTCGACTGGCCTTCCCCTCATGATATTCAATTTCTGGCATATCTGTTGAGAAAACTATTTTACTACATGATATTAATGTAGATCTGATGGTCCTCAGTTTTGCTTCATTGGGAACCATTAATCAATTACAAGATTTTCCCTGAGATTTGTATTTTTTTTCAAATTACCTGAGATTTCTAGGTTTTCCAGGTGTGTGGGAACCATGATTACAGCTAGCTATCACTAAGAAAGCCATCTGCCTTCTTGGTCTTCTATACAGATTTAGTGAAGTTCAAAACCCATCATCATCTCTTGCCTTATTCTTTAAATCTTTCATCTCACCCATCCTTGAGTACTGCTCCCCAATTTGGGCAATGGTCTCTAAAACCAATCATACCACAATAGATTTTGTTCTCAGTTTCTTTCTTCCCATTGTTCACCATAGAATACCTTCTTTCCGACATGTATCCAAATCAGACACCATGGCTGCTCTGAATATTCACTCTTCATCCTTTAGTCATGATCTAGCTGACATGAAATTTTTATACAAGATAATAAATGGCAAAATCAGAACAGATCTAATCAGTGAATTCACACTTAGGGTACCCCAAAAGCAAACACGCAACCTGCAACTCTTCCACAACCCGACCACTATGCCATCCCTTCTACAATGCTCCTTGTTTTACAGGCTGCCAGAAATCTACAACAAACTTCCCTGGATGTAGATATTTTTCCTTCCAGAACGTAATTTACGTATTACTGACTAAGAACATGTAAATCTATCCCATCTTGTTATTGTTTGTTTATACTATATGTTGTTTGAGTGTAAAATGGCGAAATAAGACTGTATCTGAAACTCTGAATAAATAATAAATAAAAAATAAATCTACAATAATATAAACAATTACAAAATAGTTTGGGTTCCATTTAACGTCTCATGAAATCTAATAGAGTGATTCTTATGTAAGGAAGGTAAATATCTCTCCATCATTTGTGGGGAGTGAACAGAGGGTTTCATGTATTACAGACCAAGAACATGTAAATCTATCCCATCTTGTTATTGTTTGTTTCTACTTTATGTTGTTTCAGGGTAAAATGGACAAATAAGACTATCTGAAACTCTGAGTAAATAAATAAATAAAAAATAAATCAACAATAATATAAACAATTATAAAATAGTTTGGGTTCCATTTAACTTCTCATGAAATCTAATAGAATGATTCTTATGTAAGGAAGGTAAATATCTCTCCATCATTTGTGGGGAGAGAACAAAGGGTTTCATGAGGAAATTACTGGAATAGGGAGTACGGAAAGTAAATAACTAAGTGTTGCTGTGAGCTCCTTGTAGTCATCACTATATTCACATTATGTTCTTTTTTTAGAACCCAACAAAGAGAGAAGGAACAAACGAATCGGAAAGAGTTTCAGATAAGGAACTGAATCATGCAAAATTCTCCCTCAGCAGCACTCAGGTTTTCAACTTGAAGGTAATTCCACAGAATGTTGCATGTTCCACTAGTCAACAGGATGACAATGACAGACAGACCACTTCAGTTATAGAAAGTGTAAAGAAAGGTAAGACGCTTGGGAGAAAAGTCCAGTGTAGAATTTGGAAGCAGCTTTTTCCTGAAAGTAGTAGTGCTTCTCAGTTGAGTAAGAAGGAGGAGACCTTTTTTATATTATTATAATTCAGTATTTGTTTTCATTGAAATTCTTTCAGGGTTGTACTTCCTTAAAACTATTTGGCAGATTCAAACATGACACACTAACATTATTTGGATACAAACAGTGGTGAAGTGTGACATTTTTAAGTAGTTATTGCAAGACTTGTCAAACGTCATGGTAAATCTTTCAACAACGGAAGGGGGAGGGCAATATTTATCTATGGTAAATGTGAAGGTCATGCGATACGTTATGAGTAAAGTACGGATCAATATGCACTAAACAAGTGGAAAATACGAGGACCACTATTTATATTTTGAGCCTTGGCAACACTGATCGACGTTTGGCGCGATTTGACATTTGCACGGAATCGTCTGGCATTATTGACCATAACGTACTTCAAATGTTTTGTCAATAGCTTGATTTGTGTTGTTTATGTTGCCTTGGAGATTGCGTGACAACAATAAAATGGAATTAACTCGTGAACATTTTCGTGTGATGATTTTTTTACGATTTTCGACGTTGATTATCAAGACAAGAGTGCATCGATCAACTTACTTCCACATTTGGCGATGAAGCCCCATCCTTTGCCACTGTGAAACGCTGGTATAACAAATTTAATCGTGGCTGCCATTCGCTCACCGACGAGATTTGCGAAGGTCGTCCAAAATCAGTTGTTGCTCAAGAAAACATTGATGCTGTGCAAAACCTAATACTGCAAGATTGTCATGTGACATACTGTGAGATTGAGGCAACCATAGGCATTAGTTCCACCAGCATATATAAAATATTACATGATCATTTAGCTGTGAGAAAGGTATGTTCTTGTTGGATCCCACACAATTTGACAAAAACTCAAAAAGATGCTCGCGTCAATTGGTACAAACAAATGCTCAATAAATACAATCGTGGTGCTTCAAAAGACGTATATAAGATTGTAACAGGTGACGAATCATGGATATATGCAAATGAGCCGGAACGTAAACAGCAGTCGACTGTATGGGTGTTTCAAGATGAGCCCAATCCAACAAAAGTTGTTCACGCTCGAAGCACATCGAAACAAATGGTCGCCTGCTTTTCGGGAAAACTGGTCATGTGGCAACTGTGCCTTTAGAGGAACGTAGAACGGTCAACTCTGAATGGTACACAACAATTTGTTTGCCAGAGGTCTTCGGTCAAATATGGAAAACAAACAAACGCCGTCGGATCATTCTTCATCAAGACAATGCCAGCTGTCACACATCTCGTCTAACAACCTACTTTATGAACAGTCAAAAAATCGAATTGATGGGTCATCCGCCATACAGTACTGATTTGGCACCCAATGACTTCCTTTTGTTCCCAAATGTCTAGAATAAACTGCGTGGACAACGATTTTCGTTGGCGGAAGACACCGTTGATGCGTTCAAAAACCATATTATGGAGGCATCTCAAGAAGATTGGAAAAACTGCTTTGACAAATGGTTCGAACAAATGCAAAAGTGTATTGACCATAAAGGAGAATACCTCGAAAAACAATAAAGCAGTTTTCAATGCCAAATTCCTGTTTTTTCATTGTTAGGCTCAAAATATAAATAGTGATCCTCATATGCATGCATCTATGCACTAAAACAAGTAAAATATTCACTGAAATATACAAATTATGTACTAAAGGATAAATATAGGGACAAAAAAAAATTCCAGCCACACTGGAAAATCTGTGATATCATCCCTGACACCATGTAAAACCTGCATAATAAATATTTAATTTTAAATTAAGAATTTAAAACATAATATTCCTTGAGAATTTTTATTACTCTATACAGCTTCAGAGTAAATTGAAAAAAAATAAAAGAAGTAGATTAGTTTGTTTCTTTCGTTTGTTAAATAAAACGTCGCTTGCAATTTTACCACGAAGTTCTCGAAAGCACTGCGAAAACAACTTACCTCGGAATACAGTGGACCAATATAAGTCTTTCGTAGTGTTGACTCGTCTGGAACTTTTTCTCGCAATACTTTGCTAAGAAGCTACGAAATTCAGGATTGCTCAACTTTCTTGAAGGAACGTTAGCTGCTATCAGCGCTTCGCACAGGTCACCAGCGAAACCATCTTCACTTGTTTTTTGTTTATCAAGTACAGTTTCTATTGTTTGCTGCTTGCAGGTCTTGCTAGAATTTCTTGGGTGGATAGCAGTCTTCGTGTGCTGAAGTACTTGATATTTTTTGTCACATGGTATCTGAAACAATACAAAATATTTTAATAACTTCTGGATTCACACTGTTAGGGTTCACTAAAAAAAAAAAAGAGACCAAGTTGAGTATAAAAAAGAAAAAAATATTATACTTACTTCCTTACAGCATAGTCTGCAGAAAATCGCTCTCCCATCCATTTGTAAAGTAGGCTCTCCTATAATCCACTGTTTCAGTAAAACAATCTTCGATGATTTTTCCTTCGGCATCTTCACACAATGCAAACTACACTAATTCAACGGAGTACAGACTGTTTACGAGCAAAAATCACTGATGGAATGATCAATTTTTGTAGTTGCAGAACAGGTCTCGGTAACCCAGACCTGCAGGTGGAAGAAGAAAAAGAACTTTATATTTAGGAATATTTTACAAGAAGAAGGAAAAAACTTAAACAATATCCAGGAAACAACAAAAAAGAAGTTCTTGAGAAATTTGTCTGACCCTTCAGAAGCAAGAAAATGTTTCATCCCTTTATAAAAGTAATAGGCGTGCTACTGTATGATGAACGCCCAAATTTATGAAGGAAAACATTCTTGATTAGTTTATATTGTTATAGTACATATGCACACATTTAGTTGTGAATTATTTTACTCTGGTGCCACTAATTTCTTCACTTGCAGATGGTTCTGAAGTAAGCCTCGAAATTAAAAAAGCACAAGCAGAAGATGAATTTGCGCCTCACACAGTGCTCAGTGTTCATTGTATTCTCAATTCACGTCCTGTTTCACCGTTACTGACTGCAAGCTGTTGTAATGTAAGTATAAAGTGAAATTTGATACTTTAATGAGTGATTTCGGACTTCATCCATGTTAAACACCGATGCAAAAGCTATTTTGTTACGGATTTGAGAGACATTGTCTAGCAACACACATGGATACAATTCCTGCCAAGAGAATGACACAGTTACTTGGATTTAATTTTTAAGTCCTGATTAGGCTATCTGATATACAAGCAGGTTAAAATATATATCTCTTCCTATTTGCGTTCATCTTTAAAAGTCATCTTTGCACCTTTTTGGATAATGACAAAAATGTCAAAGCCAGGATTCAAATGTCTAATCTTTGGTGGTGAGACTGTGCATCAACCTCCCAACCTGCCACTCTATTTATTACTGTAGAAAATGCTGTAGTGCATGTGGTGGGTGATGTGCCCAAGGGAGGAGGTTGGTAGGGGTCACAACCCTCCCCCATTGGCACAATATTCCTAAAAATATACTCAAAGGGAGGAAAAAGTTCTTAAATTAGAAATGACTAAGTAAAAATTTGTATACCCACCCCTTTCAAAAATCCTGAGCATGCCAATGAGTGCATATCATAAATAACTGTATGTATAAAAAAATCATTATGCACTATCAGGAATCTCTGGAGCGAGCGAAAGGAAACAAGTCTCTGCACAAGTAGTGACTCAAGAGGGCTCTTGAGAAGGGAAGTCAGTGCCATTTACAGAAGCACCCATCTGCCAATATGCACCACCTTGCTCCACAGATTCCTGGGACAGAGTATAGAGTTTTGTTGATGTTCTCCAAAACATATTTTCAAATATCAACTCGAGAGTAACATGAATTATTAAGAGGAAATGCATATGAATAGTTTTATCTTGTAATGTTTCCATGTCCTTGTAGAAGACGAACTGCAAATTGGATACAAATCAAAATGTGGAACCCTTTCTGGACATCCACCCACATCCACAGACATTTGACAATATTCTTACTAAAACTTCAAGTAGTGGTGGGTGGTTAAGAAAAATCCATCAAGTTCTAAATAGAAAGAATTCACAGAAGGAAGATCCCAACAAAGATTCAGCTTCATGCAGTGCGTGGATAAGAAAATGGCTTCAAGCTCTGAAAGGCAAGAATTCAGCAAAGAACGATCAAGACAGAGTTCGAATCCGCCAGAAAGCATATCAAGAAATTGGAAAAACTATCATCTCAAGGGCAAACAGAAAGGTCATGAATTCTCAAAACAAAGATAAAGATAAAGTTCAAAACCGACAAAGAGCGTATCAAGAAATTGGAAACAGTATCATCTCGAGGGCAAACAGAAAGAAGAAAACTTTAATAGATAGTGATCGGTTAATTATTTCAAGTGACGTATACTTAGGGAGGAAATTGGTTACAAATTCAGATGGAAAACCATGGCATCAAATAAATAATGCTGAATCAACAAGTAGATACTTGGAAGACATGCAACAAAATACTTACAATGCTCCAGCTGGATCAAGGAGTGGAGACCTTGATTCGGCAGTGAAGGGAGAATAAGTGCAAACCAAAGAAGACTGGAATAACAGAACTAGACACACCAAGTGCAAGGTTGTTCTTCCACCTTTCCATACATTTCGGAAGGGTGGAGTGTACACTAGAGTAAGTATTAATTTTCTTTAGAGATTGTTAGGTTACGAAGTGATTCTTGCCTCTCAGAATAGTTGATCACGCCTCCCTTTGTAATCCAATGTTTATTTCTTCATTCATTTATTCAATCTATCTAACATGATAGGAAACATGAAGTTGTACAGCATTGCACCTTTATTTTCTTTTTTTTACTCCAATCTGCATGATGGCTACTCGCTGAGACTATACTAATACTAATACTAATTCAAGTTGACATCACTAAATTATAAATAATTCATTAATCATTAGGTCCCTTCAACTACTACGAACCACTAATATTTAATTACACACACTAGAAATTTCTAAATTAATTCCTAATTTCAGTGACAATTTTTAGCCCTAATTGAGGTTGAGCTTTTGTTTATAGTCTATTTTATGCACAGATAAGCTAATTTCTGTGTTGGTGTACAGCATTTGGGAATGACAATGGAGGCAAATACTTAAGCACCTAGATATCATAATTTAGTTTTCTCAAATTTTTGCATTGTGACAACAAAAATTATTCAGTGGAAACGTTGTTCAGATTAATTTTGAGTACTTTTATACAAAATGTAGTAATTTACTTTCTTTATTATGTCTAAGTCTACTATTGAGAAAACAAAAGAATACCTCTCAGAAATATATATTCAACTGAGAGATCTATAGACATTCAGAAAACTTCAACTTTCCCAGCCTCTGGTTAACGTGAAGTTCCCCTTGCATAAAGCATCATGTCATGAAGGCACATTTACAGGTTGTGGGGGTACGACTTGATTTCGGCCATTTTGGAGATGATGCAATCAGCAACATGCTCCAGCCACCTTTACCCTGCAGGGTTGTCTCCAGGTACCCATTGCTTTGAGGCTGGGTGAACCTCAGAGCTGCTTTATGCAGGAATAAGGCTGCAAAAGTTCTGACCTTAGATCCCCCAGCCTGAGATTTGAACCTCCACATCTCCCGTACGCCCTACGACTAGATCTCCTTGGCTCATATTATATCTGGCTAGATACCTTGATAAAAAAAAAAAGAGTACATTTTTTGGGTTCTCAATCAAAGATGATTTTCGACTGGTGCACTCTTGGTCATCGGTATAAGTAATTTTTAATGGTTATTAACTTATTACTAAGCAATACTTCTTAATAGTGCATGTTTCTTCTTAATTGGAATCAGATTACCTACTTTTAATATCACTTAAGATGTTTAGAACGTCTCTCCATTGCTTCTCTAAATTTTTAGCTGTCTTTTGTAGAGGTAACCAACTTGTTATAAAATTAGGCACTCTTGTCGACATTATAATATTATTTTTTTCAGCTCTAACAAGCGTTCGTTCCATGTGAGAGGCATACAACTCTACAAGTGGTTGCTATTTGGCACATCACATGCAATATGTGCAAGGTCTTCATGGAAGACCATAGTGTTAAGCTGATTAGGTGAGTAAAGTCATTTTATACTGATTTTTTCATAGAAATACTATTGAAACACTGATGGTAGGTCATGTAAGTTTCTTTCCATTTTTTCCATCAATTTATTTCAGGTCTCAATCGCCCTTTTCCCACTAGAGGCTGAGGGTAATTTGTGTGTCAATAGAAATTCTTTGTTTAGAGGATTTTCAAGAAGGATCTTATTTGCAGAACAAATTTTCTTTCCTCCAGTACACAAAAGCTGCAGATGTCTATTTCTTGCGAAAGTTTAGCAACCCCTTGCTAGAAATGTCATTCTTGGTTTGTTATTCGTACGTAGACAGTTTGTATCTCGACAGAGTAAGATATTTTCAAAGTTGTACAAACAAATAATACCAGCTCTAGTTCAGTCAAGAGTATATACTCATGGGCGTCCGGAAGGGGGGGCAAGGGGGGCCGTGCCCCCCCCCTGGAAAACGAAAGTCAACCAAAATTTACATATTTCACACATATAATTTAATTTCAGCCACAATAATGTGAGTTAATTATTGCACGAACATGATAAATTCAAATTTAAGCAATGTTTTATGAGGGATGAACACTATTATTGGGGAAAATATGCCATGTTGGCCCCCCCCTGGAAAAATATACCATCCTTGCCCCTCCCTGGAAAAAATCCTGCGGACGTCCATGTATATACTCACATGTGATTTAATATTTCCCCCTGGTACAGCATGTGGAAATGGTCAATTATGCTCAAACTAGTAAAAGCCCTTCAACCTAGCTACTAAATACAGTGTGTGTCGTTTTAAATGTTTAGTATGAAAAAAGTACAATATAAATCTCAACACTGCATAGTAAGGAGAGAATAACATTATGCAAAACATAATTTCACAACCTTGATCTTGATGCTAAATTGGGAAAATGTTGGTTCTTTACTTTTTCTTTACTGCGTGACTTTTTCTATTTTTGATAACAGGGAGAGCAGTATTTGTAAATGTATGAAGGAATAATATGAATATAAGGTGTCAGTTAGTTCTATGCACACCTAGTAGTATGTCAAGGAATAAATACGGAAGATAGCAAACAACTAAATATTGCAGCGAGTTAGTGCCCCAGTTTTGCTATTCATTTAAATGGTCCAATTACTTTTTCTTTAAAAGTGAGCCAAAGTGGAGATGTAGCTTCCTTCAACTACCTCTCAGATGTGCCACTAAAAATAACACACATTTTTTCTTCAGACTGATACAAATAAATCATTACTGTAACTAAATGAACACTTTGGGTATGCTCGTATTTGGAATTGAGAAAATAACTATTTAGAAAACCTCTACTTATTTCCCAGAGGAACACAACTATTTTGTACCAAATATCCTTCCCCACTTTCATTTAGGTCTTCTTCCATGAAGCAGTCCTAGCCATGGTGTAAACACAAAATGATCTCGCATTGGAAAACATAGCTTGATCAAAGTAGTACAATAGTACTTCTTAACAATTACAAATACTGTCTTTCCAGAAGACTTCTCAAATGGGATCACATGGTTTATGAACGTGGAATATAAAAAATTACATATCGTGGCTTGATTGCTTGATTATTTCCTTTTCTCTTTAATTCTAGGTATCGATTGAGAGCACAGCATTGGATGTTAAGGTCAAGTAAGATACATTATTTCGATCTTGTGATCAGACATCAAAATTATCATTCACTAATCAAATGAAGATATAAGAATACTGTGGATGCAGACAGCATATGTTGAGGAACAGTGAAACTTTAAATTCAAAACATTTCCCATGACGTCAGTCTGTGTTGGACGGTTGGAGGAGAAATATTTTGTGTGAAGCTCGTATTTCGTAATTAAGTGAAGTGTAGATTACCCAAGAAGTTTCAAACAGAATAGGAACTGTTATTTTAGATGCAATGCATCTTAGATGAAGAAAATACAATTTTGGGCATTAACTTTTATTAATGTGAAGAATAAATTTTCAACGCACCAGCAGCTACAAGGACTGCAGTGAGTGCACGTGTTGTTTGGGCAAACTCCAAGGACTGCAATGAAAGAAGGATAGTTGGTTGATATTTACATCATAGTTGGATATTTCAGTCTCACAGCTCATTGGAAACTCTTCGTGTATATTCTTCTTGATGGTTGGAAACTTGTTTTCTATTTGTGAAGTTTATACTTTGGTCAAGGACCACTTCTGCACTCATGTGCTTCCACCACTTTACTTAAATAACAAGGCCTCTCTTCCCTTCAGCCCCTAACCTTCATCTGTAAATAACCCATTAGCATCTGTAAATACCTCACTCTCAATCATTTCATCATCATTGAATAGTTTTCAATATTTCACTTGTTTTCTGTAAATACACACATTTCATGTTATGTTGTAAACCACGGTATGTGTGTGTATGGGTGTGTGTATACACATGTATGTATTTATTGTTGGTTCAGTTGCTTGTTCTTGTTTTCCACAATTTGTAAATGTCACAGTATTTGTGTGCATGTGGATGTGCATTGTTTATACATATAGTCTCAAGATGCTCAGTCTCTCGTGTTCACAGACACTACTGCCATATTGTAATTGATTCATTGTCAAATGCTAGTTGTCTGTTACTTGTATTTGTACCTTCACCTGCATGTAACTCCACTGTCAGGAGATTATTTATATTTGTACCTTCACCTTTTTGTAACTCCACTGTCAGGAGATTATTTATATTTGTACCTTCACCTTTTTGTAACTCCACTGTCAGGAGACTGTTTATATTTCTATATCATTCACAATTCATCATCACCATCTCAAGGAACTTCAGGGAAACAAAAGGCTTCAAGCGTTGGGAAGAAGAGGAGGCAGCAGAAGCTTTCAGACTTGCAACGGATGGAATAACTGATCCATGAGAAGAAGAAAACAAAGGTGACTGACAACAGGCCACTTGCAAGATTAAGCCCTTTATATATCTTCCTTCCATGTGTGAATTGAATGAGGACAAGAGAGAAGTTTCTTTGTTTGAGAAGAGTGTGGTAACATGCTGAGAACTGAACTGTAGATTACCCAAGAGTAGCAACAGTAGTTAGATATGTAAACTATCATTTGTTATATAATGCTGTGCAAAATAAATTTCACATTGTTCTCTGATATTTTGTATGGTTAAATCATTTTATGAGAAGTAAGACAAAGGCTGCCAAGAACGTTTTCTTTCTTCTTACAGTGACTTAAAGAGTCTATCAGGAAAAATCTCTGCTTCATATTTAGTATTAATTTAAGTATAAGTATAAATGCTATAAGCAAAAGGAGTACTCTTAGAAAATAAAAAAATATTGTTTTCAAATTATTACTGGCATGATATTAGTGTACTTGCAGATTGTGTTTGCATTTTGCATCACTTAAATGCCACTACTGGCTAATTGGAATGGAGAAAATTAATGTTGATTAGATTAAATAGATGAAGGGAAAGTGATAAATGAACACCGATGCATAAACTGGGTCTCCAAGTCAGAACCTATGGTAGCGAGATAGTGATGCATCCACTGAACGTCTTTAGCTGATACAGCATCAATAGTGCAAATGCACTTCCATTTATGCAGAGTTTATAGATTGATGAATAACGCAAAACATGTAGTATGTTTACTGCAAGCGTATTACAATCTCCGAGATGTGTCTACTATGAAAATGGGATAAATGTTCATGCAAATGACGGAAAATATTATTCTCTCTTTATGATAACAAATCATGGAAAGGAACGGAGTCAGAAATTTTGATCCATCCATCCTCTACCACCTCCACATTCTAATCTCCTTCATGGCAACAGCAACAGCTAAGGGGGAAAGATAAGGATCCAAGGTTGATGCTATTAACAGTGCCAAATAATTAGCTACATCTCTACATCAGGGTGACCACTAAAAAACCATCATAAATTCAAGTATAATTCCAGTTTTTCAAGGCAAACTTTCTACAAATTCAATGATACAAGAGATGTTTTCTCTATTTTAAACTTACATATTACCTCCTGCCTCTCACCACCCACATACAAATATATAAATGGACTGTCTGATTTCAATGTAAAGGTAAAAAAAGGTAAAGTGTTCCCCTGTGCATAGCACCGTATCCAAAAAATTTAATTCAATTCAATTAATGGTGTGTATATATATATATATATATATATATATATATATATATATATATATATATATATATATATATATATATATATATATTTCATAGACTTGAAAGAAGTCGAAAAAACTGGTTTTTTTTTTGAAAAAATCTCTTTATATTAAATTTTGTGTTCAGTAGAATATATTTGTATTCTGGCTTTTCAGTACACCATGCATAATTTGGTAAATGGCGGCTACACCTGGTCACGGAGCAACTAGTGATATATTTTGGCTGCTTCTTGTAGTGGTTCTCAACCTTCATGAGACCACAGCCCAGTAAATTTATTTCTTACAAGTAGATGCTCTGAACCCAAAAATTTCACTCATAAATACTTTCTGATCATTGAAGTTTATATGGAAATTGATATGCAACCTTAATTAATATTAATACTGTATATAACTATGGCATAATCATAGTTCAATTATGTATAGACTTGCTGTCAAATATAAAATTACGATTTAAATTAGTCTTCAAACCCTGGATGCAAAGTACCATTTGTAGCTTGGCGGTTGAAAAACACTGGTACTAAAACTGATGCAGAAGCAAATAAGACTGGTCACAAATACCAAAGAAAAATCTATTTAAGAAATCTGACTGGACCAACAGTTTGAAATGAGATCCAAAGCACTCTGCCTCCAATGAGGATTGAACCTCAGACCCCAAGGTAACAGCATTACTTTATTCCACTCCAGAGGCCAATTCATGATTATGAAAGGTACCTGCTATCAAAAAGTCTGCCTTTCTCCAACAACAGTACTTGTAATTTGTTCTCTGTGATTTACAGGTTAAATTAAATCTTAACATCTGATGAAGTAGCTAACAATCTTGTTAAGTATAGAGAACATTCAGACTGAAGCAACACATTGATGTGACAAGTGACCCTTCAGTATAAACAAGCATCCACCACACATGCACAAACAAGACCGAAGCAACATGATGCATGCTATTGAAGTAAATTTCAGACTGAAGTCACAGGTGACCATCGACATAGTCTCCTTCAGTATAAAGCAAAACGTTCATCGTGCAAGCATGAACAACAGACCAAAGCGGCACGATGCACGCCATTGAGAAAACAGTATAGTCCGAGCAACAAGAAAGTGACATGTTTAGCTCGTTGTCGCACTTTGGGTCAAAATGTTGAATGGATTGCTGAGGGTCTACTTACAAGTAACACATGTCACTTGTTGCTTCGGTCTAAAAGTTCCCTGAGAAAATGGTTAAGGCCAAGTGACATTTACTTCTAAACTTTGGATTCCAAGGGCCACGTGTTGCTTCCATCTTGAAGCTGTTACATTCATGTAACACGTATACTTCTGCACGTGTGTTGTGAACAGTCAAGATTTTTAATTGTCCCGAAACATCGAATTTTGATATTAATATTCTTTTTCATATTTTATGACCTCAACATTTAAATTGAGACACAAACATGTAAAAAGCTTGTTTTAAGTCCATTTCATGGTCAGAAGTGTTTATCAGGACTACACGTTTAGTTTTAACCCTAGCTTACCCTAGCCGTACAAGAATCTTACATACCGGGGGATGTCTCTCAGGCCTAACTACACTTTTTCTTTATCACTAAAATTCAAGAAACTATTTCATTATTGAATCACTGCTTCCTTTGCTGATTATTTGATTTGCAGCCACAGGCTGAACTTTGCCCATGGATAAAGAATTTCTAATTCTAATTCTAAGTGTTCTGAAGTCTTGACCATGGGTGTCAGGAGGGAGGTTCAAACTGATGCTGACGATGATGTCTTTAAAGCTAATAAACTGCTCATGCAGAGTTTCCCTTTTTCTTGCCTCCAACAGGGATGAATGAAAATGTTACGTTTTCAATGAATGAGTAAACACAAGAGTGATGGTTCCTGCGGTTGTGCACTGTAGATGAATGATGCCCTAGTGCTAGAAACTGGCATGGCATCGTTCATTTCAATTTAAAAAAATAGAAAGCTTGTTATTGTTAATATTCTAAACAAAATTCAGTTAATTAGTATCCAACAGTATAACCAAAGTATAAAACAGCGTTAGATTGAAAATATTTAGTGGAAAATACAGGAATTAGATTGATTGATTTAAAATTTTTGGGTGCGTCTGCACTTAAGGCCATTTTGTACCCTTCTATGTATCAGGGGAAATATCCCCTTATCTAAAATTCTGACTGAAAACATGCCTTTATATTCTACCATTAATTCAAAGAACAAATGGTTCCACAGTTTTCAAAATTGCATAAATTAGAATCTTATGTGAGAGTTCACACAACACAAACTTTATGACTAAAATCTCCGTCCAACTATTGCATGTAAAAGTTAGTACCAAAATAGACTACGTATTTCAGAACACTAACTGTATAAAATGTAAAAATAATAATAATAATAATGAAAAACAGTTGTGCTATGTATTCACTCATTTTGTGGATCGAATCTAGTCTTCCCAAATATATACTACTAATAATAATAAACAATACATTTGGTTTATATCCATTAGTTTATAATAGTTATCATTGTATAATAACAATCATAACCAGGGGTAGGAAAAACTAAAACTAATTCTGGCATCAGCCCCTTTATCTTACGAGGCAGCTTTTTTTTATGAATATGGCCTAAGAAAGCCATGAATCCCTACAATATTTTGAAATATGTTCTTAAAACATTTAATTTATTCATTAATACAAGACTGAATTAAAAGTAATTAATTCTTGCCACAGTGACCTTTTTAAAGGCAGCTGAGCTGATAACAGCATGAAGTACTTCAATACATGGCCAATTCTACCATATTGCTGAAGTTTTTAAAATATGACTAGCAACAGTGAAAATAATTATGATGGACTGTTTATTATTCTGATTTAGTGATACTGAAAACATAAAAAAAACATTACAAAAAATACATACTGTGCTCATTATTTTAAGAAAAGGTTATGGAAATTTCCATAAGTGAACTAGTAATATTAAAGGAGTGGCAACCTAAAGTAAACTTGGTAAAAGATAAAGATGGTGATTTTTTGGCTGACCCAAGCGATATTCTAAATAGATGGAAGAACTACTTTAATGACCTCTTAAATGTTAATGTAGGAGATAAATCAGAAGTAAATGAAGTACACACAGCAGAACCTTTAGTTGACTGAAGTTAAAGATGCTATTAAAAGGCATTGATTTAATACCAGCTGAGTTAATTAAATATGGTGGAAATTCGTTAATATGCCAAATTCATAAATTAATTTGTTTAATATGGAATAAAGAAGAAACCCCTCAACAGTGGAAAGAATCCATAATTGTTCCTGTGTTTAAAAAAAGGTGATGAAATGAACTGCAATAATTACCGTGGAATTTCTCTACTCTCAACAACATATAAAATATTATCTAACATTCTTTTAGCAGGACTAACCCCATATGCTAATGGAATTATAGGTGATTATCAATGTGGATTTAAACATAACAGATCAAATTTTTCACATCAGACAGAAATTTGAGAAAAAGTGGGAATATAATCAAAATGTCCATCAGCTATTCACTGACTTCAAAAAAGCATATGATTCGGTCAAGAGATAAATTATATAATATATTCGTCGAGTTTGGAATACCTAAGAAGCTTGTTAATATGATAAAAGTATGCACCAGTGAAACAGAAAGTAAAATTCGTGTGGGTATTAATGTGTCTGACAAATTTACAATTCATGATGGGTTAAAACAAGGAGATGCATTATCTCCATTGCTCTTTAATTTTCCCTTAGAATATGCTGTAAGGAAGGTAAAAGAAACTAACGAAGGACTAAAATTAAACGGTGACTCAGTTGTTAGCATATGCAGATGATGTAGACTTATTAGGGGATGATATAAATACAATTAAGAATAATCCTAAAATATTTTTCAAAACTGCTAAAGAGACAGGTTTGGAAGTTAGCAAAGAGAAAACTAAATATATGCTTACAGGCCGAAACCAAGTGTTAGGTAATAATCAAAATCTAATTATTGATAACAACTCGTTTGAACCAGTTTCCAAATTCAAATACTTAGGAGAAATATTAACAAATGAAAATCATATTAAAGAGGAAATAAAAAGTAGGCTTAATTCAGGAAATGCATGTTACTTTTCTCTTCATAAACTTTTGTCTTCTCGTTTAATATCTAAGAACTAAAAAGCTAAAATATACAAAACAGTATTTGCCTGTAGTATTGTAAGGATGTGAAACTTGGTCCCTTACATTGAAAGAGGAACATAAATTGAGAGTATCTGAAAATAAGATCCTTAGGAAAATATTTGGACCTAAAAGGGATGAGGAGACAGATGAGTGGAGAAGGTTACATAATTTAGAACTACATAATTTGTATTCATGTCCAGATATTATTAGAATAATTAAATCAAGAAGACTTAGGTGGGCAGGCCATGTGGCACGAATGGGAGAGGAAAGAGGAGTTTACAGGATTCTTGTTGGGAAACCTGATGGTAAGAGACCTGTAGGAAGGCCAAGAGGAAGATGGAGGGACAACGTTGAGATGGGCCTAAAGGAAATCAGTATAGATGGAAAAGAGTTTATAGATCTTCCTCAGGATAGGGACAGATGGAAGGCCTGTGTTGCTGCAGCAAATGAATCTTCCGGTTTAAGAAGGCGAGAGAGTTAGTTAGAACTAGTAATATTAAAAAATATATATTTTTAGCACTCAAATTAAAAATTCAGGTCCCATGGCAACTGAGCACCCTGTATTTTCTACCCCTGATCATTACCATATTATTAGTATTATTTCCACTATTCAACTATCAATGGCTTGACCCCTTACAAAATTTCTGGAGACACCCCTGGTTTTGTCTAAACATTTTGCTTGCACTTCGTCCCCATACATAAAAGGATTGTTTGTTTGTATTTGGTTATTTTATGCTGCAATATCTTACAACCTGCCTTCTCTCACATAGTGGCATGCCCAGAAATTTTATATGTATAAGAGTTTACTTCTTTTTAGAAGTTACCATTATATGTACGAGGGTCACTATTTATATTTTGAGCCTAACAATGAAAAAACAGGAACTTGGCATTGAAAACTGCTTTATTGTTTTTCGAAGTATTCTCCTTTATGGTCAATACACTTTTGCATTCGTTCGAACCATTTATCAAAGCAGTTTTTCCAATCTTCTTGAGACACCTCCATAATATGGTTTTTGAACGCATCAACGGTGTCTCCGCCGACGAAAATCGTTGTCCACGCAATTTATTCTTGACATTCGGGAACAAGAAGAAGTCATTGGGTGCCAAATCAGGACTGTACAGTGGATGACCCATCAATTCGATTTTTTGACTGTTCATGAAGTCGGTTGTTAGACGAGATGTGTGTTTGTTTCCCGTATTTGACCGAAGACCTCTGGCAAACAATTGTTGTGTACCATTCAGAGTTGACCGTTCTATGTTCCTCTAAAGGCACAGCTGCCACATGACCAGTTTTCCCGAAAAAACAGGCGACCATTTGTTTCGATGTGCTTCGAGCGTGAACAACTTCTGTTGGATTGGGTTCATCTTGAAGCACCCATACAGTCGACTGCTGTTTACGTTCCGGCTTATATGCATATATCCATGATTCATCACCTGTTACAATCTTATATATGTCTTTTGAAGCACCACGATTGTATTTATTGAGCATTTGTTTGCACCAATTGACGGGAGCATCTTTTTGAGTTTTTGTCAAATTGTGTGGGATCCAACGAGAACATACCTTTCTCACAGCTAAATGATCATGTAATATTTTATATATGCTGGTGGAATTAATGCCTATGAATGCCTCAATCTCACAGTATGTCACATGACGATCTTGCAGTATTAGGTTTTGCACAGCATCAATGTTTTCTTGAACAACAACTGATTTTGGATGACCTTTGTGAATCTCGTCGGTGAGCGAATGGCGGCCACGATTAAATTCGTTAGACCAGTATTTCACAGTGGCAAAGAATGGGGCTTCATCGCCAAATATGGAAGTAAGTTGATCGATGCACTCTTGTCTTGATAATCCACGTCGAAAATTGTAAAATATCATCGCACAAAAATGTTCACGAGTTAATTCCATTTTATTGTTGTCGCGCAATCTCCAAGGCAACATAAACAACATACATCAAGCTATTGACAAAACATTTGAAGTATGTTATGGTCAATAATGCCAGACGATTCCATGCAAACGTCAAATCGCGCCTAACTTCAATCAGTGTTGCCAAGGCTCAAAATATAAAATGTGGCCCTCGTATAAGAGTTTATTTCTTTTCAGAAGTAACCAGCGGAAACTCATGGTTTGCAACATTGTGGTTGCAGTGAAATTTTAAAAATTATATATGTATGTGTATACGTATTGTGTATTTTGTATTACAAGCATTTATTTTTTTACAAGAATCTAGCAGAGACAATGTCTCCCTTTGAGATGACACCCTATCTCAAGCCTCTCCCCAGTACATAGAAAACAGAAGGGGAGATTTTCCCTTTCAAATACCGCTGTGTGTGAATGATGTAATTTTATATGTACTGAAAATATTTTTTTTCCTGAGATCTTATCTATATCTTGGAGCTGTGTTCTAGTCGGGAGGGCATCTGACTGCCACGTGGGAAACCTGGGTTTGATTCCAAGGGTGGGTGAACTAAGGTCGGAATTTTGTCCAGCTTGTCTCTGCATGAAGTAGCTCTGAGGTTCACCCAGATTACAATAAACAGGTTACCTGGGAGGTAAAGTAAAAAAAAAACAGCAATGTGAAAGTTCATATGCTATTTTAAACGAACATCAGAAATTCATGCAACTTGAAAAATGTCTAAAATCAAATTTCTGATATTCATGACGTGTTCAGAAAATATCAAACCATGCTCCACAATTTGAAACTTATTTCTTTCTTGACATTGAAAGTAGCCTATTGTTTATCCAATTATTTCTATCCAATTCTGTTGTGTTTACTTCACATCCCTTTCCTACATCATGGTCTAATTGTGAAAACAATGATGAAAGGATGAATCGGACAAAAACAATGATACACCCATGCCTTGACCAGAGTTCAAAGTTTGGACCTCTGGCTTCACAGTGCTTAGCAGAGCAATCTCTGCAATGGAGCCTGCTGTTATTTAGCTATCTTATGCTGCATAAATCGTTAAACATGCAAGCCTACCACAGGTAAAAAATGTTTTTCTGTGGAGTGTACGGTCCAGAAGACAAGAATGCAACATGGGTCATTTTTACATGCATGGAATGTTTTGACGTTCTGAGGTTGGTAACTCTGGAGTAGTTGCGGTCAGCCTGCAACCCACAGGCACCCACACCCAGGGATAGGATAAAGCAGGTATAGTTCTCGAAAGGATATGGAGGCCTGTAAAAGGATATGGAGGCCTTCAATACCCTCTTGAAGTGGCAGAAGTCTAGTACAGTGCATTCGGTTTAGCCTGAGCTCTGGCATGCGCAAAGCGGTAAAGGTTTGTCGTCACGTGACTCATAGGAGCAGTTTTGCAATACACAGATGTTACAATTCTACTAGACAAAAACCAAAAAAGCTATATGCTGTTGTCTCATTAAAAAAAATTACTTACGAATCTAAAGTAACACGCTGTCCTTCACGATCGTGAAATTCGTGAATTGCTCTACGAATAACCCACTTGTCAAATTCATCCACATCACTTTTAAATTTCTCTCTTCTGCATGGTTTGTTAGGCGTTACTAATCCCTTCCCAGTAGCAATAATTTTTGTTTCAAAGTACTTACTAATATATCAATAGCTGCGGAAACAAGCTTTTGCACTTGTTTCACGTTCAATGCAAGACTACTGTCGGCTTCTTTCTTCATAAACTTACGCATGTTAAGATAATTTCTCTACTCTGACTATGAATCACTTTGCTCTCTCCAATATCCATTCCAGTTTTCAACTCAGTTCCCGTTGAATAAAACACCCTAGGCAACAAAGGTCAACAATCACCTTACTCATGGTAACATGATCTGCCCCCCCCTGACAGGAAGGGGAGGATGCCTCTTTCGCCAAGGGGTTTAATCAATGTGGGTTTCACCAAAAAAAGAATCCTCTGTCATTCTTTTCCTTGAACTAGTAAGTACCGAACACACCTACCAATAAGCTCTGAAGTCAGATTATGGATGTAGGTAATTGTTAAGGCAGTTAGCAACTCTGCTGTCAGTGGAACTCTCGCATCGTCACGCTTATGGCAGGCTTCTACACAGCTGAAGGCCAGAGCTCAAGCTAAACCGAATGGCCTGTAGTTATAAATTTACAATACCGGAAGTATCTCCAATTGCTTTCAAATTCAGCATACTCACTAATTTTGGCCTCATGATCACGAATCTGCAGTTAACAATTGGCGCTCATGTCTAGAAATTGCAAAATTACATGCAGATATTACCGCTATGATTGTCGATACACTAATATGGTAGTCATTTTTGATGATGTGAACGAGTGAAGTTTGCTATTTGTTACATTGTCTGAGAAAATGGCATCTTGCATAATGTGGATAAAATGTTTGCTTCACGAACCATTCACAGTAAGGTTGGGTTAGGTCAGGTTAGGCAAGCATAGTTAAAATTCAGGGTCATCATAAACATAGTTTTGGAACGCTAATCATTGCAAAAAATAGTTGTTTCCCTCATAAATCAAGGGTGTTTACTCCGTTCACGGACCCACTTATTTCGGCATATTTTGCAATTTCTAGATGTGGCTGCCAAATTTTTGACTGCAGATTTGTGATTACGAGGCCAAAATTAGTGAGTATACCGAATTTGAAAGCAATTGAAGATACTTCCAGTATTGTAAATTCGCTGCTAAAAAAGTAAAGATTTTAAGAAATAGGAATTTTAAAAAAACTAAAGAAGCCAACTTTGCAAGTTTTTACCAATTTACTTCCCCTTTGCATAAATTACATTACGATTCTTTAACTAAACAATAATAATTGAAAACTGCTTTGTATAACCATGTTAAGTCACAAGAAATGTGTTAGAAATTAAAAATAGTAAAGCAGTTAGTTCACAGTTCAAAATCAAAACAGTAGTCTAACAGACCCTTCAAAGTAGTTGTATGATTATCAACACCCATTATAAAAAAAATAGAAAAACTTTCTACATCACATGAAAATGCATAGGGTGGTTTGTAACGGGATGCTTGGGGTATCTTCGAAAAAATTTTAAATAGGAAATTGAGTTGACACACCTTGTTGAATGGATGGGTCACTAATTTCAAGCAAGTTTTGAGATAAACATTATTGGTATATTCTACTGAGCTGAGTACCTACGTCAGAAATTAGGTGACATACATTACCTCATATTGATCAAAACAAATTGAATCTAAAAGTTGAGATTTTTACTGTGAGTTAGGTTCATGCAGGGCTTCCTTTGCTCCAAATTTCAGAATTTTTCAAGAGATATTTAACCGCGAAAACTGTCAAAATTCAATGAACAGCCATGTTTGAGTCCATGCTTTAAAAAAAAAGGTTGCTTTTCTAAGCACTGATATTTTCTTTACAGACATCCTGCAGGAAGGTCTACACATGAAAAGAATCAAGCCTTAGACTAAACCCCTTCATTGAAAAAAATCGGGCTTTAAAATCCAATTTTTTAGCTATTGCTACCCCAATTTCCACCATAATTTTCATACTTACAATGCAATGTTAAGCATTGGATATCATAGAAAGTATACTTCATTAGCTACAAAATGAATTTTGTTTTAGGGCTCTAGCTCTAATGGCTTTTGAGATATTAAGGTCTGAAAACTGCTACATGATCAAAAAAAGCCATGCGCCATGTTGGAAAAATGGCTGCCCCAGGAGAACTAAAGACAATACATTTTTTTGAACATTGATTTTGATATCTAGAAACATGTACAAACGTATGTACTAAAGATGAAAATTTTCTAAAATGGTCATGCAACCACCATTGGATGGTTTGACATGGAATGACCCGTAATGTATTTATTTGGTTTAAAAAATGTTGTGTGTGCATGAAAATAAAGAAAGTTGGGAGAAATACTTAAACAATGTAAACAAAGCAGTTTTAACATAACCACATAAACATTTTCATACGGAATTACACTTCAAACCAATGGAGGATTTTTTTCCTAAACTGATTTGAAATATACACAGAGGCCAAAAAGAAAAAGGAAAGAAATTTCCGCTCCAAGAAAAATAGCAGTTATGCCTAACACTAAATATCAGTTAGACAATACTGAATGAATAACTGTCATGTTTTGCACAAAGTGGCAATAAATACTCATGCCTCTAGAATGTCCATTGTATATTGAATTCATACGATGTAGAAAAGATGCATGTATCAAGACAACGCAATGACGAATCTGAAGTTAAAATTTGTCTGAAACGTCTAGAAATTGCAAAATAATTGCGAACCATTGACGCTAGGCCCACAAACCATTGACGTGTGGTTAGGTTAGGCAAACATAGTTAAAATTTGGTGTCGTGGTAGTATCAGGCTCTAGAAATTGCAAAATAATTGCGAACCATTGACGCTAGCCCCACAAAACATTGACGTGTGGTTAGGTTAGGCAAACATAGTTAAAATTTGGTGTCGTGGCAGTATCAGGAATATATATATTTCCTTGTGAAACTAAAAAATTCGCGAAAATCGACTGTTTCCGTTCCGAAAACTAACGCCTTGTTTTCGCAATTTCTAGACGTTTCCGACAACTTTTAACTTCAGATTCGTTATTAGGAGGCCTCAATTAGTGAGTATGCGAAATGTGAAGAAAATCGGAGAGGGGTCCGGTCGTTTCCTGATTCACACCGTAAAAATTTCGGTCGACCAACCAACCACTTGTTACCATTTCGCAGTTCTTACAAGAAATGCGAAAGTTCATCAAACAAATGCATCACACAATTTCAATCAAACACATAACAACTTGCTAATAAGCCATAAAATCTCAGAAAACATATAATTACCTTAAATTTTCCTGCAATATACACCTCGTACATACCAAGACGTTCATACTTCACTCTGCTTCACGCAGATGACAGATCACACAAACCAAGGTTATTAGAAGACACAAACATATTTCGAGTAGCCCTCCCAGCAGTGTTGCCAGAATCTGAGGACATCATTTCCCTTTGCAACGGACAAATTTCCCCTCTTCGCCCTTTTTTTTCTCTTCATAATCAATCACTAATCAGTAGCGATATTTGGGTGCCAAAACGGGAGGAGGGGGCAAGGGCAGTTTACTTTCTCCTCGTAGACAAGGTTCCGCATTAGGAGGGCGCAGTGCGGGAACAAAAAGTGACAAAAAGTAGAGGGCAACTGCACTCCGCCAAGCCTCCTTAATCGCCACCACTGATGATGAATAGTTTTTTTGTTGTTCGCAGTGGCGTCTCTTGGGGTAAATAGTTGGGTTTTCACAGCCAGCTAATAAGAGAGAAAATTTTATCCCCCCCCCTCCCCCTGGACCGAGGGGGCCACAAACATAGACAAATCAATTATTGATGATTGATGAACATACAAAAAGTTGAACATAGATTATCTCGGTATTGGTCTAGAGTTGCTGAGCACAAAAATTAATCAACATAAGAGCTGAAACTTTTCAAGTTGACACTACCAACAACTAACGACCATTATCACCATTTTCAAAGTTCTAATAAAGTCTACAAGAACACAAGTTAGTTGCTTTTATTAACATCGCTCGTTTGTACCGAAGCCTTCATCAAAGGTATCATCCTCTAGCATTCATTTGGAGTGACTGAGAGGGCCATGGAAAACCTCAGAACCCCCAGTCACAAAATTTGAATAGAATACATCACCACTCCAAGCAAGAACACATAAAACTCTTGGCATTGAAGAGTTCTTGCCACCGAAGATTCCAGGTTTGAGTGTTGGCCTAGCACTGGATATGAGTGTCCAGTGATGGCGATTGGTTTCCAAAACTGGGTGGGGCAAGATCAGTTTACTTTCCCTTAATACATAAGGTTCAGCATAGTGCGGGAGCAAAAGTGGTAGGTAACTGCCCCTCGCCGCCACTGTGAATGTCATTTCATCACTATCTAACCAGCATTCAGTCTCATTGTTGTGATTTGCCAAGCGTGGAAGAAAGCGACTTAAAGTAAGACGTAGGAATATAATGCATGTTTTATCAAGGATACAATCCTGGGACTTTGTATTTGTAAAACATTGTGCTAACCACCCTGCCAGAGAGCCTAGTGAAAATACATTTACAAAACACAGGGCAATTTTAATTTATTGCGAATTATCGTCTACATTTAGTACCACTCCCCTCGCCCGTGAAGACTCCCTCAAAAACAAGGAACAATTACCAATGTAAATAATGCAAAAAAATATTTTGTAAGTTTGAGTTATTGAAATGCCTTATTTTTCTCCTCATTTTAGTATTGGAAATTCCTTTCCTTTGCTCCTAAGAATTAACCACACCCTCCCACTTTCTCTAACCACGATTCTGCCGACTATGTGATTTTTTCAATTCTAACAGCTATGAGTAATTTCGCAGCATCTTCCCTGTATTTTATTCATAAGTCTCTGCCAATGCTGGATGTCGTCCAACTTCATGATGCGTTTCCCAAGTCACGAGACTAAAAAATACTTTTTAAAGTTTATCTGTAGGAGATTACAACAATTTTAATTTATTATCAACAGAAACGTAATGAGTAATTAGGCATCCTCGTTTACACGTGCACCAAGATCACTGGCGTACACAGGATTTTTTTTTCGGGGGGGGGGGTGCTGGAATTTTAAAGATGGATAGTGTTGTAGCTGCTCTCTAGAGGTGTAACATACACAATAAGATATTTTAAAAACTTTCCACTCTAAAAAATGTCAATCGGGGGTCATTTTAAGGCGAGTTTGCATTTACCACTCTGGTTTCACTGCTTTTATTTGAAAATGTCGATTTTTTAAAAATTTCAGAGGGGGGCTGTAGCCCCTTCAGTGCAGCCCTCTCTGTGTCCGCCAGTGACCAAGATAAATATTATCTTCTGCTTGCGGCGTCTTCATCTTCTTTCGTTTCGACTAGGCTACATTATCTAAAGGTTGAAGCAATACATTTTAATTATGCATATGTAAATATGCTCATTTTGGTGCAATAATGTTTTAATAACATAAAATCTTCGCCATACAAGACTTTGGGTTCGTGACCTTGGAACCACAGGCAAAAGAACTTGCGCAGACCTGCGACTCCTGTGCATTGACTCCCGCATGTAGGGGAGGGGCTGAGTGGAACATGCTTTTTTTTGGCTCGAGTTGAACAGGAGGAGGGGAAGGTGCAGGGAGACTTTTGGCCAATGGTTCTTTTCCTTGTGGTCGCTCTATACTTGCAATGGAGTTATTGAAGAATTCGGCGGCCTTAATTTTTTACGAAATGTATTGCGAAGGGAAGATACTAGGCAAAAACATTGATGATCTTAGGAATTACTATAACACTATAACATAACATATCTCATATTTCAGATGAGAATTTCAGTGTATCAATTAAAGAGGATCAAGTCATTTTTTATATGGGGGATATTTCTAATGTAATTCTTTGTGTATATATTTAATCAACGTAATAAATAGTCGTGTTATATATGTATTTCTAAACTGAACGTCTGGGCTATCATTCAAAGGTAAAAGAACTAAGTTTCTCCCTAATATCCATGGTAAAGAATAAGGTAGTTATTCTATGTCTTTTAATTCGATTGAACCGTTTTGTTAGTTATTGAAAGTGTAATGCATCATATTTGCCTGGGAGAGTAACGAAAACAAGTAACAGGTCGAGCCGAAGCCTCCACCAGAAGAAGTAAAGCATAACAACTGCTACTGACACCATCCCTTAATACACACTCCATAATATCTTTGATGATACAGATATTTATATCATACAAGTAAAAATGTACAATATTCACTTCAATCATAGTGCCTAATGTACCCTGCCCGAAGCAATAAAATTCCTATTCGTTCCTAAAACTTTGGATCTGTTGACATTTGACGCAACTATAGAAGGGATGTGGATGATGACGTTAAAATAGCATACATTTGTCAAACGAGGCGCTGCAACGTGGGGAGGGAAGGTACAGATAAAGAAGCTCCCTTATGAAGAACTTTCTAAAGTCTAGAGAATCTTCTAAACACTTGCCGCTACTTGGACTTCTGCTCACAAACAAAATAAACAAATCTATAGAGGGACCACAAGCAAAAAAACCTTGGACGAAAAGTCCCCGTGCAGCTTTCCCTTCCTCCCTTCAGCTCTGGCCATAAGGAACCAGGGTCCACTCTCCCCTTCCCCTCCACACGAGAGTACGGTGCACAGGAGTCGCGGGTCTGAGCAGGTTGCGAACATGGGAACAAAGTAATATATACTGTCTACATTTTCACTCTTCATCTCAAAGAATTTAGAATACAAAATAGCTTTACCTAATGTCAAGGGGGCTGGCGGCAGAGCCAAAGGGGGCTGAGCCCCCCTTGGCCCCTGCCTGGCTACGAGCCTGCCCACCATTGTGAGGAAGTTCAGGAGCTAGGATTGAGTAGCGTAACCTGGTCATGAAAATCTACAACGACTGGGTGTTTGTTGTGATGCCCACACGTCAACACGTAACTGGTTGGATGATGCCTCACCTCAGGTGAATGTGGCTAGAAGTCAACAATCACATTAGTCGTACAGTATTGCTTTACATTTTACTGTACTGTATAGTGCATTTAGGCCTATGCCCTTTAAATACACCATAATAGACGTGTTTTGTTGCTATAAACGGAGTTTTAATGCACTTTCTACTGTTCTTTTAGGATATTTCAGTTTATTTTTCAACATGGCAGACTAAGCAGCAAGGTCCGCCAGGGAGTTCTGATACATTGTTACTGCTGTTACAAAAATGTTATGTTACAAATTTCAGCTTATGAATTATTGGCTTAATTTTTCCTATTTTGACTGAAAATTTCCGAACATTCTGTTCTAATCTTGCGAGATCTCATGGGCACATCTTTCATACTCAATTCAGTTCATCCACGTGTTAAATGCCAGCAAGAAGTGCTTAATTGATGAAGAAGCTTCCTTGTGGAATTCTGCGTTCACTTTTAGATGTGCTCTGTTGGACTTGTTACTGCACATATAGTGGGTACGTGCACCTACAGCATATAATTGTATTTGCAACAGACTGTTCTGTCTGCCTAAAGTGACGAGGTTATGGATTTATTCAGCAACTTGCTGTAAGAATACCAGTGGCGTATTCTGAAAATTAGACCTGGATTACTGCAACCACTATTACGAGTATTTATTGTATATATTATTATATATTAATTAGATATAATAGAAATAAAATATCAATGCAGGCATATGAGTAAAAGAGAAACAGAAGTTTGACAACTTGAAATAAATAAATAAAAGAAGGTGGTTTACTGGCGATAAACCAGGTAACATGGGAGAATATGCCACTCAAGATTGATGGAACATTTGGATGTACGATATGAAGTGAATCATTTTAATTACATTTGTCTGTTGCCAGATTAACTCACACAACAAACAACTATTGGTTGGCCCGGGCCCCAATTACAATAAAAAAATATAAAACAGCATAAGTAGTTAAAAAATAATGAATGCAAAGTCAGTAAACCACCATGCATTTAAAAATAATGCACATGATGACTCATAATAAAACTCCATAGAAAACAATGACAGTTTATTTCCAATTTATACTTTTACTTGAATGCTTTAACAAAATTTCTGTTCCTGTTTAAACCCTCAATTTTTCACACATATAGTAGTAATGTTGATTGATTATTCCTGCATAACATTCAGAAATTGTGATGTTTTAAATCAAAATGTTTGTTCCACAAAGGCAAGAAGTTACCTCCTCGCAATAGTTTTGGAATAGAAGAAATGAAAACAATGAACAATAACACATCAAAATACTGTTTGAGCCTTAAATGTACAAATATCTAATAATTTATTTAAAAACTATACAAAAATTATTAAACATTTACACAATATTCCCAGTATACTATAAAGATATGGCTATTTGAGACACTTTAAACAGAACTATAAAAAAAAAGATAAAAAAAATACTTGGTAAGTTTGAGTTAGACTATAATTTTTCTTAGCATGTGTTTATATGAAGTTAATCTTAGGAAAGGATGTCGGGATATAATATTGCTGGTTCTCAATTAATTCTGTAGTTCATCATAATGTTTTGAACCTCTTTCCAGCTTCAGTCTGAAAATTCATTGTGCTTCCATTATAAAATACTGGACCAAGTTAAAATAGTTGCAAAAAGCATTCCTTGGTTCCATAATTATTTTTTAAATTGATGGAAATTATGTTCAAATTTGTATCGTTTAAAACACCTGAATTATTGCGAGTTATTTATAGAAAATTTTATACTTATTTTCGGATGCATTCTTTGAATGCATTTTTCATTGTATGCTTTCACTTTGGTTATTCATAATAGTTTCTGAAGCAACAATTATCATTTTTAACTCCTCCCCTTCCCTCACCTGTGATATGGCAGTTTGATTAGAATCTACATTAGGAGAGTTTGCAAACCTTCTCTCACAATTTTAGGCTCTGCACAGAATCTTAGATTCAATCATTCCAAAATAATTTGAAGGAAGATTGTTCAGCTTTAAGTTTCCAGGGAGCAACTTTAACTGAAAAACATTCTCCCAAGATGTTTGCTACACAGGCAGCAAAGAGGAGTTACTGAAATTTCCCCCACTGAAAATTTGTTAAATACCACAAAGTATGTTTTTTGTCAAGTTGTACACAAACACTGCCACTGAATAGTCCCAACAGCATCTTAAAAGATTGCTGGCATACCCAGAGAAAGGGGAAAGGGGGAGCTTTATTCCCATCTTGGCTCAATCTTTCTTTAAAAACCATTGGATGCCTAGGAAGATGAACATATAACATCAACTGACTAAAAACAATGCAATGTACTCTTTATGTAATTTCTAGGCACAGTAGTGTAAGCATTCTGCTTATAACAATATATGCTACATTCAGCTAGCAACTACTGCACAATGTAATGTTCATTCTCTTTTCTTTTTTCCATTTATATTATATGCAATGTTCATTGACAATACATCAACAATCAGTTTTGAACACCGTTTGAGCATCAATTTTAAACATAAATCTTTTATTGCTTAAGTAAATACTGATTTTATTACTCATATTAATTATTATTATTATTATTCATTACATTTATGATCAATGCATTAAATTATTATATTTGTTTCTAAAATGAAATTTAAAGAAGACATCACCATCGAAATAGAATTCCAAACTTTGTATAGGTATAAAAATGTAACATTATATGCATAACCTTAATATTTTACATCAGTAATTACGAAACTTTGAAATGCTTATGTGAATTTACAAATATCAAAATTCTGAAATGGAATGTTTCATTTGAAGAATATACGAAAAATAAACACCAATAAAACCTTTCAGGGGCATTATGCTACCACATGTAAAGTGGTGAATAAATTCTAATACGAGAAAACACAAAGAAAGAGTAATGATGCGACACTAGAGAAAAGAAAAATATGAAGAGTTGTACAATATGTACATATCATTAAGTAACATGTCTTTCTCCATTTAACTCTTCAAGTTTTTTTCCACTTAGCTCATCAAGTTAATGTCGTGGAGATAAATCCTGTACAATTAATTTTTGTGTGTGTTGACACTTAAAAGCACAAAATTGTCTCTCTAGTACGAAAACATTAAAAATATACACAAAGTTGTAAGAACATGTTTCATTATCACACCTAACAACTGTAATGCTAAAGTAGCAATTGATGACACAAAATAATTGAGATAACCAAAGTTATCAGCTCACACATGAAAATAACAGACATCAGAATCTATTTAAAAGATTGTAATGATTTGTGACTTCAGTCGTTTTCTATTTACGAGTCATTCATTAATTAGAAACTTAATCGTACAGTATTTGTAAAAGTTGACACATTTTAATGGAATACTGCACAATAAAACTCCTATCGTCAACCTCTAAGTTTCACACCTGTTCAGAGTAAACATTTTGTTTTTCATATTCCAAAGGTCCTGTACCACCTCTATGTACATAAAATGGACTAAAAACAAGTTTTATTTACTATCAGCATGATGATATGCATGTAAAAAAGAAATATTAATAATGACCATGAAGCAAAAAAATCCTTCACTGAAGGTCAAACTTGTTACTATTACTTTTAAAAATATACATAAATGCTATCTTGCTGCACACAATTATCAAAATATTTTAGTAACTAAAATATTTATTACATGTATTTTCCATACTGAATTTATAATCAATAGCAGGTTGATTTTGTTATCACAGAAGCTGCATGCAAAAGCAAAGTAGTAAAAATACATAAAATTGTTACATGGAAGACATAAAAAGGGGGTCATAAATACAATTTTTTAGTGGTCCCCAAATTGCACATACAGCATCTAGGACAAAAGTTTATGAATAGGTTAATCTACCCAGGACCAATTACATCACCTCATTAAGTTTGTGTTACCTTATAAAGCAGTAGATAAATTTACAAATACCTCCTAAATCTTAAAATCATGCTATTTTTCCATGTTATTACTAGAAGTATTTCTTGGCTAACCAAAGGGAATGTTTTTTATACAATTTAGCCATTATACCACTGTACATATATAACATGAAAAGACTATGAACAGATTGTATTTTGCAATAAAAACAATCAACAATATTAAAATAAAACAAACAAAATAACAGTACCAATGATGACAAAATGAAGCTGTATAGAGGCTTCAGAAACAGAACAACAAAGTAACATAAAAATGGAAGCTTCTGATGGCTTCAGGATGCATAGTGCAATTTTTATTATCATTATCATAATTCCCTGAATACCTACTGTAAGTACCTGAAATGCAAAAATGTAACTTTTCATATTTGTTTATAACATTATTGTATCATACACATGACCAGATTTAGACCGAAGGGTGCAAGTTTGGGTGTCAGAAAGTGCCATGATGAATTGTTTGTATGTGTTTTTCAACGTTTCAGAGAATCAATGATCCAGTCTCCTTCAGGGTAGTGAGTGTATTGTGTTCAGTCACATGTAGATAGTTCCCGAACATAGGATGTGTTTGAGGAAAGCAGTAATGTCTGGGAGGATTATTTGGCAGTGACTGAGGTTTCAGATTGAGGAATATACTAAGAAGATCCATCAACTCCTTCCTTCGTCCAGAAGAAAGCCAAGTGAAAGGTTTCCAACTCATCAATGATGAATGATGTTACTCCTTGGATCTTATGCATTTGTGTATTTATCCAATTCTACACATGACAAAAAAAAATTAAAGCAGCAAATCAACCATACATAATCATTGTATATAGTTTTAGATTTTTGCAAATTCTATCAGTTGAGGAAACTGTCGCAAAAAGATTGCGATGCCTGTTGTGGGTTTCAGGTGGCAGAATACTGCACAGTGGTTCTGATCCCATTAAACTGAAGTCCCAATCCTGACTAACCTATCTGAGCATAAAGTGGATTTTAAACCAATATTGAAGAGCAGAGAGGGTCATTTTTCCTTAATAATATACTTTTCCTATTTTACATCCCTTTCTGCTGCTTTTTGCGGTTCTTACACGAAATTAATAAAGGAACACCAACGACCAGGACAGGAATGAACTCAAAACCCTTTGGTGGCGACATTACAAGTCAAACACTCTGTGGGCTTTACTAATGATGTAGCATAACACCTTCAGAGTAAATTGTGCTGGAAAGTCAGCATTTTCTGTCTCTGGTCTGGGGGCAGGGATACTTTAAGTCCAGTCCTATCACACATGTGTGTGTGTGGAAAAAAGCGAGTAAAATAAAGCAGGTGTACATAAACAGTCGACCTGCATTTTCTCATGTTCTTCTGGCATCATACAATGATATAGTCAGGACATGCTAAGCAGGTTTCTCTGAAGGATGAGGTCACAGTTCTTAAACTATTACATGTGTTCCTTGATTTCTGAACCTGTTTCTGTAACCTCACTTTCGTGTATCTTTGGTGGTTTTGACATACAAATGCTAGATTGGAGTCTCCACAAGAAATCAAATGTAAAACTGCATGCATAGAAGTAATTCAAGGTACTGTTTGATGGAATGTACTAGACAATGAAATTAGTTGCACGGTTGACAGATGATGATCCTTGAGTATCATGGTTCAACAGTCCCCTGGTATCTGGAGATGTATTCAAATAACTACCATCTCCCATACATAAGCTACTTTCAATTTATAAAGTTTAATTGATAAATTATGCCCAATAACTGCCAGCATCGCTACCTTTGCACGTTGGGGCATTATTAAAAAAAATTAATTAAAAAGTCACTTTCACGACAATATCACAGAGGTAATGGAAATGAGGGACAGTGAGAACTGTGGAAAACAAATCAGCAGATACGCGGGGAGAATATTCTATATCAGTTTACCCAGAAAATACTGATGATGATAACACCGTTCTGATATTTCAATAATTGGTTCATAAGTTGGTTTCATTTTTCTGTCATTTAACCTACTTATCTTTGAATTTACAAATCTCAGTCACTGTTTATATATACATTTCTAATTATGTTCTTTCTCTAATATAAAAAGCCACCAGAAAAATCTGATGATATCCATTAACTACAGAATGAACATATCATCCAGGATCTACAAAATTTTTACTAATTTATAGCACAAATGTTTCTTACTGGTATTCATATATTTTATACCTGTACTTTACCCACATAGATAAAAATTTATATTGGGGGGTACACCTGGTGAATTCTTGTTCAAAGTGAATTGTTTGAGAGGTTTAATATCGTTCACAATTGACAAAAATCAATAAAACTTCTTACAAACACTTCCTCTCCTATAATCAAATTTTAAAAATAAGCCTATGATTTCCAGTAAACTATGGGAAAACTGCTTCGTGGAATTTCTTATTCTTTAAAAGTCTAATGACTCAAAGTTTTAATAATAATCTGTTAAGAATTTCATTATACTTAGCAAAATACAGTTGAATGTAAATAATAAAGTACCCAACAGTTTTTCTTCATGTCTGATAAGCACTTTTCCATTAAGTACACATGCATTTTACGAGTAACTAACATACTGCTAACAGTATTGCATACATCTATACATAGCAATATATTACTTAGCCCATTATTATTATTGCAAATTCTATCTTGCATTATTTATTATTATGGCAAATACTATGCCTATGAGCGTACATTGCTTTTAATGTAAGTAATCTTTTAATACAAAATATTCTATCACATGCAGTCCTTGAAGACACTGATAAAGCTTTGTGTTGCAGTCAGTGATTATACATATATATTTAAACTACACATATATCAATATCTTAGCTTATGAACACTTTGTGCAATTCTACAATTGTTGTAAATTATCTATTATTATTATTATTTTAGTTTTGACTTGTAAATAATCCCCCTTTTTTGACAATGAATTTGAAAAAACAGAAACACAAAACAAAGAACTAAATGCAAGAAACACAGCTTGCATAAATTGCAAAGAATGTTACATTTAAAAAATGTGCATTTGTAAGAACTATTTAAAAATTATCACCATCCTAAAGTTATACTATAACAAAAATTTAAACTTCCTTATAGCGTAAAAGCATTTGTGAACAATGACATTTTAGAAAATACTTCATCTACATTTTCTGCCTGCCTAAATGCAATAATGTACCCACATAGATTGTCAACTGTTTACTTCTAACTTCGGCATATTATGGTATTTCAACCAAGCAGAATCATAAAATAGACCAATTTGTTAAGATCGAAAGGCACCAGAGCTGAAAGAATAATAAAATAGGTGCACAGTACAGTTCAAAAATGCTACCTCAACTTGAAATATGAATGGCTTATTATTTCAACTTCAAGAAATTTTTTAATTAATTTGGTTTACTTGTGGCAGTAGCTTGGCTTATTATTTTCACATAAAATAGTGCTATATTCATTTGTGGAATCACATACAGTGATACACAGAAGTGGATAACAGAAGAATTAAGGCACAAGCAACACACATGATGCTTCAGGCTTGGTATGAAGAAGAAAATATTCAATATCTACACTAAACAAAAGTTCACACACTTAATATCGGAACAAACATATTTATAATACTACTTTAAATATGTTTCTTTTACTTAAGTATATCCTGCAGCAATTTGCACACATTAATATTGGTCACATATTCGAGATTTTACTTTGGTTCCAGAATCTGCACTTAATCAGTAATATATATTGTATGTGCATCTGTCGCTGTTTCTTTAAATATCCATGCTTGCCATTTAATATTAGTCTGGTAGAGTATGAATACCAGTTATGGGCAAAATTTATATCGATACTTTATCAATGTTTATTAAAACATATTGGGCTATCCCTAGTACCTTGTATGATCAGTCTTATTTGAATATTTTTCATTCGGTGCAGAATACACAATTTTTTATTATATTTTTCTGCATAAAGTTGTATTTTCACATCAATTGGCTCTAGCTTATGACCAGAATTAAATCACAAAACATGATTCCACTCTATATTTTGAATTTTAAAAATCAATGCCCAATCAGAATCAAGATGAAGAAGTTTCATTTTATCACTGTTAATGAATCTGAAACCAAAATAAGTAATAATGCAACTAAAATGGCAGGTAAATATTTCTTTTAAAGATTTCTGAGAAAAGAATACCCAATTAAAGATGGATGAATTGCATGGGATACATTTTGATGAATATTTATAGCACACACAAATCAAAACTGCCAGTACCGTACAAAATTATTTTTTGTTACTTAATTTATTTATTTTTTCTAGTTTGACCTGCTGCTAAAAGCATAATTATTTCTCTATGCTAGGCGATTTGTCCATAATAGTTGGAGAAAATTCAGCCATCTTGTAATTCATCATGTTACCACTGCAATAACATGCTGCTGTTCTCACTAAAGAAAATGTATGCTACATTTTCACAGATGATTTCAGAACTTTAAATACCAATTTTTTTTGTAGATATGTTTCAATAAGACTGTCATTTAAAGAAAGAACACTAAGTTTATAAATGTTTCTGATTTGAACACATGCATGTGTTAATAGTAACTTGCTCTTACGAATATTATCCTATTATCTATCTCTTCATCCATACCTTATGTAAGCAGTTTCTCAATGCATCTCTATGAAAAATGTTACAGCAAAATATTCCTCAAAAAACGAAAATATATACCTCATTATTAACTATTTATCGACATGAATCTTATGAAGATATGTATTTCTCGCCGAATAAATTACTCTTCATGAATGTTGTGTCTGCGAGATGTAAGTTTGTTCCTATCAAAAATGATTGTTGTTCACTTATATTTATTCTTCTTCACCATAACCTAACCTTAATTATAGCCTAGCCTAGCACTTAAAAATAGTCACTATCAATGATACAATTTATTGTTTTTTTCATTTCAAAAGTTGTAAGCCTAAATAAAAATTATTATGCTAGAAATTCTTTGTATGTTTGCTAGCACAAACGCACGTTGTAACAATTGGTGGCCAGGTTGTTTCATCAAAATCTGAAATTTTGGATAGAGAAAAAGGTCTCATCTGCTTTTAAAAATATCAATTCCTGACCATGATGTGTCTATATTGGAAAATATATATTTGAAGCACTCAGTCAGTATACAAAATACTTCATTTAGACTAAAATAATCTATGGAAACAACAGAGCTCGAAAGCTGTGCAAACATGATTGTTTGCACAACATACATCCCAAGTATGTAGTATTCTGATTTGCTATGTGAGTTCACATTCTACATTGTACATTATACAAAAAAAAATGTACACCGTGTGTATATAAATTCTAACAAAAAAGCCAACAATATTATTTTACACAAATACACATTATAATTGCCTCTACCAGTTGCTGAATCATTTTCATGCATGCTTCACTTCACTAACACTTCACATATATAGTATATACACATACACACAACACACCCATGCACATGATATATACAGCAATATGTGTATGTACCAAGTATTGATGTGGTTATAAAACTGACTCGTAAGATTCTTCACTTGGAATTAGCAAGTGTAACATTAGAACATCTGGTTCACGAAATCGCCAAAAAAAGTTAATGATATTTATCAAAATGCAATATCGCAAAAACTGACTTTGACTTATGAAAGGGCAACAATGGGTTAGGATCAATAGTAAGATTAGCTAGAAATTCCATAAAAATAGGATGTGATTTCCTTTTTTGGTCCTCGGTGTATGCATTTTTCTGCACTTTGAACGTTCATTTTTCAAAGAAAGGAAAAAGAAAAAAACATGAGGTATACATGCTCTACCACAGCACTGATCACCATTTAAGATAAAAATATGTTTGGTTTTGCTCCCAAGTATTATAATAACGAACTCTTAGGAACTTTTTAACCTAAAAAAATGAAGATCAGATTAGGTGAGCTCTGATTCTTGCGCTCAATTTAGAAAAAAATACTTCTTCACGTACAACTGAATAAATTCCATCTGGGTGAGGAAAACAGTTCAATCAGTAAAGAAACTTACAGGTCAGATTACATTACAATTTACAACAATACCTGGAGCTTATGTTCCATACTATTTGTAAAGAAACTGGGACACAGCAGTGTTTACATGCCGATTTGTTTTCTAACAGCTGCATAAGCAATTATACAAATATCGATGAGGTACTTGGAAAGCTTGCAAGTGTTTGTACCAACAACTTCATGCCAACTACCCTATTTTACAACAATTTGCAAGCACTGATACTGTTACGCATATTGAATACACTTCAGTCACACTTCACACTACAAGTCCTAAACTGTACACTTCACACTCAAAGAGGCAGCAGTTAAAAAGAGTTTCTGGAACTTATTGCCTTATGAAAAATGGAGCTTTGGCCAACTGTTCTGGCACACGGTGATGAACATGTAATTCAACTCAGGATTCTTTCCCATGTGAAGACAGTAGTGGATTTTGAAACTGATTCTTGCTTTCATTTTCTTTTCTTCACTTCAACACCATTCATGTGAAGGCCATTGATGATGCCGTTTGAGTATTTACTGGGTTCACTACTACAGTGCTTCTTCTGTGGGATACCATATATAACAGCTTTGCCCTATGAAATAAATAGGAACATTAGTGTATGGAGTATCATGTAAGATAGCCAAAACCATGTAATTTTGACAATAAATAAATACGTATAGAACTGTACAAACATCTTCATGCTGTAAGAATCTCCATTTGAAAACAAAAAAAGGTAAAGTGCTCCCCTGTGCATAGCACCACGCCATGAAGGCGTATAGGGGGTGTGGGGGTAACGCCCCACACTTTCTTGATCCGGTCGTGAGTGGGGGTGATGTGATCAGCATCACGCCCCTGACCGCCTTTATCCCCCCCAGGGTTTCCCCCAGTATTTAAAAATACTACAAGACCAACATTCCATTTCTATTTCTATAAATAATATAAAAAATAAAAATAAATTTTTAAAAAAGGTAAAACTATTCCCTGAGCATTACACTGGGTCATGAAATCACATTGGAGTGTAGAGGTAGACCACCACATATTCTCAATCTGCCATATAGGAGATGATATGATTATCACCACTCTTTGGCCTCCTTCACTGAACAGGGTTGCTACCATTTCTAATCCATCATTTTATATACATATATATACTGGTGAAGGAAACCAGTATACATAAAACTCACTTCTCAAATGGCCCCAGAGGCCCGAATTCATTCAGTATTGCAGTATTTTAAATACAATTTCAATTCATGATTGGGAAAAGAGAGACGCGGTAGTATATAAATACGGAGAAACTAGTACTCACTTTTATCCGCGAAGCTGTTTTTTCTTCTTTTTCGATTAATTTCAGTGGCCACTGCCACCATCCTCGTTGGAACTTGCTGCGCTGTTGCTTGGCGTGCGTCTTTTGTTCGTAGTTCTCTGGCTGCCGTTAGGTGCGCTGTGCATCTTGGTGCGTCGTCTGCTATTTCCGGGCGATAACAGCTGCAGTAGTGGAATCCAAGTATGGTGCGCTTGCCCGCTATCGATGTTTAGTTCGTGCGGGAAGTGCATTATGGCGTGCGTTTCCTTGATTTTGGTGTCTATGAGCGTGTGGGCAATGTGTTTGACTCGAACCTTTTGAATTTTATGGCTATAATGCACTTCCCGCCCGAACTAAACATCGATAGCGGGCAAGCACACCATACTTGGATTCCACTACTGCAGCTGTTATCGCCCGGAAATAGCAGACGACGCACCAAGATGCACAGCGCACCTAACGGCAGCCAGAGAACTACGAACAAAAGACGCACGCCAAGCAACAGCGCAGCAAGTTCCAACGAGGATGGTGGCAGTGGCCACTGAAATTAATCGAAAAAGAAGAAACAACAGCTTCGCGGATAAAAGTGAGTACTAGTTTCTCCGTATTTACAATTTCAAAATAGAGATTCTCACAGTGTAAAAATGTTGTACAGTTCTTTTCTATATTTGGCCAATTTCTGACCACTTCCAGTACATATGCACATACGATACACAGGTTAGTAGACAAAATGTCATACAATTTGTTTTATATATAACTCTTATATGACCTGCAAAATTATGCTCTAGTAGATAACATGTTCAACATAGCCATCTCTGGTCATTGCACATTTTTAAGTTTGCTTTTCTTTCAGCATGGACCATTTGAGCCAATTGATTTGTTGTGTTGTCTGTCTATTTTTCATGGTGACCAATCATATATTCAGGTGCATTCAGAAACTTCTGTGGATCCCTGATGCAGTCTTTGTTTCTCCAAAAAAACCTTCGTCTCAACAAGAATCTGTCCATCATCTGGCATCACACAAACTTACTTTTTTTTTGGTTTGTTTGTTTGTTTGTGTGTGTGGGGGGGGGTGGGGGGGGGGGTCGGCGCGCACTTACTCCCATTCTTCAAGACTTGTGCTATTTACTCACTCACTTCTAACATTGAAAGGCCAGTAATGTAAGTTTAATAAGATATTTCAATCGTATGATATTTTCTGTGCCACACTTGACATTAATATAGCTTTCAAAAATACAAAAATCCTACCTTTTCAACATAAGCTTTGGCATAAAAATTTCCAAAGAGAACTATAAATGACAGCATGTATATGACCAAAGCATACTGCATCCATAGAGGGAAGTCACATCCAGACCTTATACCGTTTACTCCAAGAATTAAGGCAGTAGTGAATTGGATCTGGAAAAAGATGTAAACATTTCATAATAACAGGTGCATGCTTATGAAACCTAATTGCATGAACGTAGTGAACGAACACTAGAATTTACTAAAAGTGAACATTGATCCTTCATTTATATCACCAAGAAAATATAAAAATTGACACTTACAGTGTGGAGTCTAAGTGTTTCAAAATCCTCACATTTTTTTTTTAAGACAATATAGTGGGACCTCGATTTTACATTTTTCAGAGGACCAAGCTGAAAAAACTTAAAATGCAGGAAAATGTAAAATAGGGGGGAATTTTATAACATTTTGCTATGTTGGGACCATGAAGCTTGAATGTATAATATGGGAAAATGTAAAATCCGGGAATGTAAAATTGAGTTTCCAGTGTAGTTCTTATAGTTGATGTTATTGTTATATAATATTCCTGCTCCACTTTGTAAGTTCCAAATTCTAATTGTTGATGGCATCGGATGATGTCTGATAGAAAAGTGGAGTTTTGTACTCTTGACTCCTACAGCATTTCCCTCATCAATATAGTTTCTTGGTGATAGTAAACAACAATTTGATACATCATGAGAGGCTTAAGAATCAAGTAACATACATGCATTATTGCATTGCACTTCTAAATTTATTACCGATGATCAATTTCAGTTTAAAAATTAGGAAGTGAATTAACAAGCCATTTATGCCTACATCTTAAAAATGTTTACATTAACATGTCTTTTCAGTTCAAACTTTCTGAATGTACTATTTCTTCTAAACTTGTTCATACAGAATGATTCTCTGAAAGAGATGAATACATAACCAGGATTGTCAAAGGTCCAGGAATTTTAAATAAATTCAATTCCAGTCCAGGAGAGAAAATCAGGAAGCGTAAATGGGTTCTGCACCGTAAAGAATCTTTTTATCTATAAAGTATTTCAATCCAGTCCAGGAACCTTTTTTCCCGATCAATTTAAATACGGTCGAGGAACTTTTTTTCCGAACCAATTTAAATTCTGTTCAGGAACCTTTATTGCAGGATCAATTTAAATACGGTCGAGGAACCTTTTTTCTGAATCAGTTTAAATAGGGTCCAAGTTCCGTAATGAAATGAAACAATACACAACTTGGATTAAATACGGACCTGACGATAAACAATTATCCACTGGTGAGCATGAAAGACTAATCCAGGTGCTGGCTGTCTAGAGAATCTAAGGTTCAAGGTAGAAATGGACGAAACGCAACAGCTGCAATCATGTTACCCCTCTCCATGTAGCCCCATTCTCTAGCTCACATTCCTTCACTTGGTTGTAGCAGCACTGTTCGTCCCTGTTGTGCTATCTGCTGGGAACACAGCAGCCTCACATTACCTCATCGACGGCTCTTATTGGCTGCGGCTCCTGGATCGGATGCCAGAACAACACGTGACGGTCTTCTTTTAACTCAATGTGATGCCACACTAATATAGCCCATTGTGTTATGTACAGTAATTCTTGGTCAAGGGATTTTTTGAACCTACCCCACGAGAGAACAACAGCATTTTGATTTATTCCCTGCGCTACGTCTTCTACAACCGCAGTATGACATTCCAAAGTAAAACGTACTCGCGGACATTTTTAGAAGGCAATTTTTGATCAGTCAACCCTGGTCCAGGAATTGTAAATAAATTCAATCCCGGACTGACAGAGAAAATCAGCAAACGTAAATAAGTTCTAGACAATGTATAACCTTTTTCCATATTTAAAGCATTTCAATTTGGTCCAGGAACCATTTTCCGGATCAATTTAAATTCGGTCCAGAAACCTTTTTCAATGTAACAATACGCAACTTGGACCGAATTTAAATTGTGAAAGAAAAAATGTTCCGGTCCTGCAGCGGAACCCAATACAGTAGAACCCAAAAGAATTTATGGGTTTCTGGACCTTTAACAACCCTGTACATAACAATAAACAAAGCAATACTTACCAGTTGGAGTATTGTCAAATACTTCTTCCACCAAAGGAATTGCGTAATCTTTGGGCCCAACGCAGAAAGACCATAATATGTATACATGAGAACATGGATGAAACTGTTCACCATTGCAGGTAAGAAAGCTGAAAATGAGAAATACTTGCTATGAAAATTGAAAGATTACCACCATTTTAATTATTTCTTTCCATTGGAATAGCAGCGCTGTATCAATGTTGGGTTAAACAGTGAGGTGAAGTTAAACTTTTTCAACCTCAATTTATCTAAGAAATTGTCCCATTTTTTTCCCCATAAAAGCTACATTATGATGTGCTTGTTGTGGCAATGTCTATCTAGATTCACTGAAGATTTGTTAATCGTCAGCATGGACCAATATGAAATTTTTTACCGATACCAATGAAGTACTGGCAAAATATACTGATATCCATAACCAGCAGTCTACCAGTGTGATATAAAATTACAAATGTTCCTTGAACAATATAAATGCTTCATTAACCTCCATAATTAAAACATCTAACAGGTGATTGTATTGGGTTTTGCTCTATTCTATTTATTTTACTTTGCATTTCTGCCACTTTTGGCTAATTGCGAAGATGGTGATGATGAGTAATGATATGATGAAATTGATGAAGGGACACTCACAAAGAACACCCATGCCCAACCTCCCGATGGTACAGTGGTAGCGTCACCACCTTGTAATCAAGGGGTCCCATAAATACCCGATGGAGGCACATAGTGGTTCAGATTCTACTTTCAACTGTAGGTCCAGTCCCGATTAGCCTTACTGAGCATAAAGTGGACTTAAAACACCAACTCAATCAATCAAAAACCAATGACCAAGTCAGGATTCAAACCCGGAAGGGTTTTGCTTTGAATAAGGAACTGCATATTCATACAATTACATTACAAAACTAGGGCATATGAATTATATAATTATAATCATAAAAATAATAACAAAAAGGCAGAACATTTAACTAAATTACTGGGAATTAGTATATAATTTTGATGAATTTCGGCTGCGTTGGCTCCTTCTGCTTGAAGGAATCGAATCCCACCACACACCTCACAAGTGGCGAGAGCAGTAATACGAGCATCCATGTTCATTAGTTCCTTGTTCATTGTTTAAGCAAATGGACTGCGGTTGTGTTTGGAGTGCAATTACACATTACTGCTGCTACTGCACATGTGCCATGTCACTCCAGTTACGTATTGCTTTTTGCGATCTAATCGGAAGTTGCGATCTAATCGGAAGTTGATTTCTGAATAGCTCTCGTATTTCTATGTAATTTTTGACCGCATCTAATTCATCCTGCCACCATCATGGTTAACCAGACAGCTATAAATTAACCATTGGCGATTCCCAGTTAAGAGTATGTGGCTTATAGCAACAGTGTTATCATATGACATGCAACAGAACAAGGTTTCAACTAGCGATGGCCAAACGGATCCAGATCCGAAAGTTCCAGATCCAAAAATTTGGATCCGGATTCGAGAGTTTCTTATCTCAATCCCATTATAATATTACCACACCTTAAAAGATATTATGATCTTCGATTACAATGAAATTTTTCATTAGTTAGTCCTACAAGATTTTTTTCCGAATACTAAAATACTTTGCTACGCATCGGCTAACACACTCGTGCACAAAAATAATCTTACTTGTTTAACATAAAATGTCAGAGGTAATTTAGTAAATGCCATTGAAACGAATATGTATTCATTCGAATGTATTGGAAATGGAAACACACATAAATGTGACATATTCCATTCCAGGATGAAACCTTTAACACATTTAAAAAGGATAGAAATGTCATAAAAAAATTATACAATTGTTCTATAGTTACAGTTTTAAAAATTATAATAAAACATTATAATATATGCAGTATAATATAATTATTATACAAAGTGTAAGACTAACAAGGGAGGTTATCTAAGTGTCTTGTTTCAGCTAAAAAACTGTTTTAGGGGGCAAAACCCCCCTCAAATGTCAAGATGAGGACAAATTGAAGTGAGGATCTGACCCCTGTGTCCCCCTCCGATTTCCATGAAACTTGGCAGGTGTATAAAGGGGCCCAAAGGAAGAAATATGTGTTTTTGTTTCAGCTTAAAAAAACTGTTTTAGGGCCCCCGGTTTCTTCCTATGCCATATTTACGTAGTTTCGGGGTCAGATCCCCACTTCAATTTCTCCTCATCTTGACATTTGAGTGGAGGGGGTTTGCCCCCTAAAACAGTTTTTTAGCTGAAACACAAAAACACGTATTTCTTCAATTGGGCCCCTCTATACACCTGCCAAGTTTCATGGAAATCGGAGTGGGATATAGGGGTCAGATCCCCGCATCAATTTGTCTTCATCTTGACATTTGAGGGGGGGGGTGGTTTGCCCCCTAAAACAGTTTTTTTTAGCTGAAACACAAAAACACGTATTTCTTCAATTGGTCCCCACTATACACCTGCCAAGTTTCATGGAAATCGGAGGGGACACAGGGGTCAGATTCCCACTTCAATTTGTCCTCATCTTGACATTTGAGATGGAGGGGTTGCCCCTAAAACAGTTTTTTAGCCAAAACAAAAAAACACGTATTTCTTCCTTTGAGCTCCTCTATACACCTGGCAAGTTTCATGGAAATCAGAGGGGGGCACTTAGATAACCTCCCTTGTAAGTGTATTAATTACAAATCGCACATGCACGCAAAAATTCTGGAAAAATTTAGGATCTGGATTCTAAGGATCCAGAAAAAACTGGATCCGGATTTCGGATCCGTGAGGATCTGGATCTGGCCATCCCTAGTTCCAACATGTATCACATACTTGCTAGTATACACACAATTACGGCAAATTAATGATACTAAGAAAAACTATTTTCACAAAGGAATTAGTAATATAATTATGAAGATGTAAATATTTATAATCCTATTGATTTCTTTTTTGAAAAAACTACCATCCATTGGTTCGTCACAGCTTCAAGTGCCACTCAAACTGAAAAAATACTGGCAGACATACAATAAACCTCTTGATACTCACAGAAGCCTATTGACAAACGTTTGCCAGGACATTCCCGCCCCTTCTACTTCCCAACACATGTTTGTAGCATTTTGCAACAGCCAAGAGCCTCCTAAATCACAGAAAAGACAAAAAATGAACTCATCTTTGCAAGAGAAAGGGTAGACGAACAGGAAAATGTAAAATATAGAAAAGGAAAGTTAAAAATTGTACTTACGTATGTGAGTATAGTGCTCTTATTGTAGAACGACGTTTCAGAGATTGACTATCTCTTTCCTCAGGTTCGTATAAAAACTAGTACTTGGTATAGTACTGCGTCAAAAATGTAATATGAGGATTGTGGTTAAGGGTTGGTTAGGGTACATTTAAAATATTAAGTTTTTGCTATTAGAAGTACGTAAAAACCAAGCCGTTCCCTAATAAAACTTGTACAGTAGACCTATTCACAGGTAAAAAAGTTAAAAAAGTCAAAAAAAAAAAAAAAAAAAACCTGCATAAATCACAATGCAACCTGCAGGTTTGGCCTTTCCTACCCAACTGTGTTTCAGTTTAACAGTTGGGTAGGAAAGGCCAAACCTGCAGGTTGCATTGTGATTTATGCAGGGTTTTTTTTTTTTTTTTTAATTTTAACTTTTTTAACTTTTTTACCTGTGAATAGGTCTACTGTACAAGTTTTATTAGGGAACGGCTTGGTTTTTACGTACTTCTAATAGCAAAAACTTAATATTTTAAATGTACCCTAACCAACCCTTAACCACAATCCTCATATTACATTTTTGACGCAGTACTATACCAAGTACTTAGTTTTTATACGAACCTGAGGAAAGAGATAGTCAATCTCTGAAACGTCGTTCTACAATAAGAGCACTATACTCACATACGTAAGTACAATTTTTAACTTTCCTTTTCTATATTCTGGATTTGTGAGTAACACGCGACAAACCTATAAAATGCTAGGAAAATGTAAAATCTGGGAATGTAAAATTGGGGTTCACTGTATTGTATTTATTAGCTATACTTACTTGAACCACTTGGGACAAATTTAATTCCAATCCACCACAGTGAAAACATTGTTGAGTGGTGGTAGACATGCAAGAAGGTCAGTTGATTTTCTTTCTTCCTCAGGATGAAGAAAAATGTGTCACAAAATTCTAGCAGCTTTGAGAAATAATACCACCAAACAGCATTTGCTATCCTCAGCTCCTCTGGATGCATTACATATGTTACTGGCTGGCACACATAACTGTATCGTAACCTTGTGGAGGCTATGAAAAGCTGAAAAGTAGATAATGGCAAAAGAAAATAAGCATTTCAATTCAATAATTTACAACCCAAAGACTTTTTCATAAATTTATGATACACTAATCATTATCTGTAATATCAGATCATTCTCTAATGATTATTTTGTTTATGTAAGAGTTTGCTTTTGTCAAGTATTTACAACATTTCAACTACAATGCAAAAATCCAGGAATTTGAAAACCTTTGGGTGCAAATGTAGTGTGATTCAAAAATTTCTTGAACACTCCCTATAAATTGTAAAAGATTTAGGCTCAGTACAAATGGCCATGATATGAACAGGTTAGGCCTGGGGGGGGAGGGGCATATTGGTGTGTTTCAAGTGGACGTCTGCCATTTTGGTGGCAGCCATACTGAATTCAACTCAAAATTTGTAAATTGGAAGGGGGGATGTGATATATGAAATCAGGCTAGAATTTCACGAGAAATACAATGGTGAAGGTTTTTTCAATCTATGTTCAACCAGGAAAAAGTTATGACAATGTCTGACACTTACAAAACCTACTCAATATGTTATCCTTGTTGCTGAATGCACACTCGTAGGAGTCTCTCCTATGCACGCAGAACCTTTTGCAACATAGCAGGTGTGATAGCATTGCAAGCAGCAACTATGCATTCTCGAAGATGGTCAATATCATGGATTTTCACTTTCATTGCCTTCACATGTCCTTGCAGGTAAAAGTCCAATGGTGTTAGGTCCGGTAAACGTGGAGGCCATTCAACAGGTCCCATCTACCAATCCATTGCCAGGGAAATTGAGCATGAAGACACTCTCTGACAATGTTCCAATATTGTGGTGGTACTCTGTCATGTTGAAACACTTCATAAAAGTACCTTCCTCCGTAAGTAACGATCCGGATTATCTTCACTGAGATGATGTTCAAGCTGAAGTTTATAGGAGTGTCATTTGTGCACTTACAATTTCCGAACGATCGGTTGTTGACTAACACCACATTCTTGTGATAATCGGTGTGAGCTATGGTTTTGGGACTTTGAAACTGAAGCCAGGACTGATGTGGCTGCTTTTTTATCTGTGGAAGTTCTGGAACGTCCTGATTGTCCTGTCATTGGCTGATTCTGTTTTCCGGGACTTTTGGAGTAATTGTGCAACTGTCACATGCGATACTGGATCTCGTTGAGGGTGTCGTTAATGAAAATCATTTGCAATGCACGTGAATTTCTCTCTCCAAACAGCAGTATGATCTCAATGATTTTATCATGCATTACAAGCAATCTGGCCATGGAAAATGAGACATTTGTTACAATCATACAGTCATAACTTTTTCCTGATTCAAGATAGGTTGAAAAAAACCTTCACCATTGCATTTCTCGTGAAATTTTAGCTTTATTTGATGAATCACATCACCTCCTTCCCATTTAAAAATTTTGAGCTGAATTCAATATGGCGGCCACCAATGTGGCAGACGTCCACTTTCTACCATGACCAATTGTTCCCAGCCTAATTCCTTTATATTTTATAGGGAGTGTCAAGGGACTTTTGAATCACCCTGTAGATTTCATTATAACCTAATTGATTATTAAAGGACTCCTGAATAGCCAAATGGTTAGCACTTTTATCTTTCGTGCAAGTTGTCCCAGGTTCGATTCCCAGTTGGAGCCCTCAACATTTTCGTATTGACCCAGCATTATGGGACAAAAAGAAGTAGCAGGCTCCAGTCTTAAAAGCCACAAAACAGTGGAGATGGAAGTCAATACACTGACAACGTGTCATCCAATGTAAAAGCTGCTTTGCAGGTCATGGCGTTTAGTTTAGTTTTAGTTTTAATTGAATCTTAATCAAGATTAATTGATTGATTGATTTGGTGTTTTAAGTCCACTTTATGCACAGTAAGGCTAATCGGGACTGGACCTACAGTTCAAAGTGGGATCCAAACCACTATGTACCTCCACCAGGTATTGAACTCGGGACTCCTTCATTACAAGGCGACAACGCTACCACTACACCATCAGGGAGGCCCCAAATCTTAATCAAGAATTTCAAATGTTACAATAAATTGCTTTCACGACTACGGATGTCAAAAGAAATATCCATTGCATTGTTAAATATAGCATACCAGCAACCAATTGGAAATACGAGGGTGGTTTGAAAAGTTCTCAGAATGGAGTAGAAAGAAACGACTTACAACAGTGATTTTTTTTGATTTTTCAATGTAGTCTCCCTGTACCCTAATGCACTTGGTCCAGCGATGTTCCAATGCCTTGATCCCATATCGAAAATTAGATTCCTCCAGGCCTGTTAAATACGTGTCAACTTCGGCTATTAGTTCTTCCTTTGAAGAGAATCTCCGTCCACCGAGGAAACTTTTGAGTTTGGGGAAAAGATGGAAGTCTGAGGGAGCCAAATCAGGCGAATAAGGTGGATGTGGCAACAATTCGTAACCAATTTGCCATGGCAACGACACTTGTGTGAGGGCGCGCATTGTCCTGATGCAAGATGATATTCTTTCTTGCCAAACCTGGCCTCTTTTCCCGTATCTTATGCTTTAGTTGGTCGAGGAGATTAGCGTAGTATTGTCCCGTAATTGTTTGACCAGTGGGAAGATAATCGATCAACAGAATCACTTTCGCATCCCAAAACACTGACGCCATTACCTTTCCGGTCGACCGTATTGCCTTTGCTTTCTTTGGTGGTGGTGAATCAACATGTTTCCACTGCTTTGACTGTTGTCTTGTCTCTGGGGTATAGTAGTGGACCCACGTTTCATCTGTCGTCACAAACCGGCGCAAAAAATCTGTTTGGTTTCTCTTAAAACGAGTCAAACATTGTTCGGAAATGTCCACTCTGATGCGTTTATGGTCCTGTGTTAAAAGTCGCGGCACCCATCTTGCAGATAATTTTCTCATATCCAATTCAACTGTTAAAATGTGATACGCCCGTTCAGATGACATTCCTATAGCTTCAGCAATTTCACGCACTTTCAGTCGGCGATCCTCCATGACCAATTTATGCACTTTTTCAATAATTTCTGGGGTAGTAGCACATTTTGGGCGACCACTACGTGGATCATCTTCTAAGCTGTCTCGACCAAATTTAAACTCGTTTGTCCACTTTGCAACAGTTGAATATGAAGGAGCAGAGTCCCCCAGTGTGTTCAGAAAATCGGCATGAATTTCCTTTGCTTTCATACCTTTCTTTATGAAGTACTTAATCACCGCTCGAATCTCGATTTTTTCCATCTTCACAAAGCACTGCATGGGAACAACTACAAAGTGACGTCCGCACCACAGATCTCTACCCAGAACACTGACGTGCCACGTGTTTATTAATAAAGGATGGCCTATTACTATGCGGGAACCTCGTTGTCCTAGCACTGACATCTGGTGGTGATTCCGAGAACTTTTCAAACCACCCTCGTAACTTTATTAATTTATTAAAAAAAACATTACTGACATAACTTACGCTGAGAATTAATGAATATTTTTAATTTAACGTAATCCACCTTCTGGAATGCCCTATAATTTAGCAATGCGTTTAGGCACAATAATTGAAATGACACAATTCCAAACAAGTTATCACCAGAACATATACACCTAGTAACAAATAGTTCACATGCCTACTTGCACATGCCTTAGTTTGGAAGAAATAACAATCAAAATTCTACTTGTTACCCTGTTGTTACATGAACAGTAAGAAACATGTTCCACAGAATGTAAGCATGGAAAAAAGTCTTATGTGATGAATACAGGCAAGGCCGCATCCAGTAAAATAAAAATTAGGCACTAAGAAAAAAGTGCTGCTAGACAGGAACTTGCACTTCAAGATGCAAATTTAATATTAATACAAACTTCACTCTTTGCAAAATCATTATGGCCAAATAACAAAGAAATAAAAATTGCATGCACTCATACACACACATAAAAATTACCTCAATTGCTATATATAGGTTTAATGCAGCCATGGCTAGATTGTATGGCACCAGAGCCCATGTCAACTTATATGGTTTCCGATTTTTCATAAATCTTGGTCCAGCCCAGACTATGAGTAAGTACAGCACTGTATAAAGAAACGTTGGCATGGGAGAATCTACAAGTGGCCACCCTCTTGTTCGTTTATCTGGAAAGGAGAAAAAATGAGATTAAAATACAGGACATCCATAGTTTACTGACAGCACTACAAATTGTTCTCTGATGGAAACAAGAACAAAAATGACAAGTATTTTAATGACTCATTACATATCAGGTAGATCAATTTTTGTTGTAAAAACACTAATAAATATTTTCTGGGTTCTGAAATAGAGCAAGGAATCTCCTCAGTAGTGTAGTGGTTCATGTTATCTAGTTATAGCACCAGAAATAAGGAAGTGAAGCAGCACAGAAGGAGGAGATATCTTCTGGCAGTGCAGTCACATTTAATATATTACAAAATACCACACAAAAAATTCATTTTTGGGCTAAAAGAGCATTTATTTATTTATTTATGTAGTTTTTCTTGTGGTTCTGGAAGGATGGGGGGAGAAATTTGAGCAACATCACTTATGCTATCATGTTGGGGTTGTACACAAACTCCAGACATGATCTCCTGTCTTACATCACACTCATTGTCACTATCCAAGCTGCACTTTAACAGCAGCTAGGTCATCTGTATCATAAAAATGTAAAGCAGTGGCCAATGTCATCTTCATGTTTTGGACCTATATGTATAATTTCTGTTAAACATATGCTGTTTCAGCATGCAGATCAATGAAATATTCAACGAGTTAGGTGTATTGCCATTTCCTGACTTGAACCCGTGACCTATCAATCTCCCACCTAGCATGCATTTTGCCACGTGTCTCGTGTCTTTTGTCATGCTGGCTTGCTGGCTAGGGCGTTGATGAAGTATTTATGAATTTGTGCTGTAACTCACTCACTCTCTGAAATTCCCAAACCCAAAGATTACTTGCTGCGGCAATAGGTGTCTTCCATCTGTCTCTATTCTGCACAAGATCAATCCACTCCTGACTGACTACCTTTACCAATTTCCTGCAGGTCCATGTTCATATTGTCACTCCAACCTCATCTTGACGTATCTGCAGATCTCTTACCATCAGGATTCCAAGCAGTCGTCTTCATTTAATTATTCTAAGTATATCAGGAGATGTTATTTGAATGAATAGAATATGAATAACAACCATTATCAAAATATGAATTAGAACCATAAAGAAAATAATACAGGTTGTTTGAAATAAAACATTTTAGGAGTGTAAACAAAGGTCAATTGAAAGGTGTGGGTGCTGATGTTGACAATGCACATGAAAATATGTAGGGATTTTGTGGTTTTCTTGCTTTGAATGTTATTACCTAAGTTTATAATAATGTTTGAAACTATAATAAGAAATAGAAGTTCAAACAGCAGGAATAAGAGATTGGCTTCCACCCTCAGCACTAGAATGTAGTTTCATGCTGGAGCAGCTTGTAAGTCCATGCAAGCCAAAAACGTTGCAATAGTTGGAAGTGGACAGATATAGCCTAACTGGCTTGAGTTTCCATGCAAGTTGGATTTTCTGTTGCATTTCTTGAAATTTAACACAAACTGGAGATGATTTGTACTGCAAATGTTACTAATTAGAAATGTTTTAAGGTATAATTTCCAGTAAAAAATTAATTAACTAATAGAATGACGAAATCTATTCTGTCAGCATCATGAGCAAGATCCTCATTTTTCAGGGCTCCATCCATGAGGGTGCTTATTGAAAACAACTTAATCTCAGATAAAATGAAAAAAAAATTTAAAGTTCATTACAAACACCTCCTAAGTTAAATAACTCGACAGACAGGTAAATAATTCCTTGTTTCTCTAACATTTCTGAAAGCTTTGCTGTGTGTACATAATTATAAATTCTCAAGAGAGATAAATTTTGTAATTTCAACAAAAAAATGAAAACTCCACTGAAAAATCGCTAATTCTATTAATTTTCTTTATTTTTCCATGCATTTCACATCGAATAGCCACCCAGATTGCCACTGCTGAGAAAGTTTCATGTTTTGAGAATGGCAGAAGCATAGTTATTGAATAAAACTCATAGTATCATCTCATGTGGTTCTTCAAATTATGATAATGCCTATACTTACCTGCTAAAGATAATGCCCAGTGGTAGTAATCATACACATCATATAGTACTTTTTGCAGTAGCCCAGACATCTTGAACTCCTATGTAACTCCACCACCTATAAATCACAAAAAATAGGAATCTCAGTATTGCATGCAATTACTGTTGCAAAGAGGTCTTTAGAATAAAAAAAAACAAATACAGTAAAACCTCGTTAATCCGGACAGGCAAAAGAAAAAAAGCAGAATGCAAGGTTTTAAACGTGGCTAGAAGTCAACAATCACATTTGTCATATTGCTCCGTAATGGACTCCCCTTGCTTTAGCCAACACACAAATTTTTGAAGAAAAACAACATTCAGCAACATGTTTGTAAAAAAAAAAACAGCCCCGAGAAAATGTCCTTTGTGCATTGCATATGCCGCCATTGTTAGAATACACGTGTTTTTGCTATAAACGGAGTTTTAATGCACTTTCTACCTTTCTCTTAGGTTATTTCAGTTAATCCAGACTTTCGTTAAACTGGTCAACTTATCCCCCCATTAGTCCAGATTAACGAGGTTACTTTTGTAGATAATACACATGCATATAACAAGAGCTGCATTTAATCAATCCTAATTTACATTTAAATGCAGTCAAGTAAATCTTCAATTAAAAATAACAAAATAAGAAATTTTTGTTGATATTTGTTACTAGCTATTACAATTGAAGGGCTCGGTTTGATTGATTGAATTGATGTTTTAAGTCCACTTTATGCACAGTAAGGCTATCGGGACTGGACCTACAGTATAAAGTAGGATCCGAACCACCATGTGCCTCCACCGGGAATTGAATCCGGGACCCCTTGATTACAAGGCGACGATGCTTTCACTGTGCCATCGGGGAGGTCCTTGAAGAACTCGGGTGTAAAACATGGTAAGTGACATTTGCATAACTTCTGAGTTCATTAAGAAAAAAGATTATTAGAAGCTATACTGCAGATAAATTGTTTTTGTGTTGTGTTTACCAATTCCATAAGGCTTCACTGAGTCCAATGCAAATTGTATGACATGGCAATTCCACTCAAAAATTGAAGGATGGCACATTTTGCTTTGTAACTCAAAAATGACCAAAATATCACTTACCATGTTTTACACCCGACCCCTTCAATTGTTCTCAAAAAGCTAAAAATATTTGCTAAAGCACTGTCATCAGCTCCCAAAATGGACAAATAAATTATTGGGGAGCTTAAAATATGAATATGCTGAACACTTCAAATAACATTACATACACGACACATTGGAGGGTGCAGTCCTTGCAGCAAATGACCATGGGTGAGATGGCTGTGTCCAATTCTAAGATGTGTTAAAATGACTTCTTCTTGAGGGACAGTAGGAGGAACGTCATGCACCACTACACCATCCCACTCTTCCTGCTGAGTGTCAAGAAGACACATTCTTCAGATCCCTGGCTGGCATAAGGTGGACGAGAACGTCACCATCTGCAACGGCAGACTTGGCGGCAGCATCGGCTCTTTTGTTACCCTTTATGCTCACATGATCCAGCAGAAGTGGACTTCAGCACTGGCTGATAACGACACGAGCCGTCAAGTATGCACTACAGAACACGATGCCTGAAAGACATCAATTCCAGACTCTGAAGCACCCTGATCTAATCAGTGCATTTTGGGACTTGTTGGAAAGCGTGAATGCCAGCAAAATCCAGGGACTTTAGAACCGCATAAAATTCTGCCATGTAGATGGAACAGGCAGGATGTAAAGCATAACTGTAATTTTGGAAGTCCACAAGAATGCGCAATGAACTGATTTGACCAATTTGGACCCATCCATAAAAAATACATTAAAATTGGGGTACTGAGATAGAAACTCTAAAACAATTGCTGGTATTCAACCATTGGTGTTTCTGCCTTTGGAAGGGTAGTTAGACACATATCAATAAAATGTACAGGTAATTCCCAGGTGCAGAATAATTGGAGATATGGCTGGTAGATAAATTCTAAAAATCTGTAAAGAAATGGAGACAGCTATTTCCTGTTGATTTGACACCAGGTGACAGTGTATGATATGATGTGCCAATTTCATGACACAGGATCTGAGGATGATAAACAACAAAGATGAAGACCCAAGGCAGTCACGAAATATTTCATTCATGGGGTTTAATAGCAAATTGGCAGACTTCCACTAAAATTGATAAGATGTTTACCATAACTCTTGGATCCACATGCTGTCTCAAACCAAGCACATTAGTGTTGGTTAAACTTCAGTCTAACCACCAAAGTTCCTGGGTGCAAGTCTTGGCCTGGACATACGTATTCTTTGTGGGTGTACCATCCTCTATTTCAACTAATCATCACTCATAGTGAAAAGCTAAAAGGTGGCAGAAAAGTGATGCTAAATAACAAGAAGACAAATACAACTTGGATCAACATAAGAGCTTTAAAGCTTAGCCAAGCTACACGTGAATTGAATTAAAGTTATCCATGACCTTAAAATCATACTGCCGGTGGTGCAGTGCCTTCACAATCAATGATGTATCCATTCTGGATGAGATTTTCTTTACAGATGGCCCATGGTTACACTCCTAGACAGTAGCGCAATAAACAATGAGGAACAATACCGCTTATATACATGTTTCTTCACAGTTCTCATAGAATTTTCATGTATTTGTTGGTTCCTGCATGCTCTGTGATGAATGACCTTCCCAAAGAATATTTACTGTCTGCATTCATTCTCCACCAAGGAAAGATGCGATTCTATCCCTATGCTTGCAGCTTACCCCTGGTAGACTTGCATTATTTTTCCATGTTTCATGCAGTAAGCTTGCAGACCTAAAGCTAACCCAAAAGCAATGAATAATTTCCAATAATTTTGAAGCGAGATTTTGTGATTCGATACACAGTGGAACGAGTGCGCACATGTGTCTTGCGGAGTCCACAGAAGTCCACCTACCGGGTAGCGAGAGAACTTCAAGTTCCACAGAAAACTGTCTGGCTTGTAATGCGGAAATGTTTACAGATGAAACCCTACCGCTTGCAACTAGTTCAAGTCTTAAAAGACACTGATTATGCTTTGCGATCGTCCTTCTGTGCTGATTTCCTCGCATTAATGGAAATGGATGGGTTCTCTGAGAGGTTAATTTACAGTGATGAAGCAACTTTTCACCTTTCAGGGAAAGTGAATAGACACAATGTAAGGATTTGGGGAACTGCTAACCACCATGAATTTGTGGAACACGAACGTGATTTTCCCAAAGTGAACCTTTGTGCCATTTCCCATGAAAAGATTTATGGGCCCTTTTCCTTCCATGAACGTACTGTGACAGGACTTGTTTTGCTTGATATGCTGCAACTATGGCTCCTTCCACAGCTTGCAGAGGATAGCACAGATTTCATTCTCCAATTGGATACACATTACCATGGCAGCGTTCGGGACCATCTCAATGAGGCATTGGAATAATTTTGGATAGTCCGTGCATCTCCGGAGGATCGACCTCTCCTTCATTGGCCACCTCGTTCCCCCGACTTCACCCCATGTGATATCTTCATGTGGGGTTTTGTCAAGGATCATGTTTACGTACCACCACTTCCAACAACATTGGATGACCTGCTTGCCCGCATCACAGCAGCCATTGCTGATATTGGCCGCTACATGCTACACAAGGTTTAGCAGGAGATAGACTATCGGCTTGATGTGTGCCATGTTATGCGAGGTGCTCACATAGAACACTTATGATTTGTTTGAAAAAAACTTTGACAATTTACCTTTGTTAGCACATGTCTCACAATAACATTTGTTTATTATATTTCACAGAATTAATGTCTGAAATCCGGTCCATCATTTTGACTTACCCTGTATATGATGCATGAATATTGGCAGAGATAAAATAAATATCCTAATTAAAATTACTAGGTAAATATTACAAGGAAAAAGTTGAAGTGTGACATTTGTACGTAGTCATCGCAATACTTGCCAAATGTCAGGGTCAACCTTTCAACCAGGGAGGGGACAAATACTTCTCCACAGTAAACGCCAAGGTCATGAGTTATGTTATGCTGTAAGCACACTTCCACACTATCTCAAGAAAATGAAAAATTCTGAGTTTGTTTACCATACATTTTCGTCCGATGAGAACTTCCAAAAAATTGGAAGAGCAAATCCTGTTGAAACTACAAAATTCCAGGTTGCTAACATTCTTTACTAAAATATTACGAACGTAATTTAAAATCCGAATTACTAGGAATTACACCAAAGAAGACACTAAAGAATCTACAATCTACAAAAGAAAACCCTACGTTAATAATGATGATGACAGTGTTTGTACATGACGTGTGAAGTAGGGATGAACTTTTTTCTACGGAGTATTTGATCATAAAATGAAGAAGATGAAACTTTGTAAAAAAATTCCACCTGAAAAATGGAAAAATTGTTAAACCTCTCTCTCCGAAATTTAGATTGCATCCAAAATCTGGGTAGTAAAATTTCCAAATTGAGATTTTAATTTTCCAAAATCCTGATATTTTTGACCATCCTTAGTGTGAAGGTAAGGAAAAGGTTCTGTCTGAGTAAGTATGTCTGTCACCTCGACATCAAAAATATTGATCAGTCTTGTTATTTGTAAACACAGTAAACATAAAACAACAGGAAGTACTTTGATTTGTAAAGCAAGAATGTTTTTATACGAAATAGAGATTTAAAATGTAGGATCCAAAAAATCCTTTTTTCATCTTTATTTAAGGTGAAGAGGGACAATAACGCACCAGGCATGCATTTATTCCAATATCGTCGGAATGAGCAATGCTACTAAAAAGATCTCCGGCAGAAATGAAGAGTATGAATTTCTCCCCATGTGGCAAGTGGAAGCGGTTTCCTAAGTTGATTATTAAGCCTTATACGATTTTTGAAAAATATGATGAATTAGTATTTACCGAATCCCATGTATTCCTTATGGGACATCAACTTCAACTTCAAGTTACGGCTCATCAAATGGAAGTTTCGACTTTTCCTACTGCTATGACATAGTTCTACGTGTCCTTTTTCCATCCATGTACTTTTCTACGTCATCGGATGTTTGATATTCCCGAGAGAACGAATAAAATAATGGTCCCATAAGCCTAGTGCATTTCTCCTTGCCTCCTACGGCCATCCTGGCAGTGTTGCCAAACCTGATGTGCATAATAGAGCTAAATTTCACCATTAATATAGCTAAAGAGGACTTTCAAGGAGCTAGATTAACGAAGGCTGCATAAAGTGCCTACTAGGGTAATTTTAGTTGTCAGAGGGGTAGGGGTGCTGCTATTACCGTTAGCTTTAAAGTGATGGCAATTTATTCTTTCTTAGTTTTCACCGCCTAGATTTGGCGGCATCACCCGTCTCAATCATCCAATGATGTTAATATAAAATCGAAAATAAAGGGTTCCCGGATAACAAAATTGTCATCTTCATCTTAGCCACAGCGCTATATATAAAAATACATGGGGAGGAAAGAACAGGTGGGTGACGCAGCCTATAGCTATACGAATATCACGTCACGTGCAAAATGTACACTCATGGCAAAAGTTGGTATTTTTGGGCCGGAGCCAGGGGTGGCATCATAGTGGGGCAGAGGGCGGGTGCCACAGTTCACAGTCAAACGAGTGCACGAAAGAGCCAGATTTGGCTCCAAAAGAGCGAGTTGGCAACAGTGATCAGCAGCTGCCCCAGCGAGAAAGACCAAGGAGAAATTGTCCCTCCTCGCCTTAACTGTAGTACAAATATACATAGAAATAAGTGTCCTTTCCAAGTTAAAAAATAAGAATTCTGCACAACTAGTTTTTACAATACTGTTCGTAGGGACTAAATTTGGGATTGAATACAAACTACAATTGGAAAAATACCTTGCAACCTGCCAGAAATGCTAGGACAACATCTGAATGAACCATCAGCCAACATCCTAGCATTTTTTTAAGTTTATTCATAGAAACATGCAACAAAGCACACCCAAACTTACCGCTTGCAGATGCAAAATGCTCCTCTCGTCGGAGCTCTGCACACTTCTCCACACTCTCTGAAAATAAAAAAAGAACATCAAAATTAGTAGATTCCCACGATTCTCACCTGATCAGCACTAAGATTATTACATGCAGAGGTTAATTGCATGTTAATCAAATTTCCTACATTTTGTAGATCATGTTCGCAAAAGATAGTTTGATAGTTCACAATATGCATCAACAAGTTTGACTGCTATTGTGTTATTCAAAAGCAGAACTTCGGTGCCAGTAGTACAGTACTGACATTTGATTCCTAATGTATAATATCTAGGGACCATGGCAGAAAACTTTACTATTATCTGCTGAAATATACTTCAAATAATGAAAAACAGTTAATAAAAAGAAAACAATGTAAACCATAAATGATCAAAAAAATAAATAAATCTGTATGAAAGACATAACATATTCCTGCCCAATTTTACGCTCGCACATAACAAAAAAAAGAAAAAAAAAGTGAATTCTTGTAAATTATTGATAATATTAATTCAATTTCACTTCATTACACATCTTCATCACATAGGTGTGCGCACACCCTCTCAGGGTGGGCACAAGCCTTGACTGAAGTTCAGTCTGAGGAAGAAAAACCCTCTGAACCACCTCGAGAAAGTGAAATATTTTGCGTGGTTTATGAAGATTATGTTGCTTATGAACGTTTTCCCATTGTTCTTAGCTCACGGAGATGTGTTACTGTAAGGTAAAGTATGACTGTTACCTTACCATGAAGCAGAACAGCCCAAAGGCTTTGTGCAAGTGAATATAGCACCCATCACGGCATTCCACAACAGCAGATAATTTTATGTCGTTAGGTTAGGAGTGTTAGGTTTGGAGCTGATAGCACCAATGTGTTCTTTTGCTATTTTAGTGTACATACAAATGGTTTTAATAATAAAAAGTGGCAAAAGTACTCCAACACATGGCCGTAGGCAGGAAAAATTTTCGGGGGGGGTTCATTCATAATTGTTCCCAGGGCGTCGCCAGAAATTTGAATAATAGAAATAATAATAATAATAATAATTGTACAATAATAATTAAAATTTCATAATAATAAAACTATTTTATTCGATAATAATAATACTAATAATAATTATTATTATATTATTGTTATATCTTTGAGGGGCTTACTCAATCCAGCAGATGAGTGAATATCCAGCATAAATTTATTTTTGTTTTTTTTACGTTTCATACAGTGTGTACTGAAGTGCACAATTATTTTACTTCGTCATTAAACTTTAGATACCTTCAAGAAAAACTTTAAAAGTTAGATGGAAATTTTAGTCATAAAGTTTTTGTTGTTTGATTTTAAAATTAAATTTTTGGAATTTTGAAAAGTGTGGAACCAGTTATTCTCTTTAAAAGCTTAGCCTGGTGCATGGATTGTAACCTCAATCGCGAACGTAATGCGCTACGAAACTGGAGGTACTAGGTTTGAACTCCTATCAAGGGGGATTTATTTTCGACTTTATCGGACGGGGAATTGAAAAGCTTGAAAGGGAATTTTGGGACAATCATAAGGGAATCTTCAGTCTATATTCCTTGTGACGCAGGAACAACACTGGAAAGATGACAGCAGAAGTGATAATGGAGGGGTCGCCGGTGGGATGTGATTCTGAGAATAAATCCGGTTCCACTCAACTTTCAGAATTCCAAATGTATGAAAATTCTCTGCTCGATCGTTTCAACATTGTCTCCTTGTATTTTTGTGATGCTTCGAAAAAAAATTGAAAATTTGTTACAGATTTTGGTTTCTGAACATCCATTAATTAAACATGTCAGAAGTTTTGGGGGGGGGGGTTTGAACCCTAGAAACCCCCCTCTAAATACGGCCATGCTCCAACATGGCAAGTTTTTACTTATGTGGGCCATACTTTGGGATCATCTCTCTTATTTGTGTTTTCCACATGCTGGAACAAATTTTATATTACGTAAAACATCAAAATCTGTCAATTAAAAAAAAGCAACATAATTCTCAAGGGGATACATGGAAAACAAATTCCATCTCACTGTTTTACAAACTCCGTACTGACATGTACAAAACAGAGGCATATCAAGTCTGAGCCTGGAGACTGAAAATACCATTCCTGTGTAATTATAAAATGTTTTACCTCTGATGGGGTAAACTAATTTTCACTTTGAGTAAAGAAAAGTTGAATCACAACAAAATCCAGCTCTTCTTAAACTAAAACATTCATCACAAACACACACACGCTTGTGAAGTGAATGCACATACATTTATTGATCTTGGATAGCCAGTCAGTGGTAGAATAAGTTAAATGGATGATTTTTGATCTTGCCACCAAAGTTTGTAGGTTCAAGTCCCGCCATGGACATGGGTGTTATTTATGAGTGTACCTTCATTGATATCATTTAAGTCATCACTATTAGCAGAGGCATCGGGAGATGCGGCGATGGCCAAGCAAAGTATTAAAAATATTGCATTTTAAAAATTTCAGAGAATATCTAAAAAAAAAAAAAAAAGAAAGAAAGAAAAGAAATCAGGATATTCGCATATTTGTGCAAAATAAGCCAAGCGACAGCATGAAACAGCTCCGAAATATGCAAGAGATTCACTAAAGTTTAGCGCATCGAAATGAGGGTCTGGTACTACCCCTCACATTGAAGCCTCCTGCCAAGTTTCCTACTGAAGGCGAAGGTGTTGGACGACTCAGCTCATCGCAGAATGGTGCAAATCTCTCTGCTGGTGCCAAGAACAGTCGAACGCTTCTGAATAGACAGACCCTACAAAATGGTCCAACAACCTCCCCCCCCCCAACTCTTGAATGTCTGAGTCATAACAGGCCTTTTTTCAGCCCCCATCCCCATGTTTACAGCTACACGGCAGGGTTTCCTCTTGAGTCAGCAATTCTTCCTAGTGCCCAGTGGCATGCTCTAGGAGGTGTTGGTGAGACTCAATATAAAAATAAGATCGTCAAAGGTAGAAAAAGATGGCAAAATGAGGAATGATTACTAAAAAGTACATGCAATCCTCCCTTTCGAAAATCCTGGGCATGTCACTGCGAATGTCTGTTATTTCCACTTGTTAAGAGGAAAAACATATATTGAACGATATAATCATATTTAATAATTCTAATCATATGGGATACAATTATGCATTTTGTAGTCGTAAGATTTGTGGTATGAGCTTTTACATTGAATTGGGAATGACCTTGGCGCTTATTGCAGAGAAATATCCCCTGCCCCCCGGGTTGAAAGATCAACCCTGACGTTTGGCAAATCTTGCGATGACTACGTGAAGATGTCACACTTCACCACTGACTATTAGTCAAAAGTGAGACAAGGAAACACGGTCTATCCCACATTACAATGAACTTCCAGAAATATTCTATCGTACAACATTTGTCTTTGTTCAATTGCTACACACCTCCACTATGTCCCTGACAAAAACCTGTGTGGCAAGATTTTTCTGAACACAAGGCAGCATCATATAATTTAAAAGTCTCCCCCTTGCCCACAATCATGCTTGCCTATCTTTTCAGTCTATTAATATACAGAGCATTCCCTGACATTCGATACGAGACTCGGCAGCAAGCGGCCCGGCATCAACGCTTGTCTTTCCCGGTGAACGGGTCCGCGACAGTCGCAAGCTAGTCTGATTTTTTCGATCTCTTTCCCTTTATGTTCACATTGCAGACTGACGCCAGTATAATCCTCCCTCGGAAGTTGTGTTGTGTCTGTGTGTTGAAGATTGTGGCTTAATATGGCACCACAAAAGTTTACATTACAACAAAGGATTTATCTTGTTGACAGTTACTTTGGAAAGAGGAATTGTGGAGAAGTGTGACGACGTTTTGCAACGAAATTTCCTGGTGTTCTCGTTCCGCATATGACCACTATATTAAACCATGTAAAAACGTTTAGAGTAACAGGGTCAGTTCTGAATAAAAGTGGAAAGAAAAATGGGGAAATCTAAAAAATATAGTATACCTACAAAGACAATCCGCACACCATCCGTGAGTTAAAAGAGAGTATTGTATGAGAAATTGGGAGAATTACAGTAGACGAACTTGCATGTGTAAATGCCAATTTTCTTCGGAGATGCCAGGAATGTGTTGCAGCAGAGAGATATCATTTTCAACACCTTCTGTAGTCAAGGTTAGTACACAATATGAAAACTGTAATTTTAAAAGCAGACTCTACTGACTGTCACGGACCCCGTTCACCTGGAAAGACAAGCACTGATGCCGGGCCACTTGCCGCCGAGTCTCGTAGCGAATGTCAGGTATTCTACAATTAGGCAATGCAAAGATTATTTGGTAATGGTTCTGAATGTTTAATGATTTTTGCAAGTTTTATAAGAGTATTAGGAAGTGTTTTAGAATACTGGAAATCTTTGTGGAAGTAAGTTTGAAGCTTGGAGTAACTAATTAGGACAGTTAAAAACTTCACTAAGTATTATTTATTGGAGAAATTATGATTTGAAAAGTAACTTATGGAAGTGTTCATACTTTGCACTGAGTAGCAGTTGTTGGTTTATGATCATCTCAGGCATGGAGTTGCAGCAGATTTCATGCTCAAAGCGGATTTCGTGCTTGAGACCAGATGTTACATATACGTAATCAGGTGTTGTAAGCATTTAGGGACATTACTTTAATGCTAAGAGCTCTAACCGGTAACTGTTCCGATTGTTTTATGATTTCTCCTAGCACAAAGACTAATTATCATAGAATTTTGAAAATCATTGTCACACAAAATTTGAACCTTCCTTAAAGTAATGAGTACTGTTTGGACTCGAAAAAAGTTATTTATGTTGAAATAAAACAACTTGAAAATTGCCTTACGCACTTCTCATGGTCAAGATATTCTCCGTCGACAAGCGACAGTAAATATCGTAGAAGCGTGGGAATGAATGTAGAAGTAAATCGGAACCTTAGAAGAATGCATTTAGGGACTTTTTTTTAATGCTAAGGGAACCAAACCTAACCTAACCTAACCACGAAAGCATATATTGAACAAAACCTTAAGTAATCACTAAAACTCCGCAGTATGTGTTAACAGACGTACATCGAAATTAAACCATGTAAAAATTGCATTAGTAGCATGATGAAATCGCAATAAAACAAAAGGAACTTGGGTCCTCTAACCTAACAACAAAAGCACTTAGTGATGTAATACCGGTAAAAATTTACTATCCTTCAGACACCTCTAATTTTTTTGTTTCGTCAAATTTTGACATTCGTACTTACGTATCTGCTTCGCAGAACATTCCTGAAGGTGTATCAACGTTGTTTTGATGAAATTTGAACTGTTTCCTAACCTAACAGAACTATCCTAACCACGTGCCAATGGTTCGTGGGGCAAGCACCAATGGTTCGTGGGGCTAGCACCAATGGTTCGTGGGGCTAACGCCAATGGTTCGCAATTATTTCCAATTTCTAGATCCTGATACTAACAGGACACCAAATTTTAACTATGTTTCCTAAGCTAACAGAACTAGCCTATCCACGCACCAATGGTTCGTGGGGCTAGCTATTCTCCGTCGGAGAATTAATTTTCAACGAACAACATGAATTTCAGCTCTGAAACATTCCCACATCACACAAAACACCTTCCCGATGTTCGACAATGCTACAGGAACTTATTACGGTAAGTAGTTTCTTCTGTAAAAATAAATAAATGTGTCCGAAGGATAGTAAACAAGTACCGAAAGAATCACATAGGAGTATATGGAAGGGAAAAATTGTTATCCACAAAACATGCAGCAAGTGATCACCATGACCGAAGTATGTATAACAGACACACACAGAATTAAACCATGTAAAAAAAATGGCTGTGCAAAACGATTGATTCAGAATTAAACAATCAGAACTTGGGCCGACACTTTATGTACACGTTATGTTAACTAAACCATATGTATAATTGCCTAATAAAATTGAAAAAAAAGTTTGTCAATGTACGATCATAGAAAACAATAAATAATATCACTTGGGCAGATTGTGGCCCACAATTATGCATTTCTATTATCTTCTCCCTGATTCCGTAAAATAAGTAAAAAGGGTAAGACTGCAGAATATGGGCTGCTTAGGAGGAACGCGGTTCATAATTTTTTGGTAATGTTTTGTAGTTAGTAATCGGGAAAAGTAAGTTTTAAGGTGCGGAAAAAAAATTTTCTTTAAAAAAAAACAACAGAAAAACGTGTCCAGGTTGGACAGTATTGAAATCGTAGCAACAAAGGAAAAGGCATATTCCTGCACAAATCTAGTGAAAGCAAAAAATGCCTATGTTGTTAGGTAGCTAGGTTTAGTTCACTTAGCCTAAATAATAGTTAGTCATTGTATTTATGCTAATGAAACCTAACCTAACAGGCCTAACCTAACCTTGTAGGCATTCCTCGAAGAAATAATGAAAGAAACTGTGCGTAAACAATATGGACACAAATGAATGGAGAGAAATGCATTGCTTTTAGTAGCAGGAAAAACATTTTTCATTGTATTTATGCTATTGGAACCCAACCTAACAGGCCTAACCTAACCTTGTAAGCATTCCTCGTCTGAAATAATGAAAGAAACTGTGTGTCTGTGGGTGGAATCCGGAGCGACAAATCAACTCGAATGCCGCAAAATGAAGGGTCTCACTTATCGCACAACAATGGAGATCACGATCATTTTCAAGCTTACTAATTTTTAAAAAATGTATTGAAACGGCGCGAAATGTTGAGCATAATAACCGGCAGCATACAAACAAAATATCTGCACATTGTATTCCGATAACTGAAATCTTACAATGAAAATATGCTACTGATGTTGCATGTTTCTTGCTTCAGATCATAAGTATCCTTCTGAAATATGAACATAAAATTAAAGCTTCCATATTTCATACTTTGTTACCTTAAACAGAAGGGCGGTGCCGACAGCTGGCCTACTGCTATTTACGTCAATGAATGAACATCCTTAGGGGCTGCATACCAATTGTTTGTCTTCGAGAAGTTCTAGGAAGCATAAATATCCGACACTTTCATTTCACTTTGATATCCAGGGCGAAAAAGTTTCGAACCTCGGAATTGAGTGACTTCAACCGGAAGGTTGTTGCACCTTGTTGATAAAATCAATCAATAACAAATTCTTCCCCATTGTCACGATGAGAAACAAGGATTAAATTAAAATTTTCCATCGCTGCAACTTATTATTCTCAATACGGAAAAGTATATGCAGGTTTATTAATATAATGCATAAAATTTGTAAATGTTTTCAAGTAACCAATCGATATTTCCCACTACCAGCTGTACGTTTAAAGCTTTGCACATGTAGATGCGCTGACAGTGACGTCATGTAACCATGGTGACGACAGTGGTGCCATATTGAAGTAAAAACTGTTGTATAAACGAAAGCTGTTTTTACCAAAGTGACTTGGCATAAGCACTTATGTGCCAAACAACCAAAAAGGAAGGGTATGAATGGAGCAGGTCAGGCAAAGTTAACCATAGGTGGTAATACGATAGTTGTGTCCTTGCGCTTCAGACAGACAGTTCTCCCAGAGGTTTGATTTGATTTGGTGTATTTTACTTCGCATTCGAACATTAGTGATCGCGTTGATATGATGAAATTGATGAAAGAACACACATGCCCAGGCCGGGATTCGAACCCAGGACCCCTGGCATCGCGGCACTTAAATAAATCGGAAATGTGATACTGAACGTGCTGTTATGATGTTTTTTTGTTTGTTTTTTAACCTGAGAAAGTATGTCGGGACACGCTAGATGTATAATCAGTTCCTTGAAACTGGGATTTTAAAAAAGATCATCATCGACAGCAGAAAAGATATCGGAATTCAAATAAACGTTAAAAATGTTTGCATTGTATTTCGTATACACAGTGGCGTGCCAAAGGGGAGGTCGGTGGGGGCATAACCCCTCTTTGGCCCAGCATTCCAAAAAAATAACGTTAAAGGCAGGAAAATGTGGCAAAATGAGGGTTGACTACTAAAAACAGGTATACAATACAATTTCGATTTAAAAATTCTGGGCCGGACCCTGTGGCCGAGTGGTTAGCACATCGCGCTGCGACGCCAAGGGTCCCGGGTTTGAATCCGGCTCGAGCTTGGTTGTTTGTGAATATCCATTCATCAATTTCATCATTTCATCACTCATCCCATCTTTGCAAATTAGCCAAGAGGGACAAAACGGGAAGTAAAATAAACTATCTCAATCAATCAATTAATCAAAAATTCTGGTCACGCCACTGCGTATACATCACTTGCATTTTTCACAATTTAAGTGTTCTGTTGTTGTTAGGAGTTGGTACGTTAAACACTACTACATAATAATTCCGTATGGTTGTAGTTTTAGACTTGTTTCTTTAATGATATTACACTTTTCGACTTTGATAGTAAAAATGATCCTGTTTTATATACAAATTTATCACGAAGATAGTAAAAAAAAGAGTAAAGTGCTCATCTGTGCTGTGCACCACGCCATGAAGGCGTAAAGGGGTGTGGAGTTAGGGTGCACACTTTCTTGATCATGGCTGATGGTGGAAGTGATATGATCAGCACTACGACCCTGGCCGCCTTTACCCCCCCAGAGTTTCCTCCAGGTACCCACTTTGTAACCAGTACGCCACGGAGGTCGACAACGACTGAGCTACCGCCCAAGAAGATAGTTATTTTTTAAAAATATATATATATATCTTCTGTTTCACGTATCAACAATTCTAGAGCGTTCTTATTTACAGGAAGTATGATTTTGAAAGTGTTGTAACAAAATAGAGAAACTATATACGGGGAAAATACATACAAAGAAACACTCTTATTATTATTATTATTATTATTATTAAATCTTAGCTTTACATTTTCGGAAACCTATGACTTGCTACATTACATTAAGGTTTAAGAAACTTTCCGAAATTTTCCCACAAGGTGAAAATCTCGAATTTTACACAGTTTCCCCCTCAAGCTATAATATTTTCAATGTTGTATGCGCCTGAAACTTCTTGGAATTAACCATTTTCATTCTACAAATGAATTAACCACGTTTAAATATAATTGTTTGGAATTTCCTGACTTCAGGTTCCCGAGAAGTCAGGACATCATTTTCCGAAGTCAGGATCTGGAAGGGAATTTTTCCCCCCGAACTCATTACCGACATTTCGGAATCCCAAGCACCCCTAGTATCAGCTGGTGAAAAGAATAAGATATTTGTGTGAAGAAATGGGCGACTAATGTACAGTAATTTATTTTAATATTTTGTTACAGCTATTGCTATCAATAATGTGCATTTATCTAACTTCAGAGAGTCAATAGGCTTCGTTGAATACAAACATATTTCCTGTTTACACCTAAGTACTTTTACATATGGCAGTAAATGTTGGAAACTGCAGCTAATCAACAATTTACACTTGGCCTAGTGGCGGTGACATTTTAAATCCGGTCCTGCTCAAGGACAATGGTGTGAATGGGATGATACATATTCTGTATAACTCAGTGCTCGAAGTGAATGAGGATGCGGGGGATGGTGTCCCCCAGCTAGCAAAATTTTTGCAAAGCATTCCTCCAACCAGACGCAAGGCTCGACCAAACCTTCGGACGAGCAAAGGATTATATATGAGCTGTAAATCACTATTGATCGTGGCTGTACAACATAAGTCATGTGTAGCTTATTAAAGGGGTAATGCAACTAATTCAACTGTTGCTTTTTCATGTTATCTTAACGGGTCGCTAAATTTCCAAGTTGTTTACAGTTGAATGTCCTGTGGAAACGTGTTTTCTCGTGGTCTACTGTAACTTCTCCCCCCTCTCTTCCCTGAAGAAATCACGTGCACAAGTACTTGCTCGACCTTGACTGCACTTAAAATCCTCCCACCCCTTCCCCGTCGTCGGAAAGTTTAATTCGCACCTTCTCTGCCTGAAGAAAAAAAAATGCGAACTTCTGAAGATGCAAGTAGCGTGAAAGTGGGCTTTCATCACAGTTGACTCAATGCTTTCTTCTTCTCCTTTTTTTTCACGAAGCTATCTTGAAGAGCCTCATGTACCAGGTCAAGTATCTTAAGATCGACCACACTGCATGGTGGAAAAGTGACCCAATTGCTTCAAATTAAAATATGTAGACTGTGCACCAAGAGCACCAAGGGTACCGAGATGGTCTTTGAAACATCGAGACGAGAACAGAGCAGACTCTTCGAGACTTGTCGAGGCTAGATGTCTGTGAAGTCAAGATCCCGAGACTTTGGAAAATTATAAGTATACAAACTATACGGCGTATTCCGCCTAGATAACGAGATAACGTTACATGATTAACTCTATATCCATCAGTAGCGTACGCAGGATTTCATCAAGGGGGGTGTTATCTCGAAAACTTTCTACAAATTCACATTACCATTGTTTTATTATACTTTCATTAATTAATAATAATAAATTAATTAATAATTCTTATAATTAATTAATTAGTTTAATTACTACTAATGCAGCTGCTATTTATGAAAGAAATAGAACAAAATTACAATTCTTTCGTTTCAAAATAATTGTCTAGTCAACGGTTATTTGTATATGATAAGTGAGACATTTTAAGTGTGAAGAAAATCCATAAAAACAAGCAAATATATTAAATTTATTGAAATAATCGAAATATGAAACTCATTCAAGGAGCCGCGCTGGTCTAGTCTGACAACTTCGTGGGATATCCGGGTTCGATTCCCGGAATTGGTTGGAATTTATCCAGCCTTGTCTCCGCACCCAGCCTATGGGTATCTGAGAGCAACCTTGGGGGATGAAGGCTGCCGGAGCATGGTGCTGATCACATCATCTGCAAAATAGTTCGAGATCAAGAATCTTTGGGGCCCACCACACCACTATGTGTGACTTCATGGCACGGTGCTATATACACGGGGGAATTTACATTACCTTTACCTACGGAACTCACCCAGGGTGATGATGAAGCGCGAGAATACATGTTGCTAAATTCCACTGAGTCTATGTTTTCGTTGTAAAGTAAGTTTATAGACATTCCAACACATTTATCCCTTCTAGGTGATTCACAAAAGACTTCTTCGACATTATTTAATGATGTGGATGTAGACTCAGCATCACTTGAGAGTTCACAAGGGGATGTGAAATCAGTGCCGGGAAGAACGTTTGCAGTAAGGACGAAGCAATGAATTTTCACAATTCTCGCAAGAGTCACTGCGCGAATTTTTGCAAAAGAAAATTGCAAAATTGAACTTTGCGGCCGCTTAGATTGTGTTTGGAATGTTGTGTTTTTCTTCATGCTGCATGGGAATAATAATCCAAATTATTATTATTATTATTATTATTATTATTATTACTGTCGCAGATCTTTGACTGTGATAAATTAGCCATTTTTAATTTTTTCTACAGCATTTTCCATAATATTTCAAGAGCTCAAGGGGGGGGTTAAACCCGGTAACCCCCCCTTGCGTACGCCACTGATATCCATACACACATATACAGGGTGGTAGAGTTCGTGTTCACTCTACCGCAGAGGAACGTTACCGTAGTACATCTATACAGGATGAAAATCACAGAAGTTATTCCTGCCCCGGATGCTTACCCTTACAAGGGAAGGACTTCACCTGATGGAAGTCCCATTCACTTCTCTCGAAGGGCAGTGGCGTAGCGGTGGCTATCGCGATGCGAGAGAGCCCTCCGAGGTAACACGATCAATGTAAGAAACAGATGATGTGGATCAACAATGTCAAAATTCGAATTAGAGACCTGTAAGGTGAGCATGGGAAAGAAGGAGATGATCATTACTGTCCGTGGTTTTAGAAGAGGTTTCAACTATTAGAGTTAGGTCTATTGTATAGTTGAAGTCCTGATTCGAGCACCAGTTCGGCATCTTTAACATAGCGCGAGAGTAGTAAGCCGACCGGGCACGTATCCGGTTTCTAGCCAGCACCCGTTTTTCTGAGAAAAGTATCACACTGAAAAAAATGCATAGATAACTGCAATCTCACGTTATGAAATCTCTAAAGAAAATGAATTGGAACCATTTCACTAGTACTATCAGTTCCTAAAACGGACGCTATTGGTGTGAAAGGTTTGAGGGGAGGATAAACTGGGCTCCACGTGAACTTGACATTTGGTTGTCACTTGTCACAGGTGAAACTGATCTTTCGGAACTTTCTTTGAAGTAAAGTGGCGTTCGAATCGAGACTTCAACTATACGAGTCGGGGAACAATTCACGACGTGGTGTTTATTATTATTTTCTAGTATGTAGAAGGTGGGCGTACTGACTCAGTTAGAGGAGGCGCAGGCAACTTGATATGGGTCCCATCCGAAATGCCGAATTAACTTACTCTCAGATGGCCATCAATAGGAAATAAACCTCATATCATACCTTTATACACAGGTTGTTGTAAACTTACAGAGTGTAAATTTTCTACAGTTAAGTCTCGGTTGGACCTTTCTGGCTGCCACTACGACATTTCTTTCCAAATGTTCCTCTCCTTTCGAATAACCGCTATGATATTCCAAAATCTGAAAAATTACATCAGCTTAGAGTTCCTTCTAGAGCACTGACGTTAATTTTCGTGTGGCTTGCTTTTGCTGTTATCTAGATATTATAAATAGTTTAATAGACTTATGTAATCACAAAACGTTTGATAATATCTAGATAACAGCGAAAGTAAACCAATCGAAATTCACGCCAATGTTCTAAAGAGTGTTCCAATAAGAATGATATGATTTTGAAATGAACTGGCAACTATGCTTCAAATGTTATAACTGTCACTAGTTGTCATTTGTGTTTAGTATACTGTGACAATTCATCATGGCTAAATACACGCTTCAAGAAAGTCGTTTGGTTATTATCTAAAAACAAAACTATGAAAATAGACGTTCTATTGAACTTGAAACAGCTCATAATTTTGGGCAAAAAATTATCTTCTCAGATGAAGCTAATTTCTGGTTAAATGGACATGTTAACAAACAGAATTGTCGTTTTTGGTGTGAAAACAATGCACGAGAGATTCACGAGAAGCCCTTGCATCCGCAAAAGGTATGGTGTGGTTTATGGCATGGTGGCATCATCGAACCATTTTTTTTTTCAAAACGAGGTAGGAGATGCAGTTACAGTGACTGGTGAGCGGTACCGATTGATGTTAACAGATTTTTTGTGGCCAAATTTAGATGAAATTGATTTGGAGGACATGTGGTTGCAACAAGACGGTGCCACATGTCACACTGATAATGCCACTATCGACGTATTGCAAGAACAGTTTGGTGAAAGGATAATTTCAAGAAATGCAACTGTTAGTTGGCCTCCAAGAAGTTGTGATTCAACTCCTATAGATTGCTTTTTGTGGGGTTATTTGGAATCTATAGTCTATGCAAACAGACCACGAACCCTTGATGCATTAAGATTGAACATCGAACGCTGCATTCGTGACATTAGGCCCGAGTTAATGCACAAAGTCAACGAAAATTGGGTTCATCCAATTCACTCGTGTGCACGAAGTCGAGGTGGACACTTAAGTGATGTGTTATTCAAAACATAATGTAATAAACTATGCTTCAAAATAATATAAAAAGTTTGGTTGCATCTGAAAGAGTTTTTATTTTATTTCATTGTAAAATCATATCGTTCTTATTGGAAAACCCTATAGAAGGAATTCTAAACTGGTGTAATTTTTCAGATTTTGGATTATCATAGCGGTTTTTCGAAAGGAAAAGAAATTTAGGAAAAAGTTGCCCAGCTGGTCGCCGCAGGTCCAGCCGAGCCCAGTTGCAATCTTTGCCACATGATAAACAATAAAAGTCGGATATTCATGAATTTTTATCAGTATTGCTCATTTTACATGTGGTGTTTAAAACTAACTTCCCACCGAATATTTTTATGGGGCTCCAAGCCTTTCTCATATTCAAATAAGAGTTAAAATAAATTTCTCACATTGTCCACACCTGTTACATGTTACACGTTATACTGTGACAAAGTATTTGATTTTTCTTTTAACTGGTAAACGCAGGCCCAAAAACTGAATAGAAGTTCTGTATTCTACATCCATCTTCTGTTGCAAAAGGAATATATGAGTTAAATGTTACTATTATTTGAGCAAGTTTGTGTAGTTCCGTTTTGAAGTTTATGGGCATTTCTGTCGAATCAGCTTTTCTTTTCGTTTTGATTAAGACCATTTTTTAAACGCTTGTTTCTTGAAAAAGTCTAAGATATCGGAAAGAAATGGCACCGTTAAAATTAAGATTACTAATATCGAGATCCATTGACATTCAAAAGTAATTTGGGTTAATTATTAGAAAGGACTGGTACAAGTAAGTAATAGTTGCAAGACACTTGTAACTTCATCCCCCCCTCCACACCGCGCATGGAGAAAATCCTGCGCTCTGGGAGGAAAGTCTTTCTTTCCACTCCCTTATGGAGAAAATCCCGCGCTCTGGGGGAATGCCTTGCTTACCCCCTACTTTTTGCAGGAAATCCTGCGCTCTAGGGGGAATGCCTTGCTTGCCTCCTCCCTTATGGAGAAAATCCTGCGCTCTGGGGAGAATGCCTTGCTTGCCTCCTCCCTTCTTCAGGAAATCCCGCGCTTTGGGGGGGAATACATTGCTTGTCTCTTTCCTTAAGCCAGTCTCACACGGCAGTTAGGTAGGGCCTCACTTCGCCATCGACTTCTAGCTTCGTTACTTAACGATCGTGTGAGTGCTTTCTCTTATTCAGTTCCCGACAGAATTAGAAACTGTCTCTAAATCCATCGTTAATGCCATAGAACTACCAATCAGAATTGGGAAGCATACTGGCAGCTGAAGTAGGAAACATAACCAATCAGAAGCGACCTCTAGGTCACGAGTGCAGTTGTAATGACGGCTGCGTGAAATGTAAACAATGTATCACTTCACATTTTCAAAAGCCGATAACTATTCAACCAAGAGGAATAACGTTTCTTGTAAAACGTTATTAGGTACAAAACAATGGCGCAGCTTAAATACATACATTACAACGTTTACTGTACACGTATGAAAGAATACTTTAGTTGTTTCAAATGTAAACACCGTGCACTCAACATAGATGGTGTAACTGGACGTGCCTTTCATGATGTATATGTTATACATTGTAATCGCAAAAGCTAGCCGAAAAGTTACATAAAATGCTTGCGTTGCGTGTAAAGTATTATCTGCTATAAGATTTTTGGAAGCTTTTACATAGCATTTATGCTAGCAAAAATGGAAATGCTAAAGGAAATGCTTTCGTCTAAAGCCGGCCTTAATGATTGGGGTGTAGAGTCTACTAATTATTATTGTTTTAAATAAATAGTTCGTATGTCTAAATTTCCTACTGAGATACTGTTATTTTACTTTCACAACAGACGCGAATACTATTTTATTTTGAAGTAAACTAATCACTGAACAGCCACATACGTATATATGAACACTCTGGTTTGTTGGCTGGCTGTAACAAATAACTGTGATGTGTGTAGAATCGCAGTAAATTAATCTGCTAGTGTTGTAATCATATATAAGTTATGAATTGTAATTAGTTCTTGATGGACTTCAAAGTAAATTTCACAATAAGTATTTCAGGAGCAAAGAAGTTTTCAATGAAATATAAATATAATATGGTAACTTATTAATGTTAATGTAAACACCACAATTTTTGCACTTCGATTTGAATCTTGTGAAGTTTGTGTAATTTAATTGACTAGTTGGTATTGGAGGATATATTTCAAAACCGTACGAGAAGGGTTTCATTAGAATATACAACTTCTATCGTAATATACGGGTAATGCAACTTTATGCTAGTGTGTCCGTAAAGTTATCAACATATGTTATATGCTCACATTCACTGCCACGGGTTACATGTGCTACGTTTTTCAACAGTGTCAATGTTATTCTTTTAAGAGAAAACATTATTTTCCCAAATCTTCAGCAGTTATTAGTATCTAAACTTGCGAAGTGGTATACCGTATTTGTGCTGTCGCCATTTTTAAAGATGCGATTTTAAGGATCGTGTGAGACCACTTTTGCTGCCTTGGCGAACTGAAGACGTAAAAAATCTTATGGTAGTGTCGAGTCGGAGGTGGGTAGGGAAGTGGGGCCCTACTTAACCGCCGTGTGAGACTGGCTTTATGGAGGAAATTCCGCGTTATGAGGGGAATGAGTTGTTTGCCTTCTCCCTTATGGAAGATAGATATCCTGCGCTCTGGGGGAATACCTTGCTTGTCTCCTCCCTTATGGAGGAAATTCCGCGTTATGAGGGAATGACTTGCTTGCCTTCTCCCTTATGGAGGATATCTTGCGCTCTGGGGGGGAATACCTTGCTTGTTTCCTCCCTTATGGAGGAAATTCCGCGTTATGAGGGGAATGACTTGCTTGTCTTCTCCCTTATGGAGGATATCCTGCGCTCTGGGGGGGGGGGTGCCTTGCTTGCCTCCTCCCTTATTGAGGAAACCCCGCGCTCTGGGGGGAATACCTTGCTTGTTTCCTCCCTTATTGAGGAAACCCCGCGCTCTGGGGGGGGGGGTACCTTGCTTGCCTTCTCCCTTATGGAGAAAACCCTGCGCTCTGGTCGAATGCCTTGCTTACCCTCTTATGGAGAAAATGTTGTGCTCTTTAGGGAATGCCTTTTTTCTCCCTCCTTATGCAAATCTTGTGCTCTGAGGGGAATGCCTCTCTTTCCACCCTTATGGAGAAAAGCCTGCAGTCTACGGGGAATAGGGAATACCTTATGGAGAAAATCCTACGAATGCCTACGGCACAGCAACGTTAGGCCCATTCTCTGTGAAAGATGGAAATTGAGGAGATAGCTAGGTAAACAGAACAATCCGAGAATCGTGACCAGAACAGCTACGTAATCAGACTCTTGGCACAAACTGGAACTTGCTTCACAGCTGAGCATCTTTTGGTCGACTGCAAGGCAGAAAGAAGAAAAATGACAATCGTCAGCGTTGAGTAGCGTAAGGAATTAAGGTCAAAACAAGTTGCACTTAATGCGAGGGAACCAACTGTTAGTGTCATCATTTCTTCTTTTCGGAACGGTAGCTATCACGTGCTGCGCATTAACGTTATTCAGGTGACTAACCGCAAACCTGTTTTCCTTTTCTCTTTCCTCGCCAGATGGAGTGGGCGAAGAGGAAGGACGTCTCCAAGTGGGCAGCAATGTTGCCAACCGCACGCTCAGTATCCTAGAACGCGACTCTGTGTTGTAATTTCTTGTTTTAAGGCGCATTTATTCCTCTTTTGGTTAATTGCGACGATATGAACGAATGACGATTAGTTGAAATGGATGAAGGGGTACTCACAAAGAAATATTCATACTCAGGCCAGGTCGCGAACATGCAACTTCCGGTGGCGAGATCGTGACTCGATCAGTGCTATCGGTCAACATGGCTAGAAACTACCAAAAAGAAAAGAGCATTTCCAAAATTTATTTCCCGGGCGATTAGTAAGTTACATCGGTAAAAATGGGGATCATCGGGGGGAAATAATTGATATTCCTATGCTCTTGGTACATATACAAAAAAGGGGGGGCATTTAAGGTAAGAGCGTTAAATTGCCAAGTTTTACTAATCTGCTTATTGGTGGAAGAACATCGGATAGATGAAATTGTGATAAAAATATATTACTGACTGTTAATTACCCAACGATACTTCTTGGCATAACCTGTTATAGAATAAGAATATTTCATTAATATAATAATTCAACCAAATATAATTCTTTACATTTGATACATTGCAATCAAAATAGCATCAGTAGGTATGAAGTAACAACAAATTTAATAATCACCGTTTGTATAATTTTAAAAAGACATTTAAAGTAATGTAGATATTTATAATTCTTCTGCATCTAATAATTTTAGTCCTAAGTTACATGTTCAATGATTTTAGCAGATATTTATTACATTTTAACATAACTTTGGTGGCGGCTGTTCCCTTTGCTTTTGCTGCCCCTAATTCTTGCCAACGTCCAAGCGTGTGTATGTGGGGTGTGTGTGTGGAAAGAAGAAGAAGAAGAAGTCATGTATAACGCTAATTTCCTACTTTGTTGAACATCATATTTTCTGCTGGTCAAATCAGCAATACGCGTATGAGAAGCCGAATATTTTGTTGCCAACGAGATTTTTTAATATATATATATATTGAACCTGGAATTTTAACGATAATACAATAACTAAGGTACACAGGACCTTATCAATGGCGCAGTGGTAGCATCGTCGCCTTGTAATCACGGGATCCCGGATTCGAAGCGCATAGTGGTTCGGACCCACTTGAAACTGTAGGTCCAGTCCCGATTAGCCTTACTGTGCATAAAGTGGATTTAAAACACCAAATCAATCAATCAATATAGGGACACAGTAGCCTAGTCGTTAGAATATCTGACTGACACACAAGACAGTCCGGATTCGACTCAAGGGGATGAATTCAGGCAGAAATTTTGTCGCTATTGTTCCATTATAAGGAGCTCTGGGTTCGTGCGGCGACCTCTCCTCAATGGATATCTATGGAGGTGGACAAGGGCAACCGGAGCGTCGTATTGATCACATCACCTCCAGTATGGGCGAGGTTCGAACCCTACCTCTTGCGCTTAAGCGTTACAATAACGATGTATATTTCTTGTTTTATGGGATTGATAATTAAGCGTGTGGTGATATATCGTCAACTGAAAACATACTTACAGTACATCGCCGGCCCCCATGGCGGAGTGGTTAGCACATCGTGCTACGACGCCAGGGTTCCCGGGTTCGAATCCCGGCCTGGGCATGATGTTTGTGAGTGTCCATTCATCAATTTCATCATGTCATCACTATCCCCATCTTCGCAAATTAGCCAAAAGTGGCACAAAAAGCTAAGTAAAATAAAGCGATCAACTTACACTACATGAAGCGCGTTGTATGAAAAAAGAATCCAGTAATGATATATATACACACACAATATGCGGAACGTACCTAGAAATATATTTCATGAGGGTCCTTGCACAAAACCAAGTCACAATAATAATAAACCGATGGCGAACAAATTAATGTATAACAGCATACATTCATTGTCGAGTTTATTACTAACAAAGTTTATATATAACATTTATTTTGCACATAAATTATGTGAAATATACAGAAAATACAAGATTAGTAAAATAAGAAAAGATTGTAATTTTCAGCTCATGAAAAAATGAAGTTCCTGATTATTATTTTATTAATATTATTATTATTCATTAATTTCCGCACACACTATTAGTATAAAATTGATTCATTCAAATCGAATTCTTATGTTTATGTAAGTTCGGAAGAAACACGTAAACTTCATATTATATAACAAACGGTAAACAACTTACCAACTCTTTCAGCGAGAGGTCCGGAACCTCTAAATACGTGCGTGACACACACTCACACACACGTGTGTGTGTGTGTGTGTCGTCTAGAGAGAAAGAGAGAGAGAGAGTATAATTTTTGAGCGTACGTACAGGATTAAAAATACAATCATTGGAGTTGAGAGATAGACGTTGTTTCGAAATATACCAAATTTAATGCATTTTAAATATTATTTTTAATGAATAAACATATCTGGACCATTGAGTATCTTATTAATCCCTTCAAGGATCCTAGCATGCTTAACAACTATGCATCCCGGATAAGAGCGTTTACAAAATATGGAGAAATTTTCAAATGACAGTTCTTATGTGATTCTTTTCAGCTAATTGGAGACTTGATATTCAGAAAGACAGTGAAGAAAATGTACAGAATATGATTCACAAGATTAACTAAATCGATCAAGGAGTATTGAGAATCCCCCGCCCCATATCCCAAGAAAATTGTTCCCTGAGGGAAAACATTTGAAACTTACATATATAAAGGCTCTTTTAGCTCAAGTATGCATTATTGTATGGCATTTAGGGTTACATTAAACATGACTGTCACACCGGAAAATATTCCCGAACCTCTGGTGCTTCCCTACTCATTTTTTGTCAGTTAGTATTCTACAGTGAATTTTCTCGAAGAGAGTAGGCAACACTGGCAGCAGGGACACTCGCTGAGCGTAAAGCAAGTCGAGAATGTGTTACGCCTGCTTCTTCCCTGCTGTGAGGCGGCTAAATAAACACCGCGGCAACAACTGGTTATTGTTTCGCCAACAACGGATATTTCTCCAGACTGATGAAAGCTCCTGGTTTACTTTCGCAGGTGCTTCAAAAGAAAAAAAAAATGGGGGAGGGAAGTGTTTAGCTAGGAGGACCTTTTGTGTGCCGAAACTTCGCCGAGTCAGTTATTCCTTTCGGCGTCATGGCCCACATACTTTAACAGCCGGGTGCACAGATAAGACAATCAAAACGCTAATTCCCTCGTCATTGTTCCGTCATGGCCCAATATATCAACGTTCCTTGTCGAGATGTCCATTGGCATCCGGAAGGTCTCAGGTTCAAACCCGAGTCTGGTTATCCTGACGTTGCGTTTTCACATTGTTCTCTAAGGAAGAATACTGGGATGGTACCTTAAACGTAAGTCAAGGTCGCTTCCTCCTAGTTCTAATTCCTTTATTTCCATCCATCGTAGTTAACCTCACGGTACGATCGGGTGGGTTGGTCACATCAACCAATCGATCTGGGGCTAACCTCATGCCGTTTTGGAACTCCCACTGAGAAACAGATACACTGAAATACCGTAACTAGGATTTCCTCGTTTACAATGTATATTTGATGTAGTACAGTGGGATTCACAAGTATTGCTCGGCAAATTGTCCACGACTATTTGCATTGATTTTTCTCTTGTATCCTTGGTATTTTCAATAAATTTATTTTTATGTATGCTGGTAGGTTGTCGGCAGCTTGTTTGGTGTTTTGCTTCAATTATTTAAGCTCTCATTATGTAAAATATAGTGATGGACAATTTGCTTGGTATGGCTTATGGATCCCACTGTACGTATGTATACAGGGTGTCAGCCTACAACACGGACATACTTTTCACAGTGTGTACAGGACATCAAGACGAACACATTTTCTTGGTAACATTTTGTTCATTGAGGCCTTGTTTCGACAAGCAAAGTCTCGAAAAACTATACTGTTTATCCTGTATATATGCAGCCATGCAGTACAGATACCCGGTTGCCACTACAGTTATTTTTCTGTCGGGCAACAATAAAGATTTTAGTACGCTGCGGGTAAACTATGCAATATGCAAATACAAGTAAGAGCCGTCCACTGATGTGAATATCTGTGGAGGAAACTTATGAAACCCTTCTTTAATACAAAAACATAAAGTAGGATATGCAACATGTATGTGGATGGTGATACGTGTATGATTCACCCTGCCGGCAAAGGTTGCCGTTTCCATGCCGTGTTTTAAAATGTAATGTGTATGCGGACAGGGGTCTCACTTATCGCACCAAATTCAAACTCAATCTCCGTGTTTCGTCTTCTGACGTCAGGTTAAATACTTTCGCAGTTAAGCTAAATGCAGTGTATTTATGCTAAGACATTTAAACCTAACATAAAAACAAAAGCATTCCGCGCTTATGTCAGAGGACGAAAAACTTCCCTTGACCAAGATGGTGTTTGAGTTTGGTGCGATGAGTCATACCTTCCAGTGACAGACATAGTGCGATATTGTGGTCAGTAGAGACCGGACGTCAGATACCACAATAGGCTGGAAAAAAGGCACTATAAATTTAGAAATTAGGCACCAAAAACTTGCTACCAAAATAAATACATATTAAAATCACTCTCTATTTCATTAGGACAACATACATAATTGTACATGGCAAGATACTTCGAATTTCCAAAGATTTGTCTTATATCCGACAACACATTTTTCAGTACCGAAAATAATCTCTCCACGTCTACTGACGTTATTGGAGCATGTTTGAACACCGCTACAGAGTTTGGATTAATATACGTTGAAGCATTGTTCTCATCTCTAAGAATCATCCCTGTATTTTAACCCCTGCAAGTCCCGAGTTCGACCTACAACACCTGGAACCGCTTGAATTTTCTGTAGAACGTCGCCCACGACATGCAGTGAATTTACCAGTGTTTAATTTCTCTCTCTTCGAGATACATGGCCGCATATGGTAATGAAGAATAATTGGTAGCAATAAAAGCCAACCGTGTATAATAGAAGCTAGAAGTCGAATTACTTTCGGAACAACTCCAGCGGACTGCGCGAGTCTGTCTAGCGAGCCTAGTGGGCGTGTAGCACCTGAGCAAGGGGCTTAGCGATAGGTTCTGGGTTGAGATAACGTCAGCGGCTCGCTTGGTTAATTGGCTGCTTCGAGGGTTGTGACTCGTTCCGAAGCTTCAAATACATAACAGCCAAAGATGTTACGGAAATAATCTAACTCTAATAGAAGCTGTGTCTTGGGACACAGGAAACGTAAGGGAAATATGAAGTGGAATTTCTACGATACGGAGTGAAAATATTGGCCTAGACATTTGACTTGTTTAATTCATTGCTAAGTTAATTTCTAAAATCAGGTAAATAGGCATTTAATAATTCTCTGGATGTTAGTGACAATGGTTTCTACTTTAGCAGCGGATTTGTAGTAAAATCACAGGTCTGTCGTAGGTTCGATTCCTAACACCGGCAAAAAGAAATTTATTCACCTGAAGACGAAAGAAAAGGTACTGTATCGAAACAGTGTTAGAATAAGTAAAGTTTAAAGCACTAGGCAATGGACAATGTTCACTTAAAATTGTATGCTAATTTATAGGCATTATACACGAAAGTAGGCAAAGACAGGCAAAATGAACTTATGTGTATGAAACTGTAATACCCTGACATGAACTTACATTGTCATTTTTTTTACGTCTGTAACAATAAAGTGGTAGCTCAGTGTCTGTCGACCTCCGTGATGGAGTGGTTAGCACAGCGCGCTACGACGCGAGGGGTTCCGAGTTCGAGTTCCGGGTAAGGCATGGGTATTTGTGTTCGTCCAAATGAGAAAAAAACTGAAAATTGAGAAAAACTGAGAAATGAAAATTTGAGAAAAGAGTGAAAAACGGGGGATACTACCGCTTAGGGGTATTCCTTTTACTTTAAAAAAAAAAGTCTTTAGGGCGTCTGACTACCATGCGAGAGACCTGGGTCCGATCCACGGCGGGGGAGAACCGGAACTTTTTCAACCTGTTCAAGCTGCTCCGGCGACCACCTAGCGTCGTATAAAGTGGGTACCTGGAGGAAACGCAGGGGGTAAAGGCGGCCAGGGGCGTGGTGCTGATCACATCACCTCCAGCTTCGGCCGAGAAAAAGAAAGTGTGGGGCCCTAACCCGACAACCCCTATACAGCTTCACGGCGTTGTGCAAAGCACAGGGGTGGCCTCCTCGATGGCGCAGTGGTGGCGTCCTCGGCTTGTAATCAAAGGGTCGCGGGTTCGATACCCGGTGGAGGCACACAGTGGTTCGGATTCCACTTTAAACTGTAGGTCCAGTCCCAATTAGCCTTACTGTGCATAAAGTGGACTTAAAACACCAAATCAATCAATCAAGCAAAGCACAGGGGAGAACTTTACTTTTTTTACAATAAAGTATTGGCATGTTGCGTAACACTCGAACTCTAGTGATCAGTAGCATGCTCCAACTTCCTTTACAATTCCCCTGATTCGAGGCTGACTGACTAAGCTCTAGAACAAGTTTATGAGGAGACATTTGAGATGATTCACGCCGAGAATAAAAGAGATTTAGTTATGGCAGTAGACGCACTACTGACTGTACCACTAAGGCTCTATTTTCTCTCGTATTATTGTAACTCACTATTCATGAACTACAATTACGATTCCTAATTATCAGTCATGTTGTACGCCAACCTCCGCGGCGGAATGGTTATTACTGCGGGCCTGCGAGAGAGAGAGAGAGAGAGTGAGAGAGAGAGAATGCGGATGAAAGCTGAAGGAACAAACTCAATAAAATCTCAATGTCTTACAGGGTATACACAAATGAATGCTGTGGTTATAAATGTCAATAAAAAATTATTTTTTAACTTACGTGGTTGCAGCAAACACTGTTTGTCCCAGTTTTTGATATGCAAGTTAAAATTACAGTCCTTCAATGTGGGCTTCCCTGGTCACACGACACACATCAACGCGGTAATCATACTCGTTCCAGACACGGTGTAACATGTCCACTGTAATGCCCTTCACTGCATGCATTATCCGATCACGAAGTTGCTGGATGGACGTTTATTAAAGACGGGGTTTATGCACAACCAATGCCAACTTCCATCCAGCAACTTCGTGATTGGATAATGCATGCAGTGCAGGACATTACAGTGGACATGTTACACCGTGTTCAGGCACGTGGCCAGGGAGAGGGCTAAGGGGGTTGAAGCCCCGCCGAAATCCTAATTTAAAATGTTATTTTTATTGTTAATAACAGAAATAAAGTTATAACCACAGTAAAAACTGCATCACATCGAAAAAAGTTTAGTGTATAATAGAAGAAGCAGGTTATATTTTTATATTCTACCATTTAATAATAATAATAAATGGATCCACAGCTTCCAAAATTTATAGTTTTCTTTGTGAGAGGTCACAAAATATAAACTCTATGAGTAATATTTACCAGTAACTGTTAAAGCCTTTTTTGAACGGTTGTGTAAAATTTAATAACAAAATACAATAACTGTGATTTCCAGTACAATAATTACAAAATATAAGAAAAATAATGTTAGATATTCACCGATACGGTGGATCGAGTAGCAAAGTTTTTCCATCTATGTAAAAAAAAATGGAATGAAATTGGTATATTTTTAATAACTTAAAATAGTTATTATTGTAAAATAGCAATTATTATTGCCATTACTATTTGTACTAATCAAGTTTTATCTATGGTCTGACACCCCTCTAAAAGAATATTTCTAGCGACGCCCGTGCTGATAAGGGATGATCCCCCTCCCCGAAACAAAATTCTGACTACGGGCCTGACCTTGTCTGGAACCAGTTTGATTACCACGTTGATGTGTGTCGTGTGACCAGGGAAGCCCACATTGAAGAATTGTAATTTTAACTCACATATCAAAAACTGCGACAAACAGTGTTTGCTGCAACCACGTAAGTTGAAAAATATTTTTTTTATTGACACTTATAACCGTACCATTCATTTGTGTATACTCTGTATTTAGGATTCGAACCTAGAACCACTGGTTTTGGAGCGTTCTACATGAACCACTCGGATACGGAAGAAGGCTTACATAGCTATATTTCCAGTTTGAGCATGTATATTATATCTGTATGAACTCACAACCATAAAAGCTATTTATGAACATTTTGAAAGGTGTCTTAAGTTAACAATGGTAGTTTTCTTATTTAGCTGTGGCTTTTGGTGTCCTTTCGTCTGTGTTTGATTCTGAACGGAAGGTGAAAGTAAGGGAGAGTATTTTCACAGTGTTACAACAGGCGAACGCTTAATCTTATTTGAAACGAGAGTTTCGTCTGGAAACAAACCCTGTCCTACTTGTCGAAGTTGTAACATTCGCGGGATTCAACAATACGAGACTTTCCCACTTCTCGCAGCACTAAAGTGAAAAAAGTACATCAGATTTCACTTTCCCTAGAAGAAGGCGTCTTGAATGATCGATTCAAAATCTTATTCGCAAAGGTCAGGATAGAGAATGATACCGAGATAAATTTAGGTCTCGTCTTGCAACGAGACGAGAACGAGAATGGGCCCCTCAAAACAAGCTCGATAAAGCGATAGACGACTGTCTAATAAGAAAAGGCAACATATATCACAAACGAAGTTTTTGGATTTCAGTCCGACGTAGGGCATTTCAATGTTTCTTTGTACGTATCCCTCGTCAAATTTAATCTAATCAGCATTCATCCTCGCCGCCGCTCCAAAAATTCTAAATAAAAAGCCTAAAATAGGTTCTAAAAAGTCTAAAATGGGTTCTAAAAATCTTAAATTAGGCTCGAAAAATTCTGAAGTAAGTTCCAAAATGCTTGAAATGGTACAAAATTTCTGAAAAATACTGATTAGGCACAATCGTTAAAAACAAAATTTCAAAACAACAGTAAGAAATTTTAATAGGTGTATATAGAACAACCAAATATTAATTTTCTAACCAAATTTTCATTTGTATACACTATTTTCAACATTTCCACAAAATATTGTAATACTAAACTTGTGCTGTTAGAAATACTTGTTGATATGAAAAATGAATTGCGTATGTATACTTCGCTGCACAATACCAGCGTGTATTATTGGCTTCGAGAATTATGCGTGAATTTTTCTTAGTTGACGTGAAAAATTGCAACTTTTATTAATCCAAATCCCATTGAATTTATATATTTATAAATGCCATGAGGCACGTTTTTCACAGTCTAGCTTTTATTTTTATCGAGAAGGAAAAGATAGATGCATGGAGAATCGTCTCAATCCATTCATTTTTTTTATTGTTCTTTTCATAACAATCAATTTGACAGACGCAAGATTATTTCAAGATAAGTTATCTTGAAGTTGATTGGGTAAATTTGGGTTTGAAATTCGTGTACAATTAACAACTTTTCGTAGATTAGTATATCCCGTAACATTTGTGACTTGTGTTTGTATTTTGTATTTTGAGTCTGAGGATGTGATATGGCAAATGTAAACTCCTCACCTTAAATTAAATATTTTAAATATATGTACCATTTAATTGAATTGAATTAGAATTTTTGGGTACATTGGAATGACACAGACCCTTTGCATTGTTAATGTATTTTTGTGTGTATGTGTGGGTGGAGAGAGGTGGTAATACGTAAGGTTGAAATAGAGAAAATATCAGCTTGTACGCTTGAATTTTTCGAAAGTTCACATTGAAAACTAGGAAATGAATTTTATCATGGCCCTACAGTGGCCACCCTGAATACATAACAATCTTTTTAATGTTATCCATAGTCACACCTTTTGTCTGTGAGGATTACCTATTGTGCTCAAATAATCTTTCAACAGAAACATAGTCAGTGATGCAAATTTGAATGCTGAAACGTTACTTCGCAAGGTGTGAATGCCACAAAGCACCGAATTGACGCGAGAGTGAGCAAGACCACATGGATCAGAAGTGTGCACTTTGAACTGTGCAGGTAACAGTGGCGAGAGATATTTTGCTTTGTTTAGAACTTTGATAAAACGCCATGAACTTGGAGAAAAGGAAATCGACAGAGATTATGCTTCAAACACATTAGTCCTTGAATATTTCGTTGCCAAACAGAACAAATATCCCTGTGCGATAGAAAAATCCTGTAAAACCTGAAAATATACACATAAAGACATAAAAAAAAAGGTTTGATTTAGGCGCATAAACCTAAAATTGCTTCTAACAAACAAAATAGGTTACTTTAGACACTATAGAACTTCATCAGTTGCTGCGTTTTATAATGAAACTTTGACATAACTTATTTCTTATTTACGTGCAATAGATTAAAAACTTAAAATCCGAGGTCTATGATTTTGCTAATGCAATCCGTCAATCGAACACGGTAGAGTAAACTTCGGCCTAAATTAGATCTAATGTGATGATAAGGTAATCCGCCCATGGAAAGGGGTTGTTAAAAGTCCAGGAACCCATAAATTCTAATGGGTTCTATTGAGTCTGCTGCAGGATCGGAACTTTTTATTCTCACAATTTAAATTCGGTACAAGTTGCTTATTTCTTCATTGAAAAAAAGGTTCCTGGACTGTATTTAAATTCATCCGGGGAAAACGTTCCTGGACCGAATTGAAATACTTTAAACATAAAAAGGTCCTTTACGGTCTAGAACCCATTTACTTTTCACACTTGCTGAATTTCTCTCCCGGACGAGAATTGAATTTATTTATTATTCCTGGACCTTCTAACCAAACCTGGGATTGTTAAATATTCAGGAAACCATACATTCTAATGGGTTCTATTGGGTTCTGTAACGGAACCGGAACCCTTTTCCTCGCAAAATTTAAATTCGGTGCAAGTTGCATACTGTTTCACTTCAATTCGGAATTTGGGCCATATTTAAATTAATACGGGAAAAAGGTTCCTGGACCGAATTGAAAAACTTTACAGATAAAAAGGTACTTTACGGTACAGAACCCATTTAAGTTTTCTGATTTTCTCTCCTGGACCGGAATTGAATTTATTTAAAATTTCTGGAACTTTAACACTCCTGGATATAATATGGAAGAAAACGTGAACCACTGGTTTCTTCCACCAGTCATAGAGTATAACTCAGTGCTTTGTTTTGTCGAAGAATATACTGAAGCCCTTTACTGCACAAAGAAGGGTATTTCGTACAATCTTGCACGCCTTACAGAACAAGAAAAAATGTGGTAAGTAAACACTTTTAACGACCTTCTTAAAAAAGACTAAAACCAAGAATTCGGCCATTTTTCAACAAAAGTCGACGCTCCGTTAAAATCGAAGTAAAAAATGTGACGCGTGAATTTTGAACGCACTGTTCATGAAAGATAAATATTTAACAAGGGCACAGTTCTACATAGCCATTGCTCCGTTAAGAACAAAGAAAAATGTACCAAGAATGATTTTTATGATGATAATTGTTCGGGGAGAAATTTCTTGTTTGATGTTAAAAGCCTTATGGATTCTTAGAAGGTAAGTAAATACAGACTTGAGGAACACCAAAAATAGTCCAGACTGTCAAACGGGCAATTTCTCTTGACGTGTTGATTGTTGCATGTGAATTGTTGTTGACACTCCTAAATTCACTAATTTTTGGGAATTATAATCGATATTATATTGGTCTAAGAATATTAATATTTCGTGCTACTTGACGTTTTCAACTCTTCTGTCTCAAATATTAAGGCTCAAATAAAGCAATATCATTGTTTCAACTACGAATATACAGTACACATATATACCGGGTGCGTCAAAAAAATGTATACACTTTTTAAACTGTCATAGAATATTTATTCTCCAACCTACAAGGTTAAATTTCTGGGAAAAGAAAGGCTACAGTCCAATTTGAAAAATAAGTGTAATTTCTGGTCAGACTGAATGTTCCAAATGGTGGTTAAGGTAAATGTTCAGAATGTTGCCTTCAGCTTCGATACATTTCTGAGTACGAGTCACGACTGATTCCGTACTTCGCACCAAAGGATCCAATGGGATTTCTGCACACACCGCTTGAATCTCATCCCAAAGTATGTCCAGGTTACGTTGTTTACGACGGTACACCTCATCTTTTACTGTACCCCATAAGAAAACATCGAGCGGCGTAAGGTCTGGAGAGCGTGCAGGAAACTCGATTGGTCCCCTGCGTCCTATCCAGTGGCATGGTACATTTTGATCCAGGTATGCTCGCACATCCCTATGATAGTGGGGCGGGGCGCCATCTTGTTGGTAATAAAACCCACACCATTATGCCTATTAACAGTTCCATTAAGTTTGAATTGTGCTTCATCCCACCAAACAATGCTACCCATAAATCCCGGTTCGCATGTAAACCATCTCCTGAAACCATTCACAAAATTGTACCCTGCGATCTGGGTGGTCGTCACTTAGTTGTTGCACCAGCCTTGGAATGTACACACGCAACTTGCCTTTCTTCAGAATGCGTAGCACACTACTAGCACTTACACCACTCTCACGTAACCCTTGCTCAAAAATGTATCGAAGCTGAAGGCCAACATTTTGAACATTTACTCTAACCACCATTTGAAAGATTCAGTTTGACCAGAAGGTACACATATTTTTCAAATCGGACTGTAGCCTTTCTTTTCCCAGAAATTTTACCTTGTAGGTTGGAAAATAAATTTTCTATGACAGTTCAAAGTGTGTATACATTTCTTTGACGCACCCGGTATACATACATACGAGGGGAGAGTGAAAAGTTTTCAGCGTTACATGGAAAGAGTGATGCTAGGTAGTTAAAATTTTGGAGGATGTAAGGTTTGAGTTTTAGGACACTCTGAGCGAACGTATATGAAATTCACATGTTTTCTTCTATTTTTTGTCAGGTTGAAAATGAATGAAGTGACAGAGAAGAGAGTGGCCGACAGGGTCGTGATTCGGTACCTCTGCAGGAAAGGCCTCACTGCACAGGCTGCTTTGGTCGAGTGTGGCTTCACCGCACTTCCCCATCCACCTTATTCCCCCGACCTGCCCCCTCAGATTTTCATCTTTTCCCTGCTATGAAGAATTCACTTCGAGGACGTCACTTCCACACGGACGAAGGCGGTCATTCAGTGGTGTGAGACTCTGGACAAATCATTCTACCAGATGACTGTAAACAAATTGCAGTACAGAATGCTTAAGTGCATTGATCTTGGGGGTGATTATAAAGATTATGTGGTTATGTAGAGAAATCATAATGAGAAACTGTAGCTCAAACACCCCTTCCCTGTTAGGCTCAAAACTTTTCACTCTCCCCTCGTACAGTACGTACAAGACTCTAACTACTTTTGACTAATAGCGAGAACAAAGATGAGTGATGTTGATGGACGAAATGGATCAACCGCACGAGACAAGGCAAATAATATAAGATCGGCATGATTATAGGCCTCGGCGTCAGAACCTCGTTTACCGTACAAGAATGCTGTTTGTAAGGGGTTTCTCAACTGACAACATGTCTATTTTAAATTTCTTACACATTTCCTGGTGCTAATACCCAAAATGGCTGCTTCAAAGTGCAAATGTATCGTTTTCAACAGAACGTTTTCCGTAAGTGGACCAAGTCTAACCTTTCTTTCCGTCACCTTTTCGACACGCCCAAGTGTCCACATTTGACGTTGGCCACACCCTTAAGACACCACCTTGTACTCAGTTTGTTGCAAAGTGACATCTCAAAGACACTCTACATCCTGATAACACCTACACGTGCAGTTTACAAACATGAGCTAAAATTTACATTTCGTCGCCTGCTGGCAAGACACCCGCTCTGTTCAGTACCAAAATGTAATTACCATCGGTTTTACAAGCTGTCAAAGGTGTGGGCTCTTTTAAAACTTGCACGATTGACGTCTCTGTTTCGCTGTTGTAAGCTACTGTTGTTACGTGTAGAAATCATTGAAAGACATTTCCGTCAACTAAGGTTTGCCGCGAGGAACACTAGAGAAGGTTCCGGGACGAGACAGAGATAAAAATCGAGGCAAGAACGATACAGAGTCCGCATAATCGAGATTTATTGTCCGACACAACAGGTAAGGTACTTAAAAATTTTCCTCAAATACGAACTGCTTTACTATGCAACTCAAACGGACACTACGAGTAGATGACATTCTGTTCATGTCTGGGTACGTTGCATGTGTTGAAAAATGTGAAAAATTTACATTGATAAGTAATTTTTATACTTTTGTATCCTGAAAATTGAGACGAAATCGAAACCTTTCCCTTCGAGAAGAGACAGATTTCTCAAATTTTTATTGCTTCTCATCTCGTCTCGGTATCATCTCTAAGCTTTAGGACTGGAAAAGAAAGATTGCATATCCGAATTGGAGATTCGGATTCCACTTGAAACTGTAAACACCGCACGCCTTGTAAGTATGCAACCTGGATATACATGATTGTTAAATGTGTTGCATAACATTCAGGGTACCTTATCTTTTAATGTAAAAAGTTTATGCTCAGATAGACGAATCGGGAATGGGCCTGCAGTTTAAAGTAAGATCTATGTGCCTCCACCGAATTTCGAACCCAGGACCGTTTGATTACAAGGCGACCACTTAGGAACTTAGCGGAAATGAAAGCTCGACTATAACTCGCAAACCGGGATCTGTGGATGTCGTGCCATTGATGAGCTTTTCGCTGTTCTACCTGTCTCTAATCTAGGATGCCTTTTAAAGGCTGTTTACGTCAACAACTGCCAGTTCTCTCCCAGCGTAGTGCCACGGTCTCCAAGAGGAGAATCCCGGTGGAGCTTGCAATTTTTGCTAGATTTGTATGATAGAACATTTCCTACGTGCGCCGAAATGTAATGTAACATTCTCGAGCCTCTGAATATATCTCCGCGAGCTACCGGCAGCTTGCGATGGAATCAGCTTCCCTAAAACGCCTCAATTAACACAGCTGTAAAAACGCTTATGCTCCGCCATCTTCACACACCTCCGAAATAAAATCGTCAACCTGTCACTCTTGCTCTAACTAGAGTTGAACCCCGGAGAGATTACCAAGTGCGGTTGTTTCAAGGAAGTCTACTTATAAGATGTTTACAGTGTAAAATGAATATATGTGTCCATAAGCAACCAAGTACGAACATCCTCAGCGAACATAGTAGTTCCACGAGTCAATTTAAGAAGTAATTATTCAGTAAATTTAGTATAAAAGTATGTATACAAACAAACGCGCACACATAAATGAACTTTCCGGAAGTCGTATAAATTTAATAATAAACTAATATGTCTCGGAGGTGTGAGATTACCCTACCCCACAGCCTTTCACCCGTTGCTGTCCCACAGGATTCCTGTAAGTTTTCCTTCTTGATCAGTGAATAGAGAAGCCAACATTTTACTGCGTCTCCTGACAAGGATATTCTATTAGGGATGGTACTGAGATGGAACTTATAAACATCCAGACGAGACCGAGACTTAGTGTTCGAGACTCAAGGTCTCGATCTAGGCTTTGGTGTGGTATTGAAAAATTTATCATAACTAAATTTACTTTACTGTGCCACTTCTTCAGACATGCAAAGCTGATATTATTTACAGTAAATTCTAGTGTGTTCGGGAAAAGGCACGAAAGTCACAAACTGCGATTTCCTGTTGTTTTCGTTGAAGTCACACTGAATCAATTAAGAAAAATAATATAAGTATAACTTTATATTGGGTATATGCAATGATTCTAAACAGTGGTGGTCCAAAATGTATAATGTTTTCTATTAAAAGAATAAACATACATACGTAAATGTGTGCTGTAAAATTGCATTTTGTTTACTTGAGTTAGTTGATTTGGTGTTTTAAGTTCACTTTATGAACAGTAAGGCTAATCGGGAATGGATATACAGTTTATTGATTGATTTGCTTTATTTTACTTCGCTTCTTCTTGTGCCACTTTTGGCTAATTTGTGAAGATGGGGATGAGTGATGGTATGATGAAATTCATGAATGGACACTCACAAACTTCCATGCCCAGGCCGGGATTCGAACCTCGGACCCCTGGCGTCGTAGCACGATATCCTGACCACTCTGCCACGGGGGCCGACGGATCTACAGTTTAAAGTGGGATCCGAACTACTATGTACCTCCACCGGGTATCGAATCCGGTACCCCTTGATTACAAGGCGATGACACTACCACTGCGCCATCAGGGAGGCACTTTTTTGACTTGAGTATTTTTTTTTCCAAAACACCCTAGAATTACAGTCAATTCATTCGTGGCATTCGGGAGTCAGTGCTGAGTGGTTGCGTATACATATTTATGATAAACTTCCATTTTCAAGAGGTCTGTAGCATCCGAACTAGGCGCCGAACAGAACTATATTAAGAAAGTTCTTATCCTTAATGATCTCTATAGCCTGGGAAAATTTTGTAAAGGTGGTACGGTGTAAATGTTGTTTATGGTATGTACTTCGAGACTTAATTCGAGTCCGAGACGAGAACGAGAAATGAATTTAGAACACCAGACGAGCATCAATAAATGCTATGTAAATGCTAAAAAATAATCCAAACAGAACTAGGATTCAAGCGTGAGAGATTGGGATACATAATATCTAAGCTTCAACGTTTCTGTGAACCCTTTCAGAAAACAACACTCGGTAGCTCCCATTCAATGATTGAACATGCATTCAAGCAACGGTTAAAGAGTCGCATTTTCTTTACGTTAAAAGCAATAAAAAAAGGTTAACGACATTCACGTCTTCGGAGTAACAACGGGTTGCGTGGAGACGCCATTCAACATGGTTGACCTTCAGAAACATCGGAACGGAAGAATGTGTGACAAGGTACCTTTCTGAAGACCCTCCGTGTGTGGCCAGCAAATCCAATACATCAAAAGCGTGTCTGCAGTTTGAGGTTTCGTTCTGCTGGTTTTAAAACGTGAAACATTGCTCGTAAAATTCTCCTGAAGAAGCTAACCGCAACCTATGAAATGCTCCTAACTCCCTAACCAGTGTAAGTATTTACTGCTCTTGTCCCAACACATTTCTTAGGCAGCATTATCCCAGAGAAAAGGAGGAAGGAAAAAAGTGTGCCCAAGGTAGGGTTGCCACATTCTCCTTCGTCAATACAGGGCAACACACTGAACGGGAATGTAAAAAGCGGATTTCATACACTAAATCACACGAACAATATGTATCATAAAAGTTTTTTCTTAGTTTTAAGTCCACTTTATGTACAGACAGGCTAAACGGGACTGGACCTACAGTTTAAAGTGGGATCCGAACCACTATTTGCTTCCACCTGGTATGGAACCCGGGACAAGGCGAAGACGTTATAACTAACGCCATCGGGAGCCACATTTCTGGAAACCAAGTAGCTGCAAGTTGGGAGCAGTTCATTTTTCAAAAATTATTTCTTTAAAACGATAAATGAATTACTAAAAGAAAACCGGAAATGTGCATTCTTAGCGACATTGAGATGAATAGATCATCTCTGCAATAGGAATTACAAAACTGTCAAATAATGAAGGGATGAAAATCATGAATGTTCCAGTTTAAATATATACATTTTCCATTGAGAGAAAAAGGGAAAAGAATGAAACTAACTCTTGTTTGTTTGTGAAGTAGATAAAGCAGATACCGAGCTGATAAAATCCCGTAAAAGCCTACACTGAATGGCGCATCACTGAGTACGCACCTAAGTATAGCACAGAAGATGAGTAAACTTAATTTGTAATCTCCCAGATTGCAGATCAGATGAGATGAGAAGAGAATTACAAAAGCAGATGTTGACTACCATGATAATTTAATCAATCTCAAGTCGATTTGAAAGGCGTATAAATCGCAGGAATTTCTATAGGATTTGAGCTTGAAAATTCAATTTATGCACAGCTAGTTCAATCGAGACTTCGCCTACAGTTTAAGGGATTCGAATCACTATGTGCCTTGACTAGTATCGAACCTGGGACCCATTGATCAGGTCTAGTAGCTACCTAGCCTAGTTCAACATCCTACTCCATAATCGTTTATTTTTGCAGTAACCTGCGCGACATAGGACTCGGAATATCGAAATCAGACTGCAGCTCAGGGTGATTGTAATCATTGTATTTCTGCATAGATACAATGCCATATGCTCACTTTGCATACAATTGTGCAAAATGAATAAAAGACAGACATGATAAAAGGCCGAATTAACAAATAAGGAGTGGCAGAAACTTTAATATGTAAAAAAACAGCCAAGGATTGTTCTGTAATCCACAACCTGTTTCCATGTCCTGTAAAAGGTTATGCAAGACGCCAAATTGTCCTGTAAAAAACAGGACGTCTGGCAACCCCTAGCGCAGAAGCAAGAGCTAAAGACGGTACTTAATGCCTGGACTAACTATTAGTTGTTAAGTTAAATAATGAAGCAAGGAAACAGGTTTATATCACTGCCTGTTGCATTTTCTTACACATTTGGTTGTCAAGGTTAATAAAACATGCCATCACATAAATGAGAGCAGGTAAGTTTAAACACTAGATGATTAACCAATACAAATTTTACTTATAAATGGATACCTAGCAAAAAAGAAAACATCTGCATGACGACTGCTTTATTGCCTCTTATAGAATGTAATGGTCAGAACATTCATCACCTTTCAAACTGATATCAAACGTGGGTATTGTATAATATGACCCTGTCTCATCTGCAATGCAAATGCAAAGACTGAACTGGCCATAAAAATGATTGGGCCCGAGTCTACTCCTACACGACAAAGGACGAAAAAATACCGGTAAAAAACAGGATGGAATAACAACTGGAGAAGAAGCGGGACAAAAAGAGAAAGAAATACAATGGTTACAATCTCCCTGAGCTGCAGTCTGATTTCGATATTCCGGGTACGGTGTCGCTAAGGTTACTGACAAAATAAACGATTACAGAGTGTGCGAATTAACGGGGGGGGGGGGAATTGCCCTCCAAAAAATATTGTATCCCCTACAAAATAAAATTAATTTTATCCCTACCAGGGAAGTTATCATCCCCTCAAAAAAAATGAAATTAAAAGCATATAGCATACCATTTCTTAACTATGTAAAACACACAATCGAAAAAAATCATTCGTGTCCATTAATAGTCCAGTCATCAAAGATTTTTCCCTGCCGAAAAGTATGCAGCCTTGTGGATTAAAAAAATACACCATCTTGCAACTGAACAACTTACCGAGACGAGACAACAGCGGGCTGTTTTTCACTTAAGTTCCCATGGCAAAGTGCTGATAGTGTGAGTTTGGGTTTTCTTAGAATGTAAATATACAGGGTGTATCATAAGTAATAGCGCAAACTGACACAGTTGAAAGTACACGATAATAGAAGCAAAAAAGTCTCACTAAACATGGGTCTGCAAACTAGCCGTTTTCGAGATAATTGCGAATGTGGTTACATGCCGCCACTGACTTCATTGTTTGTAAACGTCGTCCTAGTTGGTAAAATGCTAATAATGTGTGCGAATGTGTGGTTAGAAGCCGTCACTGGTTGCATTTTGTAAACACCGAGTGCTTTACAACTTCCGCGACGTCACTGGTATCGTTACTGTGTGTTGTTTCTATATTTAAATACGAAAACATGTAAGAAAAATGTAAGAAATCAATAAAACTCACATTCAATAGGAAAATTTTTAGGGACATAACCAAAATAATTACATTTACATTCTCCTGCAGAGAAAGGGAGAGAGAAAACGAGACAGAAATAGTGGGAAAAGGAGGAAGAGAGGACACACAGAGGTGGGGGTGGATGGGTGGGTGTGAGGGGTGGTCAATCATATCCCGTAGATATGCGTAGAGTTCCGCTGTGGAAGGGACTTTATGGTCACCCTGTGTGGGGGGGGGGAGAGACAGAGAAGAAAAGGATAACAGATACAGAGAGAACGATGAAGAGATCGGGGGCGAGAGAGAAACACAGAGAGAAACAAGAAGGAGATTATAAAAGGAGAAGAGGAGATGAACCGATCGGGTGAGGGGCAATGATGTGCGCCTACGCGTAAACAACGATTGTCTACATTCTACGTGTAGACAATGTAGACTATGTAAACTATGTAATCTACGTAATCAACGTAGACAACATGACGCTCGGCGTTCTCCGTGCTCCGGCGTTCTCGTTCTAGAAGCAGCAACCAGCATCAACATGTGGACATTGAGTGCGTGAAGTATTCCACTGTCCAGAAATAAGTGTTTTAAGTATTTATTTACATTCAACCAATTCACTAGGTATTAATTGAACTGCAAAATGAACATGTCTCGACACACACACAAAAAAAGGCGATGTCCGTAGAATGACAAGATTTGTTTTACTTCTATTTCCATCATTTCACGTGGAACAATCTGCTTTAGAGACACATGCACTTTCCTATGCAGTAATAAGAAAAAAAAAATTTAAAACTTGCCTTTTGTCAGTGTAAAAAATAATTTCAGTTTTCACTATGGCTGTCTTTTTTTCCTTCCGGTAGTCCCTTTTCCCCCTTGTTAGTGAAAATTCGATAACTCTGATTACGTCGAATGGCCCAGACTATCGACATATTTGAAGAAAAAAAACATTCTCTTTCAAAGACAACTTGGATTTCTTTCCTCCCTGTTGTTTGCATTGTCTACGGTAAACATGTAAACTATAAGTTAATGTAATCCTCGTGTAGATTACTCGTAGACAATAAATGTAGACGTAAACTTATAGTCTAGGGATGGCCAAACGGATCCGGATCCGAAAAATCCGGATCCTTTCGGATCCGGATCCAAAAGTTACGGATCTGGATCCGGATCCGAAAATTCCGGATCCGGATCTGAAAGTTTCGGATCCGGATCCGAGAGTTCCGGATCCGCGGATCCGGATCCGGGTCTGAAAACTTCGGATCCGGATTCGGGTCCGAAAGATTCGGATCTGGATCCGGATCCGAAAATTCCGGAACCGGATCCGTGTCTGAAATTTTCGGATCTGGATCCGGATCCGAGAGTTTCGTATCTCAATCCCATTATAATATTACCACACCTTAAAAGGTATTATGATCTTCGATTACAAAGAAATTTTTCGTTAGTCCTACAAGAATTTTTTTCAAGTGTTGTTCCAAAAATACTTTGCTAACGCATCGGCTAACACACTCGTGCACACATGTCAGAGGTGATTTTGTAATTGCCATTGAAACGAATATGTATTCATTCGAATGTATTGGAAATGAAAACACACATAAATGTGAGACATTCCATTCCAGGATGAAACCTTTAACACATATAACAAGATAGAAATGTTATACAAATATTATACAATTGTTCTACAGTTACAGTTTTACAAATTAAAATAAAACATTATAATATATGCAGTGTTAAATAATTACAAAGTGTAAGACTAACAAGGGAGGTTATCTAAGTGTCCCCCTCCGATTTCCATGAAACTTGGCAGTATAGTGGGGCCCAAAGGAAGAACTACGTGTTTTTTTTCCAGCAAAAAAACGGTTTTAGGAAAAAAACCTCAAATGTCAAGATGAGGACAAATTGAAGTGAGGATCTGACCCCTGTGTCCCTCCGATTTCCATAAACTTGGCAGGTGTATAGTGGGGCCCAATGGAAGAAATACGTGTTTTTTTTTGTTTCAGCTAAAACACGATTTTAGCGGAGACAAACCCCCCTCAAATTTCAAGATGAGGACATATTGAAGTGGGGATTTGACCCCTGTGTCCCCCTCCGATTTCCATGAAACTTGGCAGGTGTGTGTATAAACGGGCCCAAATGAAGAAATACGTGTTTTTTTTGTTTCGGCAAAAAATTTGTTCTAGGGGGCAACCTCATCTCAAATATCAAGATGAGGACAAATTGAAGTGGGGATCTGACCCCTGTGTTCCCCTCCGATTTCCATGAAACGTGGCAGGTGTATAGAGGGGCCCAAATGAAGAAATACAAGTTTTTTTTTTGTTTCGGCTAAAAAACTGTTTTTGGGGGCAAAACCCGCCTCAAATGTCAAAATGAGGACAAATTGACGTGAGGATCATCTGACCCCTGTGTCCCCCTCCGATTCTCATGAAATTTGACAGGTGTATAGAGAGGCCCTATGCCCCCTGTTTCTTCCTATGCCATATTTACGTGGTTTCGGGGTCAGATACCCACTTTAGTTTCTCCTCATCTTGACATTTGAGTGGGGCCTCTATACACCTGCCAAGTTTCATGGAAATCGGAGGGGGAGACTTAGACCTCCCTTGTAAGTGTATTAATTAATTACAAATCGCGCACGCGCACACACACACTATATATATTGAAAACAAATAGTCAAATCATAAACAATATAATATCTATACCTTTATTTGGTATAGATAGTTTCGAGATATCTGCATATACGGATGACATAATTTGCTACACAAACTCACAAACTCAAACTTAAATCCTATCGTATTTATCTAAGCTACATCCCGGCGTGACTCGATCCAATACCTTACCCGACGTCACACTACAATATATATATATATATATATATATATATATATATATATATATATATATATATATATATATATTAGCAGGTAACAATATGTTATAAGCACATTCTTACTTTCCAAAGAAGCGCATGTGGGATGGCAAACGGATCCGGATCCGAAAATTCCGGATCCGGATCCAAAAGTACCGGATCCGGATCCGAAAGTATCGGATCCGGATCCGAAAGTTTTGGATCCGGATCCGAAAATTCTGGATCCGGATCCGAAAGTTCTGGATCCGGATCCGAAAGTACCGGATCCGGATCTGAAAGTTCTGGATCCGGATCCGAAAGTTCTGGATCCGGATCCGAAAAATTTTAGGATCCGGATCTTTAGGATCCGGTACCAACCGGATCCGGATTTCGGATCCGCCAGGATCCGGATCTGGCCATCCCTATTATAGTCAACACTGGGTGGAGGACAAGTGAATGAAACAGAGAGAGAAAGAGAAGGAGAGGATAAAAGAGAGACAGAGAAGGAGAGGATAAAGTATCCAGAGGAAGACATGAAGAGATGAGGCAAGAGAGAGAGAGAAAAAGCGAAGTAACAGAGAGGGGTGGCAGAGAGAGAGAGAAGGGTAGGATAACAGAAACAGAGGGAAAGATGAACAGATCGGGCGAAGGAGAGAACAAGTTAAGTAAAAGACAGGGTGAGAGATAGAGATATCGGGCGATAAAGAGAACACGACAGGATAAAAGTTGAAAAGAGGAGGTGAGGGAGAGTGAACAAGCGAAGGAAACACAGAGGGACTCGAAACAGAGAGTAAGAAAGGGATAATAAAAGAGATGAAAAGATCGAGTGCGGGAGAGAGCAAGCGAAGGAAAAAGAGAGCGAGAGAGAAAGAAAAGATAAAAGACACAGGGGAAGAGATGAAGAGATCTAGAGAGAGGGAAAAGAAGCGAAGGAACCGCGGAGAGAGAAAGAAGAGATCGGGCGAGGAAGAGAACAAGAGAAGAAAACTGAGAGAGGGAGAAAAGGATAAAAGAAGGAGAAGGAGAGGATAAAAGAGACAGAGGCAGATGATAGAGAGAGAGAACAAGCGAAACGAAGAGACAGAGGGAAAGTAGCGAGGTAAAGAAGAAGCAAAGGATAGGGAGAGAGAGAGAGTTTGTCGCGTTTCTCCTTGTCACGTTTGCATGTCGGTGAGAGACTCTGCAATCAACAGCTTGGTATCAAAAGCATCGCCACGGCACAAGTATACCCAGCTTGTATACCAATTCTTGTTATCTGAAAATTTATCAGTCTTTTGGGTGGGCAATGGGGCGGACCTGCTACCCAGCCGCCTTCTTAATCCAGGTAGAGCCTCCCCCCAAAAAGCCCTGACAAATTCTTGCTTCTGATCTGACCGAACAGTTGTTCGACGGATCTCGTGCAGAAGGGACAGACGGAATGTAACCTGTAATTTTCGATCGTGAACTCAGTCTACAAAGCTATTAAGGCTTTCCGGAAGATAAAAACGGAAAAAGAAAGTAAAGGGAACAGCGACGGCCATGTTAACAGACGAAGTAGGACGTTTCGTCGACCAACTGAACCACGGAGGAACTAATTTGACGCTACAAACCCCTCCCCCTCAACTCCCCCACCCTCTCCCCAGTCCAAAAACCATCACTCACGAACGGTACATGTATTACTTTCCGAAGTGTTGGGTCTATTATCGCGTACCGAATAGTGGAAGATTTGAAGAAGAAGGCACCTGCTGTGCAGTGGAAGAAGTGTGTCAGTGTTGCGAACCGTATACAATAATCCATACGTAAGGTGTATTTTTTCCCAGTCATCCTTCTGCGCATAGAAGGATTTTTTTGTGATGGACAAATATTTTGAAACAAAAATATGTCAAAAAGCCCTCCTTACATTATTTTTTGAATTAAACATGTACCTATTCTCTGCCAGTAACCAAGAATTTCTTCAAGTTAAATTCATTTTTGAAAAAGTTCTTTACTTTTTCTGCAATCCTTACTCTAGTTTCACATGACAACACTTGACGAAAAAAACAAACAGAAACGAAAGCTTTAAATTATGGACAACGAAAATCACATCGTCAATAAAATTATAGTGTACAACCATTTGTGCATTCTCTAAAACGAATTTGTAAAATTTGGATATAAATTTTGCGCTGATCGAACCTTTGTCCTCAACAAATTAGTAGAGACATTATTGAAAGTTGGTTGGCAACACTGTCAAAAGCCTAACCCTGCCAACGGCCGTTCCATATTTCGTTGTAAGAGAATTCCTTTAAGTAGGTTAACGCACAAGCAGTGGTGAATATTGAATTAACGAACAATAGCCTTTCTGCTGACACGTTTTTTTTAATCTTATTAATATTTTTTTTCTTTTAGTTATAACTGCTAGTGTTGCCCACGAGACGAGACTTTGGCCTGTCTCGTCTCGTGAAGTCTCGTGGAAATGCTGTCTCGTCTCGAAAATATTCGTTTGTCTTATGGCACATGGTCAATCTCGTCTCGTCTCGAATTTTTAAAAGCCTGTCCCGTCTCGTCCCGTGGTCAACACAAATAACTACAATTTCCTGTTCACGACCCTACTATCCAACCACCCCTAAAATCGTGATAGTCACGACGAGACTATGTGCGTGTTGTCACTTGCATGTCTTATTCCATTCTAAAATTACCCATCGCTTCTTTGTCAACTATCTACTCAATCAAAGTTTCATTGATATTAATTTTAATAAATGTTTTTTTTTTTTAAAAAAAATCAGTACAATGTTCATATTTTGTAACATGTTTCTGAATGAAATTATTCTATATGCCGTATTAACACTTTGCGGACCCTCCAGCAGAAATATTCAAGGGGTACTTACTTCACTCGTGAACATGTATAAAGTCAATTTTGATCGGACTTCCTGATTCTTTAAAGAAAATAGCTGAAGTACGAAAAAAAACATTCAGATGTTGAGGAAGTACTAGCAAATATTAAAAAAAAATGCCTACACTCCTTGGATTCTTATGTGGGGACGAGCCAAGTAGCACTGTTTCTTTGCACAGAACTCAACAACATTTGGTTCGCACCAAGGTACTAATGAAATCACGGATAATCCACTTTTGGCACATGAATTGACACAGTTTAGCGTGCAGTTATGGCTTCTTGAAATGATCTTGTCTGGTTGCAGCGAATGCATTTTTAGTGCACCACACGGAACGGCAACTGAGGAAAGTACCGTTTTATGTTGCCAGAGTGCATTAGGAGATTATGCACTATAACTGGAGTCAACATATTTGTGTCAATTGACACATTCTGGGTTCCGTCTGTAGACAGGAGGGATTTGCCACTATAATAAAGCACGAGACGCTGAAGGTGAAGAAGTGTTGGCGGATTTAGCGGGAAAGGAACTGGGGCACATTTCCCTACCAAAAGGAATGACTGAGTATTATAAAAACTAATAATAGCAGTGTTCTACAACCATCAACCTTTTTCCAGGTAGTACAAGGAACAAGCATGGGCGTAGCCAATAATTTTGGCACGAGGGGGCAAACTCATGGAGAAGCATGTACGGCATGAGGGAATCTTTGGCGTCAGCTTCCAGGTTGTTGAGTAGTAGGAATGCACAGTTGTCAATTTTGTTTCCAACTTGCTGTTGCTGTATTCGTCGAATGTCAATAATCTGAGGTATTTTTGGGTGAAAATGAAGAGTTCCAGAAAATGATGAAAATCATAGATCCAAGGCAGCAATAAGTGAATCGAGGCATGGGACAAACATTTACCGACGAAAGTACTCTTCTACACTCTCTGATGGGTAATTTTCACGATACTGTTGCCATGAAGGTCGTGTTTGTAACATATATATGTGCCCACAAATTTGTTCAACTCGAACGCACATCTCTGCAAATTTGCTTTCGGAATTTTCCCTGTCTTGCAGAATCAAGAACGAACATTCAGAAAAAAGCCAGGGAGGGCAAATGCCCCCCTCTTGTCCTTACGTGGCGGCACCTATGAGAACAAAGTCTAGCACAAATGCATTAATCGGGACTATAAAATACTTTGTCAACACTTGAAATCAACTCTGGGACTTGTTGATTGGGCCTACAAGGCTATAATGTTAACTGGTTAACCGATTATATATGTAAAAGTAGATCATTCTGAGTCAAATATTTGTGATGTTTGTGACGAAATGAATTCTCAGGTTTATATTTATTTCTGTAATCATTGTTAACAAAAGACGTAAAATCATAAACTCAACAAATTTGAGCCCCTACGCTATCCCTTGTTTTGGGCCCTGCTGACATTATTATTATTATTATTATTATTCGGAAAAAGTGTCTAAAGTAAATACGTCTTGTTCAGTATTGATTGTGACAGAGGCGTAGCAAGGATTATTTTGGGAGTAAGGCCGAAGCTTCGAAAAGAAACCAATGTGTTGGAAATTTGTTAGAAAAAAGAACTTGTAATTGTCACAGTACATATAATTATTCACTACTGTACATACAACACTACTGTTGCCAGAACGTTATCGAATACCTTGATTTTACAGCAGAAATTTTACGACTGTAGTTGCAAAATGTGGTGAAATTTGTGAGAAACACAGAAAAATCACATGAAATAAGTTACTAAATTGTTTGCATATTTCGCGAATAAGTATGTATGAGGAATGTATTAAGCATTGCCATTTTTATCCACTTAGAAGCTCTTTCTTGCAATAATTAGGGTTTATCCCCTATTATCGCGATTGATAGAAATGTTTCCGGTAAATTTCTTTCGTAACACGGAATCAAGGGCCAATCAATAAAAAACAATGTTATTTTCAAATTCCTCACCCCAAAATCTCTAAAGAACAGATACGATTGAAATAATTCTTTCAGCCATATCCCGAAAGATTCTTTCCAACGGATACTATTGGTTCTCTAAAAAATCCTATGAGAGCACTGTCATTTGGCAAAGTGTCGAGACATAAGAAATGCACAGGAGTGTAAAGGGATTTTTTTAATGTTATTTTTAAGTACCTTTATCTAGCTTAATCAACGTAAGACCTGCTTGCAACTGCCAAACGATCAGAAAGTATACAAATGTCAACTCTCTAGTACACCGTGGACTGAATTTTGCAAACTAACGAGGCTCTGGCGTTCCCCCAGATGGAAATTTCTGTTTAAACCTTCGACCATCGGCAAAATGTACAAAAAAATGTTCGCCTGAAGTTGTTGGGGTTTGTGTTCTCTTGAAACCTAGCGTTAGCAGCGTGTGATTCAAACCTTTAGTTTTGGAGAGAGGAAGGGGGGGGGGGGGGTTATCCATTACTGCATCTAAGTGTTCGTATACAAGTAAGGCCTCTTTTTATGAATATTTCGGTTATTTTCTTGTTTAGAAAATCTAAATACTTTTATAAAACCCAGTTTATAAGATAAATTAACATTTATACGATATGTAGCTGAAAGAAACTGTTTATTTTTTTTCTTTTTCGTTTTTGTTGAACATTCATATGGACTATTTTGATATTCGAGTTCTCTAAGCCGTTTGGTGTTCGGTTGGCATCGAATTTCAAAATTGATTCCTGTCAGAGGGACATGACGCCCATGTCACTTTTACCAAACTTGGTGCCAAAAGTTCCGTTCCTATTTTTTAAAAGTAAAATAACCGGGTCATTATTCACCAACAATAAGAAAGTGTGTTGTGAATCCACACGTGCTTGCCTTAACACAACAATTGATCTTCCTAACGGAGGGCTCTCTTTGTGAGCGAGGATTTAACCAGCATACGGCCCCAAGGATGCCATGTGTATCCCATACGTACGACGGATGTATTGTTCTCCGAAGCCTACTTCGGAAATGTCTTCTCACTCATCGATTGGCCTCGAAGCCGACAAATGACGTATTTATGCCAGTACGTGTAACGGGTGCTACACTACCCGGGTGGCGCCTTTTCTTTTTCCAGTCAACTTGTGAATGCGGGTTCATTTCTTGCTCTCTGATTGGCTGTTGGAAAGTTCCGGTGCTCAGATTGTGAGAATATCTTGTTTGCGCTGTACGTTAGGTTAGGTTAGGTTAGATTGGATTAGAAAGCAGCAAATTTGCGCTGAAAATTAGGAAATAAGATAATCTCACAATCAGAGCACCGTAACTTTCCAACAGCCAATCAGAGAGCAAGAAATGAACCGGCATTCACAAGTTGACTGGAAAAAAAATCGCGCCCGGGTGCTCCGTTCGTGTTCCATTTTTTAAATATTCTGAAACGGAAATCTAGTCACAGGAACATGTGCGTAATGAATTAATTGCACAAGTGGAGTTTAAGAACCTGTTCCGGTGCGGAGGGCCGCTTTCGCACTTATTGCTGTGGTTTCCGTGAGCATTTATTCCTTTGCGCCTGTTTGGTATTCCAGAATTATTCCTATTCTGTTTCGAATTTTCTTGATTGGTTGATTGAATTAGGTTATTTCACGTCGCTTTTCTGTAAGTTTTGGCTAATCGCATGCATGAGGCTGAGTGATGGCATGAAGAAACTGATGAAGGGACGCTCACAAAGAACACCCATGTTCATGCCGGGATCCGAACCCAGAACCCCTGCCCTCGTAGCTCACTGTGCAAACAACTCCACCACGAAGGTCGGCTCGAATTCTCTTGTTATTGTCCTTTGCACTAGTTTCATATGAGGTGAAGTAAGTTACACTTTCATGAAATGTTCCATTTTTTAAATATTCTGAAACGGAAATCTAGTCACAGGAACATGTGCGTAATGAATTAATTGCACAAGTGGAGTTTAAGAACCTGTTCCGGTGCGGAGGGCCGCTTTCGCACTTATTGCTGTGGTTTCCGTGAGCATTTATTCCTTTGCGCCTGTTTGGTATTCCAGAATTATTCCTATTCTGTTTCGAATTTTCTTGATTGGTTGATTGAATTAGGTTATTTCACGTCGCTTTTCTGTAAGTTTTGGCTAATCGCATGCATGAGGCTGAGTGATGGCATGAAGAAACTGATGAAGGGACGCTCACAAAGAACACCCATGTTCATGCCGGGATCCGAACCCAGAACCCCTGCCCTCGTAGCTCACTGTGCAAACAACTCCACCACGAAGGTCGGCTCGAATTCTCTTGTTATTGTCCTTTGCACTAGTTTCATATGAGGTGAAGTAAGTTACACTTTCATGAAATGAAGAAAAAATTACGCTGTAACGAAAGAATTTAAATATCTCAGATATCACAACTACGTTTCTTGTAGGTGAGTTTCATGACGTCAGAATGCGCACAGCCGCCATGTTTGCGGCCAATTGTATTTGTCGTTTGCAAGGAAATATCCACCACGTAGCGTTCGTTACATCTGCACCAACTGCTCGTTTGTTTTAAATCACGAATATCTGTGTTAGTATCTTCCGCCCGCCCATTTGATTCTATATGCTTACTAAAACATCCCTCAATCATGGCTGCTCGAAACAACAATGCAATAGTTTGTGACGTAGGTGAAACACATCTATAGCATAATAAATTATCAAGGTAATCAATATGCTTTAGTGGCTTTTTAAAAAAAATGTTCAGAGAAAGAGAAAACGAGACAAAGTATAAAAAAAATTAGAATTGTAGGAAAATTTCCACTAAATGAAAACTTCTCTTTGCATGCGACTTGCAAAAATACACCAAAGAGGCGCTGGTTCTCCATCGGCGTTGTTTAATGAGCAAAACGTTTGTATCTATTATTCGAAACGAGATCGACACGAAAAAGAGAATTGGACAGGCTCTTTGCAAAGGAAAATACGCTATTGTAGAGACCCTCGTGGTGTACTCTGAGTCCTTAACAGAGTTTCAGGCGTAGAACACGAATATATTGTTCAAAATTGTCACATCACAGTAACGATATACATATTGTCACTTTCAAACACTACATTAACGTTACATTTCTTAAGCTTATTAAACGAAATACCGTAGTAGCGTTTCGAAATCATTAATTGTACTATAGGTTAGTAATAGCAATAGCAATAGCAATAGCAATAACCACAATAGCTCCCGTATATTTAGAGCGATTTAACTAAAATTCTTACTGCAGGTAGATACCTCAAAATGCAGGAAGGCTATTGCATTTAAGCAAAATTGAATGACGATTTAAAACCATGATGAGGTTTTCTCGGAATATCAACCAGGTGATTTCCGGATAGGCTTCCGGGCTTTCGAGAGCTAACGTCACTCTCATCTTCAGGAATTGAAGTGCAGAGATATGCCAGGATGGGGTTATATAACCCAATGTCCGTTGACTTGTTTGCCGCCTGCTGTGGAGCGGGGGAAACTAACGGTCTACGGACCTTGACATAACCTATAAGCTCTCGAAAGCTAGGAAGCATATCCGGAAAGCTTTATGAATTATTACAAGATTTAAAATGGCAAACGAAAAATATATTTTCTCTCTGTTAAGCGTGACAAACGTACTCTACAATGTTCTTTAAAAAGAACTATACTCGTAGTAGTTTTAGGTCATTCAATGTGCCACAAACTTTTAAGATATTTTTTTACAAAATATACCTAAAGCGTAGTTTAGGAGAGGAGTGGGTACTAATTTGCAAATATTTTAACCATGTACTTTAACTGTCCTAAATTTAAAGATTTTTTACGTGGAATTTAAACAGATCGATCAAGGTGTTTCAAGATGGGGAGCAAAAACCGATTTATTTTGCCTTCTGAGTAGTTTAGGTTCCATTTTCGTAGATTATTAAACGAAAATCTCTGTGGTTTTGGGACCATAACTCAAATAGATGATGTGACAAACACAATGATACGCCCATTCTTACCCAGGGTTTGAACCTGGTATTTCTAGCTTCATAGCACGTTACGCTTACTACTCCATCACTGAGGACGGCTTGGGTTGATTCTAGCTGCAAATGTCTTGTGGAGAGTGATCACTTGACTTTAAACGTCAAGACAGGGTTATCCCTTCATTACATGTTCCTCATTACTGACAACTTACTGTTAAGTTTTAGACGGGTGATCAGATAATGCTAAACATCTATCATAATTTATCTTACTCTAATAAGGTTCACATAGATAGCGTAGTGGTTAAAGCTGCTGCCTTGTAATAAAGGAATCCGGGGTTCGATCTCCCTTTAAACTGAAGGCCCGTTTCCGATTAGCCTATCCGAGCAACTCTATCTTTGTTTTAATAGACGTCACGGGGTGTTCATAGCTCTCTTCACCTTCCCCCTTTAACCTATCCGTGTTTTGGTATATGGTTCACTAGATATACTTAACATATCAAAGAACACAATAGTGCACTGAAACAAATTACTAAAATTAACTCTACGACAGCTATAATAATAATTTAACACAAATTGTCTGGGCAAGGTTAACGAGAAAACACAAATAGGATCCCCGTTTCCTCACGGTGTCTGGAATCAGCAGATCTAAAATTTACTGGAGAAGACATAGCGAATACTAGTGGTGGACAGCTGTTCTTTCTAAGCTGTGATCCATTATTTTCTTAGAAGATTTATTGATAGTTTTAGAAGTCAAGGAAGGAAGAGGGGGGCGATTTAAGACATCTAATGAGGATCGGGAAGAGGTGATGGCTTTATAGTCTTATGATAATTGAAGAAGCTACCTGACAGCCATAGTATCAGTTTCCGGTTTCGAATTTAGTAACACGATTGTTTGAACACATCAACACATGGGTTATTTTGCCCGCCACGTAATACGGGGATACGCCCCTTAACTAAAACGAAAAATAGGACAGACTCATAACAAGAAAATAATGATTATGTTTTAAGCCTACTTTATTCACGGTATGGCTAATCGGGACTGGACCTACAGTTTTAAAGTGGGATCCGAACCACTATGTGCCTCCACCGGGTATCGAACACGGGACCCCTTGATTACAAGGCGACGACGTTACCACTACGCCATCGGGGAAGCACAACAAGAGAATAAAATATCTATCTCTGTTAAAAACTTACTTACTCAATTTTCAAAACTAGTTCGTTCATTCATTCCTTAACAAGAACATAAAACTATATTTTCTCTGAGGAATAATATCTCCTTATCTGGATTAAAAAGCTGAAGCTGTAAAATGGCTCTCAGCACACAGGACAACACGATCTCTTGGGTCCATGCGCCAGAACCTCGTAGGCCTGCAAGAGGAGGTTTAGGGGATGTACTACGTGCAAGTGAGGTTGACTTTTGAGAGCCTTACCAGAATTTCAATTTCAATTTTCCTTTATTGAAGGGCGAGGTTCAGCCTGCGACTGTTCTGCCACCTAACCCCAATGGATATATATACTAAATGCATACTACACACTAAATGTTTCTATAAATAATAAACAAAAAAAGAAAGAAACATAAAGAAGACACAAAAAGAACAAATACAAAAGTGAGAACACATTAAAAAAAAAGGAAAAAAGATTGAAAAGAAATACACAAAGGATACACAAATTAATAGATACAATTGTGCTTGGTATGATATAGTTAAGACTAATACAAATTAAGATCATGTAAAAACATAAAACAATATTCTTAATGCACGAGAAATGACAAAATATAGTCAAGGGTTGGCAGGCAACATGTAAGTAGGAAAGTAAAGAAGCAAAATGATAATACTTGTTTTTAGGAAGTCAGTTCAGAAGTGATATCTACTATTCGTGAGTGCTGGAACACAGACATTGTTTATTTAACAATAGAAGGTCGCTCCTACACCCCGCTAGTAAAACGAGAGTCGCTGGCCGCGCGTCACTCAGTGCCCTTCTAAAGGATGTTGTGCCATGAAGTTTCGCTAAATGAATGTTATTGTATTAGGTACCAAAAGAAGAAGCGATCGAATCCCACCCCCTTATTTTTCCTCCAATGGCAAAAATGGTATGGTTTTACATACTATTTTTTACATACTATTTCCACATGTCTCTATGGAAATCAAACTTTGAATTGTTACAAATTGACCTCATATTAATCTATTGGTATTCTTAAGACACCACTGAAACTACCAGTGTAAAGTTAGGTGTGCTGAAAAACAACTTCAAAGCGACATAAATTATCTCGATTGCCTTATTAATTTTCCATGTCGAGGCAGCAACCGAGGCCACACAAATAGACACCAGCGATCGATACCTAATGGCTCTCAATTTGCAATTTGCTAGAATGAAAGATATGCCTAGTATCAACTTAACGAGGCATAAAGATCTCTATTGGTGAGTGAATCTGCTTACGAAAGTTAAACAAGAGGAAGTCAACAATTATTAACACTTTAATCTTCGATATTTGTAGACACAGAAATATGTAGTTTGAGAGGATCGAAAGACCTATGAAATACCAACTTCATTAGAATAAATTTTCTCGTGCCTTCCATTTCTCTGTTAGAGTAAACATTCGAACAATTCGATACCCATTTAATTACAAAGTACTAAAAAGTTTAAGTTTTGTGTGCTGAAAACTTATCCAATGCTAATCAAACAGATATAAAGTATTATTTTTGGTCAGTTCGTTTAAAAGATATTAACCAATGAAGTATCAGCATTTCAGGTTCTCATTAGTACATGGAGCATCTTACGGTACCGCAGTATGGATCATCCAAGTGTAGGATCAAAGATGCTTAAATATTTTTCTGAAACAATGATTTAGATCCATGATCTTATTAATTTGGTAAGCCAAAGTAATTCCATTTTGGGGAGATTTTTTATAAATTTTCCGTTTCTAATACTTGTGATCCCACGGGTCCTTGGCATATCCCTTGTTCTATACAATAGTCAGGGTAACACGATCACAGGATCAACAAGGTGGGCTTTTTCAATAAATTGGGATGTGTAAAATATGAAGTGGGAATTAAGTTAACTTCTTAATAAAACAAAGTCAACACTCTTACAAAATTAAATTACAAGACTTGGTTCCTGTCCTATTAATCGCTATGAATATGAAGTACAGAGACATACACACACACACATACACAGTGGCATGCCCAAGTGAAGGGGGTTGGTGGGGTTATAACCCACCTCTTATTCCAGCATTTCTAAAAAAAAGAACTTCAAAGGCAGGAAAATATGGCAAAATGAGGACTGACTACATAAAAAATACACATAACCCCTCCCTTTCCAAAATCCTGGGCACGCCACAACACACACACACACATAGTGGTTCGGATCCCACTTTAAACTGTAGGTCCAGTCCCAATTAGCCTTACTGTGCATAAAGTGGACTTAAAACACTTTAAGTCCACTTTTATACCCAGATAGGCTAATCGAAATTGGCCCTACAGTTTAAAGTGGGATCTAAACAACTATGTGCTTCCCCTAGGTGTGGAACCCGGAGCCATTCGATTACTAGGCGACAATTACTACTCCATTGAGGAGAGCCGGCCCCTGTGGCGGAGTGGTTAGCACATCGCGCTACGACGCTAGGGGTCCCGGGTTCGAATCCTGGCCTGGTCATGGATGTTTCTGAGTGTCCATTCATCAATTTCATCATATCATCCCTCATTCCCATCTTCGCAAATTAGCCAAAAGTGGCACAAAAAGCGAAGTAAAATAAAGCAAATCAAAATCAAAAATCAATTGAGGAGACACTCTTGCCAGGAATTCGAACTGTGGTTTCGTAGTGGAATAGTGGTACTCAAGAATTATCAAATTTGAGGGAGTGAGGCAAGATTGACATAAACAATATATATGTGTAAGATAAAAATCTGCCAGTCTTGAGGAACTCTGAGGGGCAGAAAGAGCATAACGCAAATGGATTGATGAAATCTCGAGAAAGTCCACACCAGAGTCCTTTGTGTAGTCCCTTTTGGTCATAGAGTCGGCTGATATGCTAATTCCCCTACCAAAATATACTCAAGTTGTGCATATGCACCTTACGGTCATATATTTTATAAAGAAGGTGAAACACTGTGGGTGAATAATTAGAGTTATGCAACAAATCACTTGTTATTCACAGATAAAAAAGCGAACACGTAAATATTTTTTGTCTGAAAATCAGAACTACACCTTCACAAAATTCACAACAGTAGAACACCCACTGGCATTGTAACAAAAACTTAACAACAATTCTCCTTACCTCTCCTGACAAACGACGCACACAGACTTCGATTTCTGCGAACCAACGACGCCTTTCCTGCTTAAGTTGATGTCACGAAAGGGGTTTACTGATAAGCACACTGCCGAACTTAGGAAAGTCACTCGATGCACTTACAAGGCGAATTATCAAAATCGATAACACGAACAAATCGAAAACTACCAAAAAGGCACTACGACACCATGTACTAGACAAGTGTACCAGTCAAAGGCCAGTCGAGTTGTGTCAGCACGCCACAAGTACATTCATTCTTTATGGCTAAATTCTACTTTTCGATTTGGGACGGGGCTCGAAAAGCAATTTCAAAACGCGCTTGTTTTTTAAGCTCCGTGCTGCCGCCTGGCGGGAGAAAAAAGAATCTGGGTTGAACAAGATAGCTGGCTCGCAGGTAGGTGCTCGCGACGAAACTGCTATCTTGGAATCCACCAATGCGAGCGAAGATTTAAACCTCTTCACTTCTACGTCACTCGACATACAGAGAAGAATGTTTTTGGTACTTCTTTTTCTCTCTCTCTATTTTTCTTTGTGTCGCGTGGGAGTGAAACGAAATTCCTTGGCATCGTAAAATTAGTGTTTTTTTTCTTTACCTACTCCATAGCACGTTACATTTGTATCGTCTTTCCTGCCGTTAAGGTTTCGATTAAATACAGATGGATTAAGGAAAAAAGAAACCAATGGTTTATTATTTTTTTTTAATATAAGTTTGGAACTAAGCCCCGCGACAGGTTAAGTTTGCAGCAACTTTTCTCATATATAGACCCAAACGTGCGCGCAGAATATAGTTCCGCTGCAATACTGCTGATTTTCTCAGTGTCTGTGACATAAACAGCTCGGTGGTTGAGGCAAGACTGGCACGGGAGATGCTGAGCACCGTTTTTACGGGGATTAATACATAAAACCTGCTGCAAACTTAACCTGTCGCGGGGCTTAATGATAGTTTGTATATTAACTCGTGGTTGTGACAGACATACGTGGTTTTGTGCTGAATAATTATAACAGATACGGCTAGCGTAACGAGGTAGGTTAGGTCCTGGGTAAGACACGTGTATTTTTTTCGTTAGTACACCCTGGACTGAAGACTAACGAGGCTCTGGCGACTGGCCCCATGGCCAGTATAATTTTGTTTGTATTGTCCTGTTCTTTTGTCCCTATGTGTGCTGAGTGCCAATTTACAGCCTCAGCTTTTAACGAAAGTCAGAAGATTTTAATATTTTATGATTTTAGCTCTGCAACGTTAGAGTTGTTATTTGTAACGATAAGGGGCTGGACCCCGTATAATGTGACGGGTGCAAAATAGCCTTAGTGCTGACGCACCCACAATTTTAAATTCAAATTAAAAAAAAATTCAAACGTGTATTTTTCTGTATTGTTCTGTTATCGCTCAGCAATACAGTAAGTATTGATTGATTGATTTGGTTTATTTTACTTCGCATTTCTGCCAATTTTGTCTAATCGCGAAGATGAGGATGAGTAATGATATGATGAAATTGATGAGGGGACACTCACAAAGAACACCCATACATAGGCCGGGTTTCGAACCCGGGACCCCTAGCGTCGTAGCGCGTTGTAGTAACCACTTCGCCACGGATGCCGACTACAGTAACTATAATATGTACAGTAAAACCTCGTTCATCCGGACTAATGGGGGGGATGGGGGGGATAAGTTGACCGGTTTCACGATTAACTGAAATAACCTAAAAGAACAGTGGAAAGTGCACTAAAACTACGTTTATAGCAACAAAACACGTTTGTTATGGTGTATTGAAAGGGCATAGGCCTAAATACACTATACAGTACAGTACAAAGTCTGTGGGAAACAGAATTTCATCAATGGTTGACTGCCTTTTCTTTGGGAAGTTCTGTTGTTGACTTCTAGCCACATTTAAAACCTTGCATTCTGCTTTTTTTTTCCTGTCCGGATTAAGCGAAGTCCGACTTATGGGGATCCGGATTAACGAGGTTTTACTGTATTTCAAAATTAATCAAAATATTATCAATATAATGGGTAAGTATTCTACTCCAATTATATGCATAAATTTACCAAGAAATTTGCTTTAAAATATTCAAGAATTCATAATAATATTAAAACGCATGATATGTGATCACAAAATCGATATTCTCACGCAAAACTAGTGCAACAATTTTTAAACATTTGAATTTCGCATAGTTTAAAGGATAATTACACTCCGCGAAAGTGTCGCGCTGACTTCTAAAGTACCCCGTGAAAGATTATAAAGCCGGAAAAGTATCGGCTGGATTCGGTAAATAAATCCCAACCGACGCTTTCCGATACCGATACTACTGGTATCGGCAAATTTCGATACATCGGCATCGATATCGGCTCAGCTCTTGTTATTCCGACTCATCTTCTTCAACAGTCATTCGCTCCCCACGAGACTAATTAGTGACCGGATTTAAAAGGGAAGTCCTTTTTTATTTTTCAACACCGATCATGGAATAAATAACAACAATATTGATAATCAATCATCTTCCACCAACAAGATTACATGGTTTTGACTTCCCATTTTCCACCCTTTTTAAAACATTTTCCCTTCTGCTCCCTTTATTGACTAGTTTTTCAGCCCACATTCCTTTCCCCCCCTTTTAAAATAACATCTTCCATGCAACAATTATCTATTTGGTGCAGTTTAGAGGAAATAAATAACAAGCGCGTTCTACCTTCCCTTCCCTCCATGATCGTTGGAAGTAAGTTGCAGCAATTGTTGAAACAATGCGATCTGGACTTAAGCAGTAACAAACGCATTGTAAGGGGCACGCCTGTTGGGTTGAAAGTGTACTTATCTGCTAGATTTGCACTTTTATTGTTAAGTTTTTAGAATAGTTTTCACTTTACTGTGCGACAGTGACGACAGTATTGAGTGTCAGTGAAATGGCGAAGCCAGATACAAGTGGCAGCAAGCTATGGAATGCAGCAACTTCCTGTTGCAAGGAAGATTTCATTGAAACTGATGATAAGATTATTCACTGTACTTTACCTTCCAAAAAAGGAAATGAAAAAGGACTATAATTTATTTTTGCACTCCACTAAAAATATTATATTAAATGAAAGCACAATATGTACCATTCACATATAAAAATACGAAATTTAATGTATCCCTTTTTAAATATGAATGGTATATATTGCGCTTTCATTTAAAATAGTATTTTTAGTAGAGTGCAAAAAAAAAAAAACTATAGTCCTTTCCTCCCTTCTTTGACAATAATTTTACCCTTTTCGCCCTTTTTAGAGGAAAGTTCTTCCCTTTAAAATCCGGTCTCTACAAATGATATTCCTCCTCTCCCCGCAAATTAATTCACGCACTACTTACAAAAAATATATTTGAGTTGGGTTTTGATGGCTCACAAGTAAAAACAAGGTTTTAAAAAGTTAGCACATAAACATGTCCTGCATCCCATTATACAGTCACCGCCTGTAGACATGTCTAGGCAATGAAAAGAAAACATCTGTCCTCTGTAGGTGAGACATATTTCATTTCTCAGTAGGGGTACATCCTTCGCAACAGGCCTAAATCTTCTTGACCATTTGTACCTGTCAAACTGGCATTTGTCATTGGAAACGAGTAGCTTTTCTGTTCCACGTTGACGAGCAACGTGAAAACATACACGATTGATTAATTAAGCATGGCAACTGAAACGAATTTGCTTGCTGTTATTTTTCTAATTACACAGTCTATACAGGGTGTTTCTAAAGGTCGTTTACAACGCTTGGGAGGTGATTCCTCTCACGAAAACAAGCAAAAAGTGTGAGTTCCATTTTTACGACTGAGGCTTCGTTTCCGAGATAGGAGCCTCGCAAAAGGTGACAAAGTAAATGTCACACCTAACTGGGACGAATACTATCACAGATAGAGAGGCGGTTCCAAGGGAATCATAAAGGAATCGTATGTGCTCCGTCCGGAAGTCACTATGAAAAGTTCACTGCACGCATGCGCAATGGAGTCCTCAAAGGAATTGGGGATTTCCAGCAAGAACAATGCATGGAAAGGGTATGTAACGCAGCAAGAGGAACCGTGACAATGAGAAATGCGTTAAAGACAACACATCCCGAACTCAAACATCAAAACATGAGCACGGAACACATAATCCGAAGAGTTGAGCACGGTTGCATACCCCAGTTACACTCGAGGAATAAACGGATCATGTCATGTGGCATACGAGAGACACATTACTCCACCAGGAGAAGGGAAAGAAAAACACATTATCAGATGATTGCGACAACGTGTATTTTTACACGCGACAACTACGTAATATCCCCTCCCCCACACACACAACAAACAACAAATGCTACAATCTCTTACGCACAGATAGTGCGTGTCACTGTACACCAACTGAAGATGTCACTTTCACCACAGAAGGGGTAGAGAGCAATACCAAGAGTGTTCTCACTGGGATTTGCTGAGGGCGATAATCACAGACTGTTTTCAAAATGTCTGCCGTTCAGTTCTACGCAGAGATGACAGCGACGAATCAAGGATTGTCGAGTACGAGCAAACAATCCAGGTGTATCTGCTACCGTCGCGGCGGCGACGTTTTTTGCGAGCAACGAGGTCCTCAGCTGAGGACTGATGTGACAGGTGTGTCGTAAACGAGGTTTTCATTTCTCCCCAGAAGAAAAAATTGAGAGGGTTGAGATCTCGCGACCTCGGTGGCCAAGGCTCATCCTACCAATGAACCTATTACGATACACGTCATGCAGTAAATGTCGTACATTACGATCGAAATGAGCTGGTGCCCCATCGTGTTGGTACCTCATTTCTTGCCGCAATACCAAAGGTACGGTCTCCCATCAGTTCGGACAAAACCTCACTAAGAAATGCATGATACGTGCGACCATTCAGGCGAACAGGGAGATTGTATGGTTCAATTAAATGATCATGTTATGACGTTTTTTAAGCACTTGATGCAAAATATACGAATATTACACGTCACTTTGCTTCGGTAAAACACAAAGGCAACCTGGAATAAAGAAATAAGAAACTACTTACAATTTTCGATTTCAGGCTTCAGCCATCTTATTTCAGTAGTGTTTTTCATAATTTTTTTACCTCATTCTTTATTGATATTTTTTTCTTTCCAGAATCGAATACAAGTGGACATAATTTCTACAAAGTTTTATATTAACAAATTTGAATAGTTTTTTACAATATTGTCTGATAATAACTTATTATTTAATAATTTGAAATAAATAGGTTTTTAAAAAAAAGCGCTACTATGTTGGGATATGGTTTGCTATGGTGAACAATAGATGGCTCTGGACTTATGAGTATTTTTCTAACATTTTTCTTTATTGTTTCTGAATGTTTTACTGTGGTGGAAATGAGTTAATATCTTGATCTTTTTACAGAATTTAGAATTTTATTTGAAATTGAGAAGATAAACCACAAGTAGGAAGATAACAAAGTTTAATTTCTAATTGCCATAAAGAAAAATGTATGTAATTTCCTTTTATACAAGTAATAAGAGAGCTAAATTTTTATTGCCAAATGGCTTTCATATCACTATCATGATGATATTGATATAATGTACTATCCCGCACCACACATTCACTGAAAACCTGTGCTGGTGATGGGCCACAAAAAGTGCATGTGGGTTGTTAAAGTCCAAGACATGACTGTTTCTACTATTGAAGACATCCATCCTGGTGAAAATGGCTTCATCTGTCCACAATACCTTTGCCCAGAAGTGAGGGTTTATGTCCAGCTGATGCAACAACCATTGGCAAAACTCCATACGAGGGCGAAAGTCACGAGGTAACAGTTCTTGTACTTTCTGCAGTTTAAAAGAGTGCATTCCTTCCTCAGACAACACTCGCCAAACATTCACATGAGACGTGTTTCGTGTCCGAGCCAGGATGTTCTGCGACCGCTGTTAACACATCTTCTGCAAACTGATGTGTGCGTACACTTCAGGATCTTCCAACTTCTTGCCGCGGTGGTAACACTGACGCTGTTTCACGCAGTCGACTGTCCACTACCTGAAAGAAGGCGTGAGACTGCAAACGTCTATGTGGAAAGCGTTCTCCATAAAGACGCCTTGCCTCACGGCTATTACCACGTGCCTCCCCATACATGAGATGTATGTTTGCTAGCTGCTGGGTGGTATACGCAGCCATCTGTGTAATAAGGAGCTGGAACTGCAAAGTATCGTTCGTGTTTAACACTGGCACACTGCACAAATTGGCCGTATCACCGTACGAACACCACATACCAATTAATTGTTGCGATACTTGACTTGCCCACTCCACCACGTCAACTTCTTTCAATACAACATACTAGTTCTCTTCAATGCGTATGACAACCTAGAGCGAACTGCTGATTATATCCCAGCAGCTGCAATACGACTGGGACGACTGCCGGAGAGAACCAACCCTTCGAGCTCCTCTCCCGGGTACAGCAGTCATGAAGATCAAACGTAGACTACGAGAGCCAGACTTGCCTGCGCAGCGCTTCCAAAACTGGTATCTTTCACGTCACAGTGATCGCGTGCGAACACTCTTTGTATTGCTCCCAACCCCCTTTCTGTGGTGAAAGTGACATCTTCAGTTGGTGTACAGTGACACGCACTACCTGTGCGTAAGAGATTGTAGCATTTGTTGTTTGTTGTGTGTGTGGGGGAGGGGATATTACGTAGTTGTCGCGTGTAAAAATACACGTTGTCGCAATCATCTGATAATGTGTTTCTCTTTCCCTCCTCCTGGTGGAGTAATGTGTCTCTCGTATGCCACATGACATGATCCGTTTATTCCTCGAGTGTAACTGGGGTATGCAACCGTGCTCAACTTTTCGGATTTTGTGTTCCGTGCTCATGTTTTGATGTTTGAGTTCGGGATGTATTGTCTTTAACGCATTTCTCATTGTCACGGTTCCTCTTGCTGCGTTACATACCCTTTCCATGCATTGTTCTTGCTGGAAATCCCCAATTCCTTTGAGGAATCCATTGCGCATGCGTGCAGTGAACTTTTCATAGTGACTTCCGGACTGAGCACATACGATTCCTTTATGATTCCCTTGGAACCGCCCCTCTATCTGTGATAGTATTCGTCCCAGTTAGGTGTGACATTCACTTTGTCACCTTTTGCGAGACTCCTATCTCGGAAACGAAGCCTCAGTCGTAAATATGGAACTCACACTTTTTGCTTGTTTTCGTGAGAGGAATCACCTCCCAAGCGTTGTAAACGACCTTTAGAAACACCCTGTATACATGGCTCCAATACAGCAACTATTTGGAAGTTAGATTCAGATGGTGTTTCAAGTCGCTCTCGCTGTGTTCCACATTAATATAGTTTGTTACTTAGGGCCGGTTGCACCATCTCCGCTTAACGTCTCATCCCTCACTTAACACCATTTTGCGGTTGTTCAATGTCCGCCTAACGTTACCTAGCACTTAACATAAGTGGCGGTCGGGGCTTCGCCTAATGCTTTAAGTACCGGATAAACATGAAAACGCAGTACACTGTGCAGACAACAGATACGTGCAGTACTGTTTTGTAGGAAAGAAATTCAGTGGCGTATGCTGGTTCTAACGATTGGGTAATCTCCGACCCTTGATCCTCAAACTCCAAAAGTTTCCGTGTAATTTATGTCAGGATCCATATTGGATTTAGGAATATTGTGTCGGAATGTTTGTCTTATTGCTACGACGTCAATACGTGTCTGTGCGAAAGATTGCAGCTTAACAAAGGAAGTTATGCGACTTTTAGATTTTTCATGTTTGGCACAAGCGTTGCAAAGATTACAGTATCCGCCACGCGTCCATACATTCTTTTCAGCCCCGAAAAGTAAGCACGGCCAACAAAAAAGCAAAGCTTATTAACACTTATACTTCCTGTCAACCATGGTGTTTTGTCATAATTTGCTTGCGAAAATGCCTCACATATTCCTGATTTTTGTATTTGTGTGTAGAAATAAGTTCAAGCGATGACACTGGACTACCTGTATTAACAATTTGCAACTTCTCCTGAAAAGATCTTGTTCCAAAAGGTTTCACCAGCAAATCTTGTATCACATCCATTACCCTTTAACACAGCACTATCACGACAAACACTAACACCTAAATAAATAATAAACACGAAGCACAGCACGAAGCCAACGACTACACGCATTCAGTTTCACGCGCCAAGCTTCTGTTGTGTTCCTGGCTCAGAATGAAATTCCCTATGAATGATAAAAAAATCCCTTTCCGAGCTCGAAATGACAGGTTTTATAAATTCGTATCATTGCAGGCCAGAGCCAGAATTTTATTTCGAGATGGGGATCATCCCTTATTAGCAGCCGCCACATAAAATTGAAACAGTGGGGTTAGAAGTCCTGAAGATGAATCTCAGATTATTACAACGTATTATGCAAGGTGTTTAATCCTGCTAATGAAGTAAAATTAATTACCACTATACACTTTTTAAATTAGATATTTGTAGGATTTCGGGGAGGGGGGTTTCAGCCCCCCGAGTCCTCCAGCTGACTACGTGCCTGATGTGTTTTTTTTTCGTTTTATGTTTAATTCGTTCCTCTTCATCACTATTAATCTAAAGAGGCGGAATATAGCAACTTAAATTAACTAATATATATATATATATATATATATATATATATATATATATATATATATATATATATATATAATTTATTTTTGATATCTTTCCCTTTAAAAAATATTCAGTTCCGTGAAAGAAGTATTCTCGCTGCTTTTGAAGATTAGAGAGGAGAAACAATCACTATTTTTGTAAATACAAGGATGGGGGGAGTCAGCATATAGGTGCTTTAATTGCTTAAGCTTTGAATTTTAATTTAGTTTGCATCATCTTCAATATCTAAGCTTTTTCCTTTTGATAAATTTATGTTCAAGTAACAGAAATCAGCAAGACAGAAGCAAATGTAAAGTGAAAATTAGCGTAGAATTTGTTTGCCCATGTTATTCAATTTTCCTGTTCTTCGCACTCTACCGGGTATGTTTTCCCTAGTTCAGCGGAGGGAACGGGAAAAGGCTCTGAAGGTTGAGACTTGAGAGTGCGACCAGTGGACTCTCACAAGAAGGAGGTTACCCTGGGCACGGAATCACCGCGCCTGAGAAGCAGTGTTTCCTCCCCCTATTTCCTCTCTCCTCGCCAAGGGTTGTAAGGGAAGCGGGAGGAATGACGTCAGGGTGAGATTCCCTGAAGTCATTCCACCGGCTGGAGAAAGGTTCCCGGATATTCAGCTGCAAACGGTTGGAAGCATTCGCGCGCTGGAAGCAAAGAAATGTATGCATCGAAATTGGTTTGGAAGAATATTGCGAAGAAATGTGTGTATATATATATATATATATATATATATATATATATATATATATATACAGGGTGTCGCAAAACTCTTTCAACAACGCTTGGGAGCTGGTAGGTATCATAAAAACAAGTAACTTTTCCCTATAAAGTTTACCTCGAAAGCGCTTAGTTTCTGTGCTATAAGCGCTTAAAGTCTATCCTGTACGTATGCAACCCAACACAGCAAACGCTTGCTCTGACATAACTAGTAGGGGCGCGTGGCAGGGTTGCCACTAGCGTTCCTCGTTAAGAGAGACGACATAAAAACAACAACTTGGGAGTCTTGCCTGAGCAAAATCGAAAACATTAATGATACTTGCGATGTTGTAAGAAGTATTTACAGTATTTATAAACTGACCAAAACAAATAATGGGCAGACTGAAATTCAAGATTACTCATTCTAAAATATCTCCATAATTGATTGATTGATTTGGTTTATTTTAATTCGCTTTTCTGCTACCTTTGGCTAATCGCGAAGATGAGGATGATATGATGAAATAACAAATGACATCAATGTCTAGACCAGGAGACACCTGGCGCCGTAGCGAGATGTGCTAACCACATCACCACGGAGTGTTTCGTATATCACGCAATATCAACAATTGCAAGGGACACGTGATATAGGGGAAATCCACGAACGAACAAATGTAAGCATGATGTGTTTGCTGCCTCGTTTCGAACACGCAGACTGTAATGTAATTACAATTTATTTATTAGAAATAAAGTGAACTAGCGCTATTGCAAATCGAGTTCGTTATAAAAAGCAGGCTGAAAAGAAACAAAAATCACCGGCATATGAATATTCTTGAGCCATTTCGGTGACTGAGTACGTTTAGTGATCAAGACATGATCCCTCTCTACCGAATGTTCCGGACACGAGTTTCGACCTGGACAAAAATGTCACTGAATCTTATGTCCTCGTATTTACTATTTGCCCGAAACTGTAGGAAAATTACGTACAATGAGAATAATATAAATTCACACGAATTATTCCGGAAATTCATCTAGATGTCAGAATCTCGCTCGTTTGCTACAAAACTTTGTTTCCAGGGTGAACTAAAAGTTGACATTTTGGTGCCTTCCGAAAATATTACTCTTACATTTCAATGTTGATATCAAGTTGCTACAATGAATGATAAATATGTACAATTTATGACATGTACTCAATGGTTTCCTTTTGATTATTTTTTTTTTCACGTTCCATGATAAGAATGCTAAGCAAAGACACAAAATGAGAAAACTAATTCGCACACATGAAAAGAGTGTAAATTACGAGGATTTCTCTTGATGTACCAATATCAAACGATATCGTGAAGTGCAGAACAAACTAGTACAGGCAGTAAGTATGCACCGAACTCAATGTAATTCCTTTCAATGAAATATTAATTTCTTCCTACAACTTATTTAATAGAGCATTCAAGATTAACCAGTTTGAGTGGAGAGAAAGAGAGAGATAGAGAGAGAGAGAGAAAGAGAGAGAGAGAGAGAGGGGGGAGAGAAAGTTTTTAATTCGCATGTTCCTAGTATTGCAAATAATCCTTGGAATTTTCTTGATACCAATTTTTGAAACACATAATTTTTCTTACATGCATATCAGTTGTCGGTAAAATTTATAGGTTGCCACTGTTTTCTAAAATAAGCTAGGGGTCTTGGGTTCGAATCCCGGCTTGGGGATGTATGTTTGTGAGTGTATATTCATCAATTTAATCATATCATCACTCATCACCATCTTCGTATATTAGCCAAAAGTGGCACAAACAGCTAAGTAAAATAAAGCAAATCAATCAAGCAATGAATCAATCAATCATTAAATTAAAAGAGCCTCGCAATTATTTCCTTATGAGACAAACACGATTAGCAATAACGCTATTACAGATAGGAATAATTTTCAAATAAATTGTAATAACCCGGGTTCGAGTCCTGGTCGAGCCTGCATTTTTCGCTGAAAATTTCTACATTTCAGTCTGCGTGTTCGAAACGAGGCAGCAAACACATCATGCTTACATTTGTTCGTTCGTGGATTTCCCCTATATCACGTGTCCCTTGCAATTGTTGATATTGCATGATGTACGAAACACTCCGTGGTGATGTGGTTAGCACAGCTCGCTACGGCGCCAGGTGTCTCGGGTTTAAAACCTGGTGTAGACATTGGTGTCATTTGTTATTTCATATCATCCTCATCTTCGCGATTAGCCAAAGGTGGCAGAAAAGGGAATTAAAATAAACCAAATCAATCAATCAATTATGGAGATATCTTAGAATGAGTAATCTTGAATTTCAGTCTGCCCATTATTTGTTTTGGTCAGTTTATAAATACTGTGAATACTTCTTACAACATCGCAAGTATCATTAATGTTTTGGATTTTGCTCAAGCAAGACTCCCAAGTTGTTGTTTTTAAGTCGTCTCTCTTAACGAGGAACGCTAGTGGCAACCCTGCCACGCGCCGCTACTAGTTATGTCAGAGCAAGCGTTTGCTGTGTTGGGTTACATACGTACAGGATAGACTTTAAGCGCTTATAGCACAGAAACTAAGCGCTTTCGAGGTAAACTTTATAGGGAAAAGTTACTTGTTTTTATGATACCTACCAGCTCCCAAGCGTTGTTGAAAGAGTTTTGCGACACCCTGTATATATATTTAAAAAAAGAAATACAGCCGGGTCACATGCGATTACCTAGATGAATGACCCAGAGTATACGCCGCTGAAGAAATTGCTGTCATTGGATGTTTATTGAAGGACTGAAACTACTTTACTGGTTTTAAATCGCTTTCTACAAACACTTTCCATGGCTGTTTTTTAAAAGAAAAATGCAAAATAAATATAGCTTATAACTTTTACATTATAAAAGTTGACTGTCAAAAATTTGTCTTCGAATACACACACACACTGGTGCATAGAATTCCTAATTCAGTGACGCACTTAAAGCTATCTTGTTTGAACCACTCCAAGATGTTCTCTAATTGAAAAATAATATGATTAATAATGGTGAAAAATTATTGTTTTTGTAAATTACTTCCCGCATATGTCCTAAGTACAGCTGTTATTCAATCGTGTAATATGAGAACTAGAGTCTCATACCAATTTGCAAATTTAAAAAACAATTTGCCGACTGAAATGAAACCATCAATACATCACTTTTTCTTATATCTCTGGAAACAAATCTGGAATATACCGGTTATTTTATTGGCAGCAGTAACTCATACTGTCAGGGTGTTCATTTTTCTCGTTAATCCAGAAGTTCAATATTTTGCTTTTCCATGGAGATGTTGCGCCAGTGTACGTACTTTAACTTTATACTGTTTGAATTATTACAAATGTCATATCAAGTAACTGTAAAACAGAATTACGCAGAGCTGTACAAGACTGAAGCAACTTCCATGAAATAGCAAGTTACCATCTTAGTTTTCGATTTGAATGTAAGAGTTCAAAAACGTGAACTCAGGAGGCGCCCGGAACATTGAAAGAAGCTGGTGTATGATAAAAAAAAAGGACTCATAAACAAAATATGCATGTGTAATTTATATATAATTTTCAGGATAAAGATAATAAATTAGAAAACCGATTGAAAGAGTGCCGTAGACCGAAGAAGCGTTTCTTATTAAAGAATAGAAAATAATTGCAGGCTCCATCAATCGTTTAACTTCACTTCTCACACAGCTACTTCTCTTTGACATTAAAATTAAAATTTTGTTGTATCTTGAGAAAGAGTCACTCCTTGCACCCCGATATCAAATTCAAGATGCATGCATTTTTATTAGTTATGTAACGCGCGGAACATGATTCAGTACCTCTCATCAGTAACGGAAAATAATCACAATAGAAATACGTTATATTTTATAGTTTTATAGTTTATAGTAGGGTAAATTTGGGGCACACTTTATCTGAAAACGAGCATAATATATGCTAGATACTTCGTAGGGTTTGTAACCCAACAACGTTATTTATTCAATAATAATGATTTGAAACTTTAGGGTACCTTATCGCAATTTCTGGGAAAATATATGTTTTGCCAGTCGCATCTCAGAAGCACCCATTCCGTGACTTGGGTTTTAGAAATTATTTCGTGACCAAATCACGTGACACAAAGCTTTCAACCTGGGCCATCGATTTATTCCCATTAGGTCACCTTTGCGCACGAACATTTACGCATTGTTGTTCTTCCCGTTGCCTAGACGAAGGCGCATGCCCCCCTCTCCCCCCTCGGCAACGTTTCATGTTAATTCTAGTTTTTAGAAATTGTGAAGGATCTTCCCTGTAAACGATTAGAATGTGCTGTAATTTTCCACTTCCAATGGTCGTGCAAATGATGGTTAAAATTGCTGAATAGTGAAAGAGTGTCACCTAAAGTACTGTTAAACTTTTCCATCATACGAGTAAGAAAACAGTTGTGAATTTGTACGCAAAAGGAATTTGCTGGTAAGTGTTAATTTCACTTGTTACACTCGGCTTAGGAAAGCTTTGATTTTTGTTGACATAACTTTACAAACGAATATGAAATCCTTCTGAACATATAAAACTAATCTATCGCAAAGAAACCACCATTAGGTGTGATGATGTCGCAAAAATCAAAGCCTCACAATCAAAGTTTACCACAAGTTCTTTAACGAGCTCATGCTTGAGTTTTAAATTACTTTTATGTACGCGAAAAAGTACGATTTGAATCGTTGCCTATAGAAATCACTGGTGAGTTCTTTTGTGAACATTTACAGTGGGATGCACTGCACAAGTATTCCTCAGCAAATTGTCCACAACTATTTTCATTGATTTTTGTCTTGAATCGTATATGTCTTTTAAGGTATAGATGTTTACGTATATTGGTGCATAGGTTTACAGCAGCTTCTTCTACGTCTTGTCTCGATTCATGAAGCTGTCATTGCATAAATCAAAGAGGATAAACATGACGATGGACATTTTTTTTGATAATACTTATCCATCCCACTGTACGTTTGGCTATGTGTCACAGATATCTAGTGTTAGACTGACACGACGTATGCTCTTTCACCATTACTCCATCTAAACCACAAAATGAACGGCAAAGTGACTATAATATGGCAATGATTGAACTGTTATGTTCTGTTAGCACAAGCATCGCAGCCGTCTTATCTGTTGTGCGCAAGTAACTATCAAAGTTCCGTCTGTTTTAGATTTTAAAGAATCGGTAAATTTATCTGAGTTGTTAACCCGTAAAGCAACTGACCAAAATTATATTGCAATAGTATTTCTTGCACTAAGATAGCAGTCAGTGTTGGCTTTTGTTTGTTTAGATGCCTTCAATGATTTTTCTTTCTTCTTATTTTAAAGAAGACGTCAAACCATGCTTACAAATAAATCAACAGACACTTCGCATTCTATTGTTCTACAGTCTCCAAAGAGAAGAAACTCAGTCTCGTCTCGAAGGGCCCGGTCTCGTTCTCGACTCGATTTTTAAACATCTTTAAAAAATATATTAAACAGGGTTTTTGACTCAATGTACAAAATGAAGGATACAATGAAATGTCTTCGTGTAGTGAACTTCTCTGTCTCTCTCTCTCTCTCTCTCTCTCTCTCTCTCTCTATCTCTCTCTTTGTGTGTGTGTCTGTGTTTGAGAGAGAGAGAGAGAGAGAGACAGAGAGTATGTAAGAGGAATTTAATTCTCCTAACCCTCTAAACTCGCCGCAACCGAATTGCGCACACTTTAGATCGAGAATTGCGCACAAATCTCACTGACCTGTTTTGCGCACAGATTTTGATCGAACGTTGCCACTTTGATAGCTTTAAAGTCTGTGCGCAAAACTGTTTTTTTCTTTAGACAAGAAGAGAGAGAGAAATTAGGTTAGGTTAGGTTAGAATAGTATACAACCGTGCCGTCAGCGTAAACCTCAATATCACTAGTTAATAACTCAATAGCCTCTGTAATATTTCGCGGACGAACAGGCGTGAACACACAAACAAACAGCACAACAATTTATTGGCCTTTAGAATGTATACACACATACATATTCATACATATATACATACACATATACACATACAGCACATATACATATCTAAAGGGGGAAACCTCCCGAAGTAGCCCGCCTCCACCCGCGTACTTTCGAGGGTATGCTCTCAATGTCCTGGTACCTTTAAATAAACCAGGACGTCAGTTTCCTGAATTTAAACGGTTCCCCCGCCTTTTTATCCTACTTCTTCTCATCTTTATTTTCATACATAAAATACAATTACAAAAAAATAAAATAAAATACATGGAGATTCTATACATAGCTACATTTAATAATTTTTTGTTTGTATTATTTTAATAGACCGTTCTGGTGACCGGAACAAGTCTTAAAGATTTTTGTAAATTTACTGTGCATTTGTATGATTGGTAGTTAATTAAATTTGTTAATAGTAATTGGTAGTTAATTAAATTTGTTAATAGTAGTTATGGATTAGTTTATGTTAGTTTATTGGTTAGTTTTAGTTATCGTATAGATAGTACTATAGGAAATGCTATGTACAGGAGGGACAACCATTCTGGTATCCAGAACTGTTTTAAGATTGAGGGGAGAGTATGATGGGGTGAGAGTTTAGATTGGGGTGAATGATTGCTTGGATTAGTCTGCACGGATGCAAGTTCCCTGTCTGGTTTCCAGATCAGGCTTTATTGTAGTGTGTGGGGAGAATTTGCTATTTGGAAGTTAAATGCACTGAAATACTGGGCTAGTTCATTAATTTAGTGGATGTCGATTCCTAATATACACTTACTGTAAGAGGTTTTGTAGTTCCTTATTTATCGCGCCGTTGTTTCATTTATGTGTTGAGGACACACGCCCGATAAGATACCGGCGTCAGCACTCCGTGTCAACTTGGTTATGCGACATGAAGCTGACTCTGCATTCCACGGGAGCGACAGTGGCCGTGCGAGGTTCAATGTCCGTGCAGACTGAGGCTGCTATGAGATCTCAGAATGAAATCACAGCCGCACAATTTAACGTGAATTAACGGGTACTAAGTTTTGATAGAATGCTAATTATGCGGAAACTGTAATTGTTAGATATGTAATAGATAAATAAATATGACATAAAAAACGCAAATAATTATAGACTTGATAATAATAATAATAATAAAAAATTTAAAAAGGAAAAAGATAAACAAACTTTTATATTAGATTATATTAATTAATAATAAGTATATAAATATATGTTCATGGTTTTTACTACACTTACATTGTTAAAAAATTAATTTTAATTTAATTTGTTTGTTCGAAATTTCCTTTTATATTAAGTCTCTTTGGTGCCTACTGGATTCCAGCAGATTCCAAGTCTAGCAATTTTCAAGTTAAATTTTTAAGAGTTTATGGCCCCTCATCTTGGATGTATTATTAAAGAAACTTTAGTCACGATTTAATGTGGGGTTCTGATATTACTTTTAAAGTTGTTGTTTTTGTTGTTTTTTTCGTTATTATGCTATTGTATTATTTTATCCCTAGAGATGGTTTTTAGGTCATTTTCATCTTCGACGACTTCTCTCCGGGCAACCTTCATGGCTCTCTCCAGGCTGATTGGACGGGGGTAACCCTCTCCTGGCGGCGGCTCCTCGTCTCCCAGTTGACACTCTGAAGTTTCTCCTTCGGGTTGAATCTTCCGGTGCCGACTCCTCTTCTTCCTGTGGTATCTGCTCCCGACGCGATTGTGACGGTCTCCGGGGAGGAGGTGTGGGGACTTGGTTTCGTATCCTGCTGCTTCTGCTACTCGATATTGGACACTAAATCTGCGAGGTCGCATAACTTATTTAAATGTTCGCTCCTTATCAGTTCGAAGATGTTGTTATTCGGCAGGTCTCTTCTGGCCAATATTATCTGTTCATCAGAGGCGGGGCAGGAAAAAACTCTATGTTCTGGCGTGTCTGTTTCCATCCGGCAGTCTCGGCATACGTCGGTTTCCCTTTTACCTATTTTTGTGAGGTAACTCCCGTATGGTCCGTGCCCTGTTAGAAGATGTATCAGCCCTCTGGATGGCGTGACGTCCCTGTTAAAAATGTTCTCCTGCGTGCAGGGGAGGAAGTTATACAGTCTTCTACCCTTCTCGCACTCGTCCCATTCTCGCTGCCAGTCTCGATGAATCTTCGCCTTGATCTCCTGGACAAACACACAAACAAACACAACAGAAGTGAGAACGTCATGAGAAAATTTTACATCTGACAACATCGCCTCATTTTTTTGTGCGCAATCCTGTACATTGTGACAGCTGGTCAACGGCTTATCAGATACCACTGATAAAACCGGAAAAGTGTGCGCAACCCGGCTGTAGCCTTTAAACTTATACGAAGTTTCTAAAGGGGTAAAAAAGGGTAAAGTTCTCTCGTGTTCAATACACCGATCCCTGAAGCTGCATATGAGATCTGAAGGCAAGACTCCATACATTCTCGATCTTGGCCATGGTGGAGTTAATCAAGGGCAGGAAGAATAGTTTTGTGTTCAGCCAGACGCTCCTTCCCACCGACCTTTCCCCGCGGCGAGGTGGAGAAAGAGAGGTCTGTGCGCTGGATGATCGTGGGAGGAGAAATCTTAGCATTACGCTTATGGTAATTAGCATTATGCTCTCTTGGGAATACAAAACCTCCGATACGTAGAAAACACATTAACTGATAGAGAACGCATGGAAGATTTCATTTGTCGTTGGAAATGTCGAACTCTCATTTGATTAGCCATAACTTAAAGTTCTTGCGTTTTTTATTCTACATAAGGAATGTGTAGAAATCTTATTTATCACAATTTTCAAACATCGTGTCCAGCTTAATCAACTTCAAAAATCGCTTCCACTTGCAACATGGGAAGAAATCATACTCTGCTGTATGTATAGTCGGGTCTCTTTTTAGTAGTAGTGTCATTCCGACGATATTGAAATAAATGCACACCTGATGGTCCCAGGGTCGGTTAAGGCGGGACAAGAAAAACTTACCCCGTGAGAACACGGACGCTGGTCTCCAGGTGATAATCAAGAATCATATCAATTGAACCAAGGTGTTCCTAGTATCAATAAACAGTGTTCATATTTTAATAGCAATTTGGCTTGTTTACGGTGCCTTCGGACGAGACATGAAGTACACAAAGTCGTCCAATGACTTTGTACTTTGATACAGATTCTTTGAGATCTCGCAATGAAAATTTCTTCTCCGACGATAGCCAGTTCATCTCGAGAGGAAACTACTTTCACTCCTCTAACTCTCATCAGAAAGAAAACATACACGTTTCGCTTTCTTCAGTGCATTTCTTTCACTTCTTCCTCACGTGATAAGAGAATGTCACTTTCTTCAGTGTCTCGTAGTTTTCAAGACTGTATACCGTCTGGCTTTGTGAACGGTGGTTGACGGTTTGACTTCACCACGTACAGTCACGAACACTTCTAGGTTGTAATGATGCCATTGATTGGAATGGAATCGTTACAACCCAGTTGTGTCCGTGACTGTACACTGTGTATATCTAATGAAATACTATACGCAGAAAAATTAAGACGCATAAAATAATTTTAAAAAAAACTAATGTGTAAGCAACCACAGTTTACAATTACGCATAGGCTGAATATTCAGTGGCGTGCGGTGACATTTTCCATTGGGGTAGCAGATCCTGAAAAATTAAGAAAACCAAGAATTCATTGCTTCTACATGGTACGTCATACTGAAAAAATGAGCACTCTACCTGATACTGTTTCCATAACATCTCTAAGGGAAAGATGAATGTCCTGGCGCAGTTGTTAATTTCTTCGAATTTCAGTTTGTCTGTTGTGAAACGTATTTAATGCAACAGACAACCGCGGATGATTGAAACAATTTTCGAGATTTTCACACATTGCAATATTCACAAATCCACTCTGGCACCACGTAGTTCTTTCAGTAGTAAATAGTAAAAAATGCCAACACTAAAGTTTTTGAAGCAAACATATATAAATTCACTAGCCTGAAAAACAGTAACTTTTCACCTCGCAAAGCACTTGAAAATAGTGTGACCGCGGCCAGCGAGTTTTACCAACTCTATTTGGGGGATGTGTCCATGTACATGTTAGCTGTCTTAATAGACCGAACGCTCTGAAACGTTTATCTTCACATAGAATAATATGTCATCCGTATGTCAGCAATCATATTTTTGTGTTTTTCCTGTGTTTTGAAACTTTACAGTTTATTTATGAATGTAACTTTTAACTAGCTTGGTGGATATGTTACATCGCTGACAGTATACAGTACACATGGACACTTAATCGTGCAGTTCGCAACACTGAGGACATCAGCAGACTAAACCGATGGAACTCTGGCGTTCTTTCAGCCCTTACCGATTGGAAAACAAAATTTCCTTCTATATAACGTATCCTTCTATTGGATCCTTCAAGTTCGCCTTTGATTTTTCTGGACATTGCTGGCGTTGCTGGCTACAGGCTGACCAGGGTGATGTTACGCAGATGTTTTGTCAACACACCACAAGAGAATGTTGATGGCCCCATACGTTTTTCAACAAAAATAGGTATCGTTCCTTTGACACAGAAAACATTTTTACAATGAAACTATCTGATCGAAAAGATAATTAAACGAGCTTTCAAAATATGTATAAAATATTAACATTTGTTAATTTCAAGGACGTACACACACATTTCTTACTTACCTTAAAATAATGACTACAACTAATCTGCTCGATCCCTGACACAATAATTGCCTTGTAATCAAGGAGTCCCGGATTCGATACCCGGTGAAGGCACATAGTGGTTCGGATTCCACTTTTTTTAAAAAAAAACTGTAGGTTCAGTCCCGCTTAGCCTTACTGTGTACAAAGTGTATTTAAAACACCAATTCAATCAATCAATTAAACCCTGACACAATAACTTACATAAAATGGCCGCTCTCAGCCCGAGACAGCTTGTTTTCTGCATAGTGCACCAGAGGGGGACTGGGTACATTGATGTAGTGCCATTTGTTAGCTGTGTTAAATACTAATATGATTTTCGTGAAATGGGCCACATTGGGAACTATGGCCACCTTTGGCTCACCTACCTTACAACTGAAATGAATGACGAAATAGATAAAGGGGCAATCATTGGCACCACGAGAAAATGTAGTTAACCCGCCACTGTGCACATACGCGTCAAAGTACGCAAATTCGCCCCAGTTACCCGATTCCGCTATACAAGAAAACAAATAGTGACGCGTCTCCGTCAAGGTCATCTGAGTCAACAAACATGTCGAGAGCCTTAACAATGACTTTCACATCTTAGACCTGAAGCAAGTGGTGGTCAGTTAAAACCTTTCTATCTTAATTGCAAGGAACACTCTCTGGGAAGAGATAGCTCAGTCAACGGTTTAGTAGGCAAATAAGATGATGTAAGTAAAGTTTTCATGCTGACGTCACCTCAGGAATAATATACAGGGTGTACCAAAAGTCCCATTACCCCCCCCCACCCCCTTTGAATTGTAGACAAACCTGCAAAATGTTATTTTAACAGCATGCGTATGATGAGAGGATGGTATACCATTAAATCAGACCAATGCCCACTATCAGATCTGGATTTCGAGGTGGCCATTTTAAGAGAATTTCTAAATGATATGTTCAGAGACAAACGGATTGGACCTTTAAAATCTGACATCTTGTGATAATGCGCTATGGGGGCATATCAAATAGAAAGTCGCCCATAATCGTTATCAGACAACTGAGGAACTTCCAAGAAGCTGTTCGCGGTGCGTTTGCTTCCTTCACGCCAGCCAATTACGGAGGATTTCACATCGCACCTGGAGGCGAATAATACTGTGCCATGAAAATGACGGGTGTGCACGCAGAATAAAAGGTGGCCATTGGTCTGATTTAATGCTATCCTTTCATCATACGCATGCTGTTAAAATAACATTTTGCAGGTTTGTCTACAATTCAAAGAGGGGGTAATGGGACTTTTGGTACACCCTGTATAGCTAGATTGGTCCCGTAATCGTATCGTAAGAGGGACGTTAAGATATGAACATGAACACCATAGGCGTCGCCAGAAATGTTTGTAGGGGTCAGACATAAAAAAATGAATAAATTAAAGTAAATAATAATGAGAAGAAACTATTATTATATTGTCCAGACTCTTCTACTTGATCCACCAGAGGACCGAATATTCAGCATAACTATTTTTATTTCATTCATTTTCTTTACATTTAATGCATCTAATACAGTGAAATATGCACTATTAAAAACTGACTAAGTTCACATGCTATTTACTCATATTCGAATTCTCATTTCGAAATGTTAACTGCTTTGGTAATCACGCAGCCAGTAGTGAGTGAGGTGGGAAATACTTTTTGTGGTACAATACCAGGGCAATGTTATAGTAAATATAGTACAAATATAAAGACGCTGATTGTAAAGTAATGGCTACATTCTGGTTGTCACTTTTCAACACTCAGTTTCATAAAAAAATATATACGAGATTTTGCATTCAGTTTTGACGAAATCATATGAAGAGTGAATGGTTATTCTATTTTGAAATTTTAGACGTGATGTTTAAGCTATGTGGTCTCACATTTCCAAGGGGATCGCCTTTCCCTTGCAACACCCATGCATGGTACCGAGACTTACTGAAACATTGAATCTTAAGCTTTTCTCATTCAAGATATACAAAAATTTTAGTCTCGTTCTCGTCTCGAGTTGCGAAATTGACTTTATTTAATTTGAGTTTATTTTACGTCGCTTTTCTTTCGCATTTGGGTAATCGCGACAATAGAGATGTATAGTAATAAGAAGACCTCTGATTTTTAGGTTGTAAAGAGTATGCTTTTGGATTCCTAAAATATGTTCTAAAATCCTAAAATAGGTCCTAAAAATCTTAAGTTAGGCTCGAAAAATCCTAAAGTAGGTTCAAAATAACTTAAAATAGTTCAAAATTCCTGAAAAATGCGGATTAGGTATAGTCACCGGCAATGAAAATGGGACACCTATATCCTGAAATACGCACTATCTTGCATAACGTTATGTGTATTGCCTAACCCTACGGCGATGGCAGAACTTACCATTGGAAATTTGTTATTAAAATCCACTCTTCGCCGTATTGTTAGGCAACAATCGTTTATCATGTTATCCACAGTCAAACTCCGCAATTTTGTCTGTGAGGATCATCTAATATGAGGAGAAAAATCTTTCAACAAAAACATAGTCAGTGGTGCAAACTTCAATGCTGAAATGTTAGTTTGCAAGGCGTGAATTCCACAAAGTACCGAAGTGACGCGGAAGTGAGTAAGACCACACAGATGAGACCACTTTGCATTGTACAGGTAACAGTGGCACCAGAGATTTTTCTTTGTTTAGAGCTTTGAAAAATCACCATGGACTTGAAGAAAGGGAAATCTACAGAGAGTAAGTTTCAAACACATTCGTCACTGAATTTTTTCGTGACCAAACAAGCAAATGCCTCTGTGTGACATAAAAATCCTGTAAAACCTTTAATATATAAAAACAAAAAAAAGGGGTTGATTTAGGCGCGTGAACCGAAAACAGGTTCTAACAAGCAAAATAGTTTTTTAGGCACTATAAAACTTCATCAGTTGTTGCGTTTTTAACGAAACGATAACATTTATTATTATTTATTACATACCTGTAAAGGAAAAAATAGGTTAAAAACCTAAAATCCGACGTCTAGTAATAAGATAAGGTGGATGATGAGACAAACACATATGGACGTCACAACATAACTCCCACAGAGGATTATCCTGGTTGTGGGACCTGGCGTCAGAGCTTTGTTAATCTGCAAAAATGCAGCTACGTGGAGGTGATGTTGACAATTGGGTGCCTTCAGCAAAGGTCATCCCTTACACTCCACAAGTCGAGAAATAAGAGACACATTAAAAAAATCTAATAACATAATAAGCTTTTGTACATTAAACCAAACACCTGTTTCAGACAACCATCTCACGGAAATAGCGGAATAAGTCTCACGCAAGCTAAATTTCCAGTATAAAAATTGTTTACCCTTTTTGCTTTTCAGGTTGGGCTAATACTAATAAGCGTGTACTCGAGTGTCTTGGGTGGAACTTACAGAGCTGCTAGACGATCGCTCTGGTGCCTCCAGCACTCTTGTGTACAGACAAGAAGGTCAAAAAGAGAATACATATCTACGGGTATTTCTGAGATTCAGTGGCGGCGATTGTGTTCCAAACCGGGGGGGGGGGGGGGCAAGGTGCCAAAACCGGGGGTGGGGGCAAATACAGTATACTTCCCTTTGTATATAAGGTTCAGCATAGTTCCTGGAAAAAGTGGCGAAAAGTGGGAGGGCAACTGCCCCATAGGCGCCGACTCCATGGGGCTTAGGGGGGCTCGAGCCCCTCCCCAATGTTAATGATGTGGGGGCAGAGCCCCCCCAAATAATTTTGCTTAAGAGGATCTAATGTATTATTTTGCTTCTCTTGTAAAGTTTACTCTGAATTGTGCCACATGAACTTAACTTTAAATACACATTTGAAATGTTCTAGACCATCAACTTTGGGGGGGTTGAGACCGCTAAACCATCAACTTTGGGGGGGCTATGACCGGAGACAGCAAAATACATGACTTATAACTATATACTAAGTATATAATTATTATTTAATATTATACATATATTAATCAGAGACATAATGAATTTAGCCAACGACTTGTTAAAGACTGTTTGGGAATCCCCTAAAAGAATGCAAATATTTAGGAATATTATTGATGTGAATGAGAAGGTTTGCCATACTGGACTGCGACCACTTTGCCCTCGTCGGTGGACGTTGAGAGCCTCCAGTATGCAACAGATCTTAAGAAACTATTAAAACCTTCCCAATTTTCTTGAGAAATTTTCTGAAGAAGATTCTACTGACGCAACATTAAAATGTGCTGGATATCTGGAGACAATGCTTCTCTTCAAGACATTTTCCTTTCTCTCCCTCTACTGCCATGTGATGGGTCCAATAGAAGAGGTAAACTGTAAGATTCAGTTTCCACGCATTGGTGCTACAAAAGTGGAATCAAAACTAAAATACTTGACTGACATCTTTCAAGAAAAGCGAATGTGTTTTGAGCAGTTCTGGCAGAAATGCACAGAGGGCAAACCCAGCCACGTTGATGAGTCAGAATTGCCCCGGCAACGTCACGTCTCTAAGAGACTTGAAAATCCTGATGCTGCCAAACATCACAAGTTCTACACTCCAAAATAGTATTATAAATCAATATACACTGATGTGTGTGACACAGCAAAATCATGTGTTAAACAAGGACATGAATCAACAGGACTACAAAAAGTAACAGCCGTAGAGAAAGAATGCATCTCAGCTGTGAACAGTTGCACAACAAACTTTGAGCAAACGCGAGAATTCTTTCGCCAAGATTTGGATGCCGATAGGCTCTCCTTACACATGTCCATGCTTGGTGATATCGCCAAACAGAAGAAAGTGGTTCTAACTACCATGCGTGACATAAGGAAGTTTCTTTTGGAAGACAGCACCCTCCAGGAGCCCAATTCATGATGGTCCTCCACACTGTGCCAGTGACGACAGCCACAGTCGAAAGGTCATTCAGTGCTATTCGCCGACTAAAGACATATTTGAGATCTACAATGGGACAGAAGAGACTATGCAGCTTAGCGATACTCCACATACATCAAACTGTGTTTGATAATTTGGACCTGAGACCGCTTGTTAATGAGTTCTTTAAAAAATTACCCACTGGGTCGAGCAACTTTTGCTTTATTTTTTAAATCATGTTCATATGTTTTTGTTGTGTATGTCAATTTATATCTTAGTGTACATGCTATTTTTTTTTTTTTGCAAAATTAAATTTAAAAAGTAAAATATTGTAGCAAGAACAAAAAAGTAAAACTATTTTCCTGCGATTTGTGTTAGCATTTATGTAAATAATTAAATAAACCTGTTAAATATTCGTTATTTTATGGGTTATTTGCAACCCATCACATGTCTGTTGCGGACATTAAAACACACCCATGCCCTCGCTGGGACTCGAAACCGAGACCTCTGGATCAAAGCGGATTGAGTCGACCACCCAACACGCTCGGCCACCGAGGCCGGCATGAAACTGTTAGGTTGGTCTCTTAATGTAAATACATACTTTTCAATAAAAATGTTAATTGTTATCTAAAAAACAAATGAGCAGACACAATAGACATAAAGAGACTTTGAAACATTTTCTAAACTTTTTTCATGTTACATTTCATTTGCATGAGGAATATAATAGCTGCTTAAAAACTGCTATACGAAGATGTAATTTTTATTTTTAAAAAATAGAGGGAGTGAGTCATTCATTTAATTATTTCAGTGATCAGAGCCCCCCCAATAATTTTGACAAGTCGGCGCCCCTGAACTGCCCCCTCGCCCTAACTAATCGCCGCCACTGCTAAGATTTAATTCCTTATGCGATTCTGCATAAAAGGAGGAAGGACATATTTATTCCATCTGTTTTCTTGCAGCTTCCTACATTTTTTTGATATTCTTTTTCCCTCCTTTTAACCACGTAAAATTACTCACAGCTTAAATCGCATTTTAATAGTGTCTTGGATGATAGACTTTGATTTTGATTTGATATATTTTATTTTACTTCGCGTTTTGTGCCTCTTCGCTATTTTGCGAAGATGGGGATGAGTGATGAAATGATGAAACTGATGAATGGATATTCACAAACAACCATGCCCGAGCGGGATTCGAACCCGGGACCCTTGGCGTCGCAGCGCGATGTGCTAACCACTCAGCTACAGGGTCCGCCTTGGATGATAGACATTTTACTAGTAGCTATAACATCACCTTACATAAGAATCGTAACAGTCAAGAAAAAGCTAGTCGTTTTGATTTTGATTTTCGTTATTTAGCGTTACTTTTCTGCCACTTTTGGCTGATCGCGACTATGAGGATAGGGATAAAATTTATGGAGGGACACTAACAAAGAATTCTGGATCCGTGACGTCGTAGTGCGCTGGGCAAACCATTCCTCCACGGCGGTCGGCCTCTATAAGATTAGGTAAATTATCTATCTGTCCTTCAGCTCGAGATATCATGTTACAGAAATATGAAACTTCATGGAAGCTCTGATATTTCCGTTCGGCTTCCTTGTCAAGAGACGCTCGCAAGGAAACGCAAGGGGAGAGGTCATGAATAAAACAACGTTGCCAGACATTCGGTTTTCATCGCGTGCGAGGTTATGTAAGGAACTAGGTCGTTCGATACTCGTTTTATTTTGGATCTACGAGGTATCCGCGAAAACTCAAAATATCGACCGATTCGCAATCAGATACCACCAAAGTCGAGTATAATTTTATCTCTCTTCCACTGTTTTGTACAGTCAACGGCATAGATAATTGTAGTCAATTTGTCCATAGCTATTTTATGCGAAGCAGATATTGTTCTCTCTCTCTCTCTCTCTCTCTCTCTCTCTCTCTCTCTCTCTCTCTCTCTCTCTCTCTCTCTCTCTCTCTCTCTCTCTCTCTCTCTCTCTCTCTCTCTCTCTGCTTACTGACGTTTTTATTTCAACGCATGATCATCACATTGTGGAAAACAGGCGAAATGAAAATGGTGATAGACAATTCGTCTACTGTTAGGTTTGCCGTTGCGTGTACGTACAGTCACCGGCAATAGAAATGGGACACCTAGATCCTGAAATGTTGACTTCCCTGCAAATATGTTCTGTGTTTTGCATGTAGGGAAGTCAGTATTTCAGGATCTAGGAGTCCCATTTTTATTGACGATGACTGTACATTGTGACATTTTTACCGTCTCTAACCAAGACGAAATGTCGAATTATTCTATTTAGTTTCAAGCACTTGAGATCCATTTTAAAAGTCCAAAGTTTATTTGTACGTTTGCTATTTAAAGTTGCTTTTCTAATACTGTAGGTATTTCTATACGATGAGGACGATTTTTGAAAGAGATGAAAGAAGAAATACAGTGGCCTTTTCTAGACTCAACCTAGAAATTTCGTAACTTAAATCGAAAGTTTCTTTCAAATATTTTCCAAAGATTTCTTTTCCAGAAACTGTCACTATATTTCAAATTCTGAAAAAGTGCATCACAAAAATTGCCGATATTTTGAATGTGTGCAGTGGGGCCCTACCTTCACGCCCTTCCATATACCTCCATATTCCATAAACCTTCAGACATGTTTCAACGTGCAGAGCGTACAGTATGATGCGTGTTTGTGTGTGTGTGTGCAGTGGAGACACATGTAACACGTTTCCACAGATGATAAAAAAGCAAGGATATGCAAAATGTTCTGAAAATTAATCCTTGTCTAAAATTCATAACCATAAGAGTTTCAAAGGTTAACATCCATCTGACTTCGATCTTTTATGTTGATCCTTATATTTCACTCTATGAACTACATATGTTTGGAAGATACAGCGCATCAGCAACAATTTTCCCCCATAGACACGGTAAAATACCTTTTATCCTAACTGTACTTTGCCCTGTTCGTTGATCGAACGTCACATTCCACCGGTATCAAAAACGAAAAACAAATCTGTTAAAAAAGGGAAGTTAATGAAAGATGATGACAAAGAATGCAGAGTGAAGGTAGGTCGGAAGGAAAGTGATACAGCAAGTTTCGAGTAACCAGACAAACAAAACAAGGGCGACGATTTTCTATGCTATTGTTTTTAGCTCCCAGTAAAAGACTTGGCAATATATTACATTTGCAACAGTTGATCGGAGTGTAGATACTCTTTTCCTAATAAAAGCAAGCACTGCTGTATTTTTACATCAGTTTACTTATTGTTTATTGTTATTTACACCTTCTACTTAAGATGCCCTCTCTCTCCCTGAGCCAATATGTTCTCGATTTTTATAGATAGCCCAGATCCAAGCGATGATCTATGAATTGCTATAGCGTTGTCATTGCGCTTATAATCATTCAGTTGCCACGAGACTTCCAAGAGGAAAGAACCACTCGAACTAGGTATACTAGACAGGACGTTTCACTGTTTCTTCTTCAAAAAAACAACTTTTGATCCATCCTTCATTTCTTGTCAACACTGGCAGGTATTACAATTTACATAATCAAAATTTCCGATCATTACACTATGTGAACGTTAGCGTTGAGTGGTTGACTAATGATCTCGTCACCTGAGGTACCAGGTTCTGACCTGGGCATACGCGCTTCCTCGTGTGTGTGTCTTCATCATCACATCTAACCCTCCATTCAAATAGGCAGAAGTGATAGAAAAGCGATACAAAATAAGAAAATTACATTATACTCAACGTGCAAATTTTCAACTATTTACTAAACTACACGCTTAGCACTGAACATGTACTCAATAGGAAATCTTCACGTTATTTCCAATCTTATAAACACCAAGTTCTCACACTTTCCTTTGCACTTTATTGCAATGTTTGAATTGATTCAAGGCGTAACTCATTTTCAATTGAGAACATATTTAGCATATAAGACAGCCCCTTATAGCGCATTGACACGTAAGGAAATGGCTGACGAATGACTTTGAGGTGTTAAGAGAAAGCGTACAATGGTAAAAGCTGTTCTTCTCCACAAGTGGGCATGAAGTGCATACAGCACAGCGAGGAAACTCTGTCATTTTCTGGCACCGGGCATTCGTCAAACAGACGAATTCCACCATGTTAATAAAAGTAAAAGCTAGTGTGGAGAAAAGTATTTTCTCATTCCACCATAGACATTGGATTTCGTTATATCCGAAAATAAATATTAACAAAGACTAAGCATTGTCTGTAAAAACGAAACTTCTCGCTGAATAAAGAACATTTGCACTTTCTCCTGGGAAAAAAAAGTAGAATTTGAGTATTCGGTTGTCTTTTAATAGCCTTCAACTTAAAGCCTGAGACGAGGTCGAATTTATACAACTATAGGTTGGTGGTTTTATCTGTACATCTTCCAGGAATAAAACATATACAGAAACTATTATAAAACATAGAGAAATGATTATTATTCTTTTAACTAAGTACATTTATCCACTTTGGTCCTTGCATTTACCCAGTCTCCAATTAACAAGTGTTGTTTTCAACAAGCTGTGTTTGATTAATTAGTTGTGTATAACCCATGTCAACACAAGCATATAAATGAACAGAAATCTAGAAACTAAGGTTAGAGAAAATATATTCACGAGAAATTAGACTATATAATGATAATAAGTAGAGTTGCATGCCTCTTAATAATATTATCTATAATTTCCTGAACACTTCCTAACAGTTTATTAGCCCTAATCACCGTCCGATCAAGTGCTTACTCAAGTCCTCTATTGTGTATTGCACTTTGTCATGAAGGCATATGGGAAGATGGTGGAGGTAGATTACTGCACATGCTCAATCTCTGTCATAGGGGACGTGATGTCATCTTTTCGGTACCACGCCGCTGCTACCTAAACCCTCCACATTTGCCAATACTCGTTGCTGAGATGCTTGGTAAGTCCCGGAGACGTTTATACAAGGACTATAAGGGGGAAATTACCATCTTAGAAAACTCACGTATACTGCTTGAACCAAGCGTTTGGCCAGACGTTTCTAATAGAAATAGGGAGTATAAATTTGAGAGGTACAATCCAAAATTTGCTGTGCGGTTGTGGACCTGCTACAAAGGTAAATACCCGGTTATCACTGATATGATCATTTTGAAAAATTGCAGATGCTATCAGTCCATGAGATTGTAAAGTCAAATACGTTGTACTGTTTGAGGTTGATTCTTACAATGTCAGTGTTGAGAGGACATAATGTCATTAAACATTACGCCGTCCCAAGGTATACGACAAAGCGGTGCCAAAACCCATGCTTAAGTTTTCGTCTTTGCCCCTTTAAGCAGCAGCCACATCACAAATAATGACATGATTAAAGGCACAAAAATGGCGGAGTAACAGATGATGAACGTATTCTCGGATTTGCTGAGTCACCACTGCGGGTTTTCTCGACATTCTGAGGAATATGGTACAAATACCGACTTTCATGGTAGTCTTTGGTGGACTAAAAACGGTTTTGTACTGGTGAAGTTCTACAAGAGCCTCGTGCCTTAGATATTCAATACTTGTCATATCTAATTCAATATCGTTTATACACTTAAGGGGTGCGTTTTCCAAACAACCACCCACCTTCATTAGGTTTAATGACATACGTTTATTTTAACAACTTGTGAATTTAATTACATTTACGATTAACACATATTTTTTTAGGATTTTAAAAAACCTGGTCCTTTAACGAAACAGTGAAGAGTTTATACCTTTTAAGATATAGTAAGTTACTTCGAATAATACGGAAAGAGGAAAAAAACATGTCGAAGTAAGATTGTATTTAAATCCCATTTCATTTCGTAGTTTCCTACAAATCCAAATGAAGATAACAAATATTTGTAAAAAAAATCCTGTTATTTCATCAACAAAATAGAATTTTTCTATTTTATTTCGTTATTTTATGTCGCTTTAAAAGCGATTGTTACCATCATTGATGAAATATATGTACAATGACTAGATTGCATAAGTTCAAGCAATAGAATCCTAATTTTCCCTTTTTAAGGATTTTTTTCACTATAAATGCAAATTGATGTTATTTTACGTCACACTAAAATTTCCTCAGTTCAACAGGCCTACCTCGATGAACTTGAACTTGAAATGGTTGAATGTTTGCACTTTGAAGCAAGTCAGCAGTGAAGCTTCGGAAGGGACTTCCCGCCTCACAATAGCTCGAGCAGAGTAGGACATAAGGATACTTGTGCGACATACTTTTCTTCGGTTTCTTCCTCTTCAACTCTTCTATTTGCAGGCGAGTGCAAGCTTTACTGCACAGCGACGGTTTTATTTGCCTTTGCCTGGCGTCTTGAAGATCCCGCAAGTAATCGCCCTCGCCATCTGCCACTCTGGAGTCAGCATCCTGATCATCTTGAAGGTTGCACGAAGAGAATATTTGCTTAAGGTAGTTCGATTCTAAGAAGGCGTAACCTGTAACGAAACTGCACGCCTCTGAGTGTGGCGGAACTTTTGAGATTTCACGACACGACGCCAGGAATCCTGGGTTCAAATCCTCGCCCAAGAATGAATGCCATGGGCTTCCCGATAGCACAGCGGTAAAGTCGTGGGATTGCAATCAAGGAGCTCCGGGTTCAATACCTATTGGATGCAAATAGTGGTTCGCATCGCACTTTAAACTGTAGGTCCAGTCCCTATTAGCCTTTCTGTGGACTTAAAATCCAAATGAGAGTCTCATAGTCCTATCATCTACTCCATTAGGTTTACGTTTATCCTAATGAACCTAGTTCACAGCTTTCCTAGTGACATGATTCAAACACGTGTTCTCTGATTTATCAGCCAGGTTAAGACAGCGTTAGCGTCGAACGTTTCGAGCGCATGCATTCTTGTCATAATCAGCAATGTAAAATAATTATACAACAGAAATTGTTGTGACGAAACTGAAGGTTATTCTTGTACGCTTCATTAAAAATGACATGAGCTAGATTTTTAAAACACACACACAATTTCACGTTTTCTAACATCGTTAAGAAGTTCGACCCTTTAGAATAGGAGTGAAGTTAAACAAGTACAAATAAAACTGTTTAATACTACAACTTTCAAATTTTGAGCACAATATTTTGCTACAAGCGTCAAATAATTGTGAGTTTAGCAGTGGCGTACCCACGAGATATTGGTGGGGGAAATGAATTTCCTCTTTTTGGCTTAGCCTACCCAATGACATAGTGTAATGAAGGGGGGTGATGAGTTCGATTCTCGGTGTAGTACAGTACTGACCTAACTTAAACTGTATATGTTCTGTTGAAATTAACCTATATGAGCATAGAGTGGATTTAAAACAACATTTGACCTTACTTCTAACTTTGTGGCCCACTTTTATTTCTTAAAAACTTCAGAATATGGGTGCTCCCGTGTGTTCGTTTTTTCATCAGTTTCATGTAATTAACGTTCATCCTCAACGTAAACACGCAAAATAACCAAATATAACCTTAACAGTGTTTTGCGTGCAAAGTATTTAATCAATTATACTGCACAAATTCTGCATGACTCGCACCATGCGTTACTAAAAATATATTTATTATTTGATTATGAGACTTGCATCAAGGCTTACATTGATTACAAAATGGCTAGCAACAATTCAGTGTGGTTATTTATCCAAAATACAAAAATACTAATATACTGTATTTCTGGCCTGGTACTTGAGCTTTGTTTAAATACCTGCACGCTACAAGCACTCAGGCAAGTCAATAATCAATATTTCCTGGCCTTGGAACTACTAAAGGTGGAGAGAAGTACAGGGGTAAGCTTCAATAAATTATCGTAAGTTTATACGAATCCACAATCTAGTGATATTTTAGGTGTGAAATGTACACAAATATATAAAATGAAACTAACTAACATTATTTTTGCAATGCATTCTATCTTTTTCTGTAATCTGCATGTGGGTTTCTAAAGTAACATAAAGCCTTTTTATAATATATTATAGCCTATTTTTATATCAAGCAACCATTTTATTAAAAAGTATGCATATTTCAGAAGTAAAAATGATAGTTTGGCAGTGTCTGATTTAAGGCCTGCAAAAAAATCGTCTAAGCAACAACACAGGTAAGTTAAACAAGAAATACCGAAACGTGGATCTTGACCGGAAATCAAATCTGAGATCTCTTGATTGCAGGACACACGAGAATCGAGGTGATACAGTCAATTCAAAGATACGTGTACCGAAATGTCTATCGCCAAATTATTAGAGTTTGTTTCGAGCAATTTTAGATTCAAGAATTGAAGAAAAACGACCAACAAAGCAGAAGCAGAAGATACCAACAGTAAAAAACCATTACGCGTAGATTAATAGCGGACAATTTACGTGCATGTATCTGTGAACTATGCCAACTTTAATAAACAGTATGTGTTTTTCAATAAAGTATTGATAGAAATTCGTACCAGTTTTAGATTAACAAAAACAAATCAATAAAATAAACATCGCTGTATTTTGGGTCCAACGATCATCAAAAAGTTTAGCCCGTGTCAGTGATTTTCGCTGCATGAAATCTAGGTCAGATCTTGATGTTTATTTTTGCGATGTGTTAGTTCCTTCTAAGAATCCACGTATAAGCCTAAGAACCTACAATCGAATGGCTTGTCAGAAAATATTTAATAACACGTTTAGACAAACGAGAGTCTCATCATCGTGGGTAAACTGTATGTAAATCGAATATCTTGGTACTTCTTGGAAAAGAAGGTACGTGCTGTGCAAAGTACAGGCACTTTTGTCGTTCATTGCTAGGTCAAGTGACGTCACCGCGTCTGTCGCCCCAGTTAACCATCACAGCGCCATTGGACGGTGGACCACTTGCTACACGGATTTCCTTGCCTCTTCCCTGTGCGTGACTTCAATATTACCTTCCAGAACGGAGAGGATTATTTACTGTCCTAAACGTCTAATGACGTGATAGATCGCCGTGAGAATCACAGCTCCATTTGGCTCCGCGTCGTCCTGTTTTTACGAGATGAATGGGTCTTATATTCAAAAGTCACACTTCCTTCTTCACACAAGCGTATGCTTTCGGCAAAACCTGGTACTAATTTGTATTTGTATTTAGCCTATTTGCATTTTCCTTGTGCGAGCTGTACGCTGTACGCACTACATAAATTTTACTTTACACACACTTTCTCTTTCCTTACAGTCATGTGTTAATATTGTACACTCTTTACGTTAATATACAGATACTCTTAGTAGTTGATCAGATATAAGAAAATTAGACATAATAAGAATAGTTTAGCAATCCAAATCTTCCACATGCAAATAAAGTTATGTGTCTGGTTCGTTTGGTCTCCACTCTCTATATACCTCTATTCCAATCTTTCACTTCCCACACAAACTCCCTCCTTTGCACTATTTCTCGGGCACACTTCAATTCTCCCCATTTCGTTATGTGATAAGGGGTGTTTACACTTTACGTTACACTATAAAGATGCCTCGGTTTGAGCATGATCACTCATTTCGCTGTCTTCTCTAATAGCTTTCCCCCGCCGTTCTCTTATTTCCCCCAGGTATTTCCCCACTTGTTGTCCCGCTTCTTTTGTTTTTATTATATCGTTTACCACTTCTATCACCTCCCTCCCTGTTAAGTTTTTCAGAACCTTGTCCATTAGGTCACGTGTAGAAGGGCAGTTCAGGAGGATATGCTCGTCCGTCTCCTCTCCATCGCACAAACAACATATCGTTCCCCTTCTTCGCTTCTCTTCCTTAATTGTTTCCATCCACCTAGTCTGAACCATGCCAGCGCGCCTCTTTCATTTTTTTCCCACAACATTAATATACTTCGCTTTCTCCCATTCTCTTACTCTAAGCTGTTCCCTGATTGAGGTCTTTGTTTGGCATTCTGCTGTTATTTCTTGTCTGTCTATGTCCAGTAATCTGTCTCTGATTTGGTACCCCCTCTTCCTCCCTCTTCCCATACCCAACCCATTCCTCTATTGTATAAGAGATTCTTCACTTCCCAACCCCAGTTGTGAACATTTTTCTCCCTTATCTGAATTTCTAGGCATTGTCCCCTCAGCGTAGTTTGGCCCTCTAGTGATAATCGCATCCAATATTTAACAACCCTCATCTGTGCTTGTACCGTGTCTCTGTTCAAGCCCAATTTCTTTATGATCCCACAGTTGGCCGTACATCTGCTTACGCCCATTACCCTCTGTGTCCCGGTTATTGTGTTGTCCCCCTTTAACCCCCAAAGTTCTACACCATAATTTAATGTTCCTAATATTATTGATGAATAAATGTTTTGAATGACCGGGAAAGGCACTTGAGGTGCCTTATTTATTGTCCTTCTTATGACTTGTTCTATTGCATATTTTGTGTTAGTCTTTCTTGCTGTTATGTGGTGCACCCAGCTTCCTGTCATGGAAAGTGTTGCCCCCAGGTACGTGAAGTTTTTAACCCGCTCCATGTTTCCTGTCCGCTAAACATACAGTATAGCCTTTTTTTAAAGCCATAATGTTTTGATTTTTTTAATGTTTACTTTCATTTTATATTTGTTGCATTTCTCGTATATATTATCTATGCCCCTTTGTAAACCCTCTATTGTTTCGGACAAGATGACTATGTCGTCTGCATATATGGGATTGAATCCTGGTCCACTTTAATTTCATGTGCTACCCAATCTATGAACAGTGAGAATAGGACTGGTGACAAGATGCATCCTTGTTTGAGTCCCCTAAGCGAAGTGCTAAGACTTGATTTCCTTCGCATCTTACTCCGAATTCTACCCTCGCATATATCGCTTGTAGTGCTCTGATCATGCGCGCCGACATTCCCTTCTCTTGCAATTTCCTCCACAGAATGTCCCTATAAACTTTGTCGAATCCTTTTTCGAAATCTATGAAACATGCGTATAATTTCCCCCGCTTCCGTTTTATTTTGCTCTGTACGAGTGTTTGTAGTATGAATATATTGTCTACCGCGCTGCGCCCTTTCCTGAAGCCCGCTTGTAATGGTGCGATTTTGTCGAATATTTCTGCCCATTTCTGAATCCTGCGGTTTAAGATATGTGTGTAAATTTTACTCCATATAGGTAATAAAGAAATGCCCCTGAAATTGTTTCCATCGTTTCTGCCCCCTTTCCCTTTATATATAGTACAGATTATCGAACTTGCCCGATCCTTAGGGAAGTACCCCTCTTTAAAAAGCTTGTCCATTAACTTGCTTTGTGCTTCCACCATATAAATATCTGTTTCGCTGGCTTTGAAAAATTCTGCCCCAATAGAGTCAAGTCCTGCCGATTTCCCCTTTTTCAGTTTCCTTATCGCTATTTTTATCTCATCGATCCCTATATCTTCGTCGAGTATCTGAACGAAATCCCCTAAAAAGTATCTTTCCCGCGTGACTTGTAAGCATGGTGGCCCCCCTCCTCCCCGACGACACGGCGACAATGTGCTTCCCACATGTAGGGTTCAATATGCGCTCAGATGCTCTTTTGGCCCCGTAATTTACGTAATATGCCCCACAATGCGGTATTCTTTTTTTCTGCTACGGACTTTTTTATATCTTCGAAATTTCCCTGTTGCCATTTCTCCTTCTACTCGATATATAGTTATTTCTGGTTTTAATGGTATTTACATATCTATACACCTTTAACGCGTGATCTAGTTTCTTTTCCATCTCTTTGCACTTCCCGTTGTACCACCCTGTCTTTACAGACCTGCCCCCCCCCCCCCCTCCCTTTGCCATGATTCTTCCTGCACGTTCAAATATATGATAGCCTGCTGGACAGCTTCGTCTATATTGGATTCGTCTAAGGCTGCGTACATGCGTTCACGTATCATTTTTGTTATGTCATCCTTCATAAATCCCGCGTATCTTTCCTCCCCCTCCTTTGTCCATATGTATTTACGTAGGAGTGCGACAGTGCCAGATCTCGTTAAGGGGGTGGATCTCGTCACTTGGCGGGTGCGAATCGGGAGGTACGACCTCGGGGGAGGAAAGAGGAAGTTGGAAGAAAAGGAACCCGATATAAACTGCTTCTGCGCTTATGGAGTGGTGGTGTTTGTCGTATACCGACTTGCAAAAAGATAAACCATTTCTTAACAGCCTGCAAAGAGAGGGAATATATCAATTCTAGCAAAAACAAATTGGTTTCTAGCACAAACATTATGCATAACACACGTGTTAATGAAAGATCTATCAATGTTCTAGCTCATTCAAAACCTAAGATTGTGCCTATGGGCGTATGTAAGGGGGTAGTTCAACGGGTCCAACCCCCGCCCCCTTATGGTTCAATAAAATTACTAGATTGCCTGTTCTATCCACTTGTTCATAAAAATTTCTTCGGACTAAATTCGAGACGTATAGGACGGGATACGGATGGGAAGGAAATTACGTAATTTCATACACTAGATGGGACTGCAGACAAATTGTCTGCAATTTCTTGATAGTTTCGGCATTTCTGCGATAAGAAACTGCATTGGGACTGCCAAATCAGTTATATTCTTTTACTTCGAGTTTTCTTAAAGGAATTTTGTTTTTAAGAACGCAGTGGAAGAAAACCAGGGAAACACCGTAACATTCTCAAGTTGTTTGACACAAGATGAACGGAAAGGCATCAATACTAAGTAGCGTAACTTGTGGAATTGTATTCACTAACTATAGAAACTACGGACCTTATAATTTACTAGTACAGTAGAAAAGAAATATTTCAGCAAGCTCTTCAGTTTCTTCACCGTGTGACCTGTGGGCAGTTTGAAACATCTTCACTTGTTCTAACCAAATTATTTTCATGCAGTGCAAGATTATGTTGGGTACCTCAAAAGGGGTACTGTGAACATGTCAGTATTCTAAACGGGATATTTAAAAAAAAAATGCCCCCCTAATCATGGACGTTAGCAGATTTTTTCCACGGAGGGACAAACAGGTATTTTTCCATGGCGCATATTACCCCGATAATAGTGTTGCTCCCTCAAAAAACACTCCTTGATTTTGAAATTATCGCATTACCGCATCCCCATTATAATAATTAATGTAAATTACTGTAACTGAAATCAAACTATACTTATGAAATATATTCGTTTTCTAAGGGGGAAGTGTGATCATTCTTGTCCACCTTCCAGATGTTCATTCCCCTAGAAATGTAGTGTAGAGGAATCTTATTGCCGTTATTAAACGATATTATATTTTCAAGCTGATGAAAGTTCAAAGCAACTACGGGGTAAGAGGGTGCAGTGGACGGAAATCAATTCGGGATTGGGGGGGACTAAAGGACACTCAAGGTGGTATTAGTTTTTACGTCTTTCTTGCATTTCTTCCAGGCGGCCAAGAGAACCTGCAGTGGGACACAGAGGGGTAATTGCCCACTCAATTTAAATTTTACCGGGAGTTGGCCCTCGCCGCCAAACAATCTAAATGAAAAAATGTAAAGAGAATGCCATGGCGCCCCATAATTTTATTTGTGCCCTATTAAATCAATATAGTTTTCAGTTTGCAAAAATTTCCATCAGAATTTTTTCTTGCTCTCTTTGTTCGCATTTTCCTTCTTTTCTGTACTGCATTATAAATTACAAGAAAGAGAAAGAGAGAGAAATAATAACAACTAAGAACTTCAGACTGTTGCTGCTAAACAGTTTTGTCTTAAATGCAGGAACAATTGTTCGGGAGGCAGCCCCCGTGGCGGAGTGGTTAGCACATCGTGCTACGACGCCAGGGGTACCGGGTTCGAATCCTGGCCTGGGCATGTATGTTTGTGAGTGTCCATTTATCAATTTCATCATATCATCACTCATCTCCATCTTCGCAAAGCAGCCAAAAGTGGCACAAAAAGCGAAGTAAAATAAAACAAATCAATCAATTGTTCGGAGGTAAAGGTGCGCGCACATTTCAGCGACAATTTATATCATTTTTTCTGTTGATTTGTTATGGGGAGGATGAATTGATTATGTAATGTATTTAAATAATATGTATAATATTATATACACACACACCCTCAATGCAATAAAACTAAAAGAGGTTTTTCTTTCCAGACTGAACTTTCATCAAGGCTTTTGTCCCCTCCCCTCTAATCAGACATCGCCAATGTCAATGACATACTTCGAAATACATTTCTGTTTCTTTGGCAGACTACCAATAGTACGAAGGAGGGAAATAGGCACCAGAAATAGTTGCAGAATACACAATTACATTCCTGAAGATCGCAGTAATCAAAATCAACTTGAAGTATTTTTATACTAAACAGTTTAGCAAGATTGGAATATACGTGGAGTGAATGTATTTTGATAATTGAAGACTAGAATTGGTAAACGCTGTAAGTGCCACAATAATTCAAACACCGTTTTCCACGTTAAACTGTGAAATGTGCCATGCTTTATAATGTGATAAACGTGAAAAGTGGCTGGTACCCCTCTAAGTAGTTCAAAGGGCGTGTAAAGAGGTCACTAGTGTGAACGTTCTTACGGGCTGATGTGCGGAACGATGCGATTTCCCAACACTTTCGAATTTGGCACTTACAACGTTTACCAATTTTAGTCCTCAATTCGTCCTCTGAAAAAAAAAACATTGGTAAAATAATTCAGTGTAATCCACCAACTAATGTCGGCGAATTGAAATCATTTCTCGGTATGGTCACGTATTACGCTTCGTAAGGGACGAAAAAAGGACATCCACCAGAAGGAAATTCGGGATCAACGCTTTAGGGAAGGAAGACGCAGCGAGGGGGGGAGATTCAGCGCCCCCGTCTAGAAGCAGGTAGAAGGGGGTGTGGTGGGCTACAGATGTGAAGATGGAGACCGCCGGAGGATGAAGAGGCCGGCTAATTTTGGACACTACCAAGCTGCAGGTGATGGAACTTTCTTTTACTCCAAAATGCGGAAAGCTCGGGCAACGACCCCAGGTTGCGTATACTAACCTGGAATGTCGAGGAGCTGGAGAAGAGGGTGCCTGACGAGAGCTTTATGGAATTTGTCCAGCAATTTGACATTCAGTGTTATACGGAAACTTCTGGAAGTTCTAATTGTGTTCCAGAGTTGCCCTGGTACTAATTGAAAGTGTAAGCGGGCTTATTCTCTTCACTAAACTTTTCTACAAACACAAAACCTGCGCCTCCAAGCAGTGTGTACTTAACTGTTTTCCTGGAATCAATATTTATGATGCTGGAGATGGAAAAGTAGGATGCATATTGCAACTAGAACTAACATGCAGTAACATTAACATTCGGGCAAGGTACGTACATTTCCTGCATTCACGATATTTCGAATTTACCGTATTTGCCGACCCTTTTTGTACACATATTTTTAGGAAAAAGCTCTATCACTGAATATTATAATTAGAGTGACCAGACATACTCTCTTTAAGAGTATTATACTCTTTCAGAGATTCATATACTCTATACTCTTTTCAAAAGGCAAAAATTCCCAAATATACTCTTTTCCTTGCTATTTAATTTCATTCATTACTTTACGCTTAAATATGCGTTAAAATCCACAGAACGGAAAACGTCAAGATGTCAACAAACTGAGGTATTTACTCCTTGACTCAAGAATTTCCTATGAACAATTCAAGTAATTTTCGTATTAAGTCAAACAGCAAAACATATTTCAAATTCATTGGAATTTAATGATAATGATATTTTTGACACTTTCTGTTCAATTTCAAAAGCCATTAAAAATCATCTTTAAGATTGGGGGGAAAGAAAAGAAACAATGATGGGTAAGTGGAGGTCAGTACAGGCTGGGTCAAATTTAAAAGTGATTGTGCCTCTTATAAAATTCTTGTTTACTCTGCCTGGTACAAATGTTGATTGTGAAAGACTCTTCAGTGTTATTAAAACTTATTGGCGAGAGGAAAAAAGTACACTCCTAGTATCAACACTCGAACAAGTATTGAAAGTGAAATTCAATGTGGCCATGACCTGTGAAGAGTTTAGACTGGCAATAAAGGACGATTTAAACATACTCACGAAAGCAAAATCATCCCAGAAGTATGAATGATGGTGCCCATTGGTGAGAAGTATTTGTAATTAGCTAATTACATTAGACCCATAAATAATTTGAATCTGTAGAGTGTAGGCCTATTTTATAGGGTCTATAATAGAAGCAATAACAAATAACCACCCTTATTTTCGTTTTCTTTTTATGTTTCGTGCATGCGCACCTTCAACCTATAGACTATACTCTTTTTGGTCAACAAATATCTGGTCACCCTATTATAATAATTTACATCAATTCAAATATAAAGTAATATATAGGTCTACTTTCAACAAATGACTTACGTAATCTAACTAGAAAATAATACATTTTAATCTTCTTTGTCAAAAGCCAGACATTCATCTCCAGAGCTAACGACAAATGGGCATTTCCACTACTTTTTTTAAAGATCATTTTTAAAATCTATACCATCAACAAATAAGTCCTGCAATTTTCCACGTTCATGTGCGTTCATTTTTAGGTAGAAAATTGACTTTAAAATTAACGAGCCGAGCGTTGCGCACAAACACACCTGCGCCATGTTGTGACGTAGTGGTTCGGCTCGTCCAGTCGTTTGCACTTTGTGTCGGCTGCATTTGGTATTAGGGCGCGTCTGTGTCTGCTATGAGATAAATGATTGGAAAAGAAACGTGATTACTAGAATAGGAAGTGATCTTTACCACTAAGGAAATATTCTGTCAGTGCTTTACAACAGTTTTCTCCGTCGAGTTAACATTACAAATAAGATTTTACTGTTGCCTTGCGCAGAAACAACAAGTTTCCATGTTGTGGGTTACAAGAGCCGAGCCGCCAGAATTTTGTAATTGGTCAGTGTTGTTGATATCAAAATGGATAATAAAGAATTATAAGTGGTGCATTTTAACGTTATGCACAAATATGAGTACCAGATGCCTCAAATGAAAAGACGACTTGGTGGGGTGCGATTTGCGAGGCCACATGAATGATATAATTGATGAGCTGCAAGAACAATGAACTTGGTCTGTAAATTTATGTAAAATTACAAATTACTAAAAAAAATACTGTTCTATTTAATTATAATGTCGTGCATTACCATAGGCGTAGCCAGAAAGTTTTGTACGAGGTAGAGGGTTCAGGCTCTGATAAAACTCAAAACAATAGAAATACGTAATAAACATAATAATGGTTATGATTGTCATTGTAGAACAATATTATAAACAAATAAAAAAAAAACAGTTTTATAACTAACTAACTAACTCTCTAGCCTTCTTAAACCCGAAGGTTCATGGCTGCAGCAACACAGGCCTTCCATCTTTCCCTATCTTGAGAAAGTTCTATATACTCTTTTCCATCCCTACCGATTTCCCTTAGGTCCATCTCAACATTGTCCCTCCATCTTCGTCTTGGCCTTCCTACAGGTCTCTTACCACCAGGTTTCCCAACAAGAATCCTGTAAACTTCTCTTTCCTCTCCCATTCGTGCCACATGGCCTGCCCACCTAAGTCTTCTTGATTTAATAATATCTGGACATGTAGTTCTAAATTGTGTAACCTTCTCCACTCACCTGTCTCCTCATCCCTTTTAGGTCGAAATATTTTCCTAAGGTTCTTATTTTCAAATACTCTCAATTTATGTTCCTCTTTCAATGTAAGGGACCAAGTTTCACATCCATATAATACTACAGGCAAAATTACTGTTTTGTATATTTTAACTTTTAGTTTCTTAGATATTAAACGAGAAGACAAAAGTTTATGAAGAGAGAAGTAACATGCATTTCCTGAATTAAGCCTACTTTTTATTTCCTCTTTAATATAATTTTCATTTGTTAATATTACTCCTAAGTATTTGAATTTGGAAACTGGTTCAAACGAGTTGTTATCAATAATTAGATTTTGATTATTACCTAACACTTGGTTTCGGCCTGTAATCATATATTTAGTTTTATCTTTGTTAACTTCCAAACCTATCTCTTTAGCAGTTTTGAAAAATATTTTAGCATTATTCTTAATTGTATTCACATCATCCCCCAATAAGTCTACATCATCTGCATATGCTAACATCTGAGTCACATCATTTAATTTTAGTCCTTCGTTAGTTTCTTTTACCTTCCTAACAGCATATTCTAAGGCAAAATTAAAGAGCAATGGAGATAATGCATCTCCTTGTTTTAACCCATCATGAATTGTAAATTTGTCAGACATATTAATACCTACACGAATTTTACTTTCTGTTTCACTGGTGCATATTTTTATCATACTAACAAGCTTCTTAGGTATTCCAAACTCGACTAATATATTATATAATTTCTCTCTTTTGACCGAATCATATGCTTTTTTGAAATCAATGAATAGTTGATGGACATTTTGATTATATTCCCACTTTTTTTCAAGTGTCTGTCTGATGTGAAAAATTTGATCTGTAGTTGATCTGTTACGTTTAAATCCACATTGATAATCACCTATAATTTCATTAGCATATGGGGTTAGTCTTGTTAAAATAATGTTAGATAATATTTTATATGTTGTTGAGAGTAGAGAAATTCCACGGTAATTATTGCAGTTCATTTTATCACCTTTTTTAAACACAGGAACAATTATGGATTCTTTCCACTGTTGAGGGATTTCTTCTTTATTCCATATTAAACAAATTAATTTATGAATTTGACATATTAATGAATTTCCACCATATTTAATTAACTCAGCTGGTATTAAATCAATGCCAGGTGCTTTGTTATTTTTTAGCCTTTTAATAGCATCTTTAACTTCAGTCAAGTTAGGTTCTGGAACTAAAGGTTCTGCTGTGTGGACTTCATTCAAAAATTGCCGGAAACCCTCAGGAAATACCAATGATGCATATATACAAATAGGCTAATTAAACATTACGAACATCACTTTTGAAGATAAGCGCTTCAGCTTATCAGTTTTATTCCTATAATAATTTTATTACATTCTTCCTTCGGGAGGCTGTTCTATTCGGTCCACCAGATGAGCAAATATGCAGCACAAAGGTTTTTTTTATATTATTTTTTCACATTTCAATACAGCTTATTATACTGAAATGTATAATACTATATTTTGTTATTTTCACTCTCACGCCTTGTTACAAAAAATAATTTAAGTTAGGGGTAAATTTTGGTCATAACGTTTGTGTTGTGCGACCTCCCACACAAAAAAAATATATTTTTTGGAATTTTGAAAACTGTAGATCCATTTATTCTTTCATATAAATGGTAAAATATGGTTCCTGCATTTTACACTTAACTTTTTCCATCTCACACATTTTTTACTTTGGTTTTCTGTTGGAATCATGGGCCTAGGAAAGGAGGGGGGGGGGGTTCGAATGGGTCCGTCGACCCCCTTGGAAATTGACATCGTTCATTTCCAGTTACAAAAAAGCAGAAAACTTGTTATTTTTATTCATAATCTTTATGTATTGTCAATAATAACAGAAATTGAGTCAATTTAGTTAGTATTCGAACAGAATAGCGACCGAACCGTGTTAAAATGAATAATGTAAAATACAGGAACCAGGTTGTATTTCTATGTTCTACCATTTAATCCAAGAAATAAATGGTTCCACAGTTTTCAAAATTCCAAAAATTTTAATTTTAGGTATGAGGTCACAACATAAACCTTGTGAGTAAAACTTTTGCCTTTTCGCGAAAGGTATGCAAAAGTTAATAACATTACAATGACTGTGAATGAAATATGAAAAAAAATGTGTGAAATGAAATTTGTACTAGATATTCACTCACCTGTTGAATCGAGTAGTGGATTCTCCCCGTTTAAGTAATAATAATAATAAAAATTGGAATAAAATTGGTTTATTTTTATTACAGTTTAATATTTATCATTGTATAAAAACAATTTTATTTTTTATCAATATATATTAATGTTATTACTTCTACTATTCAAGTTTTATCATTTTCCCGAGTTCCTGCAAAATATTCTGGCAATGCCCATGGTTGGAATAATGCCTAAATGAAATTAATTTATTATTATTATTAACAATAAAAATAACATACTTTCTGTTTTTTGTAACTTGAAATGAACGATGCCAACTTCTAGGAGCTGGTCAACGGATCGGGCCCCTCCCAGCGCTCATATGCATTACATACATTTTCGGCTGCGCAAGAAAATAGAAAAAAAACCGCTGGTTTGTACCGTCGTGCAAAGACACTGTAACATTTTTCTCCAGGTAAACTTATGGCACTGCAGTAATATCACCACTACTAACAATAATAACAGAAGATTAGGAATGATTGCTACTGAGAAAAGTCTTGCAACAGAATAATATTGAATGATGCTGTCGATAAGTAAAACGTGAAATTTCCCTTGCAAAACGTAACTCGCTGCTTTCCCTCCTCTGATTTCTACTCCAATATAATTTCGGCAAAACATGAACCTACCGTGAATGCACATGTTAGATTACCGGAATTGGTTTTCGTATATCTTTCGCCTGTCATAATATAAAATTTCATTACGAAAATCACAGAGAATCTTCAGCGTTCAACGTTACAAGCACGAGGAGCAGCACCTTCTTGCAGAGCGCGAAGCAGACGACCGATTTCACTGCCGAACGAGAACGTCATAACTGCAATGTCCAATCAGAGGCCGTTTCGTTTTCGTGACGTTTTTAGTCAATCTGGTACAACTTCTAAGGTCAATTTTTCGCAAACTATGTCAAATTAACACAAACTATTTTGCACAACGTTAATATAAAATGAATGGCATGCAGTGATACAGTTAAAATCATATTTTAGTTTAGAGTGGAAATGTCCATTGTCTTCTGTACCATCCAATGCATTACTAATGCCACACTTCATGACTGATTTAACCACTGTCTTAGTTTTCACAGAATCCCACGAGATAATTCCCAGAAATGAAGGTAATCAAAAACTGAGTATCGGTGTATAAGACGCACCTTCTTTTTCAGCGTGGTGGCGGACAATTTCCTTGTTAATACTTACGCACTGCCTCTCTATACAGGGAAGTCGAACAAATTTTAAATACGTGCAAGAGTACTATGAGCGACATAATAAAATGTTATGAAAATGAAAATACTATAGATTCCATACGTCAAGGTCGACGAGAGAAAATATCAATGGCTGTTATACGAAAAAACAAGAAAAGTCCCAAACAAAGTGCTCCGAAACCATCAGGTCAATTTGTGAACAAGGTCAACTGTGAACAAGGAACATTATCTGGCAATCTTGAAGAAACATTGGTACACAAGTGCTGAAAACCCGGGGAACGGGATAAATTCAAATCCAATCAAGACAATGATCCCAAGCCTAAATCGTATTTGGTGAGGGTGTCTGCACTACAACCATCCTAAGGATCTGGAAACGGCACCCCTAGTCACCTGATCTCAACGCCATTTATGGTAGAATTGGATAAAAGGGTGACGAAAACGTTAGATGAGGCGAAAGCTGTTTTAGAAGACAACTACTGGATGAATGGGTAAATATTCGGTGCGATTTCCCAACGGAGGTGGTAATTTTAATGTCGAAACGATCGAAGAAAGTCATCAAGCAAAAGGAGTATGTTTTTAATAAAATATTATTACTTACTTCTTTTTTATTTTACCCGGGTGTCCGAATATTAAGGCGGCAATTTTCACGTTCTATTATATGTACTTTCATAATATTAACGACAGCATTTTATTTATAGTTTTGAACGTGTATTCATTTAAAATGTGTGAGTAACAAGACTTAAGAAGATGACAACTTCCTATCTGTCCGAATATTTATGTGAGTTGATTCTCTGACAATGAGCTGATTTTTCTTTAAGCTTGTTTGTTTCCCTGAAATAAATTCACTATAAATGGAGCCAATGAAATATTAGCATTTTTCGGTGTGTAGCAGCAAAAGAATCACCTTCCATCAGCGCCTTTGAACAGTTACTTGTTAAAAGTAACCGAGTTACTTTGCTAAAAAAAAGTAAACGTACTGCAGTTACAATAGCTTGTAGAGTGTGTACATACTGTGTTTGAACTGCAAGCGGGATGTCGTACTATCTAAAATTAACACCAATTTCATTAATTTTTATAATAAAACTCACATTTCAATACGAAAAAATAGATAAGAAAATTCGAACTTAACTACTTGCTCGCAACAAATGTACGTATACTCTATCAAGATTAAAATTATATTTCTATTTTTAGCGAATCGTAATTTTGTATAATACTGTTGTAATATGAAGAAAAGTAACTATACACTACCTAATAATTTCCTTTCTTGTTACTTGAAAAAGTAACTGAATTAGAGTTACTCATTTCCAAAGGTAACTCAGTTAAGTTACTGTCACTCGAAAAAGTAACTTATTTGTAACTTTGTTTCCAAACACATCCTGTATGATGCAGCTCTTACAAATATGTACCATAGTTGTCACTTTCACGAACTCATTGTCAAGAAAATTATGTGAAAGATTATTTTTTATACGCTCGGAAAATCAATGTCTTAAATCTAGTTTGGAATGAATGTTACGCTGAGTTGAGTAACTTTCAAAACACAAATAATTTCTGTTTTAGTTCGAAAACACTATGCGCCGGCCACGTCAAACAAGCTCCAGAGATGTCTAGTCTTCTTTTCACACCTAAACAGCAAGAACACCGATGCAATAGAAAAAAAAATCTATTGTACAAGGAAAGTAGATTTCTTCCTGTTCGCGTCATCAACGAATGTGTCCATTAAACATACTTATTTTTCTTCTTTCCTTTATTACGTTTTTTTTTTAGTGGGCTACAAAAGAAGGACACAAGAGAAGGGCGAAGTGAAGTAGACCAGACAAAAGAACATACAGCAAGTGACTGGCGCTTTGAAGGCGCGAAGAATCCCCCGTAGATAACTGCCTGTAGGCTGCGGGTCAAGATGAGCTATGACCGAATTATTGGAAGCGATGTGAGAGACACCTGGAAGTGAGGATCGTAAAGCAGGTGACCTTTTATACACAGGATACAGTTAAGGTTGAGTTCCGCGTCACAATTGATAGAAACTGGGATCATTAGAGTTTTATTTTACTTGAGGGGGGATATGTCTTGGTACTTGTCCTCTCTGTGCTTTCTCTTAATATAATTTTTTTAAAATTGTGTACTCTCCCGGATGCGGAATTTGAACACTTTTTCCTTGCTTGTTGACCAATAAGAAAGTTTAAAAGTTATCTCGCTATTTCATGTACAATTAAATACACCATTTTTTCAACATTAGTAGGAAACACGTGTGCAATGGGAATATAGATTTGAAAATTAACATGTAACTATGTCGAAAATATAAAAGAAAATGGACGCAACAGCCCGTGAGGGGCAGGGCCTACCTACCGACTGCACTCTCGCATGTCCCAGCAGAGGGGGTGATCCCCAACCAGTTAGGGGTGACGTGTGGTCAGCACAACGAACCCCCCCCCCCCAGTCGTTTTTGTATGTTTCCATGACTGGGTTACGCTACCCATTCGTAGCTACCCAATTTTTCCTCACGATGGTGGGTGGCCACGGGTCCCATACATTGGCCGAAATTTCAGGAGAAAAATTGTTGCACTTCTCTGCAGGAGATTCAAACCAACGCGCGTCCGTTGGTTCGAGACTCGAACTAAGTGCGTAAAAAAATTGGATACAGTATATTTAAATGAAATAAAAACAAACAAACCTAATGTTTGGACATATTTTTCGTCATTTTACGTTGCATTTCTACCTCTTTAGTTTAATCGCGACGATGAGAATGAATAGCGCGCGGGCGCATTTGTGTGATGACAACAATGTAGAAATTAAGAAGGGGAAGATTGGATTGATTTGGTGTTTTAAGTCCACTTTATGCACAGTAAGGCTAATCGGGACTGGACCTACAGTTTAAAGTGGGATCCGAACCACTATGTGCCTCCACCGGGTATCGAACCCGGGACCTCCTGATTACAAGGCAACGACGCTACCACTGCGCCATCGAGGAGGCTCATAAACTAACAATGAAACTTCAATTATGATAATTGAGAGCGAAAGTTATTTTTAAGAAAAATGTTCCTCGTCCTTTCCACCTATTTGGAAATTTGCAACAGCTTCTTTTTAAGTCTACTTTATGTTAAAATAGGCTAGTAGGGAATTGATCTACCGTTTAAAATCAGTTCCGAGCAAATGACATGTTCCCAAGATCCACTGATTGCCTAACTTAATGTAACTTTACTAAAACGAAGGTAGTTTAACCAGAAATTTACAGGTACAGGAAACCAGGGTAGCAGGGTTGTTCACTGAGGTACCAACTGAGAAAAAATAGACGTGAAGTAAATTTCTGGCGGCTCCCTTGGAAATTTGAAAGAGGAATAAAACCGTCAAGATCAAGATGCAAATAGTGGCATTAGAACGGAAAGCAAAATTATAACGGAAAGCAAAATTATAAACTTCCTAGGTTCCCTTCCTTCTTAAGTACAGCAAGTATGAGAGAAACCGCCATAAAGAAACTGTTCAGAGTTTTAAGAAGACGTTGTTTATTACCATGAGAAATTATGTGATGTTATGCTCAGGTTTGCAATAAGGAGCATGTGAGGAATCAAGAGGGCGGATGGGGAGTGATACGTAGAACTTACATATAGAGGGAGACACTTGAAGACTAAAATAAGTGTCTCTCTCTCTCTAGACTTTACAACCAACAATGAACTTTCAATAAAATTAGCGGGTGACAGCTAAAGTCTGTATGATGCGTGCAAGGCTGTGGAATTAAGATTATTTTTTTAAAAAAAGAAACTTTGAACGATACAAGCAACAGATACATGCTTAACTTATAATCCTTGGACAGAACACAATGGGTTTTCTTCCATTTCACTCAGACCAAGTTTGTTAGCTTCGTAGTTTACGACCACAAGCACCGCGAATAGAATTCTGTGAGTTCTTCAGCCGAAGCGCACGGTGCAAATTGCCCACGACCAGCGGTGGGCGTTGCAGAAGGGAAATGCTTAAGGTAAGCGAAGGATCTTTTGAGTGCTGGCAAATAATGGCTCTTGGCCGATCGTAAATTCTCGGAAGTAACACGCTCCACCGGAGCGTTAATCACAGCAATAACCCACCTCGAATGGCTAGGTATTTCTCGATTTCCATTCAGCGGTACGCCACCGGGCATCTAAACAAACTCAAGGTGTTAAGTAATGGACTTTAAGGACATACATTACCGTCTAAATAATAAGTCGTTTTGGCGCCTGAACAGCGCGCTCTTTCGTGAGAAGATGAAACTATGCTTGCGAGATTCGGGACCCCACATGCATTCAAGTTCCGTAGATGAAATCATTCAGGTTTCATGTTTCGGTTTTCTTCTGCTTGTCGATCACTTGGTGTATACATATTTGTTATTTTGTTATTTTGGTAGGCCTAGTCCCGATAAGCCTGTTTGAGAATAAATGGGAAAATGACATTTTTTCAACTAAAGGATATATTGTCTACATAGAACTATTTTTTAAAGCAGGCTCACATGGTAGTTATGTCAACCTTCCTTACTTGGGGTTCGTGTGAGAGTTTTCTTCCGTTTCGTCAGTTTATGATAGAATGAGAAACATCTTTAAAAATATACTCAGTTCCATTCAACTACCAATTAGAACTGATGAGCTCACTCACCAACTGAAGCCACAGGAAAAAGAATAAGAAGCAGCACATTAGATGCTTGTTAATTTCAACGTAGCCCCCTTTTTATGTACGACAATATAAATTATCGATGGGAACATTTTAGTTATTCAATGAAGAGTTTGCTAATTATTACTGCTTATGTAAATATTCCAAATGTCTAAATTTCCTAATATCATCTTGATATTTTACATTAGAAGTAGCATACGAAATTTTAGATCTCCTAAATGTGCCGTCAAGCACGGTGCTATGTGCACGGGGAACTTTTTAGATTTGCTGTAATACGTAAACTATGTTGTGTATAGCACTGCAGGAAATAAATCTGTAGTGTTACTATGATATACGCTAATTGTTTCTAATGGACAAATGTAATGACTTCATTGATTTCAAGTAAACTCTGAATGAGTATTTCCTTGACCAAAGATGTCAATATGATAAGTTTAATGTGAACACTACAGTTCTGTACTTTGAATAATAATGTGAAGTTTATGTACTTAATTTATTTGGCTAGTTCGAATTGGGGAATAAGTTTCAAAACCCATATGGACAATGAATTCATTAGAAAATCTGTTATAAACCCATATGCATTGCTACGCACTACATGTGCTGCGTTATTTTCCTATTTCTTCAACATTAACTTTGTGAAGTGATACATCGTGTTTGTTTAACGACTGTATTAGATCCCTCTTGCTGCCTTCGCGAACTTTGATTGATATGATTGATTGAGTTGGTGTTTTAAGTCCACTTTATGCACAGAAAGGCTAATTGAGACTGGACCTACAGTTTAAAGTGGGGTCCGAACCACTATGTGCCTCCACCGTGTATCGAACCCGGGACCCCTTGATTACAAGGCGACGACGCTACCACTGCGCCATCGGAGAGGCCCTTGCCTTCGCGAACTGAGAACATAACAGATCTTATGGTATTTTCAAGCTGGAGCCCGATTCGGAGGTGAGGACATAAGTACCGTGTGACTGCTTTATTTCTTACAACGCCTTCTCATGACTTTACACGTGGTATAAAACGGTCAACAGCAGATAACAGTACGATATGGTAGGATGAACTTGGCGTTAGGGACATAAGCTCCACCCCACCCCCACTCCCACCACCCAATATTCTTTAAAAGAACATTAAATGTATAAAAAGGTGGCAAAATATGGGAGACCTAACTCCAATTACGGTTGTATCCCTCCCACCCATACAAATATTGAGTGCACGTCACTGACACCAAAACTAAGGGACCCGGGTTCCTAGAATTCGGTTCCCCCGTCAAGGGACCCAACATATTAAATATGTACAATGCATTTGTTTCATCTTTGCCTTTTGAATCTCTTAACTTTTACAAATACTTATTTTATTCAAATCACAAATTATAAAATTTATTTGCTCATTACATTTATTACAAAAACACACACCCTCACTACCATAGCATTTTTAGAGGCCATATACCAAGTTTCGCAATATTAATTCACATGTCTTTGCATTTCCACGTACGAATGCTACACCTTCTTATAAAATGTAGAGTTGAGTTACATTCTATAACAGTAGCGGCTCGTGCCTAAACTAACAGGTGAAGAAGTATATTTATAGGCAATGAAAACAAATAGTAAGTGCCAGTCCCCCCCCCCCAATGTAAAACGTCTTTTTTGTCTTCATCTGTCCATCTGGAAAATGGTGTCTGCAACAAATTACACACTAAGTCATTTACTGGGTTCATTGTAGAAACCACAGCTCAACACATGAACACAACACACGATAGGAAACGCGAAACACACACGCGGAACAAGATCTCGCGAGAACGCGAAGATTTTGCCACAAGCACTGGATGCGATGTTTTCTCCGACGAGAGAACTGCTTCATCTAGAAGGCGACACCCGTTCAAGGCCAACGCTAGGTGACGTCACCGTTGCCATGGCAACCGGCTAAGTTTTCCGCAACCTAGCGGTGTTTGCTCTTGGGTTGGGACGAACTCAATACGTGCGTAGAGCCGAGCGGCGTGTTATTTGAGTATTATCGTGTGCGTTCTGCTGGGAAATAGTTTAATTTAACAAGCAAATGAAAAATGTCAATATTAATTTGAAAATTAGGTGAAAACATCTGCACTTGTTGCACTTGGCCAGCCGCCACTGTTCTATAATACTGTAGTTCGTATGAATGTTCTCCAGCAAAGCTTTTGTCAACGTTTGTTTCTAAGTCCAGTTTACGCTCAAATAGGCTAGGGACTGGATGTACAGTTTAAAGTGGTATCCGAACCACTGAGCAACGTGTCTTCACCGGACACGTTGTTCTCCATCAATTCATAATGTTTCATCCTGACTTTATCAATTTCATTTCCATGTGACCTCTTGTTTGTCAATTTCAGTGCACTCAGACATGCAGATATACCATTGAAAGTTCTCAGACATACTTTCATTTTCCTTGCTCCTAATATTGTTTTCAATGTTCTATTTGTCTAAACTGCTCCAATCTTCGTGGCCGGGTGGTTAGCGTAGCGTAGGTTCGATTCCTTGTCAAGACATGGATATTTATTTCATTGCGTTTGTTCATTTATCTATTTCATAGATTTGCCATCTTTTCTGTTATCCACAACACCTTCACAGAAAATAGTGTGGAAGTAGCAGTATTTTGACACTGGACAAGGGCAGTGATATTTTAAATCTGGCCATGACGTTAATATAAAGACATAAAACCGCCATTAAATAACTAAAACTACCAATACAATATACAGTACTATTACTGTATAATAATAATAATAACAACAACAACAACAAAGGAAGAATAATAATATTAAGAACAATCTAGATTATATACTCTGGATACTGTATTGTATTGTATTTATTTGCATTTTCCTTGTGCGAGCTGTACGCACTACAGACATTTTACTTTACACACACTTTCTCTTCCCCTAAAGTCATGTATTAATATTGTACCCTCTTTACGTTAATATACAAATAACTCTTAGTAGTTGATCAGATATAAGAAAATTAGACATAATAAGTATAGTTTAACAATCCAAATATTGCACATGCAAATAAAGTTATGTGTCCGGTTCCTTTGACCTCCAGTCTCTATATACCTGTACTCTATTTCAATCTTTCACTTCCCACAAAAACTCCCTCCTTTGTACTATTTCTCGGGCACACTTCAATTCTCCCCATTTCGTTATGTGATAAGGGATGTTTACACTTTACGTTACACTATAAAGATGGCTCGGTTGGAGCATGATCACTCATTTCGCTGTCTTCTCTAATAGCTTTCCCCCGCCGTTCTCTTACTTCCCCCAGGTATTTCCCCACTTGTTGTCCCGCTTCTTTTGTTTTTATTATATCGTTTACCACTTCTATCACCTCCCTCTCTGTTAAGTTTTTCAGAACCTTGTCCTTTAGGTCACGTGTAGAAGGACAGTTCAGGAGGATATGCTCGTCCGTCTCCTCTCCATCGCACAAAGAACATATCGTTCCCCTTCTTCGTTTCTCTTCCTTAATTGTTTCCATCCACCTAGTCTGAACCATGCCAGCGCTCCTCTTTCATTTTTTCCCACAACATTGATATATTTCGCTTTCCCCCATTCTCTTACTTTTAGCTGTTCCCTGATTGAAGTCTTCGTTTGCTGTTATTTCATGTCTGTCTATGTCCAGTAATCTGTCTCTAATTTGGTTTTCTGTTGAAATGCCCCCCCCCCCCTTTTCCTCCCTCTTCCCATACTCAACCCATTCCGCTATTATATAGGAGATTTTTCACTTCCAACCATCAGTTGTGACGTTTTCCTCCCTTGTCTGTATTTCCAAGCATTGTCCCCTCAGCGTAGTTTGGCCCTCTTGTGATAATTGCATCCAATATTTAACAACCCTCTTCCGTGCTTGTGGCGTGTCTCTGTTTAAGCCCAATTCTTTGAGGATCCCACAGTTGGCCGTACATCTGCTTACGCCCATTACCCTCTTATAAAATTCGGTTTGTGTGCCGGTTATTGTGTTTTCCCCCCTTAACCCCCACAGTTCTACTCCATAATTTAATGTTCCTAATATTATTGATGAATAGAGGTTTTGAATGACCGGGAAAGCATTTGAGGTGTCTTATTTATTGTCCTGATGACTTGTTCTATTGCATATATTGTTTTAGTCTTTCATGCTTTATGTGGTGTGCCCAGCTTCCTGTCATGGAGAGTGTTGCCCCCAGGTAAGTGTGAAGTTTTTAATTCGCCCGATTAAATCCCCCCGTATGTCTATATTTCCTGTCCGCTAAATACATAGCCATTTTTGAAAGCAATATTTTTTGTTTTTGTAATGTTTACTTTCATTTTATATTCGTTGCACCTCTCATATGTATATATTATCTAAGCCCCTTTGTAAACCCTCTATTGTCTCAGACAAGATGACTATGTCGTCTGCATACATAAGGACTGGTATACTTTGCACTCCTATATATGGGATTGAATCCTGGTCCATTTTTAATTTCATGTGCTACCCAATCTTAGAACAGTGAGAATATGACTGGTGATAAGATGCATCCTTGTTTGAGTCGGATACTGTATTCTATATTGTGTTTAAACGAGCATTTGCCTGCCTCCCCCCAGAAATCCAGATAAATCGGTGCCTATGATTGAGGATGATGGCACATTTCTGAAGAAGCAAATGGAGGGAGGTCTTCAAAAGCCCACCGACAGCCACGGTTGCAGACCTCCATTTGAGGAATCTACAACGACAGCACGTCACGTTTCGCGTTCTTGGTGCCTGAACCACAGCTCCGAATTCCGGATGAAGATTTTTCAAGAGAGCCCAAAGGCGCTTGCAAGGGCAAAGATGGCGGGAACAGCCAAAGAATGCTAATAATGAATGAAAGCAGTGACTTTGAAAAGTAGGAAGAGGTGGTCACCCTTGAACACAAACTTCAGCGCTTCTCAACCTACTTAACGATCCTATTGTCAGTGTACAACGCAGCAAAATTTACTCTCCGGCGTTCGACTGCGCCGCCTAGCGGTGAGAGTCAAGGCGAGAGGATGAATGCCAGTAAAACAAGGGCGTGGGGAGTACATGTGGCGTTGTCGCCTGTCAGAGATAGTTTTAATTACAATACACCAGTTGCAACTTGAGCTGAAGGCACGTGTTAATTATCTTAAAAAGTAGGCATAACTTCTACTGGAAAACGCAGAATCCTAAATGTGTCGATTGACACGAATATCTTAAAAAGTAGGCATAACTTCTACCGGAAAACACAGAATCCTAAATGTGTCGATTGACACGAATATCCATAATTGTTTCGACCAGTAAGTAACACGTTAAATTGCATAAACTGCTAATGAAGCACGTTTGGTGCATCAAAATTATAGAGATAAATGCATCAAAGTTTATTTTTTCAGCTGCTGCTCTTTGTGTGCGCTTAAGTTCAGACATGATCATTTCAAAGGAATGAAAATTACACGTTTAAACATGCCAACTGGTGCACCGAAAGTGTATCAACCTTGATCTGTTCTGTGTGTAGGCATTACGAGGGGAAGTCAGTAAATAGGTCACAAACTGATGTGGAAGGCTGAAAATAGTAGTGAGTAGTTTCTAAAGGTGTCATTAGGTGGCAGTTCAATCCAGCTTGATGATATTCAGCTAGCAGTCGCTACACATGGGCAGCTCTGTTTAAAAATGGCAACTGAGATCGAGGAGCGTACGTAACAAGAGCAACGTGCCGTTGTGCGTTTTAGGTGGGCAGAAGGACTTCCTGTTTATGCTGAGAAGTGTTTGTCGCGTAAAGCGGTGCACAAATGGGCCACTAAAAACTCACTTTGGCGGCAAACGTTTCGCGGATGATGAAGACGTTGAACGTGATGTGCGGCTGTGGCTAGACATCATTCCAAAAACTATTATGCAGCAGGTTTTGGGGCACTGATAAAGCGATGGGATAAGTGTATCAATGTTGGTGGAGATTATGTTGAATAATAAAAGTTTTCAAGTCAGTATCTCACTTGGTATTTTTTAAATAAATATTTGTGGTCTACTTACTGACTTATCCTCGTAATTGTGGCAAAAGAAAAACAGTAAATTTGATATTACTTGTAATAATATTACATTATTGTGGAAAACAAATATTTTGTTTATAAAATGTTATGCTCCACGATTTGATCTGAATAGGGACAACGTTGATAGATAGGGCTAAACTACAAACGTTTTGTTGCTTGACATCTTTTAGCACACGGAATGACAATACCATTAATTGTCAAAAGTTTTTCAGCAAATGTGACTGGTACAGGAAACCTTTCAGTTTTCAAGAATTATTTATTATGCTCTCCTTAAATTATGCATGTATCGATTCTTGTAAACCCCTGTGGTCGTAAATCCAAATTTTGACACGAATTATCATGTAGCAGTCACGCCATACTTCAATTCACACGCTTACAAATAGGTGTTCGACTTTTGCCGACTTCCTTGTTACAGTAATCCGTTTGGGGCAGGAAGTACGTGCAGTCACGGATACTTCTGGGTTGTACCGACAGCAATGGGGCTGTTCGGGCAAATATAATTGCAGATGACTTCCTTTGACTTCACTTTTCTGACACTCCTGGCAAATCGCGAAGGATGAATTGTGACAAAGGCGCCCGGAGCAAATTTTTCTCAGGGGAGGGCAGAGCAAGATTTCACATTTTCCTCTTAATCATATGAACTTATATTTTACAGTTTCGTATTATTATTATTATTATTACAAATCATAAAATTGAAATGAAATTGAAGATATTTTGGAGTTGTTCACAAGTTCAGATTTGAGTCCCACTATTTAAATATGTAGAAACTGGATTTTCCTTTGCATTTGTACTTGTTCACGATGCACAAATATCAAACAGAGACCACTTGATTCGCTCTAAGTCATGGTACCTCTTATCTACGTATGTTTTTAAGTGCCGAAGGCTACTGTATAATAATAATAATAATAATAAAGTAATTCAAGATGACGTCGCGCTAATTATCAACGTCAGATCGCGCCTTCGGGACATGATTTCCAACTTTTCGGGATCCCGAACAGTCGAGAAATTTCAAAGAGTCGTATTTAAAAGTGGTTATTTCTTGGTATTTCTGCACTACAAATGTCTGAAATTTCTTGAAATTAACAGTTTTTATTCCAGAAGTGCAAAAACAATCACCTGTGGAAATAGCGTGTAGAAATCGAGATTTTCACCACGTCGGTAAATTTCGAAAATTTCTCAACCTAGTGAGGAAATGGTGAGTTTTTCAGTCCCGAACGTCGGGATTACAATGTTTCCCTTCCTAATCCCGTCCTGACAAAAAAAAATCCGTCCTGCACATCCCTAGATACGTTAGTCAACATCATTCTAGTGTCTCTGTTAAAAGCATTATCTTTTTATTTTGTTGGACATGGAAAGTTAATTGCTGTACCTTACAGCCTATAAATCACACAAAACAATATTATTTAAATAAAATATCGTTACACCTTCATCATTCGAATTACATTTACGTTTTCAATATATTTCAGGAAAGCAAATGCTCCTCTGGCCCCTCTTGCGGGCGCCCTTGAATTGTGATAAAATTAAATGAATGAAAGGACAATCACAAATACATATGAACAAAACACAATACAAACCACACAGAGGGTTATTATACTGGTTGTGAATTCAGACGCCAGAGCATCGTTAGTCTGCCAAATGCAGTCCAGGATGCAGTGGCACGCACAACCACAGGTGGGACATTTCCCCCCCCCCTCCCAACCTTTGACGGAAGTCAATTCTAGGGGGGGGGGCAAACATTGACGGCCAAGTGTACCTGCAGGGAGCAATTACCGCCCACAACTTCATATTTTATGCAAATAAAAACACTATTCGTAAACTTTTCTTGCTCGCTTCGACGCAATGCCTTCTTTTCCTGGTCTTATCAAGTTCAGGACCGTAGTTATGGGGCGGCGGGAGTCGGCCCTGGACGCCGAACGATCTAAATGAAAATAAGTTGTAAAATTGATTGATTGATTGGTGGTTTTAAGTCCACTTTACCCAAAGAAAGGCTAATCGGGACAGGACCTATAGTTTAAAGTGGGATCCGAACCACTGTGCCATGTGCCTCCACCGGTAACGAACATCACAAGGCGAAGATGTTACCACTACACCACCGAGGAGGCACAAAAGTTGTAAAAGAGAGAATGCATTGGCGTCCCGTGAAATTATTTGCGCCCCATTAAATCAATATTTATATTGATTTCAGCCTGGATAAAAATTCTATCCAAAACTTTTCTTCTTCGCTTCGCTCGCAATGTATCATTGTTCTCTGTAATGCAGCATTGTAAATTCCCACACAGAGAAATAAGACTTCTCTTAATTAATTTTGTCTTTAATGCATGAACAATTGTTTTGAGGAAAAGGAGCGTGCACATTTGAGAGACAATTTATGTAATTTTTGTTGTTGGTTTATTGTGAGATGGGTTAATTGGTTGTGTAATGTATTTAAATAATATATGTTGTTATAATATGTATAAAAGAAACTTTGAATACGTACAGAATCCACGTTCATCCACGTCGCATATGTGTGAAACATATATCGTGCATGAAAGTTATACATGTTAATGTAGAAAATAATTATGTTTGGAATGCACTTATCAAGCATTTTCTGTCTTTCAAAAATAATTTGTGTGCTTGTTTTCCATTATTAATGTGAAATTGAACGTGTTGAAAAAATAATTCAAATAGTTTGTTCGAGCACAAATGCTTTAGCACCAACTTCTGTCCCGTTTTTGCATAATTTACAAGGGTAATAACGTCTTTGATACTACTACTACTAATAATAATAATAATTGCTCCCGGGTTCGAATCCCGGCTTGGGCATGGATGTTTGTGAGTGTCCACTCATCAATTTCATCATATCATCACTCATCCCCATCATCACAAATTAGCCAAAAGTGGCAGAAAAGCAAAGTAAAATAAAGCAAATTAATAAAAATAATAATAATAATAATTATTATTATTATTATTATTGGTACGTTTGTCCTGGTACTTGCCCCCCCAAACAAAAATTCGTGGTTGCGCCTCTGCCAGGGTGTACTACGTACATCTCGGTGCCTTCACAAAGCGTTACCGCTTACACCCTTAATTGCAGATGGCAGCAAGATAGTTGTGCTACAAGACGGCGGTGGCGCCACTTGCGTGTCAATTGAGATATACACCTTCCAATTGACGCTTTGCAATTTTATGTAACTGGCAAACGAAACCTTTGTAACTGTTCCGAGCTGTCTTTTCACAGCACATTGCAAAGGAGAATACAAAAAGGCTAACAAACAAGGCGGTCAACAATTTGCCATACAGGCAATACAAACATCGCAACAAACATGCGAACAACGTTCCCAGCATTTGCTAATTTGTGTCGAAGTACGCTCCATTCCATAAGGAACATGAGAGTATTTTCCACACAATGGAACAAGCATTTCTTCTTTCAGTGCATTCTAGCACAATGGACATCTCTGGAGTTCCGTTTGACATATGTGTCATGCGTTTCGCGTCACACAGAATGTTCTCTTCCAGGAATGTGGAGGGGCATTCGAATGTTCCGAAATATTTATATTCTTTATAATGTTTTGTTTTAAATAACACTCAAACATTTTCGAGTCCACACAGAATATTTTCTTCAAGGAATGTGGAGGGGCACTCGAATAATCCGAAATATTTATAGGTAAATGTTTTGCACGCACACTCATGAAGTACGCCCCATAACATATACTTACATTTACTCGGAAAACGTTTCTAAAAATGTAGTTTCAAAATCAACTTTTGAAAATAGCTGGGAAACAAATTTTTCTTCAAATTGATATTCTTCACGCATCATAAAGATTTAAAATAAGCCCAGGATGGTCTACCTACAGTGAAGGGTTACTTTTTACACCCAAGCTTCCAGAGACTACTATTACGAAAATCGAAAGACAGAAAATCTGGATTTTTATGTACTAAACAGGTACAGTCACCGAGAATAAAAATGACACATCCTGAAATACGCTTCCATGCATGGCGTTATGTGTGTTGCCTAACTCTACGGCGATGAGCGAACTTTTCACTGAGGACTTACTACTGAAGTTCACTCATGGCCGTATAGTTAGACAATAAGGATATGATCGACATATTTCCACATAAACAAGCTTCAATTACAAAAAAAAATCTTATTTTTACGACAGTTTACAAGAAGTAACACACAACTGAATTCGAATTACATAAAAAACACAAGAAATTATATTTTTACAAACATTTTTTTGTCTATGTAAAGAACAGTCAGAGTTAAAAAGACGGCTTTCCAATTAGGTATATTTGACTTTTTTCTCACATGGAGTACAATTTTACAAGCACCTAAAGAGAGAGCTAAATATTCTGTACTACTACTACATTCTTCACAAATTAAGAAAATTGTAAACTGTAAGTTTAAATACAAATTTCAGTTTATCGACCTAACAGAAAACAACGCCATCTTGAACACATTGGTTTCTACCTTGCTAGGTTCGGTTAGAACTTTCAGTCCACGATTTTCTCCCTTTCATTTTAAAGATAGAATTATGGTGAATAGTGTTCCTTAAAATATACTAGGAACTACAATAGCACACTTGACTGAAAACTGCATAATTAATACAGTTAACTTCGTGTTTTGCAAACTCCAGCGTAATTCAACGGTGTTTGTTACAAGATCTTGGACAGCAAGACGTGTTGAAGCTTGACGAATGTTTTCCTTCCGTGTGAAAGCAAGGGGCAAATAAATGCTTCATTAATTATGCATAGAATATCCGTGTCACAGCTTGTGCCTAACACCATTCTGTCGCCTGTCACCACGTTTAGCACAAAAGATCGATGTGTTACGTCAGTTTAAAAAAAAATCGTGTTGAGAGAAAACTTTGGTCATTCATTCTTCACGGAAGAGTTCTTACAAATGTATTCATCGTTCAAGGGCTCTGGAAAACAGACGAGTCACTAAACGTGGTTCATGTATATCACACCTGCGCGAAGCATTCACGTTGCCCCACATCAAAGTTTTCAGCGTTAGATCTTATTTCTAGTTTCATAGGTTTATAATTCGATAAGAGAGAAAGAACAGCTATCTAAAATAAGTATCCAATCCAGCGCCATGTAAATCCAATGTTTACTGGCAGTTATTTGGTTAGAACAAGTAACTTGTTTTGTAAGCGGTGAAAGATAAGTTAACACCTATATTAAAAGATTTATAAAAAGGGGAATAAAATAATATGGCTACGACGTTAAATAAAGCTGAACTAAGTCGTCAAATTAAAAGTTCACATGTCCAAGAAATATTCATGATTTCAGATCTCGAGACAACTGTAGGTTGCTGAACACACGAAACGGTTATAGGGTGTTGCATAAGCTTCGGCCATTCTTCAAAGGCTCCAGAAACTACCAAATAGTAACAGGAGAACTTCAACATTTCCACATGTAATATGTCGACCTTGGATTTTTAGGTTCTAAAAAGAGTGCTTTAAGGTTCTTAAGATAGGTTATAAACATCTTAATTTAGGCTAAAAACATCCTGAAGTGGGTTTCAAGAAACTTCAAATGGTTCAAAATTCTTTAACAATACTGATTAGGTACAAAATTTCAAAAGAACCGTAAGAAATGTTAATAGGTATCTATAACAACCAAATATTAATTTTCAATCCAAATTTTCATTTGTATACATCATTCTTAAAATTATCCACAAATTATTGTAATGCTATACTTGTGCTGTTAACTTTTCAAAAATGAATTACGTATGTATAATTTGCTGCAAAATACCAAGGTGACTACTCACCGCGAATTCTGCGTGAATTTCCGAGTAACAAGAATAAGAGTCTTCATGTCGCAAAAAGAACGTATGGCATCCTAAATGGAAGCTTTATGGAGGTCACAAAAAATAAGGATTCAAATTATGTGTGAACTTTTCTACACGTAGACGTTGAAAAATTGCAACTTTTATTAATCCAAATCCTATTGAATTTATACATATATATAAATACCATGATGCAAGATTTTCACAGTTAAGCTTTTATCGACGAAGGCAAATAAAGCTGCATGCAAAATAAAACAGAATTCTCTCAATCCGTTTACTTTGTTAGTCTCCTTTGCAGAACAATCTATCTGACGCTCGGAAGATTATTGCAAGATAAGATATCTTGAAGTTGAAATTTGTATACAATTAACAATTTTTCATAGATTAGTAATCTCATAACATTTGTGACTTGCGTTTGTAGATTTGTTTTGAGTCTGAGTATGTGAAATGGCAAATGCAAATGCAGCACCTTAAATTAAATATTTTAAATACATATAACGTTTAATTGAATTGAATTATAATTTTTGGATACACTAAAATCACACAGACCATTTATATTATATTTCTGTGTGTATGTGTGTGGATAGTGAGAGGCGGTAATACGTAAGGCTGAAATATAGAGAAAACATCTGCTTGTATCCTTGAATTTTTTAGAAAGTTCGTCTTGAAAATCGGGAATTACACATGAATTTTATCAAGGTACTGTAGGGGCCACCCTGAATACATAACAATCCTTTTCATGTTATCCACAGTCAAACTCTGCCTTTACATGCTAAAAATGATCTTTCAAAAGAAACATAGTCAGTGGTTTAAATTTGAATGCGGAACGTTAATTCGCAAGGCGTGAATGCCACAAAGCACCAAACTGACGGTAAAGTGAACAAGACCACATGGATCAGAAGTTTGCACTTTGGACTGTGCAGGTAACATGGCATCAGACATTTTGCTTTGTGTAGAGCTTTGATAGGACACGAACTTGGAGGGAGGGAAGCGACAGAGAGTATACTTACTTCAACCACGTTGAATTTTTTCGTCATCGAACAGAGCAAATACCTCTCTGCGATATAAAAATCTAATAAAACCTTAAAAAAATATACAGACCTAAAAGAAGGTTTGATTTAGGCCCATAAACCTACAATGGGTTCTAACAAGCAAGATGGATTATTTTAGGCTCTATAAATCTTCATCAGTTGTTGCGTTTCTTAATGAAACGCTAATGTAACTTATTTATTTGTTACCTTCAAGGAAAATATAGGTTACACACCTAAAATCAGAGTACTAGTAATAAGCCACCTTGAAATTACATCATCCTTGGTACGTTGGTTACATGACAAATCTCTCGTGTCTCCCCCCCCCCCCCCGGGGGGGCCACACACACACCTATGTGCACGTAAGTATTATTAGATATGGGTTTCCGTCGGTGCTTGGAGAATTTTGATTTTTGTAAGATGATAATTGTGAACTTTTGTAAACTCACAATTGACATGATTAGCTCAGATATAGCAGAACTGGGATCACTTCAAACATGATTTATTGGATTGTTTTAATTAGACTACGAAAGAACATGCACTAGATGTACAGTCAGCGGCAATAAAAATGTGACACCTAGATCCTGAAATACTCGCTTCCCTGCAAGGCGTTATTTGTGTGTTGCCTAACTCTACGGCGGTGGTAGAAGTTGTAGTTAAAATCCACTTATAGCCGTAGAGTTAGGCAACACACAAATAACGCCTTGCAGGGAAGCGAGTATTTCAGGATCTAGGTGTCACATTTTTATTGCCGCTGACTGTACATTCCTGGTACAGTAAGCGAGACATATTCTCTAAACTTACTGAGTGTGTTACTTCATCTGAATAGGAATACATCTAGTGCATGTTCTTTTGTAGTCTAATTAAAAAAAATCCAATAAATCAGGATCTAGATGTCCCATTATTATTGCCGGGGACCGTACATTAAAAAAACAAACTTTCTTGGAAACATTTCATTAGCATTTTCTCTCGTTGAAGACATTCCAAAGAACAGAATGACATCGCGCTTGTAGATTTGTGAACATGTGAACGCCTCTAACACACCCCCGATAACTTACCCTTGAGCATTGCCTTTCCAGTTTCCACTAATATTTAGTATTAACAAACTTGTTGAAATCATTCTTTTAAATTGACTTGAAGTCAGAATAACGTAATGATCAAATTTATCATAGTAAGTTCCCCAATTAATTTTACATAAAGGCTTTCTTCCCCTTCAATTTGAAATACTCAGCACCATCATCTACGGTTTATATGCAAGCAAGTACTCGAATGCAAGTAGAGAGAGTAATGATACTGATATAGTTCCTTAGCACAGAACTTCCATGAAATACGAAAGGAAAATAATGAAAAAAATTGCACGCCCACTAAAATTCCCAATCTTCCAGCAACACTTCAACTAATGCGTTTCATTTCAAGAAGAGCAATCTCAACAATGAGTTTATTATAATTGGACACGCTCTTACCTGGTATCACGTGCAGCCTATAGTGGGGCATTCATAATTCTTTGTCGGCGAGGTCAGACATTACCCAATTTGCTGGACTCCCCTTTAATACCAAAATGGAATTAGTATGTCTCTGGCCCAACTTGTTGGCATTCACAGTTATGGGCATGTGGCCGTGCCCTGACAGATCAACATCTGGGGCACAATGTGCATAATAAGAGAACAGCTTAGATAACATTCAAACCCTTAAAAATTATAGTACAATGTCCAGTGGCGTACGCAAGGGGGGTGGGGTTACGGGGTTTAACCCCCCCCCTGAGCTTGTGAAATATTATGAAAAATGCTGTGGAAAAAATTTAAATGGCCAATTTTTCACAGTCAAAGATCTGGGACAATAATATTACTATTACTACTTCTACTAATACTACTAATAATAATAATTTGAATTATTATTTCCATGCAGCATTGAGAAAAGCACAGCATTCCAAACACACGCGTCTCTCAGAGTGATGCCTTGAAAATAAACACGAGTTTATGAGGTTAGGTTAGGGTAACTATGATTTTAAAAGAGAAAAAAGTTATTTTGTATCTCAGTTGCAACAATGTTCAATACACTGCCGTACGCAGGATTTTTTTTTTCGGGAGAGGCTGGAATAGTAAATGTGGATAGCACATGGCTTCGTTTTGGAGGGCAGGATGCATAATAAAATATTTCGTATTTTTGGAACTTTTCAGTATATTAAAAATGTATTCAAAGACAAAAATGGTAATCGGGATTAACTTTAAAAGAGGTTTCGCATTTACACATTTTGATTTTTTAAAGTTCTTAACGGATTTTTATTTGAAAATTCTGATTTTCTCAAAATTTCGGTAGGGGCTGGAACACCATCGGCCACCCCTCTACGTACGCCAGTGTTCTACGAACATGTATTTTTTTGTGTGGGAACAATGAGAATTAACTAAATAAAGTTCTTGGTACGTTGTAAGAGGCTAATGTATAGACAAAGGATAGGCGGACAAGAATACAGTCACCAAATCGCCTTCCCATTGTATTGTTAACCGCAGCACGTTTGAATGTCTCTCTTTAAAATGTCTCACCTTGTTGACTAGACAATTATTGAAACGACAATAAGCTTAACTATTGTAAAATGTTTTGTTGGTAAAAACAGCCAGACAATCCAGATGTGAATTATCGGGGACATTTATGCTGGGAAGAAGCCGGAAAAATTCCAACCAATTTCGGGAATCGAATCCGGATCTCCCGCGTGATTGTCACTTGTCAGACGCTCTACCGACCAGATCACCGCAGCTCCTTGGATGAGTTCCATACTTCGATTATTTCAATTTATTTTAATATATTTTCTTATATTTATGGATCTTCTTCACCCTTGAAATGTCTCACCTCGTTGACCAGACAATTATTTCGTAACAAAGAAACAAAAAAATGCTCCCAGGATTTGATAAAAATCGAATGACTAGAAAGTAATTTCATTCTAATGTCTTCATAAATACTATATTTATGTAGATCTCTACTACTTAATAGTAGTAGTAGTGGTATTAGTAGTATTATTAGTATTAATTTAGCTAATTAATTAATTATAAGTATTATTAATTAATTGTGATTATTATTATTTAATTAAAGTATAATAAAACAATGGTAATGTGAATTTGGAAAAAAGTTTTAGAAATAACACCCACCTTGATGAAATCCTGCGAACGCTACTGACAATGTCTTTCCTACATTATATCCTCTAAAAATGTTTGTTGTTAAAGCAGCAAAAATCCTTTAACAAAGTGCTCGAAGTGGAAATTTGCAGCTGAGGGGATTGGAGAGGGGTGCTGGTATGGTTTAAACATACAGACAATCCAGTACCTTTTGGATGCTTATGCCAAATATTCCAGCTTGGGGATGCTTTATGAACATTTTCTTAACTGGGGGGATAGCATCCCCCGCGTCCCTCCACTTCGACCACTGATTACAAATTGACAGTACATTAAAATGGAGTATAAGATAGAAGGTTGAGTAATAACTGTATCTTGAGTGCATAAAAGTCTTAATTGTTTAGGATTCTGCTTCATGTATTTATGTATGTAATTTTCTTGGAAATTATTTAGGTCCTACCATCAAGTTAAAAGGAAGAGCAAATTTTTCGTTTGAGAATTCATAGCCGACCATAACCCTTCTGTATTTCTGAGTGTTCTTTTGATATTATAGTAATAGTTAAGTACGGTTCAATAAAATGTGAGGTAGGGTCCATTGTGTGATATGTTACTTTTTTCGAGACTCACCCGTCTTATAATTGAAATAACAAATTGGTAATTACTATGAGAGTTTAAATGGAGTTTGCTTTCAGTAACAATTCGCTGTTAGCTGAAGATTTAATTGGAAAATATAGTAGTAATTGGTAAATGAAGACAGTAGATATACTACATACATTAAGAAGATGTTATTGTCTTTAACTTTCGAACAAACATAATTCTATTCATTCTGACCACTGGCGTACGTAAGGGGAGTTGATGATGCTAAAACCTTCCCCAAATTTTTGGGGGAAAAAAATCAAAATTTTCAAATGAAAGCCGTAAAGAACTCGAGAGAAACCAAAAAGTTGTAAATGCAAACTTCTCCTAAAAATAATACACAATTACCATTTTTGCCTTTGAATAGTGATTCTGACACTTCGTTGGAAAGGTACATTTTAATCGAAATCAGCGTTTGTCGTAATAGGGGAGAAAGGTCGTAGGTGAAATAAGTATAAATATTTCTTTTTCTTAACCACTTTGCAGAAAACGATGTCCAGAGTACGACAGCTGAACTTGCTAACTGCCGGAGCTCAACCATGGAACACAGACATTTGTTCCGTGCAGGACAACAAATTTGCCTACGCGTCTACCCTCGCCATTTATGTATACGAGGTAAGATTTCGTATTTTTGTTAATTTTATGTTTTTTAATGCACTCGGTGATTAGTAGGAATTTGACTACCATACGCTAGGATTGATGAATGGGCACACGCTAGGAAACGCTCTATTCGAATGCCGAACCGTTAGCGACTAGATCTACATTCTAGATGTAGTTCACACGGCCCGCGAACGATGAGCAGGCTTTCATACAATTTAAAAGTTGTAATTTAAGTCCTTAGCGCTCAACTGGGTTTTCCATAGCTAATATAGGTATTCAAGTACTGTTGCAAGAATTTCAAACAAATAGTTTATACTTGTTAAGCTACATATTAATTCGTTTTAAATTATACCTTACAAATGAAATTTGCATTTAAACACAATACATTACTAAATCAATTTTTCCACTATACAAATCGAAATCAACACACTTAAAACACTGACAATGATACAGAGTTCTTGAACTGGGCTAATGGCTGTTAATTTATGAACATATGTACGCTCACCGGCAATAAAAATGGGACACCTAGTTCCTGAAATGCAAAGCGTTATGTGTGTTGCCTAAATGTACGAAGGTGGTAGAAGTTTCAATTGAAAATTTGCTATTAAAATCCACTTTTCGCCTTAGAGCTAGGCAACACAGATAACGCCTTGCAGGGAACCGAGCATTTCAAGACCTAGGCGTCTCACTTTTATGCCGATGACTGTACAATAGAAAATAAATAAATATTTGCTATCTGTAAGTGTAAAAGACAGTCACAGCGTCCAGCACTTAATCTATTCAGGCACCGAGATAGCTGAAGTTTTACAATCCAAAGATACGTACCTAGCTTACACTGTCTAGATACCTAGCTTACGCTGTCTAGAAGCTGTGATACGAGATAGAAATTTTAAATACAAAAGAGAAAAGACAAATGTTTAGCGCTAAGAAAAAATGGCTTTGCAGCATACTTAACAGTACTTAAATGTAAAGCTACTTATCTTATATACATTTTCTATATTTTTCTGTATTCAACAATGTCGGAATTATACGTGTAACGAAACTGGAGGATGTAAGGAGACGATTGATCAGAATCAACAAGGGAAGGTTGTCACGTGACTCGACTAGGTCAGCTACTACTTCTACTCTATCCTTCTCTTTATCTAGTCTGGTGTCGATTTTCTACCTCTTGGGTTAATCGTGACGATGAGGATGAATGATGAACTGGATTATGATGCATCTATGCCTTATAGGGTTGAAACGTGGGACCTCTACTTGACCACTCTGCTGCGGAGGCTGCTGACTCCTGCAGTCACGAGAGTGACGCCTGGTGTTATTTCGTAGGTTGTTAACGCAATCTTGGGAGGATTTCAATATCACTCTAGGCACTAATCAGTGACGGACAAACAACCTTCTCACCAGAAACTATAGGTCCAATCTTGAATGGCCTAGAACGGTGGCCGTGCATTCTAAGGTGTCATGCTTTGGGCACTGGCTACGGAACGCACACAGGTTCGAGTCTCCTAGGGGAAGCCTGCCTGCCTGCCTGCCTGCCTGCCTGCCTGCCTCTCTCTCTCTCTCTCTCTCTCTCTCTCTCTCTCTCTCTCTCTCTCTCTCTCTCTCGTACACACACGCACGCAAACAAAGGAACACTTACATACTTAGTAGTTATAGGGTAGGGTGGTACATTTTCGAAATAGGTACTATTTCGATCACCCGTTCTGAAAAGTCGAATATTTTGCTTCCTGTTACTTGCAACCCTGATTTGAGGAGTGAGGGTTGTTGCGTGGGGTGTCAGGTGTGTTGTGCAGAAACATCGACAAATTCTACGGAAAATCCGGAGAACCAGACGTAATTTTGTATGGCAAGGTGAGTACGTTGTAGATAGAATAGGTGCTTTGTATATAAACGTCTGCCTGTCATTTTGCGTGCCCCGTTTTTATGCTTGATCGTAGGACAGCGAAATTCAGGTCAAACGTGGACAAGCATGTGGTGGCTGTAGAATGGGACATGTGTAACCATCTGATGAGAGATGAGGGAACTACAGAAATATTTGTTTCCATGCACAAAGTGGTACATATTCGATCGGCGGAAATGCAGGCCCGTAGCTAGAGGGGGAGAGGGGGCAAGTGCCCCCCTGAGAGCCTGCTTTGCTTCCCCTGTGAAAAATAAAAAACACATTCCTATCTGGAATTCTCACTTCAATCTTTACAATTATATCATATGTTACTTTAGAACAGTTGTGACATTTTGAGTATTCTTGTATTAAAGGTGCCTAATGTGTTCGGATGTTTTTTCTTGGATGTGTTGCTATGAACTTGGATCTGCTTAAATTTTTGATTCCCAAGTCTACCCTTTGGTAATAGTGATTCATGTGGCAGAGAGAGGGAGTGGATATTTGATTTTTGTTACTTAGAGTTGTGCCCCTTCTAGCTAATCACAACAATGAGTGATGACGTGAAATTATAAAGAGATACTCATAAACAGTGCCGCAACCACAGGGGGGCAAGGGGCATTGCCCCCCCCCTCCCTGGCTTGGACGGAAGTCCATTCTAGGGGAAGTAAACATTGAAGTAAAAAACAAGACGAGGAGAATCTAAGAATCAAAGGACAATTGGATACTCATGATGGAACTAGTTTTTACGTGTTCCTTGCATTTTCCTTCCAGACGGCCAAGGGCACTTGCTTGCAAGGGGCACAGAGGGGCAATTACTCCCTACCCGATATCAAATAAAAATACATTTCGTAAACATTTCTTGCTCGCTTCGCTGGCAATCTCTGCTATTTTTATAATCCAAGTTCAGAGTCATAGCTATGGGGCGGCGGGATGGGAGCCAGACGATCTATATGTGGAAAAATTGTTATAAAGAGAATGCCATGGCGCCCCGTAAGATTATTTGCGCCCTATTAAAACAATTTATTTCTATGAAACTTAATATGAAATATTAATGATGACACTGTAATCCAAAAAGTCATTGATCAATCAAGGAATTCCTATTTGTTTGTCAGGTGTCAAAACATGTATTTCAACTATAATGAATAATACAATTCACACAATATTTTGCAAAATGGTTAACGTAACCAGTAGGCAAACATTGTCTGTAGTGATGCAAGAGTCTCCCCTTTGAAGGAAATAGAGTCCGTGGTGGACTAAGGGACCCATGTTTTAATGTTTTAGCACGTACAAAAAAATGTATTACAAATTTTTACACAATTTATCAAACTGTAGATAATATGTAACCGTTACTATTTAATTAATTCGATTTTTCTTGCATAACACAACACAATGGTGTTGTTGGATTCTCGTTAGATTTCTTTCTGCGTAAAAATCTTGCATACTGGAAAGTAGAGGGCATCATTATGAAGCATGATTTATAAAGGGCTCCCTTAATGAGTTCTGCAGAGAGGCCCAAAGCCAACGTACATATTAATCATCTATTAACATTATCGACCTGTAAATATCAAGTAGATACAATCCCTATTAGCCTATTTATGTTAAACTTCATATTCTTTGGCAATCTGGAAAGGTCATTATCAAAATATTGCTATTTGATGTCGCTCGAAGTTTTTTTTGTTCGTTGCAGTTTCAAGATATCATCCCTTTTATGTTACTTATCTCTTTTGTGGGACTAGGCAAGTGCATCTGTGTACCCTGCTATATCTGCCATTGCGACACAATTAAAAATTTGAGTCTAGGATTGACTTCGCCCCCCCTACAAAGAATTCCTGGCTACGGGCCTGCGGAAATGGTACAATTTCGATCAGCGAGGTATACAGTTTGAGTTCCATTACCGTAACGCGTGCAACACATTACTTCACAAAGTATGGAAGTAATACTGGAAAGAGAATGAAAACATCTTCTACTCATTTAAGAAGCAACCAAAACTTGTGCAAAACTGCAACCAATAGGCCTACTAAAAAGATACTGTCCCACCGACAGAGAGACAAAAGAGCAGAGAGACTTCGTGAGCACTGAAAAATAACGATGATGTGTGTGCATTTTGTAATACAAGTTATTACAGTCTTGCCTCAGAACCTAAAGTAGACTGGATACAGTGTTAGAGCTATAGTCGTTGGTATCACGAGTTGTGTGTTGGCGCTAAAGGAAAGAAGCAATTCAACTCCGGCAAATGCCTGTAATGGCTGTGTAGACACAACGGACTTCCTTTCATGATACTAACAGCAAATCAAGGAACACACGTCAATAAATCCTTGTGACTTTTTTCACGTTAAAAATAGACCTACCTATAAATATTACGTAAAGATCTTCTTCTGTTTAAAATCTTTCTGCTTTTGTATATTTTTAAACCATAGTATGTTTAAAATAATATACCTACATAAAATATTGTAATGTAGCAAAAAATTAACAACTTATATCCCTAATATAATATCCGAGTAGTACTTACAAGGTAGCCTAATATTAAGAGAACGGAAAAAATACTTTAGGCATAGCTATACATACTTTTCCTATAATTTGAATTATGTAACGATGAATAGTAAAACAAAGTTATTAAACTAACAGAACATGCAGCTTGTTTTTATTTTGCTCCTGTAGGCCTACGCCATAGAAGTTGCACTAGTAGTATATTTTAAGGATACTGTTTCTTCACTCAATGTTGATCCAAATTGTACCGCACGGTGATCAGATTTGTACCTACCTAGGAACAATTCTGATCAAATTTTATCCTACCGAAATTTCGTTCTGCTGTCTACAGTAGCAGAACTAAAAATGTCATGTTATGCCAGCGTCTTTAGTAAAAGTTAAGATTTCATTGGCACAAAAAAAGTAATTTTGCTGCCTATTTTTTCCAAGTTATATTGAATTTAATTTTTTTTGATCGAAAATGTACCACCTTACCCTAGTTGCTGACTTACTTTGTATGGTTTCCACAGCTAGATGAAACCTACGGAGAATGGCAGCTGAGCTGTATCCTGTCCGAACACAGAAAAATGGTGAACTGCATCTCCTGGCATCCCAGGAACGCAGATCTCCTGGCGAGCTGCGGGTCAGACCATCGAGTGTGTGTGTGGAATGTTCCTATGCACCAGATCATTACAAGCATCCTGGTGTCTTCTTGTCCGTCCTTCTTAGCATGGAGCCCCTGTGAAAGGTAAATGCTGGTGAAAACTTTATTCTTCAATAGATGAGAATACTCTGGTGTCTATTCAAATATTTTACGTTGCCTTTTAATTTATAAGTCTAAAGTCTTCGATTTGGCTATAACAGTTCCTGTGCACATTGCACTGTGCCATGATGGAGTATGTGGAGGTAGGGTCCAACACATTCTCGATCTCGGCCATTTATATATATATATATATATATATATATATATATATATATATATATATATGTATGTATGTATGTATGTATGTAACATAATCAGCACGACGCTCCGGCCGCCTTTACCCTCCAGGGTGCCTCCAGTTACCCATTTATTTGAGGTTGGGTGAACCCCGAACAGGGTCAGAAAAAATAGATCATCCAGCTCGGTAATAGAACCTGGGTCTGTGGCGTGGCAATCAGATCCAGACTGCCGACTAGACCAACGTGGCTCCCATAGCACGCTGGTATGGTTACTTTCCGTTACGTTTCATCACAAAGAATAGTCAATTGTAAAGTTATAAAGTACAAAATTGTAAAGTTATAACAAATACCTATGTAAAATCACATAAAGTGTGTTTAAACTATATATTTGTCCATTACCAAAAATATCTGTGCCTTGTAATTACTTTACGAAAAATCGTTTTCTAAAGACAAATATCTATATTTTTTTAAAAAATAACATGAAATTTTGTTTGCATTTTAGAGCTGTAAGAAAACTGTCATTCAGAAAACATGCCTACAGACATTAAAATTGAACGAAATTGAATCAGTTTGTATACTTTTGTAGTAAAGACTATTTTAAATAACTTAAAGGTTATTTTAAGCATTTTAATGTGTCCTTATTGGACCGAAAGTTTTGGGAATTCCTCACTTCAAATACACGATAATTCGGAATTTGTCGATTATTTGGGAATCTAAAAAATCGGGGAAATGATTTCCAGAAATCGGGATTGGGACAGGAACTTTTATCTTTCTTTCTTTCGCTTTCATTTTTTTTCGGTACCGAGAATTCTCTCGCGCACCCTAACCAACAGTTACGGCCTCTATTAAAACATTTAGCTACATTACGTAAATATTAATTTTTTACGAGGCATTTGTAAACACAGAAACGGAATGCTTTTGAAAAAAGGAGAAAAATCAATTTTGAGAAAAATCAATTATATTATACTATTATCAAATGTAAGTTGTTCCAAAAATATTGTACAAAATTTGGGTGTACACATGCGATTGTTTTCCAACAACTCAAACTGTTACTGACTACATGAAAAAAAAATAGAAAATCGATAATCTTCATTCACTTTAAATCAGTTAATTAAATAAATAGATTTTCGCCTGGAAAATGTTGAAATAAAAATCTTAATTTTAATTACTTTTCATTTCTTTACATAGTGATTCCCTGTCATTTCTGTCTTGTAATGGCCCGCTGGAAGTATGGTTGACTTGTGATGGAAACAAAACGACTGTGAAGTACAGGGATCAGTCTCCATTTGATCACTCCGTCACACATTTTCACTGGCATCCAACTTGTCCTGGGAAAGTATTGTTTGGACATGCTAATGGCAGTCTTTCTTATTTTAAAAGAGGTAAGTACAATTTTAAAATGCATTATTGTCAGATGTAGTAATTTATCAAACAGCCGCAACATCATCTCCTCCCCCCCCCCCCCCCCGGTCCCCATCTTGCAACACAACTTAAAAATTTTCATGGCGCACCTACAATTCCTCTTTTATTTTCCTAAAATAAGCAGTGACATTGAAAATTGAATCGTTTATTTATGACCAAATATCGTTTGTGAGAAAACAACAAAAAAATGTGCTATTGCCCCACACAATATTTGAGCGCAGTAAAACAAATCGGTAAAACTTAAGTCTCTTTGTCCAAACACTTTTATGATTTTTGAGAGTTTTCGATATTTAGTAGTGGGAGAATAATTATTTTTCCAATTTTCACATTGGGGGTTTCTCCAGTAAACCACTTTTGTGCATTTGCGCCATTATCTGAGCGATTTCATAATGCTCATTTATTATTATTTTATTTATGGAGGGAGAAAATAGCAACGAATCACAAATAAGACTTTTGTTATTTTTTATTCATAAAATAGATGACAATGAGAAAATGAAAAAGGTTGAAAACGCAAATGTATTGGTTTCTTCAGAATACTCATTATTCACATTATTTGAGCTAAACTTAAGGGGAACAAAAGGAAAAAAAATCTTACACGTTAACAGATAAAAAAAATCGCATTTTCAGATAACAAAATAGGTAGTATATTAACGGTTCTAATCTCAGGGGCGATTCCTCCATGTAGGAAGTGAGGAACTTCCTACAGTTCATTTATACTTGCTTCCAGTTCTCTATGTTTTAGGAGTTTAATAATTCGCTCCAGCCGCAGCCCAAAGACGATGGACCCACAGTCTTTGCTGCCTGCCTGAGGATGAGGAGGGGGGAGGGGCAGGGGGAAAGTAGCGCTTTCTAAAGCTCAAGCAGAAAGCATCGTGGGTTTCCTCAGTCAGTGATGCCAACCCCAGCAAAATGGTACTAAACCTAGTACAGTTTGATCTTTGTTGGCACCTAGCACCCTGCTTTTGGCATAATAGTAACATTTAGCATAATCTGCAAACGTGAGTCTCTGGGAGAGGGAAATCTAATTCAAACGAATATGTTTTCAGGAAATAAAATAAAATTATGTCCAAATCGTGTTTATACTATATACCAGTGGACATGTTTCAAATAAAAGGGAGTATGCCTACACAGCGACAAGCTTTTTACAACCATGCCATGATCCATCCTCTATCTTTTGTTTATCCTGCCAGATTTTGTTCGTGAGAAAATTTTATGCCAGGAAATCGGTAGAAAATTGGGGTAAACAAACAACTTTCTCAAAGCGCTTCAAGTTCTATGCTGAACCCATTTCGTTTGTTGAGCAATTGCACACATTTTTTGGGGGAAAATTAACAATATTACATAACTGTAGTGAATAATAAGTACCGCAAGTTTGAAACTGGAAAAGTAGATGCATAATTGAACTTAAAACTACAGTTATCCGAGAAAATAGTAATAACAAATCCTAGCACAATTTTTCGAGTTTAAGCAGCACTTAATTCTTACAAAATCTAAAATATCATCAATGCTATTTTCGTGGGTTTTTATATGTTCGCATTAAAATAGTTCATAGTTGAAAGGTGGCAAGGGTGGATACAATGTAGTATTGCCAACTGAACGGATCGCGCGATCAATCAGTTGGTAACTTGGTGCCAACTGAAGTTACGTCTTTAGTGCAGAAAGCCTCTACGTCGCGGCGCTTGGGTTTCTGTAGTAAACGGATATTTCAAGCCCACATACCTGCGTTAGATGCGGTTATATGAGCGGTTTCTACAACAAATGATGCGTCTTGGTAAGGGATATATGAAACTTTAAAAATGACGCTTTCGCCAAAAGTGGTCGATAGGGGGTTTCTGAAATAAACGATTCAATTATAGATAAACTTCTGGTACGTAATTTAAATTACTCTGATTTCAAACTTGTTGATGTAATACGTTGTGTCATCTTTGAAAAATCCATTCAAGGAACAATACCCAAATTCCGTGGCAGAGTGCTTAATACAGCACGCTAGACGCCAGGGGTCCTGTGTTCAAATCACGGCCTGAGCACGGGCATTCTTTGAGTGTTCCATCATCAATTTCATCACTCATCTTTGCGATTGGCCAAAAGTGGCAGAAACGCGAAGTAAAATAAATCAATCAATCACTTAAGAAACAATATTTTGTTTATTTAGCATCTTGTATGCACAATGTTTAAAACATCTCCCTGCACCTAATTAATATTTGCTGCCATTCTTCATACTTATCTGCAGTTCCAGTCCTCATCTCCGAGTTTCTTTCTCTTGTTGTGTAATTTTTGTTCATCTTTTCTTCCTCTTTCCTAGGAAATTCCTGTCTAGGTCTTTCTAGTGGAATCAGTTTTTCTGTAACCTCTTGACATGTCCAAAGTATTTTAACTGTTTTGATTTATAAAAAGCCATTATTATAAGTCTTGCACATTTATGTTTTCTCTAATCACACTATTTCTAGTTTCTTTCTCTTCTTGAGACTTGCAGAGTGCCTCGAAAGAATCAGTTTATGCAGAACATAATTTTATTTGAGCCAGCTACTTATAACAATTGACTATGAATTTGATAAAGATCAACTCCTTATTAAGCACCACATAACACACATTTATTTTAAAACTAAAAATATCGTGTCTTTGTGCAGCAGAGTGGCACACCCCATTCCAGAACCTAGTCAACCCATGCCCATTAAGTCTGTAAGATGTGTGGTATATTCACTAAACAGAAAAGATTCAGTGCTGCCTCGGACCTACTAATTTGGTTATCAAGAGCTCGGCGTTATGGTGTGTGAGTGGATTAGAAGCAACAATGCACATTTCCAAGGTGTACTTTATTCAGTGGCGGCTCGTGGTGAACCAAAGTGGAGGGGCGACAGCTCATAAATTTGCTCTACTTGTAATGTGAGTTTAATTGATTAATTTCGTATATAACAGCCAACATGATAAGAAATTGATATATTCGTCTTTACCGAATATCATGCTTTGCACGTTTGCACATATTATGATAAATTAATAATTATTTAACAGTAATGCGAAGATTACGAAAGATGGAAGAAGAAATAGAGTTCTAACAGATTTAGTTGTTTGTTTTTTAACTTAACAGAGGGGTAAATTGATAAGCACAATGACGAATATTTACGTGCATTGAACGTGAAAATTTCTAGTAAAAGTGTTACACAAAAAACGTTTCCTGTCCAACATGACTAATTGATATATGAAATAGGGCACCAAAGTAAATCTCTCACTGGAAAGGTGATATCTGCGTTACCAGAAGCTCAAGCTCTACAGTAAAAACTTCAAACTTACCAGAAATCTTCTTCAGACATGCTTGTTCACCAGAAATCTTCTTCAGACATGCTTGTTCTAGATTCAAATTCGGTCTAGGCCGGCCTAGGTTTTTTATGTTTATTTTATTCATCTAGACTTCTGGGAGAAAAACTTCGCACCAACAAGTTCTCCACATAGCTCATCGCAACAAACGCACAACTACAGCACACTACCGAAAAAGCTTCACTTTTCCATGGAAAACGAAGAAACAACAAGCAAAGAGAATCGAGTATTCTCTTTGCAACAAGTGTCAATGCTATCGTCTTCCCATGCAGTCATTTTATTGCCTCGGGGTTGCCAGACAATTTTGCCAATTTTTCAGAAATTCGTAGTACACAGGTTCCTGTAGCGGCTCTTGGTGAGTTTAGATGACTAGTTTCTTATTTATTTAACAGTCGGCTTGAAAAGAAATTGTGAAAGTTTGTCACACTATCAGGTTTTTTTTCAAAACGTGCTAATCAATAACATGTAATTAAATCTAATTTTGTGAGTAACACGAAGCTGTAGCCGACTTCCGTGACTATAAAAAGCCATGGATCCTGGGTTCGAATCCCGGCCTGGATATGGGTGTTCTTTGCGAGTGCCCTTCCATCATTTAATTATCACTTATCCTCATCGTCGTGATTACCGAAAAGTAGCAGAAAGCGACGGTAAATAACAAATATCAAGCACCTGTCTGTACTTTTTCAGTTACCGATATTTTCTTTCCTCATTGGAAATTGCATTATTTATTGCTCTATGGAATACAGAATGATTTCTTTCGACGGTTGGTAATTTTCTTTCTTACGTTAACTTCATTGCTTCTGGCAACTCTTCATTGTTTACCGTTCTCCGGAGAGAGGGCCAGTTTCGCCTAGGGGGTTGGTTTCGGACGACAAACCCTCCGTCCTCCCAGCCCATTCCCAGCCACAGATCCCGCGCGTGTTATTCAGCCAGTTCCCTCGCCTCTTACCCTTCGCGGCAGCGCCTGAAAATGCTCTACGTCTCGTAAGGTGGGAGGACGCCGCCCTGCCAGATTTCTCTCGAAGTTCCGTATTCCCCCGCACGGTGGCCTGCAAACTTCGCAATTGTCGCGGAAGAATGAACACAGAACCGACTAACCAACGATCTATAAGCAACGGAATATTTGTAATTCAGACAATGTAAAATATAATATATAAATGTTAAAGTAATGTTTGTTCACTTGTGATTACCCACGGCAGTGCGGCGTCCGTATCGTCCTTATGAGCGGCCGCCCCTGACTTTATTGAAAAAGAAGACGTTCAATTCTTAATTTGTATATGGCTATTGTAAACGTACTCAATCTGTCGCTTTTTAACAACATATTCCACCTTCATTTATTTTGGATCCTAAGCAGGTATATTTCTCATGCAAATTATTTACATTTCCAGATGGAAAAGTTCAACGGCATTTTCTTCCTGATGGTCTTGATTCTGAAACATGTGAACGTGTTTCCTCCCTTCAGTGGGACCCTCTGTCAGCTGATTACTTCCTGGTAGCATACCGAGCAGGCCTCTTGCTTCTCATAGATAGCAGCAACATGTCAATTATTACAACGTTCCAGTATCCAGCATCTGCTTTTGCTCACAGTTTGGAGTGGTTGAGGTCCAGTCCCGGAATGTTCATCACTGGAGGTATGTTTCCATACATTTCGTTTTCTTTTTTTAGTATAAAATTATGTTTAAAAACAAGTTTTGCACTCATTCCTTGAATTTATGACATACACAAGCTAGATCTTATCTTACTTTGGTGGATGAGAGGATGACAGAGGAAGTTGTACATTTTAACATTAGGCAATAGGAAGTTAAACTCACCTACTTCTATGACTAATTTTCCAATAAATATATCCAGATGAAGATAGGGGTGCTTGGTCAAGTTTAGGGTTAGGTGGGGAATATACTCGTATGGTTCAACATGGAGACAATGAGGCAGGTGGAGAATGGCATCCCTTCGCATTCTCCCCACTTCGAGACCTGATCTTTTCTTTAGAAAAGATGGCCAAAGTCAATGATGGCACAAGAAAAAAAAAAATAGTAGGGGAGGAAAATATTTTCTTGGAGGGCAGTCACACTTAGAAAGCACCTGAACGCCACACAGAATTGCATGTCTTTGGGCTAAAAATGAATTTATGCGTCTCTCCTGTTTTCAGGGTAAGATTGGTTAACTAGGGGGCATCACCTTCCCTGAATCCCTCTGGTGTTGTCACTGGCCAAAGAGAGGGGATTATAACGTCACCAAGTTCACTTTTGACCATGCCATAGGATACAAAGCAGAACGGATTTGGTTACTGTTAAAAAATATATTTCGAAAGGACTAAACTTTATTTAAATCTTTAGTGTGACAAAGCTTAGGAATGAGATAAAGTTTCTGCTGACCTCAATCCTCTAGTAATTAGTACAAATCCCCACACTTACAATAAGAGGGGAGGACTCAATCGTTTATTGTATAAAGATACCTAGTACTTTTAATTGCAGGCCTGAAGCCAGGAATCCTTGATTAGGTATATAGTTTTTTTATTTCTGTTTCTCCTCCCATCTATTCCATCACATTATAAGCCGTTTTTATTTACGTAAGATAACAAACCATGAAAAATGTTAATAAAAGATTCTATAAAAAAATAAATGTGTTAAACTAAACCTGCTTTCCTGATATTGCCTTTCCAATTACACATGTCTGATTTCTGTTTTTTCATTTCTTTCAGATGATTGTTCTGGAGTAATCAGGTTGTGGACAGTGGGCAAATCCACATCGCTCGAGAACAAAAAGTTGAAGGATAAGGGCATTAGATCTCTTCATGTTATCAAGAGACAGTCTTCAAGAAAAAATAGCAATATGTTTAATCACAAAGTTAATAATGGTCCACAAACAGCACTTCCTTGTCTTCCAGATGCTTCTGTGCTTTGTTTATTTGTTGATGGTGGAGTTGGTATATATTGTCTGAAGAAAAGAAAATGGGAGTTTTTGAAAGAATCTGTAAGAATCTTCCTTAGCAAGATTAAACAACTTGTATAATAAGTTATAATATACTGAGAAATTTATCTTCATGGCTTCTAACCCCCCTCCTCCACCCATCACCTCCGAAATAGAATTCTGGCTAATGGTGTGTCCGGCTACCTTTACTCACTCTCTAGAGTTGTTTGCAGGTGATGAGAGACTGGACAAGTGCCACAATTGTTAATGCAGGGATATTGATGGGAAAAAGCCCCTGCTTAAAATCACCCACTCTCGGAATTGAACCCAGATCTCTCTTGTAGCAGTCATATTCTCTCTCGACTGGAACAGTAGTTCCAGTTATCTTATATCTTAATCTGGGAGCAGTTTATAGCTGAGGTATGGTTTCCTTCATGAAAAATTACTAATGTTGGGAGATGCTGACAGTGCCGTAACAAATGTGTTTAGCTTTTTAGGAAGAGCAGGCCTCTTACACTGTTGCTGATTAAGTTTTTAGTCTTTCCTTACATTTTTAATGTGTTGTGTATGTCCTGTGCAGGTTCCTTCACAACCTTCACGTTTAACCTTTCTCAAAGGGTCTTTACACCCTTTATTTTAAATCTAAGGTAAAAGTTTTAGATTTTCCTCATATACTTTGAAGGGTGTAAAATGGCTACATGTGCCGACACACCCAAGAATTTTAATTTTTAATTAATTCATTCATTCATTCATTCATTGAGGGACAAGGGGCAGCTTCCTCCCCCCAAAAATCATTTTCAGGATTATTAAAAAAATTAGAAGTAAACGATATTTTTGTTAACCTTCTGGGATCTGATATTCATGTTCTGCAGCCACCTCTTCCTCCCCCCCAACACACACACCAAAGATAAAGTTTATGTAGTTTAATAACTGACATAATGATCTGCGTGCAACTGCCAGTCAAGGAGATATGCACATCAGAGACATTTAAGAAAATATTTGAGTGCACTTAACCAGAATGGAAATCAATGTGCACCTTATTCAAAACTGTGTCCCATGCCCTCAATGTTAGCATTAAACTAGAATAATGAATAATTACTGGAAGAAAATATACTTTAGCATAGTGACCATAAAGAATTATAATGTGAAGGGTTGGTTACCTTTATAACCCTCTGCCACAAAAATAAGTTGTTTGACGTCATGCCTCAAGCTGATTGGCTGGCATGCTTGGAGCCTCCACGAGGAAACGAGCATGTCTTGTCTTGAGGCAACCATCATGGAAAAAGCAAAGTTCTCACTATCCACAAACTGCCCATAATGTTTATTAAATTAACATATAGGAGATTAAATTGTATAATGAATGGATTATAAGGAAAAGGATTTCCATGAAATTGAGTGTAGAAAATAGTTGAAATTGTTGGTTGCTAATTTCAATGAAGTACAATTTGACTGTTAAATCCTCAATTATTTGTTAAAATAAAAATGAAAAGATCAAATTTCCCAATTTTGTATTTAAAATTAATGTCCTAGAATAACGGACTCTGACCATAGCATGATTTCACTGACAGTCTGTATGGTATATCCTGCTTTAAGCAGTCGAGATAGAACGTGTTGAATCTCTGAGATATGGCCCCTTTTTACAAAGTTACACCTTTTAATTCTTACTTACACAATGTAGAATTTGTGCTACTATCTCATGCAGAGTTACTTTTTCAGGGGCACATTGAAACTATCTTTGACTGCAGTTTTAAACCTGACGATAGTGATATCCTGGCAACAGCTTCCTTTGATGGCACAATCAAACTGTGGAACATAGGCACTATGGCACTTGTTGACAGCACCTTTGGCAATGAATCCATCATATATTCAATATCATGGGCTCCAGCGGACTTAAATTGCATCGCTGCTGCCACTTCCAAAAATGGAGTGCTCATCTGGAACATCAATAAGGGCAAGATAATTCAACGTTTCATGGGCCACGGTTCTGCTTCCATATTTTCAGTGTCTTGGAATCAGGGAGATCCTCGGAGAATAGCTTCTGGTGGTTCTGATAAAACATGTATAGTCCATCAAATAAACGGTATTGTTGTGCATACATACAAGCATCCAGAGTCAGTGTTTGGTTGCGACTGGATGAACAGGGATATCTTGGCTACTGGCTGTGAGGATGGAAATGTTCGTGTGTTTAATATATCAACAAGCAATGACAATCCTTTAACGATATTATCAGGTATGTTTTCCTACACCTTTGACTTTATTACAGTTCTCAATTCAATTTAATAGCATACGTTCGACTTTGTACAAAGTTTAGAGTTGTCATGGTGTGCCCGGAGGGGTTAGTGGGGTCATAATCATGCCCCTTTGGCCAGTATTCCTGAAAAAGAACATCAAAGGCAGGAAAAAAATGATGCCAGACTACTAAAAAAAACAACCATACATACCCCCCTGCCTCCTTGCAAAAAAAAAACAGTGCATACCATCGCATGCAACATACATAATACAAACATATTGCATATGGTATTAAGTCTAATACTCAATATTATTTGCTGTGATATACATTATTGATAGATTGCTGGTATGGTTAGTCTACATTCTATAGTCAGTATTTACTTAATCTGCTACTGGATATGTTTTATTATTTTATCCTTGCCACCAACAGTATCAATGTATTCTTGTATTGTATAGAAACAATGCTCTTTTAGAAGCCTTTTCAGATATGCCTTGTATAGTGTTATTTCTAACCAAGCTACAAAACAATACTGTTAGCAAGAAAAATTAGGGAAAAAGGTATATCGGGACAAGACTATTTTGTGGGTGTGGGGACAATTATAGTTATTATATTTTAAGCATCACATGAAAAATTCATATTTGAAGTTCAATAAATTGAAAAAGTTGTCTCTTTTTTACTGAGAGATATTACGAGAGGGAGAAGCAAATTTGTATTTGCCTTATTTTATGTTGTCTTTCTTTCACTTTTGGTTAATTGAAACATTGATTAATGATTAGATAAGAGGATGCTCACAAAGCAGCACCCGTATCAAGATGCAAGATGAGTAGGCATAAACAAGTTATTAGGCTGAGAGTGCCAATCCTCTCTTGTCCCCCTCCCCTTCACCTCTTCCTTTGCAAAGCATAACCACTGCCTAATCCAATAATTCTGGTTTCACTATACACCAACACTCTGAGGCATACCCAATGCAAGTTAAGCAACATTTTTTACTTCCTTTGATTTCTTTTCAATCAGTAATTTCAGTTCTTCTATGTGTCAAAAGTTAACCTCAGTGAAGGTTACATGTATCCCAACAATATTATAAGAATGTCGATCTCGATGGCGTGCCAGGTTTGAATCCCAGCCTGGGCATGGGTGTTCTTTGTGAACATCTCATCATCAATTTCATCACATCATAATCATTCTCATCTTCGGGAATAGCTAAAAGTGGCTCAAAAGCAAAGTAAAATAATCCAAATCAATTAATCAATATTATAAGAACTTCAGTGGTTCTCTTGTGTATATTATACATACTTCAAAACTTACTTTGATATTTTACAACTACTTTTTCATGCATGGTATGTACTGTAAACTACTAATAACACAAAACACAATGTGTTATATACAGTGCCTTGTTTGGTCGAGGTACCCACGGAGCACCGGCTAACTCGGCAGGAAGTAAGATCACGTGTGCCGGCACTGGAAGCACTAGCTATGTAATAAAATAATCTTGTACAATTACGTTGGCAGTTACAATTAAAATGAGCACGTACCTTGTTACAAGAGGTGTTGGAAATGATATTCTCCTGCATCCACACATTTGCGACATATTTATAGGAAATTTTCACTAACACACGTATCAGTATCTCTTCCAAAATTGCTTCAATTTCTATCCTTAAATTTTCATTCAATTCTCCTAATGTGTGGCTTCAGGTTTACAAGCTTGGTAGCTCGCCACACACAGATGTCATGAAAATGTCTGTTTCTTGTGCAAGGCGCCAGAGGAATTTTTGACCTTATTTCAACATCGTCTAGTTTCTCCTCATTACGCACATGCCATTTTACCCTTCGATTCTTATCAAGATCACACCCTGTTTCCCTAAATTTGTTTACAAGTATCCGAACACACTCTGTGTGGAACGGGAACATCTGGAAATTCTGCTGCAAAACGCCTTCTAACTTCCCTACAATAATTCATAATGACGTAAGAGTCATACATAAAAATTTGTTGTTTTAAATTGTACGTCTAGCATGGCATTATTAGGCTGTAGAAAAGCACCAGTAATACATAAGCTAAAACAAAACAATCTAAAGCTCTTGTTAACACCTTAACACTTCACAAACACATGCAAACTAGACACCAGCTATCTGGATAATGAAGCACTGACGTGTTGACTGGCAAGTCAGCATACAACTGTGGGTCTAAATTCTGGCGCAACATTACTTATATCCCGCCAAGCTAGCTGCTGCTCTATGGGCACCTCGACTGAAAAAGGCACTGTATAAACAACTAGGGTTACCAGACGTCTGGTTTTTCCCAGACGTGTCCTACATTTTAGCTGTATGTCCGGTGTCAGGGAGGTATTGAAAAAATATCATAAATGTCCTACATTTTGAACGTCACATAATTTAAATTAATAAAATGCATGTTTCAGTGAAATATTTATCTGCTGCTGGTTTGATTTATTGATTTGGTGTTTTAAGTCCACTTTATGAACAATTAGGCTAATCAGGACTGGACCTACAGTTTAAAGTGGAATCCGAACCACTGTGTGCCTCCACCGGGAATCAAACCCAGGACCCCTTAATTACAATGCTACGATGCTGCCACTGCGCCAATGGGAGGCGGCTCTATTATCTGCTGCTTGAATTTTTCCTTTACAACCTTTGCTACAGAGCTATCCATTGAAGAGCAGACCTCCTCGTCGCTGTTTGCGTATGTCAGCAGACTCGGCACTGTAGACTGTCCATGAATCAAGCGTGCAAGTTTCTGTAATTTGTTTAAAGAGTGATTTATTTAATTTATGAAAGAAGGTGCTGAAACTGGCCACCTTCCTCGTCATTGATGATGGAAGGTGCTATGAACAATGATTTAATTTGAACATGTTCATTAAACACAATATTTCAAATCTTGAAAAAATGGCACGTCATGAAAAGTGGGGGAGTTACATTAATAACAATAAGCATTGTGAAGGTCATTCAGAATTTCTGAAACTTGCTGAATATTTGTTTGCCATTCCAGGTCATAATGCAAATGTTGAAAGATTATTTTTGTTAATATCAGCACAGTGGACTGATGAGAGGAATCAATTTCTTATAGATTCTGTGAAGAGGTTGGTGCTTGTTCAGTATAATTTCAAAGAATTTGATTGTTGTTAGTTTTATAAGTACATTATGACTAAGCCTGAAATTTTACGAAAAATTGGCTCCTCAAGAGAAATACGACTGAAAACGCATATAGTAAGAAGTGTATTGTTTAGCAGCTTAGTTTTGGAATTTTGTTTTTAACATATTAAAAATTCATTATTCTTTAAACTGAAAAGGTTTAATTTTACATTATTTGCTAACATGTTCTAGTAATGTGTATTATTTATTGTGAACGTCTTGTGTCCTACATTTTGACTCAGTGTCATACATTTTGACTCGGTGTCCTACATTTCCCTCATAGTGATCTGGTAACCTTATAAATAACATGTCTACTTTTAGATATGCACGGGGTGGATCAAGGGGAATTCTCCCTCTGGTTGCAAATTTTCAAGTCTCCTTTCGAAGGAGATACTGTATATATAATACACTAATGCTTTTAATGAAGTTACTGTAATTTCTTCACACTGGAAATTTTTCAAATATCACATTAGGTATGGGGCTGGTAGCAACTATATTAAATGTGTTTTTTTTTTTTTTCGTTGAATAGGCCATACAGCCAAGGTTTTCATGGTGAAATGGAATCCAGCTGTCGACAGCATACTATGCAGTGGATCTGACGACATGAGCATACGGGTATGGAATTATGTTGATAGAACATGCTTAAGGATCTTAATTGGACATGACGACTTGGTGAGAGGCTTAGCATGGTGTCCCGAGATTCCACACTTGCTGGTCTCTGGTAGTTGGGACTTTACATGTCGTGTGTGGGACACGAGATCAGGAGACTGTGTGGATGTGATGAGAGATCATGGTGCTGACGTGTACGGTAAGTAAATTTGTGAAGTCTGGTTTACTACTTAATGAGATCACTGTGGTTTAGGTTTATATTTACTAATTTTATTACATCAGTGAGATATATTATAAAATAATTAAATATTTGTAGTAAAGTTATTTGTAATAATTGTGTTTGTTGTAGGGATAAACTACCAAAATATTTACAAATGCCAACAAATTATCTTCAAAAAATTGACTGCATCAATAACCAGAGCTAGGAATTTTAGGTGCTGCACCTTAAATTTTTTTTGTGTGAAAACGGGTAAAAAAGTGACTCATCCCCAAAATAAGCATGTATTGAACTCTCCTCATGGTGTTTATGTTGCACCTTTTTGCACCTTTTTCACAATCTCAGAACCTTTTCCACCATTTTCACAATCTCAGAACTTTTGCACCTTTTCGCCATTTTTGCATCTTTATCATTTTTTTTAATACAACTCGCACGCTGTTTAACCCCACCCACATTCGAGGCACGGCTTCTTGGCATGCGATTCTTGTTTACCGCACAACAATGAATCGGCTTTCTTCAGTTCTTGGACGTTAATGTAAAATTGCTAGAAGTTGTGCTCTTTTTGTCCTATGCTGTATTGTTTATGAATTGTTGTAGGAAAGCTGTTTCGTTTTCATTTCCTTCTCCCGTCTCAGCAAGCAAGGTAACTGCAGTCTGTGATCGACTAATCGATGCATCGGATTTGCTTGGTTACCATGCCAAAACATAAAGTAAATGTTGGGAAACTGCAGGACATTGTTCAACAGTTTAGCGGTGACTGCATTCAGAGTGATGGATCTGTTCTGAGGTGTGATGTGTGTGATATTTCTATTGCTGTTGATGACAAACACCAATGCACTTGGGTTGTGCAGCATCTACAAAGTGGGAAGCACGTCAGGAATAAAGAACTACGAGATGGTAAAGGTGGGAAGCGACAGCAGTTCATTGGTGAGGCGCTTGCATCTTCGAGTTCCAGAAATACAAATGAATTTTTCAGTGAGACAGCAAGGACATTTATAGCGTGTGGAATAACTCTTTCGAAACTTAACAATCCTGTCATGAAATCATATTTGCAAAAATATACTGGGAAGTCAGTTCCAGATGAGAGCACCTTAAGGAAATCTTACCTTCAATCTCTTTATGAAGCTAAAATCTCGCAGATCAGGCAAGTAGTAGCTAGCTGACCATCCAGTCTATTTCATACTAGATGAAACCACAGATAGGCAAAACAGGTATGTTTTGAACATTTTAGTAGCACCTCTCAATGGGCATTAAGTGAAACCCATGCTTTTAAAAACTTATTTTCTCGGCAAAACAGATAATGCAAGTGTAATGCAAAGTTTCAATGATGCATGTTTTGTATTGTGGCTGGAGGGCGTAAAATATGATAGAGTGTGGTTAGTTCTTACAGACCAAGCATCTTACATGTTAGCTGCATTTTCTAATCTGAAGAATATGTATCCTAACAAAACATGTGACCTGCATTGTTCATGCTTTGCATCGAGTTTGTGAAGCTCTTAAAGATGAATATACATATGTGAACGAATTTGTTTCTAGTATTAAGAAAATACTGAAAAAGGCTCCTTCTAGAATACAGAAGTATGTAGAAATTACAAAACTTCCACTACCACCCTCTCCCATCCTCACTAGATGGGGTACATGGTTAAAAGCTGCAGTGTTTATTTGCAATCATTTCCATACAATATCGAAATTTTTAGATGCTTTGCCTAGTGATTCCTCAGCTGTAGAAAAAGCCAAAAAACTTGCACTTAAACAGGAATTGCAAGATGAACTCTATATTGTACATGGCTTCTCTTTCCTTACTACTGCAATCACAAAACTGGAGGAGCAGTGTCCTGAAAAGGAAGCACAGTGGGCTGTTTTGATGGATGTGCAACGAGAGCTGCAAGGGGTCGGGAAAGAGAAGTTAGAACAAAGTTTAGCCAAAAACCCTGATGTTCAAGAAGTCGCAACCAACAAGGATGTGGATTACCGGTTGAAAACAAAATACGCACCACTTGTGTCTGTTGACGTTGAACGTTCTTTTTCAACTTACAAGTATCTGCTTAGTGACCGCAGATGTAGCCTCACTCAGAAGAACATACAAATTTTGAATGTAATCTATTTTAACAATTTTCGAGATGACTAATTCTAAGCAAGTAAGAAGAAGCATGTTTTCCTTTATGTCGCTTTCTAATGTATCAGAGAATTTTCTTTGCTTAGTTATATTAAACGATTTAAAACCAGCGAATACTCTATGTGTTTATCCAGACAAGTTGAACCATAGGCTATATGTATGCACTGCTCACAATAAATTTTACATCTGAAAATTAGCACCTATTTTAGCACCTTTTTTCAACAAAAATTGGCACCTTTTTTGCACCTTTATTGTTAAATTTTTGCACCTAAAATTGCTAGCTTTATCAATAACTGATGATATTTAGGGAATCTATAATTCGTTTTTGATGGAGACTGCACACTGTAGCATATAGTTTTGAAGTTTCTAATAGGTGTGCGGTACTTTTTCCTACAGGGACGGCGACAGGGGTGGGCATGGGTGGGCAAGCGCCCACCCAAAAAATCCTGTGCCCACCCGATTGCCCACCCAATCAAATTCACTAAGTACATACACTTGGGGATATGTGAATGTTTCAATAAATAAGTATATTCTGGTATTCATTATTTGTATATTTTACTCATGAATATTATGTATACTAGAAATGTTCACATATCATCATCCCATAAAAAGCTGTCTTAACTTTGTCATTAGAATGCAAAAACAATTACTAGATAACTTGAAACAAAATAAACTGTCATCAATTGAATACTTCTATGATTAGAAGCAGCTAGTAGACTTAGGAGGTGCGTAATTATGCAGGGTATGGTCAAGATGAGATCAGAATCTAGGGTGACCTTGAGGGCTGCAGCGCTGGACCTTCACTGGGAAAAACTGCTTGGAAAAGATCTGAATAAAGAAAAAAATGAGGTACTTCGGATGTGATGAAAAAATATAGAAATACGTATAACTAACCACCTCATGTAGTGTAGCTAGGCGAAAAGTTATAACTGAAGCTGTGGAGGGGATTGGGGTGTGGTCTTGGTGTTGTAAGCTCCGGGCCTTCACATATATAAATCCCGGCCTGCGCATGATTAAAATAATCTCTAAATGAACAAATAAAAACCCCATCTTAACGTTACTTCCTCCAGCAACGCAATAAATTATTTCGACTTTTTAATTAGTTATGTGGGTTTGGAAAAAGCTACAGAATTATTGAATTGATAATAGCCTATCAGTTACGTAATGATGCAATTTTTCTTGTGATTAACTTACGTAGAATTAAAAGAAGAAAGGGGTTGGTAGGAAAGCTTTGTTTTGAGGGCGTCAGAGAACTAATCAATCACGATGAGAATGGTTTAAACTTTAGAAGCATCAGAGGTTCAGCAGAAAAGGTCGACAGAATCTGTAGATGCAGATGAAGTAAAGAAAAAAGGTGTCACCAAGTATCCATTCGAAAATTTTGTTTGTTTCTTTTTATATCCACAGATAGGCTAATCGGGACTAAACCTACAGTTTAAAGTGGAGTCCGAACCAGTGTGCATTGTGCTTCCACCAGGGGAGGTGGCAGTAGAAGCCAGAACCTCTTCATTATAAGGAGACAACGTTATGCCATTGGAGAAAAAAATATATACAGAAAGAACTTACAGGAAACGTGTCATTTTATCACCCCATTTAAGAGGGTGTATTGCCGAGACAAATATTTGAGACTTTCGGAAAACAACGTTATCGTTCACGGAGTTAGCTGCCTTGATCGAAGAATGAAACAATGTGAAATTGAAACTACCACCTCAACTTTCGAAGGGTATGAACTATTGAAACTCCACTTTTGAAAGAGTAAGTTGTTGCTGATTCGACTGATTTGTTCTATGTGAAGTCACTTTTCTGCTAATTTGGCTAATGGCGACGATGAGGTTCAATGGTGATTAGGTGATGTATGTCATACATATATGTACATGGCCTTACATTTATACCTGCCCACCCTAATCTATCAATATACAGCTTCTGCCCACCTGGTGAAAAATTTCTGGCGCCGCCCCTGTTTTCCTACCATACATTTTCACAAAATAATTCTTAATTGCCAAATTTTTAGATTCTTTACCAATGTTTCTGAATTTTCCTATGAATTATAGACAACTCTGGAATATTGATTAATTCTACACCAAAAGGAAGATGGAAATATTTTACTTCTTTAAACAAAATATAAACTTGAGAAAATTCATAAACGAATCTAAACAAAATTTAGGGCTAACTCTACTAGTATATTCCTATAGTAATGTCATGTTATAACATTTAAAAGTAGTTAAGTTCATTTGAATTGCTGAGAAATATTCAAGAACTACTGTTTCAGACACATGCATTGGTATCAGCTTAACTCCAGAAGTCAAGTATTTTGATTTATTTTTATTCCTGCCATTGTAGTTCAATAGTATTGCACAGAATTTTTTATTTAGTGCAATAAAAGCTCATTCTAGCACACTATCCAACATCCACTTCAAACATAAATTTTCTGCACATGATTCTGTATTTTCAGATGAGATATTTAAGTTCTCCACAATGGCGCAGTGGTAGCATTGCTATCTTGTAATCAAGGAGTTCCAGGTTTGATACCCAGTGGAGGCAAGTGGTTTGGATCCAACTTTAAACTGTAGGTCCAGTCCCGATTAGCCTATCTGTGCACAAAGTGGACTTAAAAAACAAATCAATCAATCAAAGTTTCTACTTTCTTGCATTTCACATTGTTCAAAGTTATATTTAGAATGTAAATAGTAATTTTATGTAATAAATATTGCTTCCAAATCAAATTTGTGATTATATGCACCATTTTATCTTCTAATTGGTGTGGTGATATTGTTATTGCATTTTTAATCAAGGAGTTGCAGGTTCAATACTTACTTAGTAGAGTGGTTTGGATCCCACCTTAAACTGTAGGTCTTGTCCCGAATAGCCTATCTGCACTTAAAGTGAGCTTAAATAAAACACTTTTTTGTAAGAGCAAAATGTCATTTTGTACGTCACTTTTGAATCCAAAATATAGTTTTGTATCGAAATGTTAATCTTTAATAAAACCACAATTATGTCTCTCTATTGATATTATATATCAATCTGATATAAAGTGGTAAAAATTACATGAAAAAATAACAGAATTCTTTAATTAATTGCTCTGATACTTACAAAAACAAGATGTATGTTGGAAATCTATTTTTAAAAACAAGAGTAATCATGCCCTTAAATTAACAAAGAAATTACAATTTGTACAAATGTGTACACATTTGTCAAATATTATCATAAATATTGGATAGAAATTATGGGTAGTTTCATTGGCACAGGGCAGCCATTAGGGATGTGCGATGCATGCCACCGCACAGGGCCTCGTGCTTTGAGGGGCCTCGCACTTCCAAATCAGTTATTTGCTCATATTTTGTGCAAAAGCTATTGCACTCGAATAGAAGGAAGAAAAACATAATTGTTATGAAAAGAAATATTGTGTCATAACAAAGTTGTATTTCTGGTAATGAACAACTATGCCCCCTCTTGTCAAGCCACCACTGAAAATTCTCCAACAAGGATCAACGACCCATTTGTGACTCCAACTTTAACTGATTTCCTTCCTAATGTTCGACCAAGGACAGGCATCATAAAATGGTTATTTGTCTGAAAACTGAGGCCCAACAAATTTCAGGGTGTGCCGCTCCGCGAAAAGACGAAAACAAGTGTCAGCATCAAAGCCTTGAAGGCCCGCTGGGCTCTTTACTACAACCTCTCATGTTTACTACTACAGCGACAAAATGAATCCGTCTACCGAGTGTCCAATAAATACTCCAATAGTGCAAAGCATGTAACGCTCTTGTTTTTGAGAAAAATGGGTAGGATTGCGGATTTGTAGTCAGCAAAAAAATCTGAATCAAATAGGCAAATAGGCACCCAAAGGATAAAAAATGCATTTCTCTGTTTTCTGGCCTGATCTTGGCGACGATGATGAATGGTGGTTAGATGAAACTAGGAGAAAGTTATTTTATATTAAATAAATAAATTGAAGCATACCTATTACTGTGAGAGGGCTCCCACTAAGTCTACTGGTTAGCGCTCTAGATTGTGGTGCGAGTGGTGCTGGGTTCGATTCCCAGTACGCACTCTCAATATTTCGGTGTTAACCCAGCATCGTGAGAACAATTAAGGAGCTACTTGAAAAGAAGCAGTAGCGGGCTCTGTCGAAAGCCAGAAAATAGCGGCGATGGGATTCGATGCGCTCACCATGGGTCACCCAAAGAAAAGCTGATTGGCAGGCTGTGCCCCTAAGATGGTTCTTGTGCCTCGGAGTTGTTTGTAGCAGCATTACTGTGAAGAATTTCGAGATTAAAGACAAGTTCAGTTCTTTTGCTTCACTCATATCATCCCATCTTTCTAACGTGGGCTTGGATGTTCCTTTGTGAGTGTTCCTTCTTCAATTCTATATAAGCGTCATTCATGCTCATTGTTACGATTTAACTAAAGAGGCAGAAAAGTGATGTAAAATAAGAAAAGTAAGCATACATATAGTTTGAGAACAGTCCCATTGCTGGCACAATCATTAATTTGCCTGTCACTTTTATGCACTGAAATGTGACTGCAGTATTAAGCAAAACTCAGTTTACAAGAATTCATTTTCATTCTGTTTTCATTTTAGCTTTTTGCATGTATAATAATTTCCCGATTTTTTAGGCAAGCAATTAGCAACAATGGATTGATGTCAATGTCTTGTCCCTTATTTGGTGATATTCCAAGCACTTCAGTTGTAAATAGCGCTTGTAAAGAAATAAATGGCAAATTTAGAATTTGCCACGTCAAATTTGTCTTCTCAATAATTTTTCGAAACTCCTTGTTGGAAGGAAACATGGAAAACAGTTTCAGTTTTTTAATATTGCATTTTACTGTACTTGACGACAGTATTTATGTCTGAAACTTAGATATGAAATGAGAATCCTACAAAAATAAATCATTAGGAACACACAAATACAACAAAACTTACGCAAGGTTATTTCACTTTTTAATCTGGGGTGTACTGTGTTTTCTTCCATGGCCTTCCGTCCCTCTGACGTCAAACTTTATAACTTCATCCATTTCCAAAACAGGGCTTTGGACACAGGCCTCTCAAGGCAAGCAGTGTGCAGGTCAAAGGACCTTGGGTTTGCATATTCCTCCTGCAGTTGAAATACTTCAAGTCATTCTTGTTTGACACAGTAGTGCGTGCGGGTGTGTAGAATTGAGATAATAGGAATGTTTAGGGAATGGGACAAATTTCGTAAATTTGAATCTGGATTAAAAAAAAAAAGTATGCATTTTTAAAGTCAGAAAGGTGCCTTCGAGAAAATCTTGCTGCCTGTAAGTACAGTTTCCATTTCAAATTTCGCCACGATAGACGGAAATAATGTAGATATACTTGACGTCAGGTGTTTTAGTGTTAGTGTTGATGGTGATGATTCGGTGTTATGGAGTGTGTTCGCGATATAGTCCAAGTCGTATGTACCAGTGGCAGTGCTGACCTTAAATGTAGCTCGGCTGTGAACCAGGTGCCAAATGTAGGAACTAATTGCGAGGAGGAATATGTTTCATGTTCATCTTCTGAGCCAGTTGACAGGTCGCCTCTGCTTCTAGATCCAGGTGAGTGGATGTCAGTTTTAAACAGTTCCGTTTGATTCAATCATTCAAAAGGGCCCTCTTCGCTGATTACCCAATTAATGGTGATAATAAGATTTTCCGTTTTTGTTGTTGTTTTGGGGAAGAAGCTATCGACCACAAAACCATGAAATATCAGAAATTCAAATTGAATGCCTTAAAAAATGAACCGAATGTGAATTTAGACTGCAGAAAACAAAACTATTGATGAGCAACAGAGACTGTTGATTTCACAGGAAAAACAGCACGTGAGGGCTTCAAACGAATACTGTATGTCCTTAAGTATTTGGCAGAGCATAATCTTGCATTACGGGGACTGAGGCATAAAATATTTGCAGCATGTATAATTAATTTCTTCTTTTTCAATTTTTGTTCCTTAGTTTGAAGTACAGGTGTCCTTCAAAATCACTATTACATGTTCATTTCGTTTTCATTCTGATGTATGTCATTGTCTTATAATCAAGGGGTCCCGGGTTTGATACCAGGTGGAGCTAAATCGCACAGTGGTTCGGATCCCACTTTATATTGTAGGTCCAGTTCCGATTAGCCTATCTGGGCATAAAGTGAACTTAAAAAAACAAATCAATCACTCAATGAATCTCGTGTACCCCTAGTACATATTTAATTTCAAGACTTGAAATTCCAAGACTTGGAATGTTCAATAACTAAAAAAGTAGCAATATTTAATCATATCCAATAACATAATTGTTTTTTATACTATTCATTGAATTTTTACACTGTAATGAATTTGCATTGTTTCCATAAAATAATATTTTCATATCATATTTCATTCTATAAGTAAACAAACAATATATGTTAAGTACTTTTGATACAAATATTTGGAACAGTATCTTTATGTAGTAGCTACATGGTTTATGATTCCAGTAATTTTGAATATGTTTAAGTATGTCAAAATAAGATAAGAGCACGGGGCCTCGGGTGAGCACCCGAGTTGCCAACCACTGGGCCGGCTCTTGCTGTCATGATCCCCTTTCCGTATTTAGTACATTTCCTGGCAGAAGAAATACATATCAACAACAAGGGTAAATTTACAATACATGGCTGTGAACACACAGGATAACATATTTTTTTCTAGGGCTTGTATCGCTAAAACAAGGTCTCAATCAGGAGACATTAAGAAATACTAGTTGCCAAATTTTAAATTTTATTAGTGCTAAACGGTGATACTGCGAATGCGTGCTCGTGCCTAACAATAGGTAATAATTACACAATTCTAATAACCAGGTTGGTGTTAGAGAAGAAACGAATTTTATCGATATTTTAACATTACATAACACAAAGGCCTCGCAGATATAGTTCGCACAGGGCCTCGCGTTCCCTACCGACGGCCCTGCATTGGCATGCTAACTTTAAATCTTTATCAGTCAATATCATTAAAGTACCAATTACAGCAAAAAGTAAATTACTTTGCAGCTACAAAATTGTCTAGTTGCAAGGTAAGTCAGATTTTACAATGATTGTTCTGGCATGTAGCATGTTGTACAGCTCACCGATCATGAGAAGATCCCCAAACGAGGGGTGACGGGGAGCGGGTGTGAAAGGAAGGACCGTTCCATTTGCAGATTTTAGGGGTAGCAGAAAGCCTTCCGCTACGGCTTTTCAAAGTGGGTGGGAGTTGATTTGCGTCAATCACGCAGAGCGTGTGTCCGCAGCAACAGTTTGCTGCTTTTCTTTCAGTGGCCAGAATACTTTTGTATTGCTTATCCTGTGAATTATTTAGACTGTATTTCAAAGAATTTTAAAAGTATATACGGCAACGACTTTAGGGTTACCAGATGACAAACTTTAAAAAAAGAAGGCATTTTTAGATTGCAAAATGTTGTTAACTTTAGACAAAGACACACGTTTTGTGCTTACTGGTGTTTTGGTGGGCTTGTAGATCACACGCCCCTGTAAAATAATTTTACACCTTTTCCATATAACTAATAATAGGCCTCATTGTAGGCAAATGTCTGAATATTCTAATATTTATTCACTATGCTCCTAATATTATACGGTTGTGAAACTTGGTCTCTTACTTTAAAATAATAACATAAATTGACATTCTGCCTCGGAGTTTTTTTCTTCCGGGCCTAAAGTCAGGAAACCGTTTTTGTAAGATGTCACTAAAAACACATTTTCATTTTGGCATGGTTCAGATCGCTGATCGACAGAACTTTACTTCTCCACCTCCATGTAACAACTAAGAGTAGGCTATGGCAGTTAAAAAATACTGTTTATTTCTGAATTCTGTCATGAAACTCTAATCAAAGTAATCCGCTGTGAATTGCATATTCTTACCTATTGTCAGAAATGCCCACATGTGTTTTTCACTCAGGGTGCACACCCCCGACCCTAATAGTGGAGTCGCCTGCTGCTACATCACTTCACTTGCGTCAGGGATCTTTTCCTGAGCGGTCAGCTATATTTGGTTGTCATTATTTAAATACAAAGAACCAATTAATCAACTCCATTTTAGAAATGCAAGTTTGATGAGGCTGAATTTTCATCGGCCTTAATGCAGACAATTCCCTTCCATTGCAGGGTTGTGTATTCATCCATTCCGTCCACTTCTACTAGCTTCATGCTCTAGGGATTCAACTGTTCGTCTATGGTCTCTATCTCCCCTAGTTTCAAGCATGATTTTGATGCCAATTGCTGGGAGACCTGTTAATTCTCTTGTAGGTAGTGGAGGTAAGAGCAATGTAGAAAAAAAAAAGTTTCTCAAAGGTATGTGCAACTATAATCGTTAAGTTTACATAAGAAATGCATGATGTACTTACTCATAATTTCCTCCTACTCCCATATTCCCAGTCCATCTTGAACCCCTTCTTCAGAAACAGATGCATTTTAAATTGTTAGAATTTCCTGAAAGAAATTGCAGACGTTAGTACAAGGAGAAAAATGCATGTAAATATGATATAAATTTCATACATCTTTAATGAACAATGAACATGAAAAGGTCTTTAAGAAGTTCAAATTAAAATTTTATAGGCAGCTAGTGAATACAATTTGATAAATCTATTTTGATATATTTAAGAGCAAGTTGAAAAGATCAAGAAATGCTTGACAGGGAACAAGGGAGAAAAAAACCAAGACGTATTCAAATTGGATCTTGAAGTTCAGAAAGACTTGGTAAGAGCCTGGAAGAACTGAAGAAATATCTTCGGGAAAAATAGAAATAGATTCAAATATATTTTAGAGAAATGTGAGAAAATATAACTAGTGAAATTTGCAAAGCACTTGAAAAAAAAATATAGAATATTTAAAGGCACCTAATAATAGGCCACGGTGGCTCAGTCGGTAATGCATCTGACTACCATGCTAAAGGTCCCGGGTTCGATCCCCGGCCGGTTCAAATCCGGGAACTTTTCTAACGTTGGAAGCAGCCCCAGCACCCACCCAGCATCGAATGACATGGGTACCTGGGGGAAACCCTAGGGGGTAAAGGCGGTCAGGGGCGTGATGCTGATCACATCACCCCCACTCACGACCGGATCAAGAAAGTGTGGGGCGTTACCCCCACACCCCCTATATGCCTTCATGGCATGGTGCTAAGCACAGGGGAGCACTTTACCTTTTTTTTTACCTAATAATGCTCTGGAAGTATTTCTAAAATGGTAAAGATACAGAAAATATGTTCTTGATGGAAGATGGCGATACTAATAAGATATTTTCCATATTTTGGCTTTATCTCGGAAATCCTGCAGGTGTACTCATTACTTTTGACCATATATTATTGGAAGAATGATGTACCCTGCAAAAACTAATGGAGGATTGCAACTTGATAAAAATAATCTTGTCTAATCAGAACTCTACAACACTGTGTAAGTTTATCATGGTTAGGTTGCTTGGGTAGAGAGAGACTGTGAATGAAAAACAAACAAATGCTATATAGCAAACATACTCACTTATCTAAATATATGTGTATTTTTAATGTAAGAATATCTAAAGTCTCTTTCTAATTGCAGATTACATTCTAAAGGAGTTATCCTTACCTAAACTATGTGGGTTGAGAGGAATTCATTTATCAAACATAATGTCAGATGAGCAAGAACATACGTGTGAGCATTTGAAGTTGGTTAGTGATATACTGAGTGTAAGTATTAGACTTAGTAATTTGAATGTGTTCCAGGAGTGAATGGATACATTACAATATGTTTCACTTTCCTTCTTTAACTGCCTGAATACATAAGGAAAAACAACTATCCAAATGAAATCTTCTCAAGATCAAAACCTCACTTAAATATTTATTTGTTTGATATTCTTTTATTTTTTCATAGCACTGTTTTTTCTGCCACTTTTGACTAATTGTGACAGTGAGAATGATTACATTACACTGATGGAGGGGTAGTCCCAAAGGAACACTACACTCATGCTGGAGTTCAAATCTGGAATCTTCAGTGGCCATATCACAAATCAACAAAAACACGTTGGACAACCAAGGTTACACGTTGATACTTATGGTATGTGATGGAAAGGTTGAAAGGTTCTTTTGCATAACTGACTACTGAATTCTGAGAAAAATCTGAGTTTCTCCTTATGATTTAGATTTATTTTATTATCAACAACCAATGTTAACATATAATGTACATTTTAAAGTATGTGCAATATATTACAATTCACGAATCAAAAGAAGAGAACAGAAACAACTATATGCATAACTCTTTATTACTAATTTTCCACTTACTCACTTCTAATTAATTGTATAATACTAATTGCAATTAAAACTCTATTAATCAACTTCTAATTGATTATATTCTATATATTATAACAAAAAATTAATTATCGGTCTGGCTCTCAGAATGGGTTAATATAAATTCAAACATGTATAATAATATAAATTCAAACATGTATAATCTCATCAACAATATTGCACTACCATGTTTTTTGTTTATTTTTGTATTATATATTGCACATTTTAAATAATAAACAGAAAAGAAAAGAGGAAAGGTCGTTAAAATTCAGATAAACTGACGTCCTGGTTTATTTAAAGGCACCAGGATACTAAGAGCATACCCTTGAGGGTATGCGGGTGGAGGCAGGCTTACTTCAGGGATTCTCCTTTTTTTCTTTTCTTTATTTAATAAAAACGTTTGTCTTTATGGACCGAAGTCTACCGTTGAATGGTCACTACTAGGAATATGCCTTTCAATCCAAATTCTAACAGGTCTTTTCCTAGAAATCCAGGGCATTTTACATATTGCATTTTCAGGTGTCCCATGGCTTGAGCTTTAATTGGCAATGCAGAGAGGTGCAGTATCTTTTCAACAATCCAAACTCTTGGTCAAGCATAGCAAGGATGGATTCAGATGATGTATGATGTCCCAGTTTAGGTTCTGTGTTTCCTCGAAAATGTCTACTGGTTCTTTAATGACAGCCTGAAGGGTTGGATTGCTGGGCAATGATTTCTTATTCTTTACGTCAGCAGCAATCATCTGCAAGTCCAACTTTGGCCATGTCTACTACACCTTAGTCCTTGAAGGTAAAGTGATATTAAAGTTTAAATGCTCGTAATCTTTTTTTTACGACACACCTGGTCAACAGCCAGAGAGAACCTCTTTATTTTAGATCATCCAAATGGCCTTGTAAAGTATACATCAGGATGCATACTCTCTTCATTAGCAATGTACTGAAACAATGTATCCAAGAGTTCGGAAGAGATTATCATATAATTCTTTTTTTAATTCTTCTGTTGCAGGGAGATGTCGCTGTGAGAAACCTATGGGATCTAGTAACAATCCTGCAAGGAGTAACAGATGTCGCCCAGTTATCTCCAAATTACATGCAAGGAATTACTCATGTGTCACATGTTTCAAAATGTAAGATGGTTAGTAATAATCTTTAAGATTTTGAAATAATAAACCATTGCGTACTAATGAATAAATACTTTTATGACACATGAAACATTTTTCCTTCAAGGGTTATAATGGCGGAGCCATCGAGATTGGTAGCCTGAATATTTGTGTTGATAAAATGTACAGGGTGAGTCAGAAATATGGCTACATGTTTGAAGTAAATGTAGTGTGTTACTGTACAATTTAGAGGGAAATGGATATTAAACTTGAAACTTCATTTTTTTCATTTCAGAGAAGAGTCATGTGCCCGAGCTTTCATCATTTGCCAAGATGGCGCTGAACATGCAACAATAAGTTACAGTTGCAGCTTGGGCAATTGCATACCAGAATGATGAGAGCTGTGTGCACAGCACTGGACTTAAACCAAACAACAACTTGATGTAAGCAGTCATATTCTCCACTTTCACACAGTCGACGGCAACAATGTTATGTTAAAATCATGTCTTGCTAGTCTCATGATCATTCTGGTATTCAATTGCCCAAGCTGCAACTATAACTTGCTGTTGCATGTTCAGCATCATCTTGGCAAATTACATAAGCTCGGGCATGTGACTCATATCTGAAATGAAAAATGAAGTTTCAAGTTTAATATATACCTTTCCCTTTACATTGTACAGAAACACACTACATTTAATTCAAATGTGCAGCCATATTTCTAACTTACCCTGTATTTCATAAGGAATAATGTTGATCTACATTTATACTGCAGAATCTGAATAGTAGGCAGTTGGAAAAATAAAAGAAGAAGTATTTATTACATATAATTAGAATTGTTAAGATTTCAATAATTTGATAACTACATCAGTTATAATAGAGAACTTTTTTAAACTATCAATAACGTAGATGTTGTACTTGACTATGCAATTATCATTTCTATGAACTGCTTCTACATATCAATAATTTCATTGATTTTTAACATTTTTATGTGTGCTTGCATGTGAGGTAGTAGGTTTTAAAATCGAACCACTAGTCACATCTAATGTCTGTCTGTTAATTAAGTTTTGCAAGTAATGGACACTGCCCAGCTAGCTTGGCCAGATCCAATACCTACTCAAAATTTGCAGGATAAAATTCTATTCTTTTTTCTCTCCCCCACTACTCCCTCTCACACAGAAAAATCAACATAGTGTTGTTAGTTGATTTAGAAAAAAAAAATCCCATGACAAAAGAATAAATGAGTAACTCATCAGTAGCCTTGCCAAATGAAAGAACAATATAGTATGGCACATTAGATATGCCTTGTGATACAACAGAACTTAAAGTTACAGATATAACAGATCAGCATGTCTTGAAGAAACTTTTTATACTGTGATCACTGGATGTTCTTTACAATGTGAACTGAACTTAAAATTTTGTTGGCACTATAGATGCTGTGAGGTAAGAAGCTTTCACAATATATGTGAAATATATATATATACAATGAGTAGTTAGTTTCAGCCTTTCTAGTGAGTTACTTTACATGAAAGCCTATGAAGCCAGGAAATCCAACTTGTATTTTTTTCTCACATTTCAGTCTATGGCCACAGAAGTTGAGGTGAGGCAACAAAAACCAGGGGGGTTGAAGTGGGAGGAGCGTTTGCGAGAAGCTGCCGATTTGTTTCTGCATGCAGGATCCTTACGTCGCTACTGTGATATTATGGCTCAACTGGGAGAATGGGACCAAGCTTTGGCAGTTGCCCCTGGAGTGTCAATCCAATACTGGGAACAACTGACCAAAAGGTTTGATACAAATTGAGTGGTTCAGGAATAAAACTTGCATTACCCACAAAAGTATGAAACCGATAAAAACATAAGTGAAAGTTCATTCATTACATTGTAGCTTATGTATTAACAAGATGTTCCTGCATGTTTTTGCCAATTACCAGCTAATGAACAGGCCTTGTTCACTAAAGTGTGAGCAACTGTGGAATAACTACATCTAATGCTATCTAAGGTTTGAATGTGGGTTATCAAGTTTTACGCTTGAGCCTCTTGAGAAGATCCCTATTTGATTCAGTTTTCTCTAAGAAATTCTATAATTGGTTGCTCCATGTGGAGAGTTTCTTACCTATTTTGTCTATTTTGTACAATCTGGGTACTGTATATTTCCTTATAGTGTAATTTATTTCTGTTTAATATCAAAATACCAAACTTCATGTGGAAATTACACTGAGTAACAAACTGAGTTGGATGTATAGCTTAATCTTATTAAGCGAAACGTTTTGTCCAATCACGTGTCGTGCACAGGAATTATAATATATTTAAATATTTCTTTTTCCAGGAGAGTGCAAGAACTTCTAGACTCTGAAATTGAATGTGTTGTGCCTTATGCATTAGCAATTGGAGATACTGAAAACTTAGTTCAATTTCATCTATCACGAGGTTAGTGCTTTCAAAATTTGTAAAATTTTCAATGCTCTTCATGTAACACAGCTTTCATCCTATAAACAATCATTCCAGAAGCTGTCACTCATACATACTTTTTACATTGGTTGCATGAAATGTATTTTATAATAGAAAAATAATGGAAATAACACCTATCAAAGACATGTAATATAAAGTGTTCTATTACTTCTACAATTGTTTGTACATATTGTTGCTGCCTACAGTCACATTAGTTTGTTTTGTTGCACTCAGGAGAAATTTAGCATTGTTGTGGAATTATTGAAGTTCTCACAATTTATACCCTTCACCAGAAGACAGTCTTTCAAACTATTATACCTTGATTTTTACTGGTATTTCGGATGTCTCTCAGAAAATGTAGTAAACTGTATAAATTTCAATTGAAGTTTGAATTGTTCTATAACAACATTACCCTGGCTTATGGTAGAGTGCATTAAGGGGCTTATATTTATGCGGAGATCTGGCAACATGACCTTCGGTTGCCGTGGCAAATGGTGCTGTCATCCGTTATCGAAAAAAATACCACAAAATTGCCTTTAGTACGGCCTTAAGTGGTCGACTCGCTACAAAAGTTCCAAAGTTTGAGTCCTGGCCCGGGCATGGGTGTTCCTTGTGTCATTTCATCAATTCCATTTAATCATCAGAAACCAGAAAAGGCAGAAATTAACCAAAAGTGGCAGAAGAGTGACATAAAATAACAATAATACAAATACAAGATACATAACAACACTACATTTCTTCTGACTGTAAATGTAGTTAATTCATGCAGTAATGGAATTTTTTCTAAGATATAAAAACAGTTTTTATCAGCTCTGTCCTTTTGACTTCTTCCAGAGAATTTAGAGAACATTTATAATTATGATCTAGGAATACTACCAATGCAACAAAGCTGTAGCAAACATTATTAATTTCATTCAATGCAATCACACTTAAAATATACATTCGTTATCTTTGCAGGTCAACTACAAGATGCATTGTTGTTTGCAGCTTTGAGCAAAGAAATTCCAAATAAATCTTTATCCAACAATAACGAGAAAGAAATAAACTGTGAATCAAAGGCTGCAGAAAAGGACTTTGTATCAGACTGCATAATTAAAATGGCCGACTGGCAACTGAATCACGGGTCACCCATTTTGGCAGCATGCTGCTATCTTGCTAATAATGAGGAAGAAGTAAGTTCACTTTCTGCAAATGTATTACTGAGATATTTGTTTCTCTGCATTTGAATTGACACAAATCTGTCATTAGCTGACAATACAGTGTTGAAAAAAAAATATGTTTTTAAAATTTTAAATTTTCTGCATGAAATTTATTAATTTTATCTCTCTGATCTTGAAGGAAGCATTGAATGTTCTTCTCCGAGGATATGAACCTGAGCTGGTGGTTGCCTGTGGCCGACTGCTAGGAAAAGGAGATGACTGTGTTGATCAAGCTCTCGTATATCTTGCATACAGATGTAGAAGACTGAAAGAATGGATGCTTGGTGTAGACTTAATAAAGCATATTAAAAACGTTAGTACATCAAGAGGTTGCTTTTATTGTACATTGCTATAGCAGATTAGAATATCGCCATAATTGCATTTTCCTATAACTTGGTTTTCACTTCTATTGGAGAGGAGGAGGGGTTCCAAAAAAATGTGTTTTTTGCACATGAAATATTCATTTTTAAAAAGACATTTAAATTTATATACATATCTGTAATTTTTTTCACATAGAACAAGCTTTATAATAAGTTACCACTTACTAGAAGTACAGTTTTATAATTATTTCTCTCTTTTTCTCATAAATTTGAGGAGGAGGCAGTTAATTCTCTCAAAAGCATCAAAACCCATCCTAGATGGGAATTTGAAAGTACGGTAAAAAGTTTTCAAACAACTGGATCAGAAAACTTGTTTTTAACTCTTAGCTGAAGCCAACAGAGTATTTCAAAAGTTTCAGAAATTGAAATTATAAATGTCGTTTCAGTTTATTTTATCAAAATAATTAGAATATTTACAGAATTTATAATAAAAAAATAGGGAGATCAGGATTAAATCTCATACTGATTTTCACTTCCTTCTGTAGTTTAGGGTAGTTTGCAAGAATGGTGCATGATCTCAAATATGCCTGCTTACATAAATAACTTTTATTCTACCACATAGTTGTGCTCAATTCATTACCTCAATAAACTCAATGTGTCAATAAATATCACTGAAAGAACCATTGAGCAATAAAAACCTGGAAATATAATATTTCCATTCTCAATTTCAGAAAACAAAGCAATTCAATGAACTCACAAAGTTCTGTGCAAGTTTCCAGGGCACCGGCATGGAAAGAAATTCCCTGTATCAATACGCTGAACTTCCATCATTTGAGGAGTGTTTTGAGAAAGCCTGTGATCTTGAAATTAATGGGAACCACACTGAATCCATTAGATACTTCATTCTCTCTATGATAAGTGAGAAAGGTGTTGAAAAAGGAGTATCCTACATACTAGGTAAGTTCAGAAAAAATAACAGATGTCTTATGAGTACACATTTGCTGTTACATTTAGTCTTAACCTCTTAAGTGAGTAGTTTCCACAAACATAACTTATTCTGTAGTGGATAATTTTCATGAGTTCTTTTGCATTGGAAAATAAGTATTAAATGGCAAAGCAACAACAGTCCACCAAATATATACAGGCTCTGGCAGAAGTAATACCCATTTTTAAGTATAGAAGTATAAAGTGTATATTGATACAATGTTGTAATTGTAATGGACGTGTTGTTTTAGTAACTCCTTAGTATTCCAGATTTTCTGAAGTAAAGTGGGCCATTAATATGACACTCATGATACTGGAGTTTCCGGCTCGATCCCCAGACCAAACTCTGCATGATTGCTTTTTGTTGAGTCACCTTTAATATCTTGTGTTCTATAGCAAACTCTGTAACATTGATGAATTGAAAGACAGCATTTGGAACAAATTTGCTGACACTACCATCAAATTATGCCATAAGAGCTGCTTGAGTGTGGTTGGTAGAGAATGTGAAAGTCTCACACGAGATAGACAGCATTTTGAACATTAAACCTCAAATGTCGTATGACATGCTTCAGTGTGGTGGTGTGGTGTTATGTTCCATTGTTACATACTCATGATGTTCTGTAAGAAATCGGTTCAATTCTGATTATGTAATACAAGATTTGGTATAGATTACCAGCTCTTGAAAATCGGGTGTTATTTCTGTCAGACCCTGTATTTTGACCTTAAGATGAACAAGAATTATATAGGTAAAAAAAAAAAAGTATCAATACTGTAATGAATAGCTTAGGTGTTCAACTTTGTAACTCAAAAAGCTTGAATAGAATAATTGATCACCGGAAGCATATGTACCATCATAAATGGATTTCCTTTTAGTCTTGTAAGAATATAGCAGATGGAGATATCTGTCATGCTCTCTTCAGGAGATAAATGGCACCAGTATATATTATACTGTTCTTCCATCTGATGCAGCTGCTGATGACTGGTTCAGAGCTGCAGTCAATACTACGGATATCAGTATCAGTACCAAAAAGTTTGGGTCCACATTTAATCAGCGATACTTGCTGATAATTTTCTGAAATCCGAGTAAATAGAGGGGACTACAAAATGCTACATTTTCATTACAACTATTTGCACCGATGTGTAATCAAAAAGCAGTCATTTTAATATTTGTATATTCTTATTAATCTTACATTTCAACGTATGAATACTTTAAAGCAAAATAATACAGTTTCAATGGAATACTAACATATAGGAATGTATGTATTTGTCAACATTTATAAATATTCTGAACAAATTTAAATTATTAAAAAGTTCAGTTGTTGGTATGAGTGCAAATTGTTAACAGTTTAAGTTTTAGTTCTCCAAGAAATTGTATTCAAGTTCAACTGATACCACGAAGTTACCAGTCTCTGTTCCACATAGGTTCTAGAGTCAGCAACAAACAAATAAACAAAAACATTGAAGAGTGAAATATTAGTGTTATGATGTCACATGCTGTAATTTCTGTTGCATTTTATTTCAGATCAAATGAAGACAGAAAAGTGGGAACTAAATAGTGTTTGGGAAGTGTTGGCTTTGTTGCAAATGCCACCAGTTGGTGAACAAAAGAAGTATAACCACTTGAGAGACAAAATTTTCTTTCTGTCCTGCTACCTAGGAGCAATTATGGCTATCAGGAAAAAGTACTTTCCAATTGTGGCTGAATTAATTGAACAAGCTAGGTAAGATATATCTACCTTCACTTGGAGGAACAATAGTTGGAAATTATGTTGTACATGTTTTCAATATTTTTTTTGTCAATACGAAATTCATATCCTAAATCGGCAGATAACTAATGTGTGCATGAAAAATGTCCCTAAGTAACTGAGAGTTACTAAAAAATTATAACTGGCTGAGTAACTGATTCTTTCTACTGGATTCATAACTGTAGGCAATTTACAACAAACTGTGTATAAAGGTGTAAGATGAGGTTTTAGTTCCCATATTTATTGCCATCTGCAAGCAAGTAAGTTAATTCGACATTTCAGGTGAGATTTCACGTTTTAAGTTGCCTGGGGCAAATTTCATTTTCCCCTGCATTGTGACGGTTGCAGCGGGCAGCTGCTATGCCACTGAGATGAAGAAATAGAGGAAAATAAAAAGGAGATACATGGATAGAGAAACATAGGAAGTAGAGAGATAGAGAGAAGAGGAGGGTAAGAGAAATAAAAAGAATCTTGGTAGTCATGACAACCAAAACAGAGCACACCACTCTTGAGCCTGCCCAAACAAAATTGAATGGTGACTTGAAATTTTGTAGATGGCACCATAGTCCTCAAAAACAAATAAAGGTTTTTCTCTATGTATATAAGATGTCTCTAACCTTCGAAAATGGCAAATTATAGGATTATTTTCTAAGTTAATGTCTTCATATGTTACTAAGCTACTTTTTTTTTGTCATTTATTCATATTCCTTAAGGTTACTTTTCATCATAAAAGTAAATTTTTATAGGTCAATTCTGCAGAAGGACGATGCATTATTGAATGGAACATACTTAAGTCCAAACATTATGAAGGAAGAGTTGGCCAGTTGGATTAAACACTCTAGCGGGAACTCAAGCGATCTGTCTTCCAGTCAACACAGCACAGAGATTCACAGAAAGCTTCTGCAGCATGCAAAGTGTTCCAACCCTGGAGCAGATGTTGGATACACATGTGTAGCTGGTTCTCATTTACCTGGTCACTCAGATGTTCACAAGTGCAGAGTAACAGGCGAAGTGATAAAGGTATGTATATAAGTGTACTCAGTAGTGGCTGATAGTTACTGCATATCTGTGGTTGATGGATAAATAAACCATCCCACAAAGTTTGTTTTTCAACTTCGTTAATTAATATCTTAATGCCTTGCCTTGCCTAAAAGAAGAAGGAAAAATATAAACAACACAGAAAATGGTGTCTGGGATGGGGAAGAGAAAATCAATAACAGTTATAATTTATGGGGAACAGCTGAAAGAAATAGATGATAAGAGGGTATTTTTCAAGCAGTCACGCTTAGCAACAATCCTTACTTCAGAGAATATGGGGAAAATGATGAATCACACACGATGATTGATGATTCCCAAAGTTGACAAATAACATGCTGCAAACTTGCAGAGGACACAGAATGAAAACAAATGACACAATGTGAAAGGAATGGTTGAGAGATAAGAGAACAACCAAACAACTGTTATGCAGGATGTGTGGATTACAAATACCAAATACATGAGTTTAGTCACTGATGATATGAATCTGAATGTCCATTATTCTCCTGAGAAAAATACTATCTTGTGTAACTCATCTTCTTTCAATCTCATTTTCAATAGTGATGTTTTGGTTATTAAGTAGAGTAAGAACTGCTCTGTATGGTAGAACTTGAAGGAACAAATACAATACACACGTGCTTTACAAAATTCCTAGCTATGCCCCAGGGGGCAGGGGGAAGAGTTGGTGTTGATCGGAGTCCTAACACTTTCTGGCCCATCAATCCTAAAAAAATCAATACAGGAAAGGATCAATTTGAATTTGAATTAAACATTTTGGGTGTGTCAACACCAGGGGCGATTCCTCCATGTAGGAAGTTCGTTCTCTACTTTTTAGGAGTTTCATAATAATGCGCGTTATAAAATTATGAAGGCAATGTAAGTGCAATTGACTAGATTAGCTACTGTCAAGAGTTGACTGCTGTCGCTCGCTCCAGCCACAGCCCAAAGACGATGGACACACACGCTTGCAGCCCGGCCTGAGAAACCTTGCTGGTATCACTACAAACAGATGGGTGAAGAGTGGAAGATGCAGGGGTAGAGGTTGCGTTTTTTAAAGACCCAGCGAGGAAGCACCAAGAGTTTCCTCAATCAGTGATGCTAACCCCAGAAAAATTGTACTAAACCTAGCACAGTTTGATCTTTGTTGGCACCTGGCACCCTGCTTTTCGCATAATGGTAAAATCTAGCATAATGTGCAAAGTGAGTATCTGGGAGAGTATCTAATTCAAATGAATATGTTTTCAGGAAATAAAAATATAATTATGTCCAAATCTTATTTCTACTTCACCAACGAACATTTTTCAAATAAAATATAAGTGTGCCTACACAGCGACAAAACTTTTTACAAACATGTCACGATCCATCCTCTATCTTTTCTTTATCCTGTCCGATTTTGTTCGTGAGGAAATTGTATGGCAGGAAATTGATAGAAGGTTGTGGGTAAACAAACAATTTCCTCAAACCGTTTCAAGTTCTAATCTGAATCTGTAGTGAATAATAAGCAACGCAAGTTCAAACTCCCAAAGTAAATGCATAATTGAACTTAAAACTAGTTATCAGAAAAAAATAATTAATAATAAATCTTAGCATAATTTATAAGCATTTATAGCATAATTTCAGAGTTCAAGGAGCATTTTTTATTATCCTCAATTCACACGACAGCGAGGGGGGACAAAATCGAAATTCTTGAAAAATCTAAAATATCGTCTATGCTATTTTCGTAGTTTCTTATACAGGGTGTCCCACGAACGGCGCAACTGGGAATTAGAGTGGCGTTACTTTGTAACCGAAACCTATACATACATAAGTCATACACCAAATGTTAGCCCTGTCCAAGTAGATATTTTTAAACATAGAAACAACAAACGGGGTGCAGTGTTGTTCATGCAGTGTTGCCAAATGTAAGTGAAAGTGTAAATTTATTTTTCCACAAAGCATGGAAAATTGCATGTCAAACATTCGTACGGAAATTTGGACGTCAATTTCCACCTTGGGTAGGTGGACTATTTCGCCATCTATAGTTCAGAGAAGATAACCGATCGTTTTCGCGTATAGCCAATCCTGAAATGCCTCGTAAAGGCGTACCGGTCCAAATGGGTGTTTTTAAAAAATTATGAGGTACAGTGGCAACACTGTTGATGTTTGAAGGCAACAAAAGGTGTGTTTAGTGATGGTCTATGACATGGAAATACTGGAAACAGGGAAAAAAGAAAATGAAAATTATGGTGAAAAAAGTGTTACTTACCTACTCCTGGCAACCATGCAATGCGATAAGAGCGCCCACCGAACGAGAACAAAAGAATCAGTTAGTTGTGTACTCAGAACTGTTTGAGCCGTGCATTTCGCATTGTTCGTAGGGGAAGATTAGAATTGTTCTGTGAAATGAAGTACTCTTTGGAAGAGAGGGTGTTCATTGTGGAACATTATTTTTGTTCAAAATCGTACGCTAGTGTAAAAACTGTGTTTCGCGAGAAATATCCGAATAACAGTGTTCCAGAAAATTCGACGATATATCGACTTGTTTCCAGATTTCGTGAAACAGGATCAGTTAATGACAAACCCTACCACAGACAACCACCAGTTTTGATACAAGGTGTGCTGCAGGATGTGGAGCAGAGAATATCACAATCTCCCAGGAAATCTGTTCGTAAACTTGCTGCACAGTCAGGTGTATCAAAAACAACAACTCACCGAGCGTTAAAACAATTGCACCTACGTGCATATAAGGTACAGGCTGTGCAAGAACTGAAGGAAGCAGACAAAGGTGCACGTGTAAGATACTGCCAGTGGTTTAGAAATTTTATTAGAGACAATGGTGTGAATATTTTGGATACGGTTTTTTTCACGGATGAAGCATGGTTCCACTTAAATGGATATGTCAACACTCAAAATTCTCGGCACTGGTCAAGTAACAATCCCCATTTGTTACATGAACAATCACTTCATCCACAAAAGATCGGTGTGTGGTGCGCGATTTCGCGGAGAAAAATAATCGGTCCATTCTTTTTCAACACAACAGTTGACGGAATAGTTTATCGTGACCTTATCACACAGTTTATTTCTCTGTTGGAACGTGATGAACGCAGGGTTGGCAAAATTTGTGTTTTTTTAAAAAAGAACAAAACAAACTGTTTTTTTTGTTTAAAACATGTTTTTTTTTTTGTTTTAAACATAGTTTTAAACATGAGTTTAAAAAAACATGTTTTAAACATGTTTTAAACAAAACAAATTAAACATTTTCCCAGTAAATTATAGTTAAAGTCATTAAAGAGAAAAAATACTCATTTTTATGAGTACAATGGCGACAAGGACAGTAAATTTACCATTGGAGATAAGGTTTACTATACTGCAGGGTAGGGGTGTGTGGTACAGAATTTTTTGGGTCGGGACGGGAAATTCTTTAAAACCCGACATTCGGGACGGGGAAAATTCTCAATTTCCCGAAAAAGTCGGAAAAGTTTCAGGACGGGATGTGTTCGAAATTTCCCAAAGCTCTTGAAATCTCGAATTCTACCCGTAATTTCCATCTTAAGTGCTTGTTTTTGCACTTCTGGTACAAAACCACAATGCAGAGAACGTCTGGAATTGACGACGTTTTAAAATGACCATTCGGAATTTCCAGACTGCTTGGGATCCCAAAAAGTCGGGAAGTCATTTCCGGAAGTCGGGATCCGGACTTTTCGGGATCTCGCACACCTCTACTGCAGGCATAGGCGCCGACTCCATGGGGCTTGGGGGGGGGGAGCTCGAGCCCCCAATATTAACAATGTCGGGGCAGAGCCCCCCAAATAATTTTTCTTAAGACGATCTAATGTATTATTTTGCTTCTCTTGTAAAGTTTACTCTGAATTGTGCCACATAAACTTAACTTTTAATACACATTTAAAATATTCTAGACCATCAACTTTGGGGGACTGAAACCGCTAAACCATCAACTTTGGGGAGTCTATGACCAGAGACAGCAAAACGCATGATATATTACTAGTATATACTAAGTATGTAATTATGAGTATTGTTAAAATTTTTACTAAAAAGGATTTTCAAAAGACGATGTGCATGAACTAGGGTAGTGGATGGGACGTTCGGGCTACAAATGGCTCTCGCATGACATTCAGAACGAGATCATTGATACAAAAGGGAGATCTGTTTTGCGCTCCGTGGTAACAGATAATAAAAGTCGGGAATATTTTGCTATTATGGTTGACGAAACTTGTGACATATCCATCCGTGGACATTTAATATTCTGCATTCGAACTGTGAATAAAAAAATGATATTTTTGAGGAATTCATGGGCTTTAATTAGTGGTGTGCGGGACGGGAAAAATTTTCAATTTCCCCACTGAGTCGGGAAATGTTCAAAATTTCCCAAAGCTCTGAAAACCTCGAATTATACACGTCATTTTCACTTTAAGTGATTTCTGGATTAAAAACTAACAATTTACGGTAAGGTCCAGAAATTGACAATGCAGAAAACGTCGAGAAATAACGACATTTTCAAATGAGCATTCGGTATTTCCCGACTGCACGGGATCCCGAAAATTCAGGAAATCATTTCCCGAAGTCCGGATCGGAAAGGCAATTTTTTCCCGATCCCGGTCCTGACTTTTCGGGGTTCCGCACACCCCTAGCTTTTATGAGATTCCGAACACTGAGGCCAAAACTTAAAAAAAGGAGAGAGTGAGTCATTCATTAATTTATTTCAGTGATCAGAGCCCCTCCAATAATTTTGACAAGTCGGCGCCCGTGACTGCAGGGATAAAAGTTGTGGGTAATAGCCCCCCTTTTTCCGCCACTACTGAAGTAGGTTAGGATTTATATTCATCTAAATTTCAAGAAACTAAATATTATAGAATTCCTATCCTCGTCCTGAAAAAATCACGGTGAAATATTTCCTGCTGCCTGAACAGTTTATATAGCAGAAAATAACCTGCAGTGTCATAATAGATTCTCCAGATGATTTTTTTCAAAGTACAAAATTATGTTACCAAAAGTAAGCATCTGCGCTTCATTCAGTTATACAGACCAATGAATCGTATCGCAAAAGATAAAAATGATCAAAATCACGCATTGTGTATTTAGATATTAGTTTCCATTTCATGCTTCCACCAGTCTCAAACTTACAGGACGATACGAAACAAGGAACTGAGAGGTTTCGATTTCTACAGTAAAGCACGGGTCTTTCTTGTCGCACAACAATTTTGCTACCTTGTGCATACATAGCTAGCCTGTCTAACCTAACATCATAGGCATTTGGCCTAAAATTAAAAGGCAGTGTCTGCTGCCACGTTCTTTTTCTGCTGGAACCTAAAAAAAAGATGCGCGTGGCAGTAGACTCGGTCTTTGTTTTATCGTGATTTCATCATGCTATGTATGCAATTACGTCTGTAACACATACTGTGAAGTTGTAGCGATTACTTTCACAAAAATGTTTTAAGATTAGGTCCCTCAGCATTCTTCTAATAATAAACCTAAATGCTCTCGTAGTTAGGTTAGGTTCTGTTAGCATTAAAATAATATCGCTAAATGCTTTCTAAAGAATAAGGTTCTAAATTACCTGTACATTCATTCCCAACTAATCATAAACTTGTATTTCTCTCGTCTTAATCTGTTCTTAAGATTTGTAACATCCTCTTAGCAGACGAATTACGTGGCAGCAGCAAATTTGACGCTTATTCTTGCTGCTGACACGTGCGTGGCAGCAGACTCGGCCAAATTAAAAAGCTTTCTCCCGTGACGTCAGAACATAAGGTTGCTCAAGTGTTGTGCGATAAGTGAGACCTCTAAAGCACGGATTAATTGACACAGATTCAATGAAAAACAGGGTTACCAAACAAAAAAATTATCACAGACTATAAAATATCTACCACCAAAATGCGTTTTAAACACTTGTAAAAAAAACATGTTTAAAACACATTGTTTTAAACGTTTAAAACATTTGTAAAAAAAAACAAAGCCGTGTGTTTTAAACGTTTAAAACAAAGTGTTTTAAACACTTTTGTTTTAAACATGCCAACCCTGCCCGGAAGCCCCAAGGGACGAGACGCCACTGGGAATACGTACTTACATTTTTAGGTTAGGTCTGTTAGCATAAATACACTGATTTTTTTTTATTTATGCTAAGAGAACGAAATCTAGCTAGTCTAACCTAACAACTAAAGCCCCTATCACACGGAACTGGATTTCTAGTTGGAATGCCCTAGTTGGCGATGAACTGACTTTCTGGGTTGTATTCATGGCCGCCTGTGGCTTCCGAGTGCATACAACACGAAAGGCATGTTTACAATTGAAAAAGCTAAAATATTCTTCCATACGTGTATAGTAAACGTTGTAAAGTATGTATTTTATCAGCGCCGTTCTTCTCTACCTAAAACCATTTAATGCGATGCGATATTCCTCTCGGTTGGATAGTTATCGTATTTTAAATGTGTGAAGTGATACGTTGTTTACATCTCGCGCGGCCGCCATTATGGGAACGAAAGACTATCGACAAGTACGGTATAACAAGTACTGTGTGAGGCGAAAACTAGCAAATGGGTAGCCAGTCCAGCGTCAACTAAAGTGAGAATCATAGAACTTCAGACCTTCTGTAAACAAAAGCACGTGTACCCTAACAGTGTTGCAAACTTATGAAAAAAAAATAATCCACATAGCCTACAAGGTGTAAAAACATTCCATTTGTCAACAGATGCGGAAGAAGCAGTGTATCACTGATGACCTGTTGAAAGTTATTGTACGTATGTGAAAAAAAAAAAAGTTAAAAATGTACATCTTGCCTGGTGGCCGACTTTCAGACTCATCACCGAAGTTCCGGCTCGAGTGTTATTTGTGAGTGTCCCTTCATCAATTTCATCTGACGATCACTCATTCTCATCGTCGGGATTAGCCAAAAGTGGAAGAAAAGCAACGTTAAATTAAAAAGAATCAAATACAAAATTTACATCTTATCCCCCAGGAGTAAGACGGTTCCGTACCAAAGGATTAATTTTCTCTCATATTTTACTAAAAAAACCTTGCTAGAAGAATGTGACACATTGAGATAAATTACGTTTTGAAACCGGGGTTTCTTCATTAAATTTATTTCATGTTTGAAAGTGTTATGATTTATTATTATAGATAATGAAAGTAAGCTAATACATATGATTTGATTGACTAAATTAATAATTATTAATTAGATAAAAATAATGGAAATAACTCATTTGGTTTGATTGATTTGCTTTATTTTACTTCCCCTCTTGTGCCACTTATGGCTAATTTGCGATGGGGATGAATGATGATGATATGATGAAATCGATAAATGGACATTCACAAACTTCCATGCCCAGGCCACGATTCGAACCCGGGACCCCTGGCGTCGTAGCGCGATGTGCTAACCACTCCGTCACGGGGGCGGCTAACTAATTTGGAATTCAAATATCACCTATCCCTCATCGTTTCGTAACTAATGACAAATGTGCGTGTCGATCTACACCTCAATGTCACACATTCCAGTATCTTCCAGAGTGTACTTCAACGTCTCTAAAGTTACTTCATCCAAAAACACACTCGTATGTCCTTATCATCCCGTTCAAAAATGCTGGATTATGCAGCAAAGACACCAAGGGAAACTAAAACGGCAACTTAGAGAAGCATAAAAGTGGGGAAAGAAGATTGCAGAATACAGAAATATTTTGAGGCAGTCACATTTTATTGTACGCTACATATAAAACAAAATGCATATTTAGGGGTGAATTTTTAAATATTGTCACATTTTTCTTCTCCTTTGTTGAGAGGTGTTCATTTTAAATCAACCTCCCTCACCCTACGGCCTGCCCTCCTTCACCCGCAAAAGTATTCCGGAGTGTGAGGATGTCACCATGCGGATGGTAAACACCTCCGGATTATAGATCGGCTCCTGTGTCCCACCCCCTCCCCCATCCCCGGAGGATCGTCACTGATAATGTGAAATCACACTATCATATGCCGACATTCGACATACCACTTCCGTTTCTGTACTTGACTTAGTGAGAAGTATTGAGGTTGGCAACAGCCTAATAACGGATTTCTTCCGCATCATGTAGTCCGTTCTATGAAAGTAAGCTAATGGAAGAAGAATGTGTAAATTACATTGCATTATACATTTTAAAATATATTTTCATTAAAGGTTTCTGTCTATAATAATAATACGTGGTTATTGTATAAATTACAATCGATCACGTGAACAGTAAGAAAATAGCGCCAGTTTCGAACATGGCGACTTCCATGCGTGCAGGAAAGTGTCCCGTGTTTTCAGAGTAGTCTTTCGGAAATACAGCCGTTTGAAAAGCGCCAAGAAGCAGGTTGTTCTTAACGTTTATGTGACGTTGTGTCCGTGCTATCCTGAGCAAGCAGTGAAGTTGGTGTCCAAGTGTAATTGTGTGTCTGCGTCTTTGTATTTTCGGTGTGGTGAAAGAAAGGAAAACGACCGGTCAAGTTGTGATTCCCGCGAAAAAAACACGTTGTTGCTTGTATAAACAAGTACACCGATTTTGAGAAGCGCAATATAACGCGAGGTGCTTTCGTATTCTTTCAATCAAAGAGCCGTCCTGTCCACTGTGGGGAAGATGTTGATAGTGATGATTGATGACGATCTCCCCAGTTTTAGCAGTCGACGTTAACTCGCCTCTTGTGCCACGTTGAGTTCCTTTTTGGGAAGCAAATTTGACAGACAGTACTGTGACAGGATGCTGTCTAGCGCCGAAAATGCCTCAACTGCTGAATCAAGGTAAGAAAATACATTACTTGCATGAGACGTGCGTAAATAATGTGCTTATTATCGTCTTCTTGTTTTCTAGTGCACAAGAAACCGAGAGAAAGATAAACAATCTCTTTTTATTCCCCGGCTTATCTTTGTTTAGCTTCTGCTAAAACTGGCGGTATATTTGTTGCACAAAGGAGAAAACAATACTCTACATGTCAACAATGTTGGGCAATAATTTGGTGGAAGAGGAAGCAATAAAACCAAAAGGCTTGAATTTACTGAAACGAATCTCTCACTCTCTTGTACGTATAACTTTGGTGCTGTCATACTGAGAGAGGAGGGGGGAAGGGGGATCTGTTAACCCAGTGTCAGATAAATGGGACTTTTGGCGTAGAAAAATATGTTCATTCTTGAACAAGAACACGTATTTAATCACTTCTAGAAAATTGATTATACTTCAATGTGTAGATTATCAGTTAAAATAAGAATACGTTTTTCCATGTTACGTAAAATTAAAGGTTGCGAGTGAGCAGCATATGATGGCCGCGTCATTCACGAACAGCTGGCGCGGAGTGATACGTTATTCGAAGTGAGACGGTTGTTTACAGAAGGTCGGAAGGTTCGTGATTCTTACTTTAGAGCATTCCAACTAGAAATCCAGTTCCGTGTGATAGGGGCTTTAGGCATTTAGCCTAAAATTAAAAGCCTTCTCCCGTGATGTCAGAACGCAATGTTCTTCAAGTGTTGTGCGATAAGGGAAGCCCATAGTTCGAACAGAGCGTATAGAAGAAATAGTGCGCGCACTCCCTGAGTTGCCGTGATGGCAGTGGTGACGTTTGAGAGGGCGCGGAAGATCCTCGCGTTGCTTACATAACTAACTATATAAGAAACAAAAATGCATGTTACTTACGTTTGGAGAAAAGCTCAGCAGCTGGATAGTTTGGAGAATTTCCGAGATGATTTTGCTGTCTTCGAGGCACTTAATTCCTTTCTTATCTCCTTGGTGCGGAAGAAAAATCGACATTTCAGAGAGTGAAATACGAGTTTATGTAGCGTACGCAGCACATGATCTTCACAGCATCCTAATTGCGAAGTTTTTACAGCAATTATATTTAAATTGTCCAAACACTCAAAAAATATATCACCCCATAAACTATTAGCACATGATATTTTTTCTGCTACAAATTCTTCCACTCGTAACAGCACATCATAAATACTTTTCGATGCATAGGTAAGGTATTTACAGCCGTCGCCCGAACCATAGTCTTGGATTAACGTACGTGAGGCAGGTACATTAGTTGGTTCCCCGTGCAGAAAAGTTGTACACAGTTTACAATCCGTCACTTTGGAAATATACCGCACTATGTATCCTGCCAAATGATACACCAAGTATTCTTTATCAACACTTTGTTCATTTTAAGTTCGGTATGTTGTTTTCCCAGTCCGGTATTTGAATTTCATCTTCAACAATGGAATTTTTTCCCTTATTTTATTTTCAGCTTTCTTCTTCACCGAAAGATTTTTATTTTCGGTTTCTCTTCCCAGATTTCGCATTTGATTAACAAAAGACGTCAGGGGAGATTCAGTCCTGTATTCACAATTTCCGCCCGAAAATAAAGCAAATTTTGCTGGTACGTAAATTGATTGCAGCATACGTAAGTGCAGAAAATCCACAGTGGAGGGATGATCATCACAAGTGAACGACCGCAATATACCAAAATGGCGATCTAGGGGATCTTGATTAAATTTTCCTGTCAAAACGTATTTGTAATTGTTCTTCCACAAATATTCGGACACTTCTAAAGTACTTTCTAAAGTCACTCTTAAGGACTCTAGAGTGTTTTTCTGAAGCGAAGGAATTTCGATTATCTCTGACAGCATTCCATTTTATTAAAGTTGTATGTGTTTCTGATCCTTTTTTTCTTTAGCAATGCTATTGTATTGCTAGCATTCGCAGTGTGAAGCAAATCATCCTCTACTGATAAGCTTAATGATACATTGCGACGAGTACTTACTTTATTATCATCTGTCCGCAAGGATTGCCTTTTCATGGGAGATTTTGGCTTCTTAACTGTCTTAGAGATGTATTTGGACAAATTAGGAAATATATGAGGAACTGCTTCTGGTTTTAATTTCCACCTTTGTCGTGGAATTTCTACTGTATCCAGGGTTGGCAAAATTTGTTTTTTTTAAAAAAAAAGAACAAACAAACTGTTTTTTTGTTTAAAACACGTTTTTTTTGTTTTAAACATAGTTTTAAACATGAGTTAAAAAAACATGTTTTAAACAAAAGAAAGTCAACTTTTTCACAGTAAATTATAGTTAAAATCGTTAAAGAAAAAATACTCATTGTTATGAGTACAGTGGCGGCAAGGGCAGTTTATTTCCTTTTGGATATAAGGTTTACCATACTGCAGGCTAGGGGTGTGCGGGACAGAATTTTTTTGGTCGGGACGGGAAATTCTTCAAATCCCGACATTCGGGACGGGGAAAATTCTTAATTTCCCGACAATTTTCGGGACGGGACATGTTCGAAATTTCCCAAAGCTCTTGAAATCTCGAATTCTACACGTAAGTTCCATCTTAAGTGCTTGTTTTTGCACATCTGGTACAAAAACTAACAATTTCCGATAAGTTACAAACATTTACAATGCAGAAAACGTCGAGAATTGACGACTTTTTAAAATGACCATTCGATTTCCCGACTGCTTGGGATCCCGAAAAGTCAGGAAGTCATTTTCCGAAGTCTGATCGGGACGGGAATTTTTTTTCCGATCCCGGTCCCGACTTTTCGGGATTCCGCACACCTCTACTGCAGGGACAACAGTTGGGGGTAATAGCCCCCATTTTTCCATCACTGCTGAAATAGGTTAGGATTCATATTCATCTAAATTTCAAGAAACTAAATATTATAGAATTACTATCCTCGTCCTGGAAAAATCAGGGTGAAATATTTCCTGCTGCCTGAACAGTTTATATAGCAGAAAACAGCCTGCAGTGTCATAATAGATTCTCCAGATCAATTTATCTTTCCAAGTACAAAATTATGTTACCAAAAGTAAGCATCTGCGCTTCATTCAGTTATAAAAACCAATATCGTATCGCAAGAGAAAAAAAAATTACGGCATTATCAAAATCACGCATTGTGTATTCAGATATTAGTTTCCAGCTTCCACCAGTCTCAAACTTAGAGGACGGTAGAAAACAAGGAACTGAGAAGTTTAGATTTCTACAGTAAAGCACGCAGGTTTCTTGTCGAACAACAGTTTTGCTACCTTGTGCATACATAGCTAGCCTACCTAACCTAACAACGTAGGCATTTAGCCTAAATTTAAAGGTAGTGTCTGCTGCCACGTTCTTTTTCTGCTGGAACCTCAAAAAAGATGCGCGTGGCAGCAAACTCGGTCTTTGTTTTATCGTGATTTCATCATGCTGTGAAGTTGTAGCGATTACTTTCACATAAATGTTTTAAGATTAGGTCCCTTAGCATTCTTCTAATAATAAACCTACATGCTCTCGTAGTTAGGTTAGGTTCCGTTAGCATTAAAATAATGTCGCTAAATGTTATCTAAAGAAAAAGGTTCTAAATTACCTGTATATTCATTCCCATTAATCATAAACTTGCATTTTTCTCGTCTTCATCTGTTCTTAAGATTTGTAACATCCTCTTAGTAGACGAATTACGTGGTAGGAGCAAATTTGACGCTTATTCTTACTACTTACACGTGCGTGGTAGCAGACTCGGAAAAATTTAAAAAGCTTTTTCCCGTGATGTCAGAACATAAGGTTCCTCAAATGTTGTGCGATAAGTGATACCTGTGTAGCACGGAATAATTAACACAGATTCAATGAAAAGACAGGGTTGCCAAACAAAAAAATTATCACAGACTATAAAATATCTACCACCAAAATGTGTTTTAAACACTTCTAAAAAAAACATGTTTAAAACACATTGTTTTAAACGTTTAAAACATTTGTAAAAAAAACAAAGCCGTGTGTTTTAAACGTTTAAAACAAAGTGTTTTAAACACTTTTGTTTTAAACATGCCAACCCTGGATGAACGTGATTGTTGGTTTCAACAAGGCTCCGCAACATGTCACACGTCTAATGAAACTTTAGACATGTTGGCAGAGTTTTTTGGCAATCACATTATAAACAAAAACTTATGGCCCAGTCGCTCCCCGGATCTGACGTCTCCAGATTTTTTTCTGTCGGGTTATTTGAAACAAACAGTTTACATTAATAACCCAAGAACACTTGATGATCTAAAAATAAACATTTGCATAGCCATTAACAATATAAACCAATCAACCTTGCATAAAGTTGCTTCCAACATGATAAAACGTGTTGATGAATGCCTCAGGGAAAATGGTTGTCATTTTCATCTTTTGTAAAGCTACACTGCCTGTTACGCGCATTGCATGGTTGCCAGGAGTAGGTAAGTAACACTTTTTTCACCATAATTTTCATTTTCTTTTTTCCCTGTTTCCATTATTTCCATGTCATAGACCATCACTAAATACACATTTTGTTGCCTTCAAACATCAACAGTGTTGCCACTGTACCTCATAATTTTTTAAAAACACCCATTTGGACCGGTACGCCTTTACGAGGCATTTCAGGATTGGCTATACGCGAAAACGATCGGTTATCTTCTCTGAACTATAGATGGCGAAATAGTCCACCTACCCAAGGTGGAAATTGACGTCCAAATTTCCGTACGAATGTTTGACATGCAATTTTCCATGCTTTGTGGAAAAATAAATTTACACTTTCACTTACATTTGGCAACACTGCATGAACAACACTGCACCCCGTTTGTTGTTTCTATGTTTAAAAATATCTACTTGGACAGGGCTAACATTTGGTGTATGACTTATGTATGTACAGGTTTCGGTTACAAAGTAACGCCACTCTTAATTCCCAGTTGCGCCGTTCGTGGGACACCCTGTAGGTTCACATTAACATATTTCATAGTTCACGGGGGACAATGACCCCTTGTCCTACCTTGTGCATGGGTCTGCAGCTAACTTTCTAAATGCAATGGTTAGTACAAACGATACGTGTGACATTAATTGAACGTATTTTTCAAACCTTCCTCGGCAGTGGCGGCGATTGGGTTCCAAACCGGGGGGGGGGGGTAAAGATAGTATATTTGCCTTTGTAGATAAGGTTTAGCATAGTGCGGGGGTAAAAGTGGCGAATCGCGCCGCCACTGTTCCTCGGTTTACCATAACTTCTTCCTACATCCATAAAAAGCCACGAGTCGCTACTGGTCAGCACTTAGGCTATTTTCCACCAGTCACACTATACGGAGCCCAGCCCCTTATCATAACAAAAATAAAACACATTTCTGAGAATTAAAATATTCTTACCTTGATTAAAAGCTGAGGCTGTAAAAAGGCACTCAGCATATATAATGACAAAACATAGGACAACACACACACAGTCCTACGAAGATTATACTGGCCGTAGGTTCAGACGCCAGAGCCTAGCTAGTCTGCAAAATACAGTCCAGGGTGTACTACGTGGAAGCATCACCCCTTACACCCCACAGGAAAGGATGACAAGATATAGAATTGATCATGGGAATACCCAGAAATTTTTGTAAGGGCTCAGGTCATTTATAAATTTGAATCGTAAGAAAACTTAGATGTTGTTGTTGTTATTATTATTATTATGATCACCACCATCATTATCACCATGGTTTTGATTATTGTTTTACAATAATAACTTTTATAAACTGAGAAAATAAACCAATTGATTATTATTATTATTATTATTATTATTATTATTATTATTATTATTATATCATAATACTCAAACATTGAATTCTCAATCAAAATGGGATTATATCGTTGGGAGACTTTTCTGCTCAATCCACAAGCACAACTGTTTATCATTATCTTACGTTTCTTACAGTTAGTGCACTGAAATGGATAGTTATTCTATTTAGTTATTAACTATTACATACTTCGTTCAAGAATAAGTTTTAAAAGTTAGGGGGAAATTTAGTTATGCCCATGAGACTGACTACTATAAAAATAAGACATAACCCCCTTACGAAACTCCTAGGTACGCCACTGAGTATTGGTATTACATTAGCGACCAGCTCAGTTCTATATCATAAAATCACTAATATTTCGAGGCCGAGTGGTATAATTTCGTCACAGATAACGTATTATAATACGCTTATCTGTGGTTTCACCTTAAAGGAACCCAAAGTCCTAAGCTTTCCGCTTTAACGCGTGGAATATTCCAAGCAGAAGTCGAACGTTCGACACGTGTAGACCATCACAGCCTGCCAGTCCGCGTTAACAAGCATCTCAATGTAAAGAAAACCTCCCAAAGGACGGCCAATATAAGGAATTAACGACGCACCCGCCCTCTAATTTGCGAACCGCATCTACGTCACTCTCGGCAGAACCGTATCCCCTCCGAACTCCCTGAAGTCGCCGCGAGATACGCAGCCGGATGCTGGGTGAGATTTTCATCTCGAACATCAGGGGTGTATTCATTTCCAGGAATAACAACGACGCAACAGACACGCTCTATTTTTTCCCCTCAACCTTTTAGCACCAATCTCAAGGAGGTGGGGGGAACGGAAGTCGTACGCTTTTAACACCCTTTCTCCACGCACACGCACGCACTTTGTCCAGCTTTAGAAACTTTCAAAGGGTTTGCTCGGCACTTTATGCGCCCCTCAGGATAGTCAATCGAGTTCGGATGGTCACGGGTTCAAACCCCGCGACCGGCCTTTTCCTCTCGTGGTTTTCCCTGGCCACTCACGTCTAATGCTGTGGAGGCATATATATAGGTATTACCAGGAAAATTCTCCATCGTCATTTTCATTCATTTTTATATACATGTTTTTAAACTATGGATTTGCACCGTCGCTGGTTAAATTCTTCAACCTCGTATTTTGTAAAACAAAATAGAGATGGTATCGAGACTAGGGTGACCAGACGTCCTCTTTTATCCGGACATGTACTCCTTTTTAGGTGTCTGTCCGGCGTCCGGGCGGATTTTTTAGAAATCGGTAAATGTCCTCCTTTCTTGGAAAGAGTATGGCACCGACCATAGCAATGTGCTGCATAGAAAATGCTTCCACACATAACGATCATCATATCACTTGGGGTGCGTTAAGTATTCGAGCAATGCTCACCTAGCATCTGGGAGCCGAACACGATCACTTTCCCGACAGAGTCATTAGTAGCGTGCGGATTTACAGGCACTAAAAACCTCTCAAATAGGCACAAAAATGATGAAAATAGGCACTTAAAAAGGTACTATATACTAAATAATGCACGAAAATAGACACCCTAAAATTAAAAAAGAAAAATATATTAAAATGGGTAATGAATGTGAACTTATTTCAATTTTCTTTTTACAATATAGAGTTATACTGTATTAGCACTTCAGTTTATACATAAAAGTGCGCTAACGATTAACAAACTATTAATACTCTTTTGATCGAAATTCACATTTGTGGAGAATCGACAGTTAAAGTAATTTTTACAAAAAGAGCTTGTGCTAACGACTGTGCGGATTTGAACAAACGATGAAAAAAACAATTTGCATCATTGTGACAAAAACATGTAAACAGTGTTCCAATTGAGAGCCTGAAATCTGGCGAATACCCGATAACATCAACAAAGCCTTCTCCAATGTAGGGAAAGCCAAATGCACGTAATAAAAACCTGAAGTATGCAAAAATTGCAGAATAGCAATTTTTTCGCACGATTAAACGAAATAGGTACTAACCCTCGAAATAGGCATTTATAGGCACTTTAAAAACTCATTTTCGGACTAGAAACACCATGAAACGAACTTTAAACATTAAAGCCTGTGTTTTACTACAAATAAATAAAATATGCAAAATTCCACACCCTAGTCATTAGTATTATTCTAACTCGTTGCTTCGCCCTTTGAGACTGCAGGAATGCACGTAGTCTGTAAAAGTAAAGTGCTCCCATGTGCTTTGTACCACTCCATGAAGACCCCCTGGCCGCCTTTACCCCCCAGAGTTTCCTCCAGGTATTCACTTCATACGACGCTGGGTGAGCGTCGGAGCCGCTTGAACAGGTAGAAAAAAATCCCGGATCTCCCCCGCCCGGGGATCGAACCTCTCTCTCGCATGGCAGTCAGACGCCCTAATGACTGAGTCTGTGCAGTTCCTTTTCGATTGATTGATTTGGTTAATTTTACCCCGCTTTTCTGCCACTTTTGGCTAATCGCGAAGATGGGTATGAGCGATGATATGACGATTTTGATCAAGGGACACTCACAAAGAACACCCACACCAGACCCGGGATTAGAATCCGGGATCCCTGGCGTTGTGGCGCGGTGTGCTAACCACTCCGCCACGGAGATCGGCCAATTCCATTTCGAGTTATACATAGGCGATACAGAACCGCGTAGTGAAAATTTTGATTGTTAAGTAATATTTACTTTCATGAAATAACTAAGCGAAAGTGTAAATTCAACAATGATCTTGCAAGAAAAAATCCGGCTTTTAAAAGGATGGAAGAAACGAATATGGCTGTTACTTTCCCCTGCTGTTGAAAGAGTGCTAGAAATGTTCCTTGCATTAAAATCATATTTCTTGAAACAATCTAAACTACCTAAAATTTTAATTCGGTTTTTGGAAATAAGTTAAAATAAATCTTACTTGTTACATTTGCATTCACTTGTGGGGATATTTCATTCTAATATCCAAGAATTAGAAAAGGAGTAAAATTATGTTCTTCAAATTGTAGATATTCTGTCATTTGTTAAATAACAGATTAGGAGATTGCTTTCTCTGCTTTGGTAAGAGGAAGTTATTGAAAGAGATCACCTGAAAAGTATCTGTGAGCAAGGCGTTGGCAAGATTTTTTAATATTGCTTAAATTGTGAGTAATGGCAAATGTGGTGCCATTTTTTGCTGTGTCCTCTTTTTTATGACTTTGTCCTCCTTTTTCGCCATGCTCTGTCCTATTTCTTGAATGTATGTGTCTGGTCACCCTAACCGAGACGAGTCACGAAATCGAGTATATTTGAACCAAACTTCCAGCGCGCAAGGATGACGCGAGACACAAACTAGTCGATTACTAATTGCCATACGATTATGTAGGACAACCAGTTCTTCAAACTAAGAAATTAGGATCTCTAGTTTTTCCAGGCCACTCCAACTTGCAGGAACAATTTTGGGCAGGCCCCACGCTCATCTAGAGCCGGCTGTGTTCTTCATTTGATTTATTTAGCATCGCTTTTCTGCCACTTGGCTAACCGAGACAATGAATATCAATGATGATATGGCGAAATTGATGAAGGGAAACTCACAAAGAACACCTATGCCCAGGCCGGGATTCGAACCCGAGATCCATGGCGTCCAAATGCGCTGTGCTAACCACTCCGCCACGGAGGTCGACCAGTTGTGTTCTTGTTCCTGATCTACTGGAAATCGCCCATCAATCATCCTAATTCTTTTATGTTGTTTTACTTTTACTGATATCGTTACAGTGTGTGAAAACTGTTCTCAAACTCGAGATGTATCAACTTTTATTGCACTTTTCTTTCAGTTTCTGGAAAGCTACTTTTCAAAACTGAGTTACAGTTGCTTCGCTCAAAAAGTAACTCAAGTACAGGTAACGTTACTTTAAAAAGTTTAGAACTTCGTGTTGTGCTTCAAGAGGCATATATTTAACGCTGTCGTATAAGAAATCTCACATGTTTATAGCATAATATACAAAGGTAAGATAGCCTATTTTACAGTAAACTCTATTGAGAAAAAAAAAAAAAGAAAAAAAGGGCTCCCGAAACATTTTCTCGAAACAAATGTATAGGAAGCAACTCTGTTTATAATGAACTCCTACGGATTTACATAATTGGTTCACTATAACCGAAGTTCAATAAAACCGAATTGCCTTCCTTTAACCTGAACTGAGGTTCGTAGTAACGGAGGAAATAAAAAGACCTAAGGCAGAAGTAGTTGGATTGACACAGAAAACTTTCCCCGCCAAGGTTGGGCACTTCAATACCAACCTACAAAGGTAAAATACCCGACTAGCATAAAGAAGCAGTACTGAACACGATGTTCGAAAAGCAGCACGTAAGACACTGCAGGCTTCTTGCGTAACAACCGAAGAAAAATTCCGCTGAGACCAAGGAAATTGCTTGTTCGGCCGTCTGTGAAGATACCATATAATACAGCACCTGTAAGAAGTGGTTTCAGCGAGTCCGGGAGGAGAATTTCGATCTGGAAGACGAACAGCGTCCTGGACATCTAAAGAAAGTGGGGGAACAACTGTTGAACGAAGATCCAAAAAACAACGTCATTAAGTAACGAAATTGAGAGGAGAAGACCATTTACCGTCAGTGGGACCAGGCAGGTACCAGTAGCGTATGCAGGATTTCATCAAGGAGGGGTATTTCTAAAACTTTCTCCAAATTCACATTACCATTTTCTTTATTGCACTTTAATTAAATAATAATACTCATAATTGATTAATAATACTTATAATTAATTAATCAGTTGAATTACTACTAATAATACTACTAATACCACTACCACTATTAAGTAGTAGAGATCTACATAAATATAGTATTTATGAAAGCAATAGACCGAAATTAGTTTCTAGTCATTCGATTTTTGACAAATTCTAGGAGCATTTTCTTTTGTTTCTTTGTTACGAAATAATTGTCTAGTCAACGAGGTGAGACATTTTAAGTGTGAAGAAAATCCATAAGAACAAGAACATATATTTAAATAAATTGAAATAATCAAAGTATGGAACTCATCCAAGGAGCTGCGGTAGTCTTGTCGGTAGGGTGTCTGACAACCACTCAGGAGATCCGTCATCGATTCCTGGAATTGGTTGTAATTTTTCCGGCTTTGTCCCCGCATAAATGTCCCCCATAATTCACATTTTCTTACAAACAAAACATTTTACAATAGTTAAAATTGTTGTAAATTGATTTCAGAAATTCAAACGTGCCGCAGTAAGTTACAGTGTATTCTTGTCCGCCTAGCCTTTGTCTATACATTAGCCGCTTACAACGAACCAAGAACTTTTTTTTAGTTAATGCTCATTGTTCACACAAAAAAATACATGTTCATTCAACATTGTTGCAGATGAGATGCAAAACAACGTTTTTCTCTTTTAAATCATAGTTGCCCTCATATTTTATTTTCAAGAATTCTGTTTATTTTCAAGGCATTCACTCTGAAAGACGCGTGTGTTTGGAATGCTGTGCTTTTCTCCGTGCTGCATGGGAATAATAATTCAAATTATTATTATTATTAGTAGTAGTAGTAGTAGTAGTAGTAGTAGTAGTAGTAGTAGTAGTAGTAGTATAGTATTGTCGCAGATCTTTGACTGTGATAAATCGGCCATTTTTAATTTTTTCCACACAATTTTTCATATTTCAAAAGCTCAAGGGTCCCCCCTTGCGTACGCCACTGCAGGTAACATTGCTGCATGATAAGGTCAGGCAACACACGGAAAAAGGAACTAAGGAGACGCTCTATTCATTGGGTTGGAAAGTTCTGCCTCATGCGGTTTATTCCTCTGACCTGGCCCCATCAGACTACCACCTGTTCCGTTGTCTGCAGCAGCACCTGGTGGATTTTCCCTTCAGATATATTCAAGAATTGGAAAATAGCATTGTTGAGTTTATTGACTCTAAACCGCCGTCGTCCTACCCCCAGGGGATTCGTCAGCTGCCCGAAATATGTCAAAAGTGTATACATTCCAATGAAGATTACTTCGCCAATTAAAATGTAAGACTATTCTATTTTACATGAAAAAGCATTTTCTTTCTTTAAAAGAAGGCCGAGAATTAATTTCTACACCTAATATTTGTGTCTGGACTAGTGATTAAACCGAATGTTCACTACAACTAACTTCACAGCCCGTCTGTATTAAATTTTCATTTCAACTTTTTTAAAGCAAACCACAGTTTTGCTCATCACTGTTGAAACTTAAAGAAGCCTGAACCCAATATGGCCTATTTGCTGTTTCCAAGTAGTTAGTTCGATACCCGGTGGAGGCCACTTTAAATTGTAGGTCCAGTGCCAATTAGCCTTACTGTGCATAAAGTGGACTTAAAACACCAAATCAATGAATCAATTAAAAACCAAGAAGTTACGTGGTGAATTCAACAGATAACGTTAGTAGTGTCATTTAGACTATCCGAATGACATGATTGAACCTGTTGGTTGTACCTATAGTGCTGTAACTTGATGACAAAGAAGCAAAATAGCTGGACAGCGTGACTGTGTTCCACGTGATCTAATATTGCATATGGAAGTTATTACTTACTACATCTTCCAAGTGATAGGTGTTTGTATCTCTAGTCCATATTATGGTAGCTGCTCATAATTTGTACTTTACAACAATGTACATAGTTTAGACTTTAATCTAAAATCCTGTTTAAGACGAACGAAAATCGAACACTATGTAAGTTGGACTCAATATGGCCTACATAGGAATCATAGGAATATATCGTCCAGAACATGTGCAAATGTGACATTTGTTACTCTTATGTTCACTTAGTGTGTCTGGGAGTCACTAAGGATGATGAAAGAGCTTTCATTTGGCCAGACTGTGATGTGTAATCCATGGCGACAAGTTATGACATGTTACATCCTTGTTTATTTGTTCGTAAACGATGTTATTTCTTTGTGTAATCTCATAATGTTGTTATGTAAATAAAACACAAGTGTATTAACATACTTATCTATATATAAAAATAACATTCTGATACCTTTTTTTACAATTTCTGTTGCACTTCTTGATGTGAAAGAACAAAATACGTATATTACTAGGGCATACTGGGCACATATGTACCCAATATATGGCCTAAACGTAACTTTTTAATAAAATGTTCCCTGCGTCCATGTTATTACTTGGAATTGGCTCCAATTTTCAGTAAACATCCACAAATGTTCCCTCTTTTGAATCTTGCGATTAGTTTTATCTTTTTTTGTACACCATTAGAAACAATCGCAAACCTTAGATAGGCCATATTGGGTTCAGGTAACTTAATTGTAAATGTTAAATTCGTTAATCGTTATGTGGAAAGGTAACTGAGTTATAACTTAGTTACTTATTTCAAAAAGTAGGTTGCCGTTACTCGAACAAGTAACTCGTTCATTCAAAACGCTGTTTTTCTTTCTCCGCAGGGACCTGCGTTCTTCTTGGAAGACGGGAGAACTGCAATGTCGCTGAACAACGCCCTCATGTGGGCCAAAGTCAACCCTTTCTCCCCTCTTGGAAGGGGGTACAAGATCAATCCTTTTTAACGATCAAGGAAATGAAGAACGAACGTCCAAACATCTTGAAAGAAGTTATGGGTGCTTCGTCGTACAGACAACAACAGACGATAAGCGAAGAAACTTTTGTCAGATTGACAAGATAGGACTGAAATAATAATGATGCAGGCAATTTCTGTGGACAGTTGGTCGTCCAGTTTACGAACTGATCCACGTGAATTTCTTGTGTGACGGGGCAGAGGGAGGGCTGTTTTCTTGGTTATATCAACACACACTTCTCAAATCTTCCTGCATTTCAGATTGCCTGCAGTTTTTCTCTTTGCTATTTCAATAAATGCAATAAGAACACCAACAGAAAAAGTATGTTATTTCAAAACTTTCCCGTATTTATTTAATGTTGCCGCACTGATTTGTCAACACACACTAAATACCTGCTACTGACACTGCCATATCTGTACCTCTGCCTAGAAGGAGTAGGGGTAATGTTGAATGTTTAAATCGCGGGTAAGCCTGCATTTCGCATATTTTCCGAAGGTACGGTTATCTTGGCGCTACAGTAATGCCCTCTCTTAAACGTAAGAGTTCTTTTTTTAAAAAAAAAGTCCACTTCATGCACATATAAGCTACAATTTAAGTCCACTTTATGCACAGTAAGGCTAATCCGGACTGGACCTACAATTTAACGTGGGACCCGAACTACCGACCCCGATGGTGCAGTGGTAGCGTCGTCGCCTTGTAACCAAGGGGTCCCGGGTTCGATTCCCGGTGGAGGCACATAGTGGTTCGGATCCCACTTTAAACTGTAGGTCCAGTCCGGATTAGCCTTACTGTGCATAAAGTGGACTTAAAACTCCAAATCAATCCAATTCAAATCCGAACTACCGAGTATTGAGCTCAACACCCATTGATTACAACACGGCGACGTTACCACTACGCCATCGGGGAGGCTCTAGTAACATTTTCTCAGATTTTCACAAAAGGCATGGTGCGAACGTCACCGCCGTCTTGAAATCAAGGAATCCCGGGTTCGATGCCCGGTGGAGGCATACGGTGGAATCCCACTTTAAACTGTAAGTTCAGTCCCGATTAGCCTACCTGTGCATAAAATGGACTGAAATGCAAACTCCAGCTAAGTAAGAATACTTAGACTTGATGGTGTAAGAGAGCTTATAGCATCATCCACACATCGCAACCCCTCCCCGCTCCCACAAAAAAAAACCTCAACATCCGCCTAAAATTTTTCACAAAGGCCCATATGGCTCGAAATACGAACTTACAGGCCCCAGATGGAAAATTCTGGATAAACCCCTGGTTAATGCGGAATTTGTGTTCTTTAGCACCATCTTTGGTGTCTTGTTAACCACTGGCTGCCGAACAACACCAAGTATAGAGATCTTCAAGGGATCTTTCACACAGAAACGACAAGCAACACGACCACAAACCGCAATTTCCACTTTCTCCTCTACTCTGAAAAAAAGCAAGAAAGAAAAGCAGCAGACCCTGTTGGAGCGAAAAATAACATTTTCTACTTGACATGTCACTCTACATTTATTTCTGAAGATTCGTTTCCAAGCGACAACTGCCTCTTGTTGCTTTCTACTTCGATCTGAAAGATACCTAAAGCCGACTTTAGACGAAAGCATTTGCCTTAGCATTTTTCTTGACATTTACGCCATGACCAAAATGCTACTGCCGTGTAAAGTGAGAAATTTTATGGCATTTCTCAAGGATAGGATCGATCCTATTTCCGTAGCATTTTTCGTAGCATAACCAATCAGAAGAGACCTCTAGGTCACGAGTACAGTTGTAATGGCGGCCGCGTGAGATGTAAACAATGTATCACTTCACATGTTTAAAAACCGATAACTATTCAACCGAGAGGAATAAAGTTTCGTATAAACCGTTATTAGGTACAAAACAATGGCGTTCCATAACTATACACTTTACAACATTTACTGTGCACGTACGGAAGAATATTTTAGTTGTTTCAATTGTAAACACCCTGCACTCAGCATTAGATGGTGTAACTCGACGTGTCCTACGTGCTGCATATATTATAGTACATTGTAATCGCAAAAGCTTACCGAAATTTAAAGTACCATCTGCTATAAGATTTTTGGAAGCATTTACGTAGCATTTATGCTAGCAAAAATGTTAAAGCAAATGCTTTCGTCTAAAGCGGGCCTAACACTCGATTAGAGGTCGTGTTACCCCAATTCTGGTAGCTAATAAATTTCACCAATTTTGGTGGCGACTCAGCAGCATATTTTTTGAGTGTGTTTCTTTTGTCCACAGAAATGCATTTTAGTGCCATATCGGTAATAAATTTACCTCTCACCTAAGAACGACTTCACCAGCGCCAAAATGAATAATTCTCAATAAGTCCTCACGCTCTTATTGTTATAATTCCTATTAAACAAGGCCACAGAAGAAAAAGCAGTTCGTTTCAGCATCATTGAAGTATTAAGTCCTTTGTGATTGGTTCACTCACAACATGGCTAAGATTACAGGGCGACAGCACTAATCTCTGCGCTATTGTGGAGGAATCCATTATTATACATGCGTGCGTAATTAATGTTATATGTTGTAAAAAGACAGAAGGAAGAACCACTAATCTAGATTTGCTAGATGCTTCATTAACATTATTTTATCAGGTACGATGAGGCTTTATAATTTTTTGTTATCATCATCATAATCATCATATTTTTTTATAAGTATCATGCCGTGAAGTTTGTCTTAGTAATTCAGTCAAGAATCAACAAATGTAGCAATTATTATTCGGGACGAGAATATTTTGATTGGGGGTTAAAGCTCGTAAATACGCCACTGAATTGATTAATATGCCAGCAAGAGTATATGTACACAAAGGATTTTAACCACACATTCGCTCAGGTCTAAATTTGACAAGGCTTATCTCGGGATTGCTTTCCTTGCTTTTTCTCAATCATTTCTAACTAATTCTGGGTTAATAGTATAATACTATCGATATAAACAAGTGATATTTCTATTCTTTTCATAGCTGATACCAAACGGCGGAAATACGCGACGTCAAACCAATTCCGAACGTCACGAGTAAAAAAAAAAAAAAAAAAAGAGCCGCGCAGGAAACTCCCAGTTTGCTCCTATCAACATATGCAACCTCAAGTACACACCAGCGTGAAGGGAAGTCTTTGTTCAGGATATCCTATAATTAACTGTTATTGTTCTTCAAGTCGTGTCGTTCCCTCAAAGAGCGAAGTGTGAAGTGTATTCAAGGTAGAGGCAGATAAAGACAGCATTCTTTAACGTCAGCAGCTTGATCATGCGCAGTTGTGGCCTCTGATTTATCGGAGGAAAGAAAGCGGTCTTGTAGGTTACGAGAAGAGATCAGGGAAGCGGCAACTTGAAGGTAAGTGGGAAAAAGTTTGGATTTTCTTACTTGCGCTTCAAATTGGAATATTTAGTTATGGAAGTATTTAAATATTTAGTTATTTTTTTTAGTTATTGGGGAAATTAATTCAGAATTATCGGGTATGTGTTTTGAAAGCAATTAGTAATCCGGATAAAAATAAATAAATATTCAATATCCATTTGTATGTTGGCATGTTTTACTATAAATTAAGAATGGAACTGAAAAATCGAGAATCTGTTGGTATATACCGGTAAATCACACCAACAATCAGTAAAATTTCCGATATTTTTACAGATCCCACATATCTCTAAATTGTCTGCATTATTGATTTATTTTACTTCGCTTTTCTTCCTCTTTTGGCTAATCGCGAAGATGAGGATGAATGGTGGGTGATAAGATGAAATGGGTGAAAGGACAATCACAAACACACAAGTTCCACAGATGATTATACTGGCTATGAGTCCAGACGCCAGAGTCTCGCTAGCCTGCAAAATTAATTCCATGGTGTACTACGTGGAAGGGTCACCCCCCTTACACCCCAGTCTGTAATTGATTTGTTACTTGGCGCCTGCCACTTTTTACCAATCGCGCCAATAAGAATGAGTGAGGATATGGTGAAACTGATGAAGGGCACTCACAAAGATGGCGAGGCCAGGATTCGAACCCATTGTAGTCTAAAATCGTATCATTTTGCACTAGTTTATATGAATACAAAGTTTAAAGTTTTGGACGGCGCCAGGGATCGCGGCTTCGGGCCAAAGTGGCAGAAAAGTGAAGTAATATTAGCCAAATCAATTCAATCAGTTTAAGTATACTAGTTTTTTTTGTTTGTTTTACAGTAAATTTCAAAATTCGCACTTTCTTTTGCTTAGCTTAGACCAAAACCATCACAGTCGGCTCGTTACATATACATTACTTCTGTTATCTCTTCTATTATACCTCACATCTCTGCTAATAGCGTCGATGAGGTTGAACGACGATTAGATGATATTGAATAGAAAGGCACTCACAAATAAAATTCATGACCAAGCCGGGAGTCGAACCTGGAACCTTAGGTTGAGAGACCGTGAGTATGAGTAAACTACTCGACGCGTTCGGTAGCTGCTATACATTAATAAATTAGGTTTTGGGCCGGAATATCTACCATTTAACATCAAATTGGTTATTGGTATCGGTTAAAAATGAACATTAAAAAATAATATTATTTCACGCAATTTATATGAAAGTCACAGCCACCTTGGTGGCCCGAGCACAGGTCTTCCTATGCGAGTGTGCCGTCAATGTAAGCATATTTCATCAACAATGCGATTGGCCAAAAAAAAAAAAAGTCAGAGAAGCGACACTAAATACATAAAAGGGGGCGTTGGAAACCAGTAATTTATCCATACGCACGCACCTCAAATTTCTATCGAAGTCACATAAAATTTTGCAAGAACACGTTATTATATTAATATATATATATATCAAGTGCTTTTAGTAAAAAACAACTTTGCACACCTTAAACATTTCTTTACACACGCCAGTTTTCTGGGAAAATATCTTCGGAAAAAGTGCATAACCATACAAACTATATGATCGTGATATAAACTAAATTTAGTTCTGGTAGAAAACCTTATTGCATCTTGGAATTTAAAAAAATAAGGAAGGGTGATTATCGACAGGTAATCTATTCCGTAGAGAATCCATTCTCTCCTACAATCAGTGATCTTGTTAGAATTGTGGGTTACACAAATTATTCATCCTTGGTTGGAATTTGGGAAGGTGCAGAATGCTGCTTGTCATTTACTTTCGTTTTAATAATCAAAGATGTATAAAGAAGCATGGACGTCGAGGGGGGGGGAGGGGTTTGAACGGGTCGGTGGACGCCACCTCCCCCCCTGGAAATTGACATCGTTCATTCGAAGATACAAGAAAGCCGAAAGTTTGTTACTCTTATTGTTAAGAACAGAAAAAAAAGTTCATTTACTTAGTGTTCGAACAGAATAATCAAAGTAAAAATGCACTGGATCGAAAATATTGAGTGAAAAATACAGGAACAAGGTTATATTCTACCATTTCATCCAAGGAAGAAATGGTTCCACAGTTTTCAAAATTCTAATAATTACAGTTGTAGGTGAGAGAGGTGACACAACAAACTTTATGAAAAAAATTCCCTTATAATTTAAAGCGTTTTCTTGAACGAGACGTGCAAAACTTAATATCAAAATTCATTTCAGATACTAGCTGCATAAAATGTAAAAGAAATAATGAAGAGTAGTTGTGCTGGTACTCACTCGTTTTGTGGATCGAGTCTCCACATTTATATAATAATAATAATTATTATTATTATTATTTTTATTTCGAATAAAATTTGTTTCTATTAGATTATAATATTTATTATTGTATAATGACATTAATAACCGTGGTAATAATACTCATTGTTATTTTTTATGCTATTCAACTTTTAGCATTTGCCCGACCCCCCGCAAAAATTTCTGGCGACGTCCATGTAAAGAAGCTATGAGAAAGTAAATACAATCAACAACTCAACATACCTATTAACTTCACATATAACCGTTTTATCCCCGTTTTTGTATTAATTCTTACTTTGTAACAATCCTTTTTTTTTTTTTTGGATTGCATTAGTTAACACTGACAAGGGTTTGTTGTAAAAGCGGTCAGACCAAAACACGTCCATCTGATAAAGGTGATTTATTATTATGATTATTACTGCGGAACAGTGGTTGTCAACCTTTTTCCGTTCAAGGCACACTATCCTTTTGTTGCGATTCACCGCAACACAGTACCATACGAATTGGTCCAAATGGGGGTTGTGTAAGAAAGGACAAGCTCAAGTTTATCATTAATAATTCAAATCTTTTATTGCAACCCAATAAATCATCTTCAAAATAAATATGTTTAAGCTCTTGAACATTTTTCTCTTGTTCTTTTATTTTAAATTTGGGCTAACATAGAGTGAAATTATTTTAACTATTTATACTAGATGCAGCAATATCACAAAGTCTCGGAAGTTTCGCGGCGCACCCGTTGAGAACCATTGATCTGTACTAATTTAAGTTTTTCAATTTCAATTAATAAAAAATAAAGTAAAGGAAGAAAACGGAAGGAAGAAAAATACGTAATATTTGAGTAGCAAAAAAACAAGTCAGAGCAATACATTTTCCTCGGTCGTGGGGGAGGCGAGGGTCAAATTGTCTCCTTGACCTTCCTTGGGGGGTGATTTTTTAACTCACAAGTAAAAATGCCCAATGGGAGAAATGAACAATGTTGCTTTCTTCCTAACACAAAAAATGCTGTGCATTGTAGTCTAGTAAATGGATTTATAATCGAGCTATATGTCGCTACATAGAGATGAACTACATGTTTTTTTCTTACTCTTTGAAATGCTTTTGACACCTATCTCGAGTGAAGTAATTTTCTCCCCGAGATGATAAAGAAGTGCTGAGTGATGATTGCTGAGAAATATGCAGTAACGTACTGCTTCGAATGAGTTGCACAGCTACCCTCACATGATAACGCCGTCCTTACTGGTATGTGTCATGAAAATTTCCAGTATTCTTCCAATATTTGATACCCACTTTATGCACAGATAGGCTTATCGGGATGCAGTTTAAAGTGGGATCCGAACCGCTGTGCCTCCACCGGAGATCGAACCCTGGACCCCTTGTTTACAAGGTGGCAGCGTTACAGTGTACGCATATCTGGACAATTTTTAGACTTCCATTGTTTCCAGAGTAAATCATATTCCTATACACAGTGGCGGATTACCAAATAGGCCCATTAGGCACGTGCCTAGGGGCGGCAACTCTTTGGGGCGGCAAATCTTTTTTCCAGAATATCAAGAAATATAAAAAGTGTCTTACGTACACAATGACAATTTAGACCTATGAAACCAATGTTACAATCAACGGGTTGCAACACTTTCGCTTCATACGAAAGAAACCTTGATGTATCGGATTTATGTGTTATCAAGAAATATTTCGTCTGCTCTGCCTCCTTCAGACGCCAATCAATTTGTTTTTAACCCGTGCCGTGGCTTTTATCGCTTACAATGGCAATGCAAGCCTTGCCCTGCAAGCCGCCCCCAGCCTTTGTTGGTTTGTTCTTGTAAACACATACCCCTCGATCTTCCACTAAGCGTTTGTTAATGGCCAGGCAGGAAAGAAAGACTGATTGTTTGAAACTCGCATCTGTAACAATGCCAGTCTTTAAAAAAATAAACACATAAACACCGCTGATGAGTGAGTGAGTGAGTGAGTGCAGCTTTCGCGTGGACCGCAACTAGTTTTTGTCTTACTGTATTCTCTGGCTGGTGCATTCAGTTTGTTGCTAGTGCGTTTGCGATTTGGTGGTTTTTTTTATGCAGCAGGTACACTTCGCAACATCTTATTTGACCGCCCTGAAAAATTTCAAAGTCCGGAATTCGTAAATTTGGCAGCATAGCGTTTCAGAGCCAACTAAGAGTAGCCAACTTTGCAACATTTCTTATTGCTGAATGAAAACGCTAGTGATTTTTTTTTTCATTCTTTCACATTCCATAAAGTAAACATACCCTTAAACAGTAATAAAATATATGAGTAGACAAAAAAATGTTAAGTAGAAATACGAATGTTGAAAATATTTCAAGATTCTTCTTTTTGAATTTGAAAATAGGAAACTGTATGTGCATTGTGAAACACTGAACAGGTTCTCATCCACCTGGAAAGAATTGCGGTCACATTTGAATGCAAGAAGGCAAATTTATGATGATTTTATGCGAAATGTTTAGTAAATATACCTTGCACAACACCAAACGATTCTGCAAAGTGTGTCTTTTCCTTCGTTTTTGGCGAAAAATGGTTCGAAACTCCGGCACAATGTTGCTTCCAGGGGGTGCTCGTTCGGCGGCGCAGATCGTATGCGCAGTTGTCCGTGGATGCATGACGTCACCATCGAAACACACGGCACGGAAAAGGCTGGTTCCTTATGCAAATATTGAGAAATTTGACAACGAATATCTTCTAAAATATAGTAGCAAGGGAAAAGTTACAACTTTTACTGTTAAGATTCATCCTTTCTAATCAATTTATCACAAAGTTGATTCAAATGTATAAAATGGTTTTCAATAAATCGTGTTACGAAGGAACCCCTGTTTTGTTCTCTCCAGGCTTCCAATGTAAGGGAGTTTTAACTTAAGCGCGTTGGATTTATTTTTGCTCTATGTTTTGAAATAAGATTATTTTGTTCTTGTCAACTGAAATCATGCCTAAATGCTATGGAAAGCTGTGAAAACTATTATCAGAAAACTAATGGAAGAAATCTATAATATCACAGCTTGATTGATATAAAAAAATGCGAGATTGCCCATTTTTGTGAAAAAGGCATTGTGCGAGATCTAAAAGCAGAACTTTATAATATTGTATGTAAATGTAAGGGTGTTATAAACGTGACTGCTTCCCAGGCACGTATCCAAGGGGGGGCTTATGGGGCTCAAGCCCCCCCGAAAGTTTTCGGTTTACACTAGATAAAATGAGATTTTTTTGTTTCTTGTGGTGTCAAATAAAATAATGTGACGTTAATTTAAGGAGAGAAATAATTATCCACGCAAGACGGAGAATATTCTATAACCCTGTTATTGGTAACAGCTCGTATCCAAGGTGGGAATCAGGGGGCTCAAGCCCCCCTTCAGAAAATTTTCAGTTTACGCTAGATAAAATTAGGTTTTTGGCTTCTTGAATAATATGGTGATAATTTGAGAGAGATAATTATCTAGGCAAGACGGAGAATGTTCTATAAGCCTGTTATTGTTAATAGCGCGTATCCAAGGTAGGGATCAGGTGGTTCGAGGGGGCCCCCCCGCTCCCCAAGGAATTTTTTCAGTTTACACGAGATAAAATTAGGTTTTTGTCTTCTTCAATAATGTGACGATAATTTAAGGAGATAAATAATTATCGAGGCAAGACGGAGAATGTTCTACGGACCCTGTTATTGTTTATAGCGCGTATCCAAGGTGGGGATCGTAACTCTTGGACTCCCCCCACCAGGAAAGTTTTCATTTTACACTAGATAAAATTAGGTTTTTGTCTTCTTGAATAATGTGACGATAATTTTAGGAGAGAAATACTTATCAAGGCAAGATGGAGAATGTTCTATAACCCTGTAGTTGATAATATTGCACGTAAACTTTTCTTACGCTTTCGGTGTTGTCGTAGCGAACTTGAACACTATGTAGAAGAGACTTGTCAGCATTTGGAAGCTGCACAACAAAGGTAGCGCCGCAGGTAGGGCGATTCGGATTCATTGACATTTTTTTAACTCTGGAAAGCGCGAGAGGGAACGTTCTTGAAAAAGAGAAGGAGTCGAACTACTGGCAATATTTACGAATCGTGATATCTGCGAAACGTTCTAGAATATAATGAGGATATTAATACGCGACTTCAATTTCCCGGTTGATCTGTACAACAGAATAGGTGGAGACTTCAGAGGTAAGTGTGACAATTCATACAGTCGATTAGTGATCAGTCAGCGTCCATTGGTTGCTTTATAAGATCTAGTGATTCGAAAATGAAATGGACTAAATACCGTAAAGTAACGAAGTCTACCACTAGTTCCAGTTCGGTCCCAAAGCTAAAGACATTGACGACAGCGGAACTTCGAGTAGTGCTACGAGTAGTTCGGGTCGAAAGACAAAGAGATCGAAGGTCTCTCTCTCTAAAGTGAATATTTTGGCAGTATCGGGCTGGGCATTGGAGCGATTTATTAAAAAAGAAATAAGCTGCACAGATCAACTGAAAATCAAAGTTTTGAGTGATGATTTGGTTGTGTCAGGACCAAATTTTGTGTATGCAGTCCGAGAATTTCATGGCATAAAAAAATACTTTTGCTTAAGGCTACTGGGTTCGACACACACTCAACAGACAATTTTGGACACTTGCGAGTGCTTAGGCATGAATATGAACAATTTGGTGGGTTTCGGCTTTTATAAGAGCTGCAAACATGGGAGGACAAGACACATTAGTGGTGTTCAGGCTCGAATGAGAGAGAAATATTCGTGAACTGTCTGATTCCAGTTCCCAGCACACAGTTTGAATCTTGCGTTGTCGAGTGGATTGTGCATTCCGTGCATGTGTAACACCTTCGTAAAAACACTTCTAGTACATAGATGTTTTGATGCCTGATGAGAAGAAATGGACAAACATACATACCGAGATGGTTCCGGCACACAATATTAATGCATGGAAACGTTCTGATTAAAATGACAGCCTTAAACAGTGGCGACGATTTAGGAGATAGTTGCTCCCCATTCTTTTGCCTCCACACTATCACACTATGGCCTCTTAATGCTTGTTTCCTTGTCCACCCTCCCCCCCCCCCCACATTTTGGAACCCAATTGCCACCACTGGCCTTAAACATACAATTGTGATACCCCTTTAAAAAATGGTGTTCAGCCGCCGCCCCGAAAGGAATTCCTGGATACGTGCCTGCTGCTTCCCGTAAAATATCACTGCACTCTCCACGTTCTTCTTCTTCTGTCTTTTCTTTGGCGCCGCAACACGTTGTTTTTTTATATATATTTGTCACATATTTGTTTTAATTAGTATTCTGCTCGTTCCGCCACCTGAACGCAGCAGCTACGGCTCAAAGGGCAGTGCAGTTACTCCGGAAGAAGGCTCGGAATTGGCAGGCTTCAGAAGTTAACTCATCCAAATTAAATTAAACAGGTATGTGCTCTCTCTAAATTTAAATCATAGTTCACAAATAATTTGATTAAAAGTTTTAAAAGTATCTGTTTTATTTAATAGCGTATTAATTGGTGCATTCTTCTCCAGCATAGCCATAGGCAGTGACCACACTACGGGGGGGGGGGGGCAGGAACGCCCCCCAATTCTCGTTCGACAATTTCTCTCTCTCTCTTATCTGCCCCCAGTAAAACGACAAAATAAATAAATGAATGAATGCTCTTTTAGCCAAAATATGCATTTTTGTGTCGTTCCCACATATTTATTTTAATTTTAGTATTGTGAATCATATTCCACTGTGTTACCTCACGTAGCCCCCCTCCCCCACCCCCACACACACACACGTACGACTTCAGTTGTAAGTTTTAGACTAAGCTTGTCAAATATCTTTGTATTCTTGAGCCATTTAAAAAAAATCATTTCGCCCCTTCTTCTGGACTATTTCATAGGAATGTTTTCCCACTGGAAACCCCTTTGCAGATCGAGATCCGGGGCTATAGCCTTCCCAAGCCAGCGTCCCCTCCAAATACTCTCTTGGCCTCATCAAAGACAAATATATGTATTTCTACGAAATATTAATTTGACTTGGCAGTTTCTCTTTTCGAACAGGAATAAGTTTTAAATTTTAATAGCTTATAAATTTACACTATCAATTTTGAGTAAAGGTTTTGCGTAACCCTAAAAGTACATTTAGAGACTGCAAGGTCAACTCTCGATATTTCAGATATATTAATAATTTTCATCACAATGTCTTGTAATAATTATTTGTTACTTCAATAACTTCCTCGGAAATGTTTCTCGCATATTAAAACATAGATGACAATTTCTGTTTATTTCCTTGTAATGCTGACCTCCGTGGCGAAGTGGTTAGCACAACGCTTTACGATGCCAAGGGCCCCCAGGTTCGAATCCCCGCCCGGGCATGGGTGTACTTTCCTTTCTTCAATTTCATCATATCATCACGCATCCTCATCTTTGCGATTAGCCATATGTGACAGATAAGCGAAGTAAAATAAACTAAGTCTATTAATCAATTATTTTTTAAAACTCTTTAATTCTTCTTTAGCATGCCACGTTTTTGTTAAAATTATATTACGATGTGTAAAATGACGAAATTCTAAAGGAGAACACGCAACTTTCTTTGTAGCGCATCGGTCAGAAAGTTTCAGGAATATGGATTTTCAAAATACATTTTTTCACATGTACTTTGCCCCCTTTTAAAAGTAGCGCGTTTTCAATTATGTTACTAATCATTAAAAGGATGCCTCAATACCATCTTGGAGGATGACAATTATTATTTTCCCCCTCCTAAAAGTAATAATATACTTTCGCTCTCTGAATCTCCCATATAAATGCTTGGGGCCGTCTGCTTCAGCCTAGCTCACTGCTTCTCCGGTGACGTCACGCGTTCGTGCAAGATCGGCAATCTTCGGATGGCTTTACCTAATCTCTATATTCCTTGGTTGCTTCAACTGAGATTAACGTGTTTTACTGAGCTCTTTGTTAGTAATCTCCTGGAGTAGTTGGTTAGATGACAGCACTTTCGTCTTTTTTACTGTTTTCGTCAAGATCGAAACATCATAGGTTCAAATCCCACCCTTTCCTTATTGATTTTTCCTTTTTATTTACCGAGTACGAAGTGTTCTAATAACGTAATATAATATTATATGATATTACTGTAAACATTTATGCGATGCATGCTCAGTGGCGGCGATTGGGTTTCAAAACTGATGGGGCAAGGTGGAGGGAGGGGGGAGGGCAAGGACAGTTTCTTTCCCTTGGTAGATAATGTTTAGCATAGTGCTGGGTCATCTGCCCCTCCACACTCCATAATCGTGGCCACTGTGCATGCCTCAAGTAATGCTTCTACTAATGTTTTTAATCTTTCAGTGATTGGCAGGATTTTAGGAATTACTTTTCCTTTCATTCAGCTGTTATAAGTTAACACATATTAGGAACTTACATGCCAACTTTCTGCATCCGTAAATGCTGGACATAAATCGCATAAATATCAACGGAAATATCCAAGAAACGTAGATAAGCATTCTCGTCCAAAGCCGTTTACTTCCCAAAAATGATTTTGCAAAGAAGTAGGTTTGAACCCATGATCTTCCATTCCATAAGCAAACGATCCCCCTACACCACACGGTTCACGTTATTTTATGTACTCGGTTCGGATCCCACTTTAAACAGTAGGTCCAGTCCCAATTAGTCTTACTATGCATAAAGTTGATTTAAAATACCAAATCAACCAATTCATCTCATTTCAGAGTGAGCCTTCTATGATACTGAAGTCGGCCAGCATCCGAAAATACAGTTCTGCTTCGCGTATACCAGAGTGTAATTGCATTTAATATTCTGACTAATTTTACTTTAAAACTACATATTTAAGCGATAATAGTGTCCAGAAATAGAACCTCAAAGTAGATCTTTACACAAAGTATTTTAATCCATTGCCAAACATTTCAGTTAAGAATAATATTATGCTTTTCCATTGACCGTATTTTCGATTCATGGTGAATTTGCTAAAAGGACCATGTCAAGAAATCTAAATATCTAAGTTTTACTAGAAAATGCATTTAAAAAGCACGAAACAACAGGGGAGGAGAAAAATAAACCTCAAAAATAAGTAAAAATGCAACAAAAACTGTTAAAAATACTGACAAATAAACTAAAAGCCAAAAGATGGCCGAAAAATGCAAAAAAAAATAAAATGTAAAATAGAAAATGATTTCAGGCTCTACCTGAAGGGAAACGGACATGATATCAAGTTTAGCATTGTTTTCAAGGGTCAGAAAAAAGTTGATTTTTCATCAACTTCCGGACCCTAATTAGTAATTATGACCATTGAAAAAGTTGGAGGTAGCTAACTTAAAATTTTCTTGCTGAGGGATCGTATCGTCCCATATCTCCACTTCATAATAAAGAAAAACATCAAGTTCATATTGGAGTTTTCCACCACGAAAGTATGTTTTTCATAGTTTGAAGTTCGTTAGTATTATCTTGGTTTCCATTGTTTTAATTTCACACATATTTTATATTTCATACGTTCCTCTCTCTTTTCATACTGTCCTAGGAAAAAAGCTGAAGTTTCTTGTCAAACGGGGTCTGATTCAAATGACTCCTTTTCGCTCTCCTGTTCCTACTTTAAACAAACAACAAAATACTTCGTAACTAAACGATTACTTGTTCAAAACACGGAATTTTTACACAATTTACAAAACGCCAATAGACATGTTCATCATTTTTCCCTTTCAGTGTTTCTCGATTTTATCTGAATTCGTTTCCTCATAAAAATTGCCATGAGGAAATTATACATATGACATTATGTGCGAATTGATTTCTTCAAACTGGTAGCAATTTTTAACATGAGCTACCTGGAGAAGAGGTAGCGTGCTTGATTCTTACGAGGGAGGTCGTAGATTCCATTTCCACCTAGGCAGAATTTTTTTTTCAGGAGTATATCGTTGGGTGTAAAGTTTATCCACCGTGCTAAGAAGTTAACATTGGTCTCTGTATTTCACGAGAGGAAAGGAAATAGTAAGAGAAAGTTATTTCGAAGATAGGAGGAAGTCACATGCCACGTGGAATGCCCAGAATCAAGTTACGTAGAGCTAAGTCTGTAATGGCGGTTTGAATATTGCAAAGTTAGTGCGGATAGTTTGTTATATCTGATACTCGTACTTTCTGTTCAAAGAAGACAAACATTTTAGATACAAAGCAGTGAGGAATTAACGATCATTATGAGGTTTTGAATTTTTTGTTTGTCACTCACTATATAAATACTTATTAGTAGTTTCTTATCGAATCGGCCTTCGTCGCAATAACAATTTATTTATGTTAATTAGCGATTTACTATTAGTTTTAGACGCATGGTAAGATGGTGGTGAGGGGATTGACAACAGTCATTACGAAGGAACGGACATAAAATTACCAATCTTAGCAATTTGAACTCATTAAACGTTCTCCTTCGTTACAGTACTGCACTACATCACTACTTAATATAATAATAATAATAATCCTTTGCGCAACAGCCCTGAAGGGCCTTGGCTTACCTACCGACTTCCGTTCTCCCTCCTACGCTTTCCTTCGTCACCTCTAAGCGTGGAGATCTTCAACCAGTATTGGAATAGTCGGGGGGTCAGCCCGACGTATCCCCAGCCGTTATAGTAGGTTTCCGGGACCGGATTACGCTTACTCATTCGAAGCTCCCCAATTTCCTCACGATGGTGGGTTGCCACCGGCCCTATACGTAAGCCGAATAAATTCCGACCAGAGCCATCACTGTATATCTTTTTTTAGTATATCGAAATCAAATAATCAATATTTTAGGTGTCAGTGAAGAACAAACAATACATAACTTAAATAACATTACATTTTGCATCCTGAATACATATATGTGATTTGTGAATTAATCATGATGTGTGTGTTAACACAACATATGAACAATAACTAAAAAGAAAAGTTTTAACTTTAAATCATGGAAATCTCCAACTTCTAAGGGGAAATATGCGCAGAAGGGACGTCCCTCAAGTGTGCATCGGATTCATTTTCTAAATATTCTAATATCAACGGTATCTGTTCAGCAAACAAAAAAAGAAAAAAAGAAAGAGGGCGGGATTTGAACCCGCGACCTTTCACGCTTGATGAAAAGTAAGGATAGCAGCGCCTAACCAACTGCTCTACGTTAACTTAACGACGTTATACCCTTAAAAACATGTTGACGTTTGTGATGCTGATCACATCACCCCCACTCACGACCGGATCAAGAAAGTGTGGGGCGTTACCCCCACACCCCCTATACGCCTTCATGGCGTGGTGCTAAGCACAGGGGAACACTTTACTTTTACTTTACTTTACTTTGAAGACTCTCATCTTCCTGTGTTTCAAGCACATTTTCTCGACAAGTCGTGTAAAATATATGTTTTTGAGAACTGTTCGATATTATGCAAGGTATTGTAAATAAAATGTCGCACAAACTCCTCACAAATTTGCTTCTTTCTGCACAAACTTGATGGCAATTTCCTCCAGGTGGAGAAAAACTCTATTCCGTGTTTCAAACACCCCCAACTTTCAAGTCGAGCAAGCAGAATCGTAAATATCTCTCAAGGTTCTTTTTCCAATTTATTATTTCTGTTTGATTGTGTATTATAATAACAGTTTATAGTTTCTAAGTTCATGGAAAGTGTTAAATTGAAAACCTATCACCGCAGCGTTTTTCGTCTAGTGGAAGGACCTTCTCAAAGTTGGCTACTCTCACCTGGAGCTGAAGTGCAATGTTGCTAAGTTTACGATTTCGGGACTTAGAATTCTTTCGGGGCGGTCAAATAAGATGTTGCGAAGTGTACAAACAAAGTTAAGTGGGGCGGCTTATCGTAAACTTGCAAACGAAAAGCGTGAAAGAGAAGCAACCTTACAGAAAAAGCTTGGTACAGTGGACACATTTTTTAGGCGAAAGGAACAAGTGATTTCAGAAAGCAGTTCAAAAATTGAAGCATATTGTGGGTTTAGTGGAGGAAGAAAGTGGACCTGAGGTTGTCCCCCCTCAGTTAGTAGGAGTTCCTGATTGTGACAGTGAGAGTGCAGATTTCGTTAGTGACGATCCTGACGAGTGGTGTCTGAATGAGTCTACAATTGACATTCTTCTAAGACGTGGAATTAATCAGAATACTGAAAACGATTTTTCTAAATCGCAAAGACTCATAGCAGGTAAGACAAGATTTTTAAATAATAGCGTTTTTTTCGTAAACTTGTAAATGGCGAATCAATTTTGCGGAATTATTTTGTATATTCGTGCAGCACTGGTGCCGTTTATTGTGCATCATGCAGGTCATCAAGGGCAAGACAAGCATCGCAACTCACGGCATTTCAGACTGGAAAAGCATTTAAAATATTCTAGCATCACACGAAAATTCTGAAGAACACAAAAACTGCGAGTTGACACTCCTAACAAGGCAGAAATCTGTTGGGACCTTGGAGAACCATTTGCAATCACATATTCAGACGGAAGTTACGTACTGGGCCAGTGTCTTAAGAAGAGTTTTTGCTGTCGTAAAGAAGTTGACAAGTCGCGGGCTTCCCTTACGTGGTCACGAAGAAAAATTCCATTCTCTGCACAACGGGCAATACATGATGTCTCTAGAGCTTATTGCCGAGTGTGATCCATTTCTTGCAGAACACATTGAACGGCATGGAAATCCGGAAAACGGTCATACAAGCTACTTGTCTTCTACAATTTGACTGGTGAGTGGTGAATTTAATTTCTCAATATATTACATAATTTTAGGTATAGCACATACAGAAAATGAATTGTTTGTTATTAATTTTTATCCTTTGTTTTTAATTTCAGTATGTTCACTAATTTTTATATTAGGCTGTAAAAATACTGCATATAAGTTACTACTTTTCTTTTGAGAAGGGCGCACATTAAGTTTGTGCCTAGGGGCGGCGAGGAAGCTTAATCCGCCACTGCCTATACAGTGATATTTCTCAGCTTGCCCACATAATCATGATTCTCACATGAATGATATTACACATGCTGTTTCGTTGCGATTAGCCAAAGTGGCAGAAAAGCGACGTAAATAATCTAATTCAATCAATAAGGTATGGCGAGCGGGAAGCTGACCAATCACCAATTCGAACTCGACATTCCGGAAAATTTGATATATCTGTTTTTGTTTATCTATTTGTACATATTAAAAAAAAACACATGGCTCGCGTCATTAATAGATTTTTGACGTTTCTATGTGACATTGCCAAGTAAAATATAAAAATAATTTTAAATATATCAATGGATGAAGCCTTATAATTGAAACCTCCCTTATAGATTCTATATTATTAACGAACAAAGTAAATGGTTGTGTCCATGCATCCACTCTGTTATCATGTTTGTGTGTGATACTGGTACGACGTACCATACATCCCCAACAGTAATTCGAAGGTATAGACAATGAGAATTACTCAGAATAAGGATTTGACACAATAATAATAATAATAATACAAATTTAAAACTTCTATGTTAATATGAGACTATACAATATGAATCTGAGAGAAACCGGAAAGGGTAAACTTAAGTTCACTTACTCAGGATAAGGACAATGAATAGTTCGTTTTGTTGCTTAAATTTTCAATTATTCCACGCCACGGGACTGGATTTTTTAAATCAGAGGATATAAGTAACTCTTCTATGATGTTCGAACGTGCACAGGAGACATGTTATGCATAAATAGATCTATTTCATATTCGAAAGGGAATGAGACTCGAACTTTTGAACACGCTAACTTCTCATCCCGTAAGTAATAAGTTCGATTCTTTGGTTCTCTAATTAATTTGAAAATTCTTTGTCTTCATTCCTACTGGAGAAACATGCTACTTGCAAGGTATTTCGAGTTTAATTGTAGAATTCTCATTAAGCATTTCCACATGAAATTAGCAACCGCGTGAGGAGGGAAAACTTTGCTAACTACTGAAATTTTATAAAAAGTTTTATTTCCATGGAAATGGGATTTCGTGCAATGTCCTGTTACTTCTCTTAATCACTGATGAAGGGACATTCACAAAGAACGCCCATGCCCAGGCCGGGATTCGAATCTAGACCCCTGGCGTCGCAGCGGACTGTGCTAACGACTCGCCAAGGAGGTCGGCAAAAAGAAAGAGTTTTCAAATAGGCCACAAAAATTAGATACTGGATTACGATCAGGAATAACTCAAACAGTGAGGTTATGTCAGGTGGTATCCTTGGATAAGAATCGTACAAAATGTGTTCAGATGCGCATACAATTCATATGCATACATTTGCACAGTACAGAAAGGTCCGGTGATGTTTGTAAAATATTCGTGGTGATGTGTGATGTCTAGATTAGTATTTTAAAAGGTACATATTAACTACATATATTGACTTGTGATTCAAATTTCTCAAGTGTGCATATTACTTTTGTTTCCAGTTATCATTAGTTGAAACTAGTTTTTAAAAAAACTCCTTTATATTACATATATATTTGTCGTTAACCACGGAAGATGTAGATAACCACATGTCAAAAATTCTGCCATCTTATGTACCAAACTCCACATCGTAAACAATTGAACGGCCTTCCTGAGTAAATTTACTCTTCCATTTCTGTGACAGGAAAACTTGTTCTGGTGCTTCATAAAACTGAAGACTGTGCAATACTAATAAGATACTGAGTACAACCTCCAGCAATAACAACGTGCATTAACCAAATCAACATACAGGGTGGGAAATAACCTTTTGCTAGGGGTCCGCAGGAAAAAGTAACAACAATTAAGAAATTATGGTAATACCAAATGTTTACTACGGCAATTGTGGTTACAAAAACAAAATTAAAAGTTAGTTCATGACAAAGGCAAATGTTAAAACCAAGACCTTCTTCTGCGAAGTGGCATTGACTTCTTCAGCAGTTCTGAATGGCCGGGTGCATCACCGGACCTGAATGCAGCGGAGTACTTTTTGGCTATTCTGAAGGACGCAGTTGAGTCCTTGATGATAGTGGAACGCGGACCGGACCGCTATTCCCGGCAACACTCCTTGCACATCTGGAACAAGTCCTCCGTGACATGGAATGGAATACGGACTGTTTGCGAATCTTCTGAGCTCCTACCCTGATCGTCTTCGTGCTGTGAGAGAAGCAAACGGCGGACATACTAACTTTTAATTTTGTTTTTGTAACCACAATTGTCGTAGTAAACATTTGGTATTACCATAATTTCTTAATTGTTGTTACTTTTTACTGTGGCCCCCTAGCAAAAGGTTATTTCCCACCCTGTATAGCTACATTTCTTCTCTGAATAAACGCAACACCGATATACATGATAATCCGTTAAGACCGTGCATTACGTAGATGGAAAGGACAGTGTGACACGGGTGATTCCTACGACACGTCATAGCTGTAGGAAGCAATTAATAACGTAAAGTTTGTACATGTCAGTACAACACAAAGAATGACAAACACGAGCAGTGACAAAATATTTGCGAACTATCGAACTTGCCGAAGTGTTAATCCACGGACTATTTTAAGGATGTCCACCAACGCAGATAAAAATTGATAAGCAATCTCTTCCAAGGTTACATTTTCCTTAGTTTGAGTAGCCAAATGGTTAGCGCTCTGAGAGCGGTTCCGGGTTCAATTCCGGTTGAGAACTTCCAAAATTTCGACGTTGATAGCAATAAATAAGATTATATAAACTAATTAAATGTTTCTTACCTAGGAGAAACGGCAGCATGGAATTTCGTGTCTTTCTTTATTAAAGACTCAGTTGATTGTTTTCTATATGCTTTCAAAAGTTGCAAGCGACATTCGAAACACCTTAAAAACAGAGGCGTGGCGTGTATGTAACCGGTGTTACCGCAGGTAACAGCAAAATGTAAAGAAATTAAAAAGTGTTTTTCTCAATAAAATAACATTGTTAAATAAGTTAACCGACAGCGTTGCAGTTGAGTGTATATTGCAGAGGACATTTTTTTCTGCAGCCAACAAAAGCGAAGAGACAGGCCGTTCCGCTACCCTCAAGAGGCAACAAGAGGAAAGGGCGCCCGCCAATGCAAGGGAACAGCGGGGAAAGACTTGGAGGCAAGTGTGCTAGGGGTTATTCATATGCCTGTTTAGGGGCCCTGTTGCCGCTGCTGCATACCGGATCAGCAAGTGTTGTCACATTGGATTTCAAGAAAAGAGCTAAATCCCACCTAAAACGGGGATACTATTTCACTGCAGCAACAAGAGCTAGACTGCAAAGCCAAAACTGGATTTAACTACAACTGAGACCGTTTAGTAATAGACGAAAAGATAAGTACTTGATGAGATTCGTGATTTGGACAAACCTTGCTCCAAAAAACTACGTTGGCAACAGTAGTACGTACATCTGGACTTCCCTCCCTTGGCTGGAGGAGGGGAATTCTGTCGTCTGCTCAAAGCAGAAACGTCAAACTGACCCGAATGTGTGGTTCTTCTTCCCCTTTCCACCTCTTTGCAAAGAAACAGAGATGGTTGACAAGGCTCAACCACTATTCACTGGATTTTCGAGGTAACTCTCTCATGAGTGGTAGTTCTTTCTAGGAGTGATTGTGGCTAAATAAATCATTGAGCGGATTGAACAAAAAAAAAAAAAAAAAAAAAAAAAAAACAGATCAACGGGATGTTTTTTTTTGGGGGGGGGGGGGTAGGGTGGAGAGGATAACGTCTGATGGCCGGTAACACTTTTGAAAAAGTCACGCCACGCCACGCCACTGCTTAGAAACCTTTCTGTCGTTGTCTACTAGTTAAGGGTATATGATATAAAAGTAGCCTTCTGTTTTGCGGCTTGCAACAATGGATCCAAAGCCGCTTTCGTTTTCGTAATTCTATGTCTTTTTTGTAATTTTCTTCTACCGCCACTGCTATAACAGCCAAGTCCGTCGTTGAAAAATTCTTAAACATTGTAATTGGAACAATCAACAGGCGCTTTGTACCAGAAAAATCTGTGTACACTGCGAAGCATCCAACTGACGATGGTCGTACCTTGACCGGAGCGAAACCTGAGCGCTAGCGTGGATACCCCCTGACCGTGAGCGGACCGTGACCTGACCCTGAGTGTTGCTTAAGCGTAGATGTGAATCAAGCCAACCCGGTAGCTCAGTGGTTGAAGAAATTGCAAGTTATGAATCAATTGAATCCTGGCCGATCCTATATTTTACGCTAGGTTCACCAAAACGCATTGTAAATTTACACTTCGTAATTGCATTACTAATGAGCTCGGCTAACGAGGCAGTAATAAAATTTGCGCTTGTAGCGAAACCGGAGTTGTGAATCAATATGAAAATTATTTATTTGGAGATTCGAAGAGAAGTTCGAAAACTACAAAACGGAAGTAAAGTGTTGAAATAATTAACACTTCTTTGCAATGTAGTTGCGACATTTTCATTTGTAGTTGTAAAGGTATAATTAATTTTAGTTGTATTTATAACTATTTTCGAAAACTTTTTTTGCTTGTGAGGAGTAGATCCACGGTTCTTAAGGGACAAGAGGAAGGTGTCCATGGTTTCTTATGAAATGCTGCATGAATATTGCATTTATTCTTACCGAGTCCTCTATTACAGGCTGAACGAGATAATTTATAAACAAAGTTCATTTCTCAATATCTATACCTTCCTTACTTTCCTCTCCTAGTACAATATGGATATTGAATGGCTTTGCCAGAAGACACCATGCAGGGGGGTAACGGGTACAAACTCCCGCTATTGCTTTAGCAAACATTTTGTACTAATTTTATAATCAAATAAACAACATCTCAAATTCGGTAAAAAAAAAACACATTGTGTGAAAAGATTTTGAAAGTAATATTAATATCACAGTGTTTTAAAAATAAAGGCCCAACTCTAACAATCTTAGAAGTAAAAATTATATTGTTATGGTGAATTATAATTAATAGCTATACATCCAGCCAATATTTGCATGCAAATTGTTTAGGGAAAAAATGGCATTTGTTTAAAAAATTATTTCATATAAAAGTGTTTATTATTCACATATAAATAGTCACGATCAAATTATACCAATTAAAATTGCACCATCTTTGAGCTGATGTAATTTGAATCCAATTCATTATTTCCGTATTATACGGCCATGCTAGAAGATGTGAACGAAAGATACGACCAAAGAGAACCTCCAAATTGATGTAACAAGAGATAGTTATACAATGTGAAGAGATACGTGTAGTATTCACATGTTAAACAAAAAAAGGCAATAACTATAAACCTCCAAAGTTCGGCCAAAAATAATATTTTATGAAATGTATCCGCCTGGCAATTCGAAAACAATCAGGACACAGCACACACTGATATTTTCATTTTTCTCGCCAGGTAAGTTCGTGAATGGCGTATTGATTTGCACCACATCCTTCTGAACTGAAGATTGATTTGTATTTTGGTAGCAGTAGAAGGGAATTTTCCATTGCTGTGATGCTTTCCGTAGCTAAATAAAATAGACAAAATTATAACAAGAATGACACAATTCAAATACGAAAATTTTAAGTGAAGCAATTTTAAGATTACCTTGTCCTTTTTAGGCCAGTTCTGAAGGGTAGGAAATGAATTTTAAAATATTTGAAGTTTCAAGGGGAACCGATGTTCCCACACATCCGCGAGTAATGTCTAATGTGTTGTCACGTGTAACATGCCAGCATGCAGGGGCGCCGAAATAGGGGGGGGGGGCAGTTGGGCCCCTTATAAGGGGGATAATGTATAACTTTCAACACGATTTCCATTTTGTAACAAAATATTATTTGTGTATTGCAAATTTCATAAATTACTTGAGGACTCTGTGGGAAATTTCGCAGGATTCTGCTCTGAAATGGTTGTTATACTGTATCTCAGTATTAATTTTCCAAATACACAATTAAGAGCCCGTATCAGCGTCGCTCGAAAAAAGCAGCGGACAGATGTCATTTATTCTTCCTAGTCTTACCAATATTGATTCCATTTCCCCCTTCGAAGGCAAATCCATTGCATGGGAGACCTATTGAGACTTTGCTGGAGGGAGGGGTTGCTCTGTCGAAAGAAGCAGACCACAGGGTTCCCTGTCCGCTACTCTCCCCTCGCTCAAGAGTCTGACCATAACAGGTTTCCTGTTACAAGACAAAACTTTTTCCGAGTGTCTGAAAGAAGAAAAACCATAGACGAGAAAACACACATTGACGAACATCGCAATACAACTGAGAGCCAAGGACTATTTAGGGGAGGCGGGGTGTCCAGGGAGTCCGAATCTTCCACGAGAGACTTACGAAGTACTAAAATTAAATAATGTAAATATGCTTGTTTTGTTTAGCATCTGTCGTATAATCGAGAGACGTGTATTTCCGTCAAACATTCTAAGGGAAGGATTACATTGGGGTCAAACAACTTTTGATGACTGTATCAAATAAGATTTATGCACACCACTACTTAAGTAATATGATTAAATATTAAATTAAGAGCTTTTCATTTCGTCAAATGGATCTAACATCCTTTTTCGTTATTCAAACAATATTCAATTCCTTATCTGTTTCACAATCACCTTGCCAGGGCAGTTGTTTTTATACAAATTGAAGCGATCTGAACTATTCATGGGCTAGATAATGAATATGTGCGGTTATATTCCTATTAATATGCCGTCTTTTTCCCATTCATGTAATAACAATATTAATTAATATTTTAATTATTAATTTAATATTACAGTTACTTTAATTTGTTTTTATTATTAGAAGAAGGTACCAACATCATAGGCGTGCGCAGACTCTCTGATAAGGGGGGGGGGCAAAAGCCTTTAAAATTCAGTCAGATCGGGAAAGAAAACCTCATTTTATCTTACTGTTTTAGTTTTTTGCATTGATGTGATATATATATATATATATATATATATATATATGTGTGTGTGTGTGTGTGTGTGTGTGTGTGTGTGTGTGTGTTCGCGCGCGCGTGTATATTATATATATATATATATACCTAGGTATTAACATATTATTTAAATACATTACGTAATCTATTCATCCGCCCCTTAACAAACCAACAGCAAAAATTATATAGATTGTCTCTGAAATGTGAGCGCTCGTTTTCCTCCAAACCAAACTGTTATAGCAGCAACTGTCCGCATTACTTATTTGTTCTTACTTTCTCTTTGGTAATTTACAATTTATTGGAGAAAAGAAACTGCGAGCGAAGCGAGCAAGAAAATTTTTCGATCCAAATTTTTGAAAGTTGAAAACAGTATTGATTTAATAGGGCGCAAAAAATTTCTTGGGACGGCATGCCATTCTCTTTTACAATTTTTCTCAATCAGATTGTTCGGCGCCCAGGGCCAACTCCCGCTACTTCCTAGCTACGGCTCGGAAGTAGACAAGACTGCAAGAAAAGCAGGTACCGCGAGCGAAGCGAGAAAGAAAATTTTGCGAAATGTATTTTTATTTGTATAAAATTTAAAGTCGAGGGGACAATTGTCCCTCTGTAACCCCCTGCAAGTGATCCTGACCGTCTGGAAGAAATAATTCAAGATGGACGTGAAAACTAATTCCGTCTTGAGTATCCTTTTGTCCTGCTACTAGTATAGATTCTGCTAGTCTTGCTTTTTTTTACTTCAATGTATGCCCCCCCTATAATTGATTTCCGTCCAAGGTTGGAAAAAGGCATAAGGCAATGCCCCCCTGTCCCCTTGTGGTTGCGCCATTTCCTTTTAGAGTATAATATTGTTTAATAACAGCGACAATATTGCTCTCCACTAAATTTCTAGGTGAAAGTATAATAATATAGCGGCATGGAACGTCTGGGAGGGGGGGCAAGGATGACCACACCTCGAAAACGAAGGTCAACCTAAAAGTATATATTTCACAAGTATAATTATATTTCAGTCATAGTAATTTACATTAATTATTATGTAATGGGGACACAGGAATGCGATAATTTCAAATTCAAGTGGTGTTTTTAGAGGGGACAGCACTAGTATCGGGGTAATATGCCCCATGAAAAAAATACCTTTCTTGTCCCTTTGTGGAAAAATCTGCGAACGTCCGTGATTAGGGGGCAATTCCCCCCCCCCCTCCCGTGCGCACGCCTATGACCAACATATATGGAATAGTTTATAACATCGAGTAGCAGGATATCTCTCCTGTATGGTGCTGTAAACTAGGGAAATAATGACGATGTTTTGTAGTAGTGCATAGCTATTCAGCCTGTTGCGACACATGTGCAGAACAGGCGGAAGACATTCTTTTGTGTTTTCTGCAGTTGGTGGATTATCCTAGGTGAGATGATTTTGATGTTCTTTCTTTTCTTAACGTAATAAAAACGTGTCTTGCAACCTAAGGCGTCGTGCTTTGTGCTCCGCCTGAGGATGAATTATATGATGAAACTGATGAAGGGACACTCACAAAGAGCATCCATGCCGGGATTCGAACTCCCGGATGTGCTAACCACTCCATCACGGAGGCCAGTGCTAATGCACATGAATATCACTCCAAGTTAGTCATTTGGAATCATTGGGAAAGTCGTGTAGTTAGTAAAATGTGTACTTTTAGCATTTTTGATACAATTAAGACTATTTACAGGCAATGCATATTACTCATATTGAACCGGAACGACGAATTTGTGAATTTACTACAGGACTTTTCAAACATCCGCAGATAAGGCTAATACAGTTTCTTGTTCATATCTATCATAGTTATCCTGAAATACACGTATGTCAGTTTTCACGCAGCTTACTAGTTTCCAGATATGCTTGAATCTGTCTGTTCACTCCTATTATTCATAGTTGCGAACTATCTCTCCGGATCCGAGCATGCATGTGAAAAAGAACTGAATCACTCCGCTCCGGAGGGCTCCTTTAGTACCACCGCGACCTAGCTCCGAAACCCTGCCTGCTGGCAATCGTATAATTGTCAGCGATGTTCTCTCCATCCTTTCATCCTTGGGTTCGAGTCCTCGTTGAGCCTGCATTTTTCACTGAAAATTCTACGTAAGTTATGGTTGTAGCGAAATCCGGATTGTCTCCGAAATGGGGAGATTACCTCCGAAATCCGGATTCTCTCATTTTTCCATCGGATTCCCGAATAGTAAAAAAAAAAAAAATCTGGATTTGGCCATCTCTACTTCACACGTCTTGCGCGAACACTGACCTGCTGATGTGTAAGTGGAATTATCAGTGTGATAATTCCTAGTAATTCAGACTTTATAACATTCTGGTAGAAAAATGTGCAGAACAAATTCTCGAGTTAGTAACCTCAAAGTTGTCTTTTCGACAGCATTTGCTCTTTTTTTTAACTTCGGACGGAAATGCATGGTAAAAAAATCAGAATTTTCAGTTTTCATGAGATAATTTGGAAATGTGTTTACAGGACAATAATACATCATCATCACTGGCACTGAGATATGGATCTCACTGGCACTGAGATATGAATCTCATACAAAAATAATTTAAATACACGAATACAAGAACAGGGGAAGAACACAGAAACGAGCACTGCCGGATCTACAAGCCGCAAGACCCCGCAGTGCGGGGGTGGGGGCAGAGACAAGTAAGTCTCTAGAAGGCCCTCAGTGATTGACATAGTATAGGGTTCGTATATGCGTATTTAAAAACTAAACTTAATTACTCAGGGGTTCAGAAACGAATACAAGATATACAGGTAACGGCAGTGGCGGCGAGGGTGACAGTCGGCACCCACTTTTCGCCACTTTTGTCCCCCCACTATACTAAACCGTACAGTATCTACAATGGGAAATATACTGTTCCCCCCCTCGGTTTTGGAACCCAATCGCCGCCACTGGGTAAAGGTAAAGTTAAAGTTCCCTGTGCATATAGCACCGTGCCATGACGTCCACTTGGAACACACCAATGTGTTTATATATGAGTTGTTGAGGGACTTTTGAATCACCCTCTAGGCTCTTAGATGTGACTGTCAACCTGAGATCAAGAACTTCACACACACACATGCATTATAATATACATACAGACACACAAACACACACACATATTATATATAGAGCGTAGAGGGTATGTTTGTGTTTATGTTTGTGTGTGGTAGGTTGGTAGAGGGGAGCCTTTGGTCCGTTGTTGATCCATGCAGATCTGCAGCTGCCACCTCCAACCACGATTTTACGTACAACACGTTGTAATAATCTTGCGATCTTATAAAAGCAGGAAATGTACTTGAACATTGCAATGGCCTTGCCCTAAGGGAAGTTTTATAATGTAAAATATTACGTAAGATAGCTTCTACTTCTTTAATTTTCGATCGCAAGGCGTCTACCGTACTATAAAAATCTGGGGGCTACAGGGAGCTTTAGATCTGTTGTTGGGGTTTCATCCCCCCTAACCTCCTTGTAGCGCCGTCCCTGGCTGTATGTATTTCGTCCAATGAGTACAAGCTAGCAAAACTGTGAATTTCAACAAGTTTGTAGATAATTCTGCAGCTGTTCATAAAAACAGACGTACGCGTATTTTATTAGTTTCTTGCTGTGGTTCATTTTCCCATTTCAGCAAAAAAGTATTCACACTCTTTGCATACGGTGAGTAAATGTGGGGGAAGGAAGTAGTTCCCCCTTAATAGTCTCACTTAGAAATTTAGTGCAGAGGAATCTAACCGTTCTTAAACAACATTATGCTTTTATAGAAATAAAAGTAAATACTATCTTCAAACCTACGAAAGTTCCAAGTAACTACGTAAGGAAAGGGTAGTGAATTACTTCCTATGTAATTGGACTCTCCCACTAGCAAATTTCTTATCGTCTTGTGACACAGGTGAACAGAAGGAAGGTACGGGGATCAAACCTGTGGCCTTTTAGATTAAAGTAATTATTCTATTGGGGGTTAGCGGTAGCTCGTAAGTTCTCGCTTGGCTGCATCTGCTAACTGCAGGAGGTACCTGAAAAACTTAACTTTACAGAACCCTTTATAAAATGGCAACTCTCATGATTTGGGTTACAATGACCTTAAGTCTGCATTGGCAAAGGATGGCATTAGAAAAGTAAATTACCTGTCTCTCTTTAGAATCGTGGATCGAAGAGTTCCTAAATTACCTCTCACTCGCTTGCTGAAGTTCGCCTCTTAAATTGTCACTCAGCTTCGCTGCACTCCACTTCCAAACAAGTTTCTCAAAGTCTGCATCCAGCCTCAATCTCCTTCAAAACCAAACCTCACTCTCTTCTCTCCCAAACTCAAAACTCCCTTTTCTTACTCCCGAACCACTCTCCTCTTCTCTTCAAAACCCAAGACCAACTCCCCTGTCTCTCTCGAGCCAGATCCAACTTGCATTCCTCCTAATCAAAACTCCTCCCCTTTTTCTCTCTCATCAATTTTCCTTTGCAAATATTGGCGAATGCTTTTCGCTGAGCTGGTGCTGAAGTTAACACTTTCCTATACTTCCTGTCAGGCTGCTTAGCTACACGTAACTCGAAAATGAAAATGAGGGATACGTAACGGTATCCAGCTGGGCGAAAAAAAATCCTTTGAATTTTTAAAACGTTTAGACAAGTTGCAGGTACAGTGCCGGTTATGCCAATGCAGTCCCTTAGAAGGTCTATTTATTTAGTGAAGAAAAATAAAAATACATTTCACATCAGTGAAAATGAACACTACAGACTAACTCTAAAACTAAAGGGAAGGAAAAAAAATGCAGTCAAAATTAGATTTGGTTGACAGGTGTCAAGTCGTAATCTAATTTGGACTATCGAATATCAAGACAAAAGCTCTGTGGGAGCAAACTAAAATTAAAAGCCGAGATGGCAATCAAAAATGAGAAGTCCAATGCCATATTTCGTTCGTCTCTAGCATGAATGAAATGAACGCGTGCGTACTACAATATTTATGCTGAGCACGCATACATTGGCTTCCAAGAAATGTTTATCAACACGAGCTAAGCTGTAACGTCAGCTCGGGTCAGAGAACTATGTTTGATACGTCAGACACACACACCACTGAACTCGGCCAAACCTCCCACGAGAGGAGTTGCTTATCACTTGTCTGCTGAACTGACGTCAGAATGGCCAAAGCCATAAGTTGTGGCTCCACCCACTAAGCATTTGGGGGGGCTAACACCAAAACACTAGGAATATGGGAGCAACTGCTCACGCCACAATAAATTACAAGGCAATTGGCACTAACATAAGAGGATCCTGGTGAATATATATTGTATCGAAGCACACGCAAGGTTCTCCGTCCATTGAATCTCTCTGAGAGAATAATATATGTATAGATATAAGTACCATCTTCCAATAAAAATGAGAAAAAAAAGATTGTTAAAAATATATCAGATTATAGTGAATAATGCTATACTGCATTACGTATTAAAATACCAAATTGTCCAACACCGTCCATTAAATATGAGTAGATATTTGAATACACACGTGATAAGTAAAGAAACCCAACTTAGGCCACTACAAATACATAATGAGTGGAATATTAAAATCAAATGTCCATTATATGTGTATATCTTGGTTAATAAAAAAAAATGAAAATCCTACAGTCCTTGCTGTATGGCGTAAAAGTTCCTATGTAAGGTCCGGAATGTTCTGAAAACACACGAAAGCACTTGCGTGTAGTATCCGCTGCATTCCATGGAGTCCGTGCAAAAGTGTTTGCAACTGCGAAAACCGGAACGAGGGGGTCACAATTTACATCCCAATCATCACTTGAAAATATCGGTCCTTTTGTAGCTTAAGGAACGAGAAGTGTTCATGATTGTACCACTGGATGTAAAATTCTGGGTGAGGGACGTTTGATGAGGCGGGGGGTAAATCTTGAAGATCGGCGGGTGAACAGAAGGAAGAAACAGTTGGATTAATTTGTGCTGCTAACTGTACTGTAGAATTCATCATCCAGGGGAGAATGCTGTTCACCGGACTAGGGAACCTAGTCTCGTAAAGTCTGCCTTGCTGTAGAAGTAACAGCTAAAGTAGGTGTGCTTGGCCGGTTGCATATGCCTGCACTCGAAGATGGTAACACACTTGTGGTGGGGACCGTACATGAAAGTAAAGCTGGTCTTGCTGCGTACGGGCGTCTGAGTGGTAAACAAATCGAAGGATACTGAAGATGGGGTAAAATGTGTCATGTTTTCTTCTGGCCACTTGAAACTTGTAGGCTGGGACACATGACGGGAAAAGTTTTCATCCACTGCATCACTTTGAGCTGGAATGTAGTTCTGACTGGAATTCCAGCGGAAATAAAGACAGTACTTTTGCGAAAAGTGGGCGTGTATCCGCTGCATCTTGAGGGCCGGAGCGTAGAAATGGGAGAAAACTGTAGGTGTGCTCTGGTGGCTGGCACAAATCTCATCGGCCAACGGTCACAGTGCAGTCCTGAGTTCGAGGAGGTAATGCGAAGTACTCGGCGGGTTTAGGTATGCCGGGTGAAAACTGAAATTGTTGACTCCACGAACTGAGAGGCGATGGTAAATGGAGCTGCTCTCTGAAGGTCACCGGCGCGTAGAATTCCAATGTTGAAGGCGTCTCAGGTAATCTCTGCTATGCGATGAAGACGTCATGGAGATACGAGACATTATTAGGTGAGGATAGGAATGAGGTGGCCAATGAAAAAAAAAGAACAGGGAAAGGTTTCAAAATACAGTCTTTAAAATCACAATAACCCAGAGTATGCCATTCAAATAAAGGTACAAAATCACTAAAAATGGGGCCTAATGTCAAATAAAATATAATAACTAATAATAAAAAGCAATAAAGAATGTAAATCAATTTTAAATAACTGATATGCTAAAGATGTGAAGGTTCACGATGTGAGACATTATTTTACCATTACGGGAGTGTAAACGTGGTGAAAATATTGATAGAAGGCTAACAAAATTGCAATGATTGTCCGTAAATCTACAGAGGTTTGGGAAAGCAAAATAGATATGCGAATCGGAACAAAATTTGGAATATAGCCGTGATTGTTAGAAATGTGGTTGTCGGAAGGGTAAATGCAGTGACGTAATAAGTGAAAGTTAAATTGTTATGTACTAGTTGAAGAACGACACTTCTTGTAATAATGATATAAGGCATAGCCGGTAAGTGCAAAATTCCAGACGACCAGAAGGAATATGGCAATTGAGTATTTTGAGAAAACGATCTCATGTAACGGGATTTCTGTGGCCAAAGATTGATTTAATTTCAGTAAAGCTAAGTTCATATCTGTCCAATCCGGAAGGATGATGTCAGAAAAATTGAGAGACAAATTAAAAGGGAGATTAACATCTTTCATTTTGACTGTCGTGTCCAGCGATTGGCGAGTGTGAATGATTTCATCAGCAAAAATAAGTTGATCGAAGTCGTTGTAATGCAAAAACACAGAATTTCCTTCCAATACAGACACCGTGGTTTGACTATTGACATTGCCATGAAGAATTTGAGACAGTTTAAATTGTCCTTTACCAGAGATCAGAACACCATTCCGTGTTCGAATTCGTTGTAGCTCGGGGCCAGTATGAGATTTTATTTCCATTGCACAGGAAGTTGTAGAGTTATGGTAAACCAAATTCTGAAGACAAATAACGTTTTCCTGGATTGACAATTCGGCGTGTCTACATATATATAAAAATGAAATGAACTGACAACTACTGTCCACAATTTCCACTACACGAGGAGAGCCGTTATGCTGGATCGTATAAGTCAGTTCGGGTACTTTAACTCGTGACCATTTGTCCTGTCGAAGGGTGCCAAGATTGATTGCTCTGAACACTGGAGAAATTGAATTTAATGATAGATAAGGAGTTTCCATTAATAAATGGAAGGAACGTGAAGTCATATCGTAATTAATAAGATATACGTTGGACAAAGTGTAGAACAAACCTACGTCTGTCGTATACAGAGTGTTTTTGAAATCAGGATGTAAATTTATAAAAGTGCGCAGCCAATGGGGAGATATCATATGATATGATAGTTTATTCGTTGCTATTTCGGCTATGAGAAAATCTACACGCTCAAAAATTCCAGCTGTTTGGAGAAGGGACAAAATATGACGCTCCGCTGTGTACAAATCGCAGAACCTGGCCATTAAATTTTTCTGCAAATCCAAAATTGAACGTTTAAGGATCAATAAAATGTTGTTAACTATACCAGAGGTACGCAGTTCATCTTGTTTCATACGTGTGAGTTCTGCAGAGATCTCATGTTGATTTTCGGCGAGTGTTTGTACCGAGGACTGAAGGTGATGGATAGAGAAAGTATTATAAATTGACATACCCACGCTAAATAGGTTCAGTAAATTTAGGATTAAGGAACGTTTATTCCTAGGCTGAGCGTCAGATGAAATGTTTGGAGTTAAACTACAATGGGGTCTCGTGTCACCGACTACAAAACGGCAAGGAAAATAATTGGAAATTTCAAGTAAATAAGTGTCAATTTTTGCGTGGGCTTGAGCGGCAATTTGAGACCCATGAGGGCAGTCGGCGGGGTCTTTGATGTCAATGTTCACATCTAGATGCACATTAAGCGTGGTATATATGTTGCGGTGAGTATGGATCAGTAGACTTTGTTTTTCATAGTGCAAGCCAAGTGATTGAATAAAAATCGAATCGCGCTCATCTGATGTCGTCAAGGGCAAGGTTGGAGGAATGGTGAGGGATAGAAGGAATATAATCCAACCGAAGTAAGGCATCCTCGCTTCGTGTCTGAAACAAAGGAGAATGAGACTCATCAGTAAATTTGCAAAATTGATGCGGTTGCTAGGTGTAAATTGCATTTCATATGACCAAGAGATGTAGGCGTGGAAAAAAATGAAACAAACAAAAAAAATCAATCAAAAATTTCAATCAAGGCTAATTAAGCCAAAACGGGCTGTTGTGGGGAATCCACAACGGTCCGGACGGTACGCGCCTGACTGTAGAGTCACTGGGACACGGGTAGCGACCGTCACGGTCAACCCCCGGTATGAAATTCGCGTACCGTCGCAATATGCGTCGTGATGTGCGTTGCAATTAGCCGAAGGGAATAAAACACACGACGGTTTAAGAAATTGATTAAATTTACAGTTACGTCGTCTCTTAATTTGTAAATGTAATATGAACATAAATCTGCCCGTGGATTTTTGAGTATAATTCTACGAATGTAAAAATAAGATATTTAAATATCTCTGGCAAGTCACTTTCATTTACGCACGAAGGCATTGGAACAGGCCAGACATCATTATGAGTACTGAAACAGTTCGTTGGAAATGATGATGAATTTTTATCGCCAACTAGTAAGTAAAATTTCGACCGCAGCTTCGATGAGAGTGATGGCTTGAATTGCAAGAAATTGTGGCGTCAGGATAATTCTCGTAAAAATTCTGGGGTGGGGAAATTCTAAAAGCTAAGCATGCTGGAACATGGTTCGATCTTGTCCGGCTGCGAGAGCAATACAGTCGCCGCTAGGCAACAGATTATGCGAAGTCAGGAAAAGGTAACAAGAGATGTATTGTTCTGCTCATAGTCAGTTCCTTGGAAAAGGAGCGGAGTTAGCCATTGTGCATTGTCATATTGCAATCCTGTCATTGTATCAATTTTCACCTTTCGGCCGGAATTGTCCAAGGTTACTGGGTGTATGGGAACGCTGAATCGTAGGCGTTAGAGTTTGCTGGAATTAACTAACGCTGGGAAAACGGAATGGAGGAAATTAACTTGCAAGAAATGTGAGTTATTGCGTTCGTGCGGTTCTCCGCTGGGTACTAGGAAAGGGGGGAGGGGGGTAAGAGAGAGAGAGAGAGAAAAAAAATTGTAAGGAAAAGAGAAACGTGACGACGCTTGCAGAAATGTGTACTGAACCGTGCACCAAGAACTCGCGTGCAAATCTGGGGTGTAGACGTAATGGAAACTATAAATTTATCACAAGGAAAAAAAATTATAAACAATTTATATTGGCGCGTAAATCAATTATAAATCATCATACATATCGTGATGGACAAAAGCAATGGGTTGATCCTGAGCTAGGATATTAATTGAAATTGGTATTAAATAAGGATCAGTAACACCTTCATCCATTTCGTCAGGTAACTGTCTTTCAGGAGCACAGGTGGGAGAAGCAAGGTGCTGTCTACACTCAATCTGAACAAATGGTATTGGAGAAGGGTTTAGTGGTACTATCCCCTGGGTGTTTGTTTCTAGTTCCATGCAAACATTATCATAAACATGATTCATTTCTGAGTTAACTTCGCGAGCTATGTCATGTAATACCACAATGTCTTGTACTTGAAGCTTCTTTGTTGCAGGCTTAGAGCGATAAAAACGAGAACAGAGTAAAATAATTACTAAAATAAAACATATAACAAAGGTCGCAATGACCAAACTGGTACAGATTACATACGGGAATTGGAACGCTTCTGAAAATATCTCTGTAAATGATAACGCCTGAACTGATGGGAAATTAATATATAATACTATAAGTACTCCCAAACTATTCATAGTAGGATGGTTGCAATCCATTCCTGACCACTTAGTACACTAAATTTTCGTTAATTAGGCGTGCTATGAGCTCTATATATATATTTTCAAAAGATACCGTAGCTGTGCGGTTCCTATTCGGTGCTTAAATATAAGTAATCCTATTCTGTGTTTGCACTATAAAATTTATTATTAGAGGCGGGTAAAAGGAAAAAAGTTGGGAAGATGTAAATCCGATGATCTGGAAATAAAAAAAATCGACGCTAATAAATATGTGAATGTGTTGTTCAGCCATGAAAATTCTCTAACACTAAAATTACAGTGGAACATCTTATGTTCACATTTCATTATTTATATGTGCTTAGCACATTTATTTGAAAAATATAACTAAAGTCTTCTGGAGACCTACATCTTATGCCATTTCGTCGATAACGAAAGGTACTTTCACCAGTTAATTGGGATCCCTGGGTAACTGGAGAAAGGGTAATCAAAAGGCGCATTAAAATATACTATTATGGTATTGTGTAGTTACTAAATAAACTCCTAGTGTCCATGCGCATTACAGAAAATATATATCGGTGTTGTTGAAAGTCAATATTGCTTTATCTGACGATGTAATTTAGTGTGCATGACTGAATATTTCACTTAGTGACAACCGTTTGGTTAGTAACAATTGATTATTCACACATAAAATTTATTAACAAATGAAAAGATATAGAAAAGTTACTCGTTGAAAAGGATGTTGTAAAACCTGTATGACTAGATAACGCGCGTACATGCATTGTTTTTAATCCTCGATTTGCTCCCCTCCTTCTGTTATGGGCAGATCTTCGTCGCCATCTCCATCTGAAGGTGGGTGATAAATCTTCAAGCGTTGGACAGCAATTTCATCGATGACGGTTTTACCCCGCTTGTTCGTGAATTCCACCTTGTATGTGTTGGGGTTTATTTTTTCTAAAATTGTAGCAGGCCCGCGGAAAATATTACTGAAACATCGCGCCCCGCCAATGCGGTTTGTAGGATCAAATATCAAGACCTGGTCCCCTTGATTGAAGTTCACAGACTTATGCCGTTTGTCGTAGTATTTCTTCGTCTCCTTGAATCGTTTCTGTAGGCATTCGGCGGCTGATAAACGCGCTTTTTCCAGGATGCGTATCTTCGTCTCGTTGGACGGGTGGTCACACGGTGTTGCGTGGAGAGCCGCTTCCGCCGGAGTCCTGGGTTCAAAGCCGTGAAGTAGGAAAAATGGCGAACTCTTCAAATTCTCATTCCTGCTAATGTTACAGGAAAAAATAGCAGGTTGCAAGTAATCGCTCCAGTTACAGTGTGAGCTCGAGACAAATCTCTTGAGAATCTGTTGCAAAGTGCCATGTGATTTTTCAATAATCCCGATTCTATTGTGGAATTGAGCGGGCGCAAACTTAAGCTGTATCCCCATTCTAGAGTTCAATTCCTGGAATACTTTGGAGGTGAATCCTGTTCCCCTGTCCGTAGTGATCTCTAGCGGACAGCCAAATTTAAGTATTACTTCCTCGTAAATAAAATCAGCAGCGGTCGCAGCTGAAACGTCGGATACCGCCTTGCCAATGAGAAAACGAGTCGCAAAATCTGAGCACGCTAAAATATACTTGTGGCGTAACATGCCACTTGCAGGATAGGGGCCGCTAAAATCGACCGCAATTCTCTCAAAAGGTTTTTGTGGGGGGAAGGTTAAAAGCTCGCCATTTGGGAATCCGACAGGTCTCTTATGTTGCTGACAAACAATACATTCCCTGACAATTTTCTGTATGAGATTCTTCATGAAAGGGAAATAAAATCTAGAAAGAGCATTATGATACGTCTTGGTAAAGCCAAAGTGAGCTCCACCTATAGGAGAACAATGAATCGATTCGACAACCGATTTTTGCAAGGATCGGGGTATACATAGTAGTTTCCGAGATCCACCTGCCATTTTATGTTGCCTATATAGCAAATTATTTTCCAGTGTGTAGGAGCACGCTTGTCTTTGAAGGGCTGGCGAAATGTCCACATTTTCGTCTTCTGGGCTTTCCAAAACTTTAATAATATCACCAAAAAATGAATCTGCACGCTGGTGTGAGGCGACGTCCACAGTGGTGTCCTGCAATAAAAACATGCGTGGTTCTGGCAACTCTGGCTCGTTGTCGGCAGGCAAATTGCCACACTCTCTGCTAAGTGAATCTGCTATATTTTGAGTAGATCTACAGTGTGATACAGTATAATTGTACTCTTCGAGAATGGAAGACCACCTTAAAAGTTTAGCAGAAAGATGACGTGATGTGCGAATATAGGTAATAGCTCGGTTGTCTGTAAATAAATCGAACTCCCTGCCAAGTAAGTAGAATCTAAAGCTTTTAAAAGCATATAGAATTGCAGTAAGTTCCAATTCAATTATTCCTAGCTTCTTTTCATGTTCTTTTAACGTGCGACTACAGTATGCGATAGGTTGGAATTCATTCTGGGCGTTAGGCTGCATTAAAACGCCAGAAATCGCCTTTGTGCTTGCATCGGTATAAAGACGCGTTTCCTTGCCGGGGCTGTATGGTAACAGAACCGGGGCTGTAATCAGTGCATGTTTTAACTTCTCGAAGGCTGCTTTTTGCTCGTCAGTCCATACGAATTTCTTGTTTTTACCGATCAATCTTTGTAGTGGTTCAGCTATTTCTGAAAAGGATTTGATGAATTTTCGGACATAAGAACAAAGTCCTAAAAAACGTCGGACCTGCTTTGTAGTAGTTGGAACTTTATAGTTGGTGATGGAGTCAATTATTTTGTCAGACACGGAAAAGCCATGCTTTCCAATCTTGTGCCCAAGTGCCATAATTTGAAAATATGCAAAATGACATTTGTGTGGGGCCAGGCGTAATCCTGCAGCAATCAGGCATTGAAATAGCCGTTCAAGTGTTGTTAACATATCTGAAAATTTGTCGGAATAGCAGAAGAGATCATCCATGTAGGATGAAAAATGATCGTTATTTAAGCCAGAGCAAGCCAATTGAAGGCAGCGGGTTAACGCTGCTGGAGAAGTAATATGGCCTTGTACAGCATACTGCATTTCATAGTGACCTTTCCCAGGAATTGTAAATGCTGTGTACTGTTTTGAACTCTCCGATAATGGTATTTGAAAAAATCCGCTGCGGAGATCACACGAAGTATAGTACCGCTTGCCACCCATGTTGTAGAGCGTTTCCTGGAGATTACTGATCGAAAGCGCGTCAAAGACAGTACGTGAATTGAGAAATCTCATATCTTGGAGTAATCTGTAATCACCATCTTTTTTACGAACTAAAAATACAGGAGAATTGAAGGGTGAGGTGCTCGGACGAATTACGCCTTGCCGTAACAAAGTATCAACTTGATCATAAAGTTGCGCACGAAGATGAATCGGTACTTGATAAGGTGGCAAATGAAAATCTGAATCATCCTTTAGCCTGATTTTGTGCACATAATTTGTCGCTTTACCCATATCATCCTCGGACCACGAAAAAACCTGTTTATATTTGTGCAGTAATTGTAGCAATTGTTCTTTCTCTTCGGGTTGCAGTTCGGGATTAATGTCAAGTGTAGTGACGTCGGGCTGCACGCCACTGGGTTGTTGTGATTCTGCTGTGATATTAACCTGTGCATTTTTAGTACTTTCTCCAAAACTTTCTTTCTGAACATAGATTTCACTTAAACTTTCCCTACTTGCGTCCGTGCACTGGCTAGAGCTGTCACGAGTGCAAAGAGGATGCCAAAGTTCGGCCTGTCCTAGTCTTGTCCCCTTTTTAATAATAATGTTATGCATAAGTGGATTGGTTACCCAAATCAGGGGTGAATCCGAGTTGAGAAGAGCCCGGGGGATTAGTAAGCCGGATTTGGTCTGAAATTGTTGATCTGGTTCTAAAAGATTCCTAGCCTTATCGTGAGTATTAACTAATTTCACGGGAATGCATAAGTGAGATCTAGGTTTTACTCTAATCTTTTTAGGTGCCACAAATTCTGGTTGTAAAAAGTGTTGTAGCATATTTGAAACTTTCACGGACACAGCAAAAGGTTTACCACTTTCCCTCTGGATACGGTTTCTGGGAGGAGTACCAAAACGTGTTAAAACAAGTTTGTTGGACTCAAAATCAAGATTTGCCTTGTGACTCTTTAAGAAATCGTTCCCCAATATAATGCCATGCGAAAATTTTGGAATGTATCTGAATGGGTGTCTGAAAGAATGTCCATTAAAAGAAAAGGTCAAAATTACAATTTCATTGATTTGGAGTTGCCCATTAGTGACGCCTTGAACTATTGTATTAATTTTAAATCTTGGGGTATGGGCGGGCGCTGGTATATCTCCTATAACGCTAATTTGAGATCCGCTATCCAAAAGGAACTTGTGCTGCGTACCACAAACTTTACCATTTACATAAATTAAGTCAGCATTTTGAAAAGTGGAAACTGTCAACGTACGACCTACAACATTTGCTGGGCATATGTTTCCTTTATGCACAGTCCCTAGTCGTTTAAATTGTCTCTATTCTGAAAACAGACAGACGAATCATGATTGGGATAATTGCAAATATCACATCTCTGCCCCTCACGGCGGTCACCGGTCGAACCCCGGTCGCCCCGATCACCGGTCGCGCCCCGGCCCCGCGAAAAATTGCGCCAAGAATGAAAGCGCGAATTTCCATTGCGCCACTGGCCGCGATTGGGGGTCTGATAATGTCTGTTCCGACGATAACCATTTTGTTGGAAATTATCATTACCACGGTCAAAAGAACCTCTGTTATTTCTATAGTTACCTCTGTAGGATTGACCTTCATAATTATTATGACGAGGGAAGTTATTTCGGGTGTCTTGTGTATGCCTGTCCTGCTTATTCTGGGCGTTCACCATTTCATCCATCTTAAGAGATAAACTCTTTAATTGAGCTTCGAGACCTGTTTCCTGAGACGAAGGTCCCGGGGTCGAAGGTCCTGGGTTCGAAGGTACAACGTTGTGTACTTTCAAAGAATCCAGTTCAGCCTGCATGGCGGTGACACGCTTCTCGAGGTCGGGATGGGCCTGAGAACGTGGTGTTTCACAAGGTCTCGCCGGCGTGTTGTGAAAGGGGAGCTGTTGCGCACATGGCAGTTTCAATTCATTCACAGGATAGAACAATGAACCTTTCTGAGCTTCTGACATCAACTCCTGGATTTTTCTCTGTTTGATCAAAAACTGAATTTTTTCGAATTGCTTTAAATCTCGCAAGAGCTCAGGGACCGAAGCATATTCCTTCTTATAAGTTTCGCGAATGTATTCAGGTTGAAGACCCAAACACAAATGTTTTATTTGTTTACTGATGGGCATGTTCGGATCCATTTTACATAAGAGAAGCTGCTTATCTCTTATGTAGTCCGACACTGATTCGTCGTCTCGATGTAGCCTATGCTTAATGCGCTCTTCTAATTGCAGCTTGTCTATGGATCCGGTAAACTCTTCAATCATTTTAGATTTAAAGAGATCATACGTAATGGCCTGATTTCCCATAGTTTGTACCCATGCTTGGTGCCATCTTAAGGCTGGCCCATGTAAAAGAGCCGGCAAAACTTGTAGTTTTTTTCGGGGTATCCCAATCATTAAGTAGAGCTAAACTCTCCACTCTATCAAAAAATTTAGTTGCATCTTCTCCGGCCGTGCCTTGGAACTGTAAGCCGTCCAACAAGAACGGGTTAATAAAACCTGTGCATGCCATATTTCTGGGCGGGATTCGAACTGGGGTGCTAACAGGCAAAAGTCTAGCCCGGCTACGGGTAAATACAGGGCTACGCCGTATTGGGGTGGAGGACGCAGATGGTTGAGTATTTACAAAACTGGATTCTCCGCCAACCACATTCTCTGCCAAAGCTTGGATTCTATCTAGGGTTGCATCTAATTCGTCACAATAATCTAAACTGAACATTCCACATCATTAACTATCACGACGTCGCTGTCAAAAATGAAATAATTTGCCGTGGTCACCAATATAAATTTAGAACAATGAATGCAATTTGTGAGAACATTAAGTGGCGTTAAGAGTGCAAAGCACTAAGAAGTGAGATGTGAGAAAAAAAATTAAGTTCCAGTTAGTAAAAGGGGTTACTGTTAAAGTGTGCGACTAAGTTTCCACAATATCATCACTCTCTTGGGTTGGCAAAGAAATGCCAGTTGCATTTATTGCAAGATGAAATAAATGAAGGCTGATACCACCATTACGTGGAAAATTAACGGTCTATTCTCATCGCATTTCCGGAAAGGAAATGGATGAGAGGCCCAATTCGCACCTCTACCACGTCCTGTGACACACTTTTACTAAGCGTGTTCGGGGATCAAACCTGTGGCCTTTTAGATTAAAGTAATTATTCTATTGGGGGTTAGCGGTAGCTCGTAAGTTCTCGCTTGGCTGCATCTGCTAACTGCAGGAGGTACCTGAAAAACTTAACTTTACAGAACCCTTTATAAAATGGCAACTCTCATGATTTGGGTTACAATGACCTTAAGTCTGCATTGGCAAAGGATGGCATTAGAAAAGTAAATTACCTGTCTCTCTTTAGAATCGTGGATCGAAGAGTTCCTAAATTACCTCTCACTCGCTTGCTGAAGTTCGCCTCTTAAATTGTCACTCAGCTTCGCTGCACTCCACTTCCAAACAAGTTTCTCAAAGTCTGCATCCAGCCTCAATCTCCTTCAAAACCAAACCTCACTCTCTTCTCTCCCAAACTCAAAACTCCCTTTTCTTACTCCCGAACCACTCTCCTCTTCTCTTCAAAACCCAAGACCAACTCCCCTGTCTCTCTCGAGCCAGATCCAACTTGCATTCCTCCTAATCAAAACTCCTCCCCTTTTTCTCTCTCATCAATTTTCCTTTGCAAATATTGGCGAATGCTTTTCGCTGAGCTGGTGCTGAAGTTAACACTTTCCTATACTTCCTGTCAGGCTGCTTAGCTACACGTAACTCGAAAATGAAAATGAGGGATACGTAACGTTATTAACACTTCCACATATTTCATTCTTTAGTTATATTATCTGTATGTGTCTGCAGAATAAATTGCCCATATATTGCACATGAATAAATTATGTGTAGTTCTTTTGAATTTGCGGTACTAAACCAGGTTTATACGTACATTAGTCTTTGAACGACAGAGATGGAAAATAAAGCGCCAGCAGAGAACAATGGTGCCACTGAAGTTGAAATTCATCTAATAAAGTGATTTTAGGTGGGTCGGGACACACACGACCCTGTTTTGTTCCCACCAATGTAATAAAAACAGTGAGATGGAATGAGGGCTTTATTTCGTCAGCTGAACTCTTATCAAGTCCCTTGCTCCCCATAATCGGAGGATCTGAGCACGCCTAAAATTCCTTATACAGAAATACTGTTATTTGTCGTATATCCAGAAAGTTGATTGATTTGCTTTATTTTACTTCGCTTTTTGTGCCACTTTTGGCCAATTTGCGAAGATGGGGATGAGTGATGATATGATGAAATTGATGAATGGACACTCACAAACATCCGCGGCCAAGCCGGAATTCGAACCCGGGACCCCTGGCGTCGTAGCGCGATGTGCTAACCACTCCCCCACGGTGGCCGGCCCCAGAAAGTTGAAAGTGAATTAATTTTTTATGGTGTGTTTTGTATGGTCATTATCAATAGTAAGTCTGTCATATTATTCCACTAAATAATGTCTTTGGAAAAGAAAAAACAACATATAATTAATGTATTTTATTTTACATAAGACCTATACCTAAAAGTATTTTTGTATATGATGACACAGAACTATCTTATGTTGTGATTTCTTTGGGTCTGACTGTAATATATATATATATATATATATATATATATATATATATATATATATGTAATTGGTGATAAAATAACGCAGTAAAGTATTAAGTAAATATATTTTATCCCCCTACTTACAAATCATGAAAGGAGTCAAATTCGAAATTAAATTGAACGGACGTTCAAAATGTTTAAAAATAGCACTATTACCATAACAGATCATCAAGTATTTTTTACCATTGACCCTCAGAAATATCTCAAACTGACAATGAACGTTGATTGAACTTATTTATGATCGACAGCTAAAAAGTCATTCATTTGCGTGGCTGGTTGATAATCCACCACCAGATAGAATTTACACAATATTTATCTAAAAACTTTGGGTAAAGTCACCTTCCCCCTAAAAAAAATCCCTTTCGTGTTCTCACAAAAAAAAAGTTATAATTTGGCACAATTTTTCTTTTGCAGGCAAACCTTTTGTACAGGTGTACTTCAGTCTGTGCAACCAGCCCTTCCCATTTGTGAACAATATACTGGGGAAAGCCCCCGTCCTTCACTGTTGTCATTGCACTACAACCCCATCGTGATTTAGTATTAGGATATCGCATAGTGAAGAACTGTTTACAAGCATCGCCCAAACTATTGATTCTCACCCAAAACCTTTCCCTGCCTTCTTTTTTCTTTTCCTAGCTCTCAGCATGCGGTTTTCTTGGAAGACTGGCCGATTGTGAAAGAAAAAAGGGTCGGCGGAGGAGTGTGGAGGAGGGGCGGGGTTGAGCGCGAGCGGTACAGAGGGGGAAACGGCTAGCGCGACCAGCTTAGAAAAGTCGAAGTTAAAATTTACATACATTGCTCTGTACGTCGAAAAACTACAGACATTCTAAAGAAAATTATGTAAGATCAGTTTCATTTCTTTGCTGTAGAAGAACAGTTGAAGCTTTCTTGCGCTTTAAAATGTTGATTTAAGTTATTACATACAATGGGCGAGCAAGTGAATTTTACGAAATTGAGATAAGGAAAACTACGTAATAAATAATGTATTTAAAAAAAGGCTTCGCGACATAACTAATTTCATATTTGATCTTTAACTCAGTAAAATTTAAATGACACACACTTGACTGTTCGAGCACAGAACGTCGACGCAAGAACCTATTTTTTAGGTATCGTCACCAGCGGTGATACGGGCTCTTAAGGAAAACGCCCGGTATATTATGATTATGTGCGAGAATAAAGGAAGAATCAGGAATACTGTAGCCCTTGTGTTCTTGAATGAGTCAGTCCATCGAAAAATAGGTGCCATTGTTTTCCACACGAATGTAAGCTGCTTTTAACTTCCATTGTCGGTGTCTGTTGTTGATGTAGTATCGGTTACCTCACCTTATGAACTTCTGAGGCGCCAAAATTTGGACTGTTTTGGCTATTACTTGCATTCGAAAGAGACAAAAGAAAGGAATGAAAAAACGAATTGATCGTCTTTGATCAGGATATAGCAGTGGATTGTGGTGGGGTGTTGATGTTGGGCTCAAGGTTGAGAAAGAAGAACGGAGTGGGGGAAAAAGTGGAACACATGACTATATTAAGAAGGAAGAAATACAAAATTGTAAGTAGTAACTAGGTTTACAAAACCTTACGTAAAACTTAATTGGCTTATTACATCTCATCAAACTGTTAATTATAAACTTTATTATTATCATATGTAAAACACTTGGCTCGGCGAATGCGGCGATTAGGGAAGGGGGCATTTTTCGCCACTTTTGCCCCCGCACTATGCCAAACTTTATCTACAAAGGAAAATATACTGCCTTTGACCCCCCAAGTTTTAGCACCTTACCCAACCCGGGTTTTAGAACCCAATCACCGCCACTGGCTCGGATCCATCCTGAACTATACAGTGGCGCAGGAACTATTTCGGGATGGATCCGAGCCATTAATATAACTACAATAAAAATACAGGCCGTCTTTGTTCCGAGTGACAAGGAGCATGGTTTCACGCCTGCAAACGACATTAAAGTGGCCTAAACCTGTCCCTATCTCAGAGAACTAAAAGTATTTTGTGGAAATACCAATAAGAAAGCAATTTGATGGAACACTAACTAAATTGAACTGTTATCGAACTAGGACAGTAAAACGAATAACGAAACATATATTCGTTTTTTATGTATTATCATTAGAAAGTTCGTTAAAAAATGTATAAACGATATGTTATAGATATTCCATGTTCCGATCAGTACCCATGGTGCATAGTTAGGGCAACTATTCAGGGAGGATTATAAAATTTACTCCCCCTTCTAGGCTATCCTTTGTTTTGGGCCCTGCCGACATTAGGTCTACTATTATTATCATCATTAATTCATTTATATTAATTGCATGCTCTGTATTAATAACATTTTTAACTTTAAAATATACACACATCTGATTAAGAATTTGACTTGATTTTGGACTTGTACGGGGCTAAAACACAGTATTGAAAAGAGAGTTACAATGTAAAAGTTATTTCAACGCTAGAAACTCCTTCCTTTTACCTTCTTTCATGGAAAAGCAAGTAAAATCACTTAGCGTGTTGATTTATTTTCCTATTAGGCTATTACAAATTTAAGGAATCAATGGTATTTGTCAAGTCTGCCTCTTCAGTCTCATTTTTGTGCGCCCCGCCTGGACTTGTGGCCCCCTGGGCTATAGCCTAAAATAGCCTAGTCTTGTAGCAACCCCCTCCCCGTGCAACTATTTAAGAAAAGCAGAATGTCTAGTGCGCTTGCTTTTGACGCTGTATTCTTATTGCGAGGCTGAAAGTAGTCTGTGCTTTGCACCGTCTCAAGAACTACATATTTACAAAGTACAATGGCTCAAAAGGCGTCTTAATTCTGTGGACCATGAAATGTTTAATTAAATGTTATATCCCTTCGTAAAAGCCGAGTAGAAGTTGAAAATATTCTGTTTTGCAAAATGCGACTCTTTTATTTAATCAGGAATAGTATTTTTTTTTTTTACTTGTACGTTATACCTGTAAACATGTGCGTGCTACTTCAAGTTGCATTACTGTGGCTAGTGTTACATATTTATACCATGCGTAACCAACGTTAAAGAAATATGGTTGTGTGTATATGCGTGAGCATGTGCGAAGATGTTAAACTCCCATAAAGGATTATGGGAAAAAGTACAGTACATAAACAAAATATGATAATCAAATTTTCAATCAAAAGTTACACATAAAACATTGTTACATCATTATATAATGAAAATGTAGTAGTTTTTTGTCCAGCTCATGGAGTTCGATGTACCTTGATAGGTATATTTTTGTTATTAGAGCTAGCAATTGTAATTACAACTTTTCAAATATTAGCTCAAGGGTGCATATTTTTAGGTCTCTACTATTGATTTTTTAAAAATTGCTCACCCCCCTTTCATCCGCAAACGGAAAGAAATTGGTCTTTATGCTTTTCTTAGCTTTGCCCCCCCCCAAAAAAAAATGTCTGAAGAAATCGGTGTCTATGCTACCATGTTACCTAATTCATTGACCCTCCGGGACCCTTAGTGCAAAATCGACGGAGAATACTGTAACCAATGCGAGCATTGATGATGCCAGGGGGCTGTGTTGCAGGAACATAACAAAACTGGAAAAGGTGTTAGTATAGGAACAATATGCCTCGTTTGCCTCCTCTCTGGAAATAGAAAACAATCTTGTGGACGTCCATGCCCATTCCCCGGTTGATTCTCAACCTGGGCTTTAACCTTACATTAACAATGGAAAAGACAACTGACAAGGGCATTTATTTGTTACCAGCTGCTTTGTCTAACAATTATATCTTTGACAGACTAAAAGCACGGCCATGAAAATAGGCGGCTGGGCATAATTGCGCTGGTGCCACATATGGGAAAAGCAAAGCGAGAGCGGGAAAAAAGTCGCTGGTTCCCGCGCACTGTGTGGCAACGTTGCCTAGTTCGAGCTTCAGACCACCTCTCTCCGGGGCACTTTTGCGTCATCCCTGACCTTTCCAGCAAATACTGTCAGTTTGTATTACATTGATTACAAAGAACAACTCTACAACGAGATATTTCATTATCTTAAACCTCCGAACACACGGGGTTGTGCTCCGACGTGGCAACACCGCGAACTTCTGCGAACCACCTAATTCCATGGCCGTGCCTTTAAATATATATATTATCCAGCTGTAAAATGAAGTTACACCTTTCTTTTAGCAATTTCCCGAAAAATTATTTCCGTTCTTATGTCTTGTGCATTTTTTAAAAAAAACTTCTTAATGTTTTCTTTATTCCGTTCACAGCCCATAAGTTGTCGAACATCCATGTGACGCAGGATGTGGAGAGCCTCGCGGAATGAAAAGTCAAACCTGGCTTTCGCTTACTCTCGTCATATTTACACGGTAAGTACTAAATAAATAAATAAATAGATAAAAAAACTCACGAAACCGTTGTCAAATGCCTATTTCAATAGAGCATGCGCATGGCTCTCAGTAACCACGAATAGACCAACAGCATACTTTCATTGTTATTCAAGTTGATTGGTGGGTAATCGCCTGTAGCCTAACGATTAACGCTCACGCCTTTGGTGCCAGCGGTCCCGGATCGATCTAATAATTCCAGTGTGGCCCAATAACAAGCCTTCTCTGTCCCGCCTGCTGTCATAAGCATCGGAACATTGAAGACGATGTCAAACATAAGAAGTGCCTATTTTCCTTGTATTAACAATGTCCACTCTGTCGGACCTTGTTACCATTTACCTTTAATCTCTTTCTCTCTTAACTTTTATAAAGGGGTTATACACACGACACCCCCCCCCCCAACCCCCGCGCCTAAGTTCATACTAAAATTATAATACAGAAATACAAAATATGAATGAATAACTCGAATGGGCAAGTACTTTGATTAGGAAGTATATTGTTAATTCAAATTATGTCTGGAGGTGATTAATATGTGGTTTATTATAAGCTGCTTCTATTTACATATGTATAATTATTACAAATATGCATTTTTCAAATCAACTGATCTCTAATCTATCGATTTCGCACCTATGGCTTCCATCATTGGTACTTCCATTAACGAAGAATTAGCGTAACAATCTCTGCGGGCCTATCCTGAATTTAATTATATTCCAGAGTCAACCTCCTAGCAGAAGTAGGGGAGGCGTTCTAGCGCGTCACCTTACTCTGCACTCATTCTCTAGAGGCAATACGATTCGTTCTCAGAATATTTCATATGTGCAATACTTTTCAAATTGGAAAATTGGAAATTTCAAATAGGGGTTGGCTTACACCAAATGCTACTTTTTATTTTCCATATGAATCAGTTCAGTTCGATTGACCTCCCAGATGGCGTAGTGGCAACGTCTTCGCCTTGTAATCAAGGGGTATCGGGTTCGATATCGGGCCCAGGCATTATAGTTGCTCAGATCCCACGTTAAACTGGGCCCGTTCCGAAAGTCGCACGAGTTTAACGCGTTAAACGAGTTATGGTAACTGGCTGTCCCATAAGTGCTTCCGTGCGTTTCATTATGCTGTCCCAAAAGTCGCATTCCGTGCGTTTCGTGCAAGAACGAGATTCACCAAACGCAAGGGCTAGGAGGCTGGTTTGTTCGGTGAGAATCGTCTGCTCCTTGCAGACAAAGCGCGTGCTGAAGGATTCAAACTGCACTAGCTCAGAAAATGTATTATAATTTTAACAGAGACCGATATGAAGCAACATGCACAAGATGAATATGCCTTGACCGTTCTTAGAATGTGATTAAATGAGTAATAATGTCCACAGTACAGTTTATTTTTGCCATAAGGACAGTCCTTCCGCTGACGCCATGCGGAAACTTTCTCTAAACAAAACGCTGCGCCTGCGCTTTCGCCTAGAGTGTCCCATAAGTATGCAAAATAACTGCGTTCACCAGATTCACAAGCCCAGTTATTTTCGTTGAATGCGTTCGTTTCGTTAAGACTTTCGGAACGCACCCATTGTAGTCTCTGCAGCGATTGCCCTCTTACACGAAGATTCTCCTTGTCCTCGTAAACAACAGATCTGTTCTGGTCGCCCAGTTACCCAAAACCGATGCTTTTATAGGAGCCCGGTTGGCTACGGAAATTTACACCTCGCAGATCTGCAATTTTCCAATGCAACGGCTCACTTTTCCCAAAAAACGAGAGCTCCCCCAACTGGGCAGCTTATGCCCCTATCACACGAAACTGGATGTCTAGTAGGAATGCCCGAGTTGGCGCTGTACTGACTTTCTAGGTAGAAATCATGGCCGCCTGGCTGACTGCTTGACTGGTTTTCAGGAATAGGACATGTTCTAATTGCTACTATCTTTCCTCGACTGGATTCTGTGGAACGGCCAATCAGAGCAAAGTTTGGCCATGTGAAGATAATCTGTGAGTTTGCAAAGGAGCGTTTTTTGTCTGTGGTTTCCGAGTGCTGGCTGTTTATAGTTTATCCGTTTCTTGATAAAAAAAATAAAAATTAAAGAGATGATGTGCAGTGCATTCGTGTTCAGTTCATTAACATTTAAGTATTTATACAAAGCGATGAGATATGTACGTGACAAATATGATTAGCTGAAAATGACAATCCTTATTATTACAAGTGTATTAATAAATGTTTGACTTTTTTTAATGAATCCTGCGAATCTCATGTATAAATAATGCAAACCCGAGATAAAAAGCTTGATCGGTACGCATTGATTACCATATTTTTTTTCGAGCCAATCAGTAGTTGAGGACTAAAAGTGGTAAACGTTGTAAGTGCCAAAAGCGAAAGTGTTGGGAAATCGCATCGTTCCGCACATCAGTCCGTAAGAACGTGCACACTAGTGACCTATTTACACGCCCTTTGAACTAATTAGAGGGCTACCAGCCACATTTCACGTTTACCACATTATAAAGCATGGCACATTTCAGTTTAACGTGGAAAACGGTGTTTAAATTATTGTGGCACTTACAGCGTTTACCAATTTTAGTCTTCAGTTCATACTTTTCATTTTTTTAATAAAAGCACAAAGCAGTAATTCTCCTACAACATTCTTCAAATTGCTCGACCACCTCCACCTTTAAGCCGGCTTTAGACGAAAGCATAAATGCTACGTATATCTTCCAAAAAATCTTATAACAGATCGTACTTTACAGTTTTACACCAAAGCATTTCATGGATCATTTCGGTTAGCTGTTCCAATTACAATGTATAATACATACAGCACGGAAGGCACGTCGAGTTACACTGTCTATGGTGAGTGCACGGTGCTTACAATTGAAAAAGCTAAAATATTTTTCCATACGTATACAGTAAACGTTGTAAAGTATGTATTTTATCAGCGCCATTCTTCTCTACCTAAAACCATTTAATTCGAAGCAATATTCCTCTCGGTTGAATAGTTATCGTATTTTAAAAGTGTGAAGTGATACGTTGTTTACATCTCACGCGGCCGCCATTATGGGAACAAAAGAATATCGACAAGTACGGTAACAAGTGAAACTTGTGAGGCGAAAACTAGCAAATGGGTAGCCAGTCCAGCGCCAACTAGGGCATTGCTACTGGAAATACAGTTCCGTGTGATTCAGGATTTAGCACAGGGAAATTTTAATACACCAAAGCAAAATCAAATAACAAATGTACACATATAGCTAACCGTTATTTCTAATTGCTGTCCGGCTGTTACATAAAATACAATAAAGATCAACTCCGATCTTTACACTCTTTAGTTATAACCAAATAATGTTTTTATTTCAGTGGCGTATTCTCCCAACTTTAGCATAATATAGAAATTGCAGGAACGTCGGACTCCTGTTTTCTTATTGCCTTGCATGTTCGCATTGAAGTTTTATTTCTATTATATATAATTAATACATAATAAATATATACAATAAATGAGAATACGCTACTACTGCTGTATTTTTAAACTTTTTAGTCATTTTGGGCTTGTTGGGCATTTTCAGTGTTCTTTAATTAAAGTATATTTTTTATTATATATTTTTTAATCCCAATAGGATTTAGAAGTTCTTTATGATTGATGGTTCAAGTTTGGATGTTTATGATGTCTTGAGGTTTTGTAAATACATTTTGCTCCTTCACGGTCACCCATCTCTTGAATTTCAGTAATATTTCCTTCTCTGAAAATTACACAATGGAAAATTCATCTAATTTTGGCTCACATGCAGAGATAGGCGCCTATCGCAAGTAAGGACAGAGATAGGAAAGAATTGAAGGTTCAGATGCAAACTAAAAGCTCATTGGTACTTAATTGTCTTTGCCACTTAGTGTTGTCAATAGTGGTAAACACCTTCTAGTTGTGCCAAGTTACAAATTACCTTCCACATACAAGGTTCCGCAATAGTCATCACCTGATTTTCTTAGCCTATAGCTTGGGTTTTAAATAAACAAAGTAGGTTCTTTTGTGTTAAACTTTTATTGATACTTCTAAGTTTTATGTCCTCAATAAATGACCACCATTCGAATTGATATAAATTTGGGCTCTTTTCATTGCGTTTACATGGTTTTGGAAATCTGCGGGGAAATGTTTTCAATTTCATGCTGAATATTGTCCTTTAGTTGCTGTAACGTCTCTGGCTTATTCACATAAACCGATACTTCAAATATCCCCAAAGGAAAAAATCTGGAGCGGTCGAATCGGGGGACCTGGCCGGCCATGGCAAATCACCAAAACGGGATATTACTTTGCCCGGAAAAGTGTCACGCAAAATTGTCACAATTTTTCCACGTTCTTGTGGGGTATACTTATTCATTTTCGCACACAATAAATTTCGTGAGTATCTTCTATTTAACTGACAAAACACTACTGATATAAACAACAAGATGTCAAAATAAAGGTCAGTTCAAATAGGATGATGACTTTTGCGCCACCCTTTATAATTGATTCTTTTGTAACAAAAATGACAGTTTACTATCTAACCTCTAAAGTATGTTTATAGGTCACTTTCTTATAACTTAAAGGTAATTTTTATAGGTTATTGGGGGGGGGGGATTTTAGGTCAAACTTTCTGGCCGTAATCATTAAGTAGGGAAGGTGCCACATTCCATTCGCTTCAACCTCTCAAGACTTCCTGTCGTATTGCTGCCTGTACACCATCTCACGCGCGTTTCTGTCTCATGTTCACAGAAGGGTGCTCCTTGTTTATGGCACCATTTACGTGGACATTCCTCTGATAACATCGTGTGTTTGTCCAAGGTGCAAATTGCAACCTGAATCATTTACGGTTCGTTCCAGGAAAGGAAAGCTGGCGAACTTTCACAGCGTGTGGAGAGGACTTGGGCGTCGACTTTCTCCTCCCGCCCCCCGCATAATTCTTCAAGGGGCCTATACAACAACATAACATCGTTTACATAAATATTACCCCACCCCAACCTCCAAGATTTCAATTCATTTGAAGTAATTTTATCTGCACTAAATATATTCTCTCACAAGGAATGAGATTAAACACAAAATTCTCAATAAAGTCCACATCAAACTGTGTAAAATGACATGGATAGAGGCTCGTAGCCAGGCAGGGGCCGCGAGGGGGGGGGGGGACTGCCGTCAACCCCTTTGACATTAGGTAAAACTATTTTGTGTCATTTGTTTACAGTGAAGATTGAAAATGAAAACAGCAGATATTATTTTGCTCACAACTTGGTGAAGGATAAATAAATACATTCGTTCATCTTGTTTATGAGCTGAAGGCTAAGTAGCGGCAAGTATTTAGAAGATTTTCTAGACTTTAGAAAGTTCTTTCACAGGGGAGCTTCTTTATCTGTATCTTAATGACTTTGATGCCATATCCACGTTCCTTCCACATGTGCGTCAAGGGACAACAGCTTCCAATTTTTGGAAACGAAGGGAAGTTTTATTGCTTCGGACGGGAGTGGAATGTATTAATACGTTAGGCACTATGATTGAATATACACTTCAAGAGATGTTTTAGAAAATATAGAAAAATATTGTAGTATTTGTGTGATATTTCTAAATTTTATATTAACTTAATGCCCCCCCCCCTTTCAACACACACACACACACACACACGCGCACACACACACATACCTCTATTTAATACAGTTAATCTTTTGGAAAATGAACTTGGTTTACAATCCCTCCCCTGATAACCCACGAGCTCCCCCTGGATAGGGTTACCAGACGTCCGGTTTTTCCCGGACATGTCCTACATTTTAGTCTTATGTCCGGCGTCCGGAAGGAATTTGAAAAATATCATAAATGTCCTACATTTTGAACGTCACATAATATTAGGAAAATACGTGTTTTAGTTAAACAAAGAGAAATCATACAAGTTACAAGTCTATGGACTGCACTCTCAAACTCATTGGTGAAATTTGTTTTGATTCAGTCATTGCCCAAAACGAAAATAAAGGTTTCTGTTAGAACATTGTCACATCTGATGATGTCATTGTTCACTGCCCGAGTCTAATTTCTTGACTTAGGGTTTTATACTGATGGAATAAGGCGTTTCCATTCTTATTCAATATTTTGAGTGTAAAGCAGGGGGTATAGAGATCAAAGTTATTGAACTAGAAACTACCCTGGATGAAACTTCTGGGACTATTTCAAGTAACGGTAATTGCTGAATATTTGTTTGCAATTCCAGGTCATAATGAGAGAGTATTTTTATTACCATCAGCATAACGGAGCCATGGGAGAATTTTTTTTATCAAAAATCTGTAAAAAGTTTGATACTGGGGTTCAGTATAATTTCAAAGAGTTTGACTATTCAGTCTCACATAAATATATTTTGACTAAACGTAAAATTTTGATTAAAATTGACTCTCTGAGAAGTTAAAACATGTAGTATGAAATTCATTGTTTACTATTGATTAAAAGTTTGAAAATTTTTCATTTAAGAAATCATATTTTTTAAAAAAGCTGAAAATTTTAAATTTCTTTATAACATGTTCTGGAAATGTGTATTATTTATTGTGAATGTTTTGTGTCCTACATTTTGCGACATTATGTCCTACATTTCCTTACAGCGTTCTGGTAACCCTACCCCTGGAGATCAATTCTAGCCTGCATAGATATTTCGAATCTTCTTAGAATATAACAGAAATTATAAGCGAAATAAATATTATAATTCGGCTATGTACGTACATACGAGGGTCACTATTTATATTTTGAGCCTTGGCAACACTGATTGAAGTTAGGCGCGATTTAACGTTTGCACGGAATCGTCTGGCATTATTGACCATAACGTACTTCAAATGTTTTGTCAATAGCTTGATTTGTGTTGTTTATGTTGCCTTGGAGATTGCGCGACAACAATAAAATGGAATTAACTCGTGAACATTTTCGTGCGATGATTCTTTACGATTTTCGACGTGGATTATCAAGACAAGAGTGCATCGATCAACTTACTTCCACATTTGGCGATGAAGCCCCATCCTTTGTCACTGTGAAACGCTGGTATAACGAATTTAATCGTGGCCGCCATTCGCTCACCGACGAGATTCGCGAAGGTCGTCCAAAATCAGTTGTTGTTCAAGAAAACATTGATGCTGTGCAAAACCTAATATTGCAAGATCGTCATGTGACATACTGTGAGATTGAGGCAACCATAGGCATTAGTTCCACCAGCATATATAAAATATTACATGATCATTTAGCTGTGAGAAAGGTATGTTCTCGTTGGATCCCACACAATTTGACAAAAACTCAAAACGACGCTTGCGTCAATTGGTGCAAACAAATGCTCAATAAATACAATCGTGGTGCTTCAAAAGACGTATATAAGATTGAAACAGGTGACGAATCATGGATATATGCATATGAGCCGGAACGTAAACAGCAGTCGACTGTATGGGTGTTTCAAGATGAATCCAATCCAACAAAAGTTGTTCGCGCTCGAAGCACATCCAAACAAATGGTCGCCTGTTTTTTCTGGAAAACTGGTCATGTGGCAACTGTGCCTTTAGAGGAACGTAGAACGGTCAACTCTGAATGGTACACAACAATTTGTTTGCCAGAGGTCTTCGGTCAAATACGGAAAACAAACAAATGCCGTCGGATCATTCTTCATCAAGTCAATGCCAGCTGTCACACATCTCGTCTAACAACCGACTTTATGAACAGTCAAAAAATCGAATTGATGGGTCATCCGCCGTACAGTCCTGATTTGGCACCCAATGACTTCTTCTTGTTCCCGAATGTCAAGAATAAATTGCGTGGACAACGATTTTCGTCGGCGGAAGACGCCGTTGATGCGTTCAAAAACCATATTATGGAGGTGTCTCAAGAAGATTGGAAAAACTGCTTTGACAAATGGTTCGAACGAATGCAAAAGTGTATTGACCATAAAGGAGAATACTTCGAAAAACAATAAAGCAGTTTTCAATCCCAAATTCCTGTTTTTTTTTCATTGTTAGGCTCAAAATATAAATAGTGACCATCGTACACAACATTAAAACAGTTGCTCGCGGTAGCGGCGGTCGCATGTTCGGTTCTGGGCAGGTGAACTTACTTCCTCAGTTCTCTCGTCTCATTACAATTTAACCTTATTGGTAAACTACTTGAAGAAGGATGCTCTCTCGCTGTGTGCCTTGCATTGAAAGCACTGTTCAGGCCAAGTGCAACAAGTGCAGATGTTTTCACCTAATTTTCAAATTAATATTGACATTTTTCATTTGCTTGTTAAATTAAACTATTTCCCAGCAGAACCCACACGATAATACTCAAATAATACGCCGCTCGGCGCTACGCACGTGAAGAGTTCGTCGTAGCATAAACAAACCAAGAGCAGACGCCGCCAGGTTGCGGAAGACTTTAGCCGGTTGTTATGGCAACGGTGACGTCACCTAGCGTTGGAATTGAACGGGTGTCGCCATCTAGGTGCAGCAGTTCTCTCGTCGACAGAAAACATTGCATCCAGTGGTTGTGGCAAAATCGTTGCGTTCTCGCGAGATCTTGTTCCGCGTGTGTGTCTCGCGTTTCCTATCATGTGTTGAGCTGTGGTTTGTACAATGAACTCAGTAAATGACTTAGTGTGTAATTTGTTGCAGACACCATTTTCCAGATGGACGGATGAAGACAAAAAAGACGTTTTAAATTGTGGGGGTCCCACTGACACTTACTATTTGTTTTTCATTGCCTATAAATGTACTTCTTCACCTGTTATTTTAGGCACGAGCCGCTACTGCAGTGTTCCCCACGAACCGCGAGATTTTGACACGGCAGGGAAGATGTGCCTCCAAATTATAGCCAACCAGAATCGAGGTTGAAATAAATTCAGCCACGAGAACAGCGCTGCGAAGGCATTGAATTACTTTTAGATAAGGCTTCTATGTGTATCATTGTCCTCTTGAACAGCAAACCTAGCCGTCACCAGTCGGTGATACCAACCCATTGTGGATGGAAACAAAGCCAAAGATTTGACAAATAAAAACCACGTGAAGAATACGCTCTGAATTCATATCGTGTACAAATGAAGGGCGTAAGGACAGAACAAGGTGACATATCTAGATTGTACACGTGCCCTCTCTACCCCCAATAAATAGGATTGCCAACTTTAAAGAATAAAATTCCGGGAGATTTCACACAGAATTGAAATCCTTTAGATTAAAATGTCCTAGAAGACTAATATCATGTTATCTGACTGCGAATACAAAATTGAATGAACTAGACCAACAAAACCTAGCAATCACAATTTGTAAGTGAATAAAACAAAATCAAAATACAGATACACAGACTCTCCTACAGCTGTAATACTATAACACAATTCTTGAGAATTAAATACCATAAAAAGAAAATAAAATAAAATAAAATTTGTCCGTGAGACCAGGAGAGTGAGTTTTATTCCAGGAGGGTTGGCAAGCCTACCTATAAGTGTAAAATACGCAAATGTATCTTTGTCGATACTTGCGCTGTTCTCATATTGAACAACGAATCTACCACGTGGTTTTGTTTGTTTGTCAAAGTTAGTTTTAAGTACACTTTATGCTGGGGGTTAATAGGGACTGGGCCTACAGTTTGAAGTGAGACGAATGCAATGTGCCTCCACCGGGAATCGAACGTGGGATACTTTTGTTACGCGGCAACTGGAAGCGTTACTATCACGCCATAGGGGAGTCTTCCACAAGCTTTCTGAAATTTATCCCGCTTTAATTACCTGAATAAAATTTCGCCACTTTTGCCCCCGCACTATGCTAAACCTTATCGACAAACAACACTTGTGCACCCAACTGCAAAAGATTTGAAACTCGTATTCGCTTTAAGCAGGCTCTATTTTATAGTTTCCACAGCGACGTGGGTGATCACACGAAATTCCATGGAAATTGGATTCGCAAACAGAAAAAGGAGCACAAAGCAAAGGAGTTAGGTTACATAAACAACCCGAAAACTAACTTCACTAATTCATTCTACATATAATTTCTGGTCATTGTTAGGGTATAAGTAGTAAAAAAAAACGGTAAAGAACTTCTACAATCAGCTCATTTCCTTCTGCTACAAGACCTTAGTTTTGCCCAGCCAGAGTCTCATTTAAAACGTTCTCGCTCCTAACAGGCCAATATGAAAAATGCCGCCTTCTCAGACCGTCTTCTGAAAATGTTATGTGCATTACAAAAAAAAAAAAAAAAAACAGTTCAGTGTTTGATTTAATAATTAACGGAGCTAATTTGTACCTTTTGGTTCACCGCGACCGGAAGATGGAACTACGATTTTCATGGAAGAAGAGGGACAAAGAAGTCTAGATAAACGTTCCTAAGCAATTACCTGGAGAGTCTGAAGAGAGCTACGCTAAAACTTTGGATTGATAGATTAGCATCTTTGGACATAAGTTTCTATGATGTGACCAAGATTTTCTTCATATGATTCGAAACGAGTTTCAGCATTTTTGCTGTCTGTGATCATCATCTATTAAAACGCATTTTTACTAATACAAAATGTAAAGAAAACGCACGGTTGTGATTCTAATTCTAATTGGTTCTAGCATGATATCTAGATCAAACTGTTAACGGAAGACCGAAACTGAAAAAGGGTTCTGGAAACAGGAACCTAAAAACTTGGTGTATGAAATGTCAGTCTTTCTCAAAAACCTATTTTCGGAACACGTTTTTTTATTTTTCGAAGAGTACGGTCAAAGCTGATCATCGATATTTTTGCCCTTAACCATATCCTTTCCATACGAAATAAAACACAACTCATTTCTGGTTTCAAGCGACAAAAGAATAAGCGAAATGAAACGTCCAGAACATATGAAGATAGAACAGTTTTTCCGCCCCAAATTCCTGCTCCCCTATGGCCGGGCCTATGTCTAAATCTGGCCCTGGTTATGTCAAGAACATATGAGAGCATGTCTTATCTAGAGTAATGAACAGTCCAGCATTGGTACTACTTTACTATATCGGAGACACTTATCAATGATTTATTTCACAATTTTTTACATTGCTAACGTACTCTTCTGCATTGCGGAACATTTCTTTAGGTGAAATAATGAATTTATAACGAAAATAATGTATATTTTTTACATTAACGAGTACTTACTGTTGTTCCTTATTTCCCACAAACCATCCACGGGTAGCCCCAAAAACCATTGACGTTAGCCCAAAAATTCACGATAGCCCCACGAACCATTACGGGGACGAGGTATGCCTACTAGGTTAGGTGAGGTTCCTTTCGTTCAATTTAGCATATATGGACAACATCGTGGCGGCAGCAGCAATAGCGCATCAGAAATAGATTTTCGTAGAAAACCACATGCATTCGCATTAAAATGGATCAAAACTACATTCTCGAACATCAACAACGCTACAGAAAATGATTTGCGTAAGTACTTTCTCAGGTAAATTTGAAGAAATCCGTCTCCGGTATAGTAAAGTGTTACCGAAAATTCACATTATTTGAAGAAAAAAGAACAAGGGTTACTATGCGATACAGAAGACGTACAAATGTCACATATTCATTATCAATTACATTGAACAGTGTCGTGACCAGGATTTTCGAGAGGGAGGGATTATGTATACTTTTACTTGGTAGTCAGCCCTCATTTTGTCACATTTTCCTACTTTTGATGTTCTTATTTTTATGAATATTGGGCCAAGGGGGAGGGGGTTATAAGCCCCACCAACACCCCATTAGGCACGCCACTGACACTGAACTGTTTACCCAATTGTAAATGTCATTCCTCTCCGTACCTGAACACCATTATCTGCTTAGGAAAGACAATTATCTGTGGAGTATACATTCATTATTTTCAGAATCTGGGTTCAAAGAGGAAATAATTGACATGTGAGAAATGTCCGATGGGGCTATGTTTGCACTTCCTCCAGAAGATAATCTTTGTCTCATATGAACCATGAGCATAATTAAATTCTGCTCTTGAAAGCCTGAGCATATAAGATTACTAATGTCTGTGATAATGAGTGACAATATCAATGTGCTTTGTTTTAAAGGTATGACTTTGTTCAGATCAACCTTGTTGCTTAGCTTTCGACTGATAATTACGTTGTCCAATCCTTTTTATGAAATGCAACTTAAAGTTGTTTTGGTAAATAGCTGATTCAGTTGCTTAGACCAGATGAAGCCAGTCACCGCCTCATACTCACAACTAGCCTTACACTCTCAGATCAGACCCTCACACTCATCCTCATGACCTGCCTTCACCCTCACACACTCTCACCCTCACAAATCTTTGGAGGGCAAAGACGAAGTCTCCTCAGACGCGGATCCACAGGGAGGGCGATAGGGGCGATCGCCCCTCCCAACTGCCAAGGTTTTGAATATTATTGTGCCTAATATTTTTGAAGACTGAAATGTTCTGTCTTATATCAACAAGTTCAACTAGCTTGATGCTATTGTTTTTTTTAAAAAAATAGTAATGACCACTTTACAGGGTACAGTTTAAATTTGGATCCAAACCATTGTATAATATGCCTCAAAAGGGGATCGAATCCAATATTTTTTTTTTTCTTTGTTCATTCACTTTACTCCTCATACCTGATCGTTCAGTGTGTAGTGGGAATGGAGTGAATTATGATAAAGACATACAATAATAAGGTTAACCATCTATTCCAACTCTAGATCCAATTTATGGACCTCCAATCTTTAAAATATGGAAGTCAGCTTGGTTCGTGTTTACAGTATATTGGTTATATAAAACAGTGCAAATGCAGGTAATTTATTCTCGGCGAGGTCAGACACGACTATTATTCGCCCCTCCCAACTGGAACTTCTGGATCCGCCACTAGGTCTCCTTCATGAGAGTCGCCTTCTGGAGGGTGACCACCTTGGGCCATAGCTCTCAAAGAACTGTTACAACATTTAGTTTTGGTAAGGTGTAGCTCATGAATTGTTTTCCTCCGGGTTCACCAAAGTCTTTATGACATATATTAATTTTTTGCACTTTCTCCACCAAACAAGGTAAAGAGGAGGAGGGAGGCGAAAAGGTTTATTCAGATTTTTTCATTTAGGAGTATAAAGTTTTGCAGTAGGGGTGGGGTGAGGTGTATGAGCAAATATAGCAGCGTTCCTAATCATATTGATTCAGTTGATGTTTTAAGTCCGCTTTATGCACAGTACGGCTAATCGGGACTGGACCTACAGTTTAAAGTGGGATCCGAACCAGTAGCGTACGCAGGATTTCATCAAGGGGGGTGTTATTTCTAAAACTTTTTCCAAATTCACATACCATTGTTTTATTATACTTTAATTAAATAATAATAATCACAATTAATTAATAATACTTATAATTAATTAATTAGCTGAATTAATACTAATAATACTACTAATACCACTACTACTACTATTAAGTAGTAGAGATCTACATAAATATAGTATTTATGAAAACAATAGAACAAAATTACTTTCTAGTCATTCGATTTTTATCAAATTCTGGGAGCACTTTTTTGTTTCTTTGTTACGAAATAATTGTCTGGTCAACGAGGTGAGACATTTCAAGGGTGAAGAAGATCCATAAATACGAGAAAATATATTAAAATAAATTGAAATAATCAAAGTATGGAACTCATCCAAGGAGCTGCGGTGATCTGGTCGGTAGAGCGTCTGACAAGTGACAATCACGCGGGAGATGCAGATTCGATTCCCGAAATTGGTGGAATTTTCCCGGCTTTTTCCCCGCATAAATGTCCCCGATAATTCACATCCTGCGTACGCCAGTGTGTTGAACATTGTTGCAACTGAGATACAAAACAACTTTTTTCTCTTTTAAATCATAGTTACCCTAACCTAACCTCATAAACTCGTGTTTATTTTCAAGGCATCACTCTGAAAGACGCGTGTGTTTGGAATGCTGTGCTTTTCTCCATGCTGCATGGAAATAATAATTCAAATTATTATTGTTATTATTATTAGTAGTAGAAGTAGTAATAGTAATATTATTGTCCCAGATGTTTGACTGAAAAATTGGCCATTTAATTTTTTTCCACAAGCTCAAGGGGGGGGGGTTAAACCCCGTAACACCCCCCTTGCGTACGCCACTGATAAGAACAACTATGTGCCTCCACCAAGTATCGAACCTGGGACCCCTTGATTACAAAGCAACAATGTCACTACTGCACCATCAAGGAGCCCTACATCCATATCCATATCCTAATTATAATTAATCTGTCAGTTCACTGAACACATCATCTAATACTTTCTACCAACTATCCAAGCACTTCAAAAACTAACACACTAGACACAATGACAGGATTATTTGGATGTTCGTTTCTTGTCAAAGATTCTACATTTTACTTTTGTTTGCCTGAAGTGTTTCCATCTTCAGGGATAAACGTCTGAATGCCTTCAAGAGATATTTTGCGTATCTCTTTTAATTCATCATCTCTAATTCAAGCTTTCATTCACTGCTACCCACACATTTCTGTTACAATCTACAAAAATAAGATTGGATATGTAATATTTCAGCCTCAAATCTGAAGCCCACAGGGCAACACTAGAGAGAATGGTGTGTTCAGCTGCAGCTTTTATGAGAGCACAAGCAGTGCATGTCTGCTTTTTGGATATTTAGGTTCAGCAGTACCTATTTGCATGTATTTTTCCCTAGAGCTTCTGCCTGCTGCCTCATGCTTTTAGTATGGCAGTTGTTGTCCTGTGGAGGTTCAAACAAGCAACTGCACTACTGTGACTGACTTGCAGTTTCTCTTTCTCAGTAAAATAATTCATCATTTTACAGCTACAAATAGATTACTTATTATATAGAAATTTTAGCAAAAAACTGCAAAAAGGTAATTTCTTTGTTTATTGTTAATTCTCTAAGTGAACACTGTATGTTACTGAGGATTCACTGCTCTTGTGCACTACGGGGACAAATGCACTTTGTTTTGTTTCTTCGACTTTTAATATCTTATTTTCCACAACTGACAGGATGGAGATTATTCATTGTGATGTTTTTACATATGTATAAATGGAAGGAAACAGTAAACACACCACACAAAATGAAAGTTCTCCATATTTCATGGCCTGTCTGCACATTTATGTGTAAAGGAAACAAAGCATTGTACTGCAATGTGGTGAGACGATGTGAGAAGAGAAACAAGCATTAGACCAAAAAGGTGCATTGAACAGTTTTTGTTTGCTGGATGATGAATTGGAAATGGCACATATATGTAGCTGGGCCTGGAGTGGGGTGATAGATTGGGATGGTTACTGAACAGATAGGTTAAATCTGAGACCAGAACTATATGTAGTATCTTTGACTGTCTGCCTGCCTGCCGACCAACCGACTGAAGAGGACCAATTTTGAACTTATGATTTAAGACTGCATCAAAGAATTTAGGTCCTAACATGTAGTTGAATGGCGAGACACTATTAATAAACCTTTCCCAGGATAAAAAAAAAATGTCAATTTTTGAATAAAATGTGGACAAATGCCATATATCCGATGGTCCAGCACTGAAGCTCCTCTGGATATACAGATGGAAGATCTTATGAATATCCAGGACGAGACATACCATGGATGTCCAAGATGGGTATCCCATGAACGTCTAATGGATATCCATAATATCCATGAATCTGTCTGGACATTATGGTTATCCCTTGGATATTTGTTCTGTATAGGATATTATAGTACATTTTTATAAAATCTTACCATGTATGTCTTTTATATTTTAAGTACTTGACTACTGGGAATTATTTTGAAATTCACAAGTACAAGTTTCTTAAAATATACACACATACAATATGTAACATTCTCATTCGTACACACGGATTTTCAAAGAAAATGCTTTAATATCTGAAAGGAAATACACTCTTTTGAAATTGCTTCTTTACAATTCAATAACTAATATCATTAGGAACATAAAATCTTACCCAAATTCTGTATAACCAATGACAATAATAAATTAAATGAAACTGAAAGAGAAACATGCCATTTTTTGTACAACTTTTCTATTCATACACTTAAAAATATAAAAGAAAAAGTATATTCGAAGCAAATTGACTGACAGTTCTAATACTTTGATGCGTATCCTTTGGCTTTAATTACTGCTTGACACCTGTTCTTCATAGAATTAACCAGTTTCCGACATGTTTCAGAGCTTATTTTATTCCACTCGGCTTGCACAACAGTTTTCAACTCTTGTTTGGACTTGACACCTGCTTTATGGACTCGCCTCTTCAAAATTGCCCATAAATGCTCAATGGGATTTAAGTCTGGACTTTGAGCTGGTGTTTGTAGTAGTTTGGGCACATTCCATATTAGCCAATTCATGTTATCTCATGCCTTATGAGGGCCTCCCCGATGGCGCAGTGGTAGTGTCATCGCCTTGTAATCAAGGGGTCCCGGGTTCGATTCCCGGTGGAGGCACATAGTGGTTCGGATCCCACTTTAAACTGTAGGTCCAGTCCCGATTAGCCTTACTGTGCATAAAGTGGACTAAAAACAACAAATCAATCCAATCCAATCATGCCTTATGCTTACTGTCATTGTCTTGTTGGAATCTGTAGATAGGCGGCATGTCCATTTTTTGGGCACTCTGCTTTACATTGTTCTTCAACATGTCCAAATAGATATATGCATCCATGATACCATCAATAACATGGATGGTACCAACACCTTTGGACGACATACAGCCCCAAATCATTAATGACCCACCACAGTGTTTAACTGTTGGGACTGTGTTAATGTGATCATTGTCTTTATTTGATTTTCTCCAGACCCTATTTATCCCATCTGACCCATATATATATTAATCTTGGACTTGTCTGACCATATGACACTATCCCAAAATTCCTGGTCCTTGTGGATGTGCTCTTTCGCGAATGAAAGTCTATTTCTATCTCTTTCATGTTCCAAAGCTAACGCTCCTAATGATATCCCTGGCATATTTCTACAACGATTAGCCCATATTCTATCCAAACCAATCAGCATAATCTTTAACAAATGTTTTTCCGAGGGTGTATTTCCTCTTGCATGGAAGCAAGCAAATATAGTTCCTATACTCAAACACGGAAACAAAACTCACGTTACTTCTTATCGTCCGATTTCCTTACTTCCTGCACTTGCACTACTAGCCGAAAAAATAATTTCCAATCGTATCCTTGCGCATGCTACTCCGTTCCTCTCTCCCACTCAACACGGTTTTCTTCCTCATGCTTCATGTGACACAAACCTTGCTTGTTTGCTCACCAACGCGGTTAACTGCCTGAGTGCCAAGCAAGACATGGATGTCGTTTACTTAGATTTTTCTAAAGCGTTTGACTCTGTCCCTCATACAAAACTCATCCATAAACTTTCAAACAGATTCAACATTCACGGACCTCTTCTTAAATTACTCTCATCTTACTTGCACAATAGAAAGCAAAAGGTTATCATATCTGGTTGCTCTTCGTCATGGCTCCCTGTAGTTTACGGTGTGCCTCAAGGAAGTTCTCTAGGGCCCCTGTGTTTCACTCTTTTCATGGACGATATTCATGAATATATTTCTCCAGAATGCTCAATTTTATTGCATGCTGATGACTGTAAGTTATTTAGAAACATCGCTTCAGTTGAAGACACTTGTTCCATGCAAGTCAATCTCACACACATTGAACGCTGGTGCCAAGGCTGGAATCTAAAAATAAATCCCGAGAAATCTGTTTTTATGAGGTTTACCCTCAAATCCAATTTTACAGCACCATCCTATAGATTATGCAACAAAATCATCCCGTTCGTACAACAGCACAAAGATCTTGGAGTCATTTTCGACAGCAAACTCACTTTCAGCCACCACATAGATTACATAACTTCGAGAGCCATGAAAACCCTTGGGCTAATTTACAGATTCACAGATATCACACATGTTTCTGCCCTCAAAACCTACTTTACATCGTGCGTCATACCTATTCTTGAATATGGTTCCTGTATTTGGTCAATGGCCTGTGATAGCAATATAAAGAGAACAAACAAAGTGGTAAATTTCTTTATCAGAATAGTCAAACATAGATGCCCAGCCCTTGCAAACTTTTCCAAACACGAAATTCTATCCACTCTTCAAATTCATGATCCTTCCCTTCGCCGTCAAGTTTCAGATCTAACATTTCTTTTCAAAATCATGAATGGACAACTTTTCACTAACGAACTCTTGCCACATCTTCACATCCGGATCCCACGTACCAACAGCAAATGCAACAACTTCTTTTATACAAAAATCTCAAGGCTATCCCTAGAACAAAGGTCATTGCTCTATAGGCTACAAACAAGATACAATACACTAGTTGATCCTCCAGGCTTTCATCTATCTAAGCAGGCTTTCAGAAATGCGTGCATCAAGCAGCTGAAGAGTAATTAATATTTTTTATACCCTTGTTATTGTTTTATTATTATTGTTTAATTTTTATTATTTTTATTGTATTATTCTTGTTACATATGTGTGCGTGCTTCTCATTTGTTAATTTCTATTTCTCTCGCTGTTGATATCCTGATATAAAATGGATTTTCTCTGTATTCAGGATTTCTCAAATAAATAAATAAATAAATAAATAAAAATTCACCCCTTTGCATACGGTCTCTTTCGTGGTATTCTGCCATGATATCCATGCTTCCACAAGGCACGTCGGACAGTTTGATCGGACATCATCTTGCCAGCAACATTTTCTACTAATGGTCGTAACTGAGGAACACTTAGTCAGGAGGTTTTCTCACACTCTTTTTAAAATAAAGCGTTCATCATGTTTATTCAACTGTCTCTCCTTTGGTTTTCTCGGCACATTCTGTGTTGAACCTTCCTCTCTAAATTTTTTTAACTATGTATTGAACTGTGGAGTGTGATTTATTGACTGTTTGTCCAATTTTTCTTAACGAATAACATCTAAGGGCCAAATTTATTATAACATCCTTCAGATTGGAACTAAGTTTCTTCACCTTGCCCATTTCGAACACGCTGATAGATAGACGATAGGCCTACAACAATACCTACGCCAGCATTCCGTTTGATGAGGAGTGCACCTGCATGTTCAAACTTGTTACGAAGTTGCAAACTGCACAAAATCGCCTGAATAGCAGTGGCGCTGTATGCGAGGAAGATTGAAACTCTTGCCTGTATGAATAACAATGTTGCATGAAACAGCGTGTTCTTCTCTTTTCACACAAATTATATGCTCTGTTTATACACTTTGAACATACATTTTTATTGACCTTTGTTTGTGAAACCTCCATTAACATTAATTTCCAGGTACATATGAAAATGATTATATTTAATAGTAGATATGACATTTTTTCCTCGGAAATTCTATGTGTACGAATAACAATGTTACATACTGTAGAAGACCAATTATAACACCATTAAGCCTTGTTTCCATGATTATGAAAAACTAAATATGCTGACCAAGGCAGTAATTTATTTTATTAAAAACATAAACTAAACGTAACGTTTCAACCTTCTAGCAAGGTCTTCTTCAGACTCTGTATCAAGTACAAAAGTAACAAGATACAAAAACGGGGCATTATATATACACAAACATTACTCCCTCCAGACTATTTAGAAAGTTGTTTGGAACTTTCTAGCAGGTGACTTTCACTTTCCAAATTTACTTTCACCTAAAAGGCTAAACACAATTACTTCCATGGACTTTTAATCTCACGCTCTTTTCCCTTCATTTCTCTTCCTTCTCCTCTCCTCTTTCTCTCTTATCCTTTCCACTCTTTCTAACATCTTCTTCCATTCTTTGTTTAACTTCAATCCCCCATTCCAGTTCATTGTGTCTGGAATGAGGGATTGAAGTTAAACAAAGAATGGAAGAAGATGTTAGAAAGAGTGGAAAGGACAAGAGAGAAAGAGGAGAGGAGAAGGAAGAAAAATGAAGGGAAAAGAGCGTGAGATTAAAAGTCCAACCACATTCTATATGGAAGTAATTGTGTTTAGCCTTTTAGGTGAAAGTAAATTTGGAAAGTGAAAGTCACCTGCTAGAAAGTTCCAAACGACTTTCTAAATAGTCTGGAGGGAGTAATGTTTGTGTATATATAATGCCCCGTTTTTGTATCTTGTTACTTTTGTACTTGATACAGAGTCTGAAGAAGACCTTGCTAGAAGGTTGAAACGTTACGTTTAGTTTATGTTTTTAATAAAATAAATTACTGCCTTGGTCAGCATATTTAGTTTTTCATAGAAGACCAACGAAAATAAATTGCATTCATTTTCCTAAAATGTTGTGTGCTACACTATATTCTAGATTCCTAGCTACACTGTGACAGTGTAGTTCATTTTTCTTTTAGCTGAAAACAACTTCAAAGGGGTCCAAAAATTAATTTTGAGGTGATGACCTGCTTGCTCATAGAAATATATTGTTTCTCCTGTTGAATATTTCTTTTTTCTTCCAAGGTCTGAGCAACTAAGTGGTTTTTCAATAGTTATCCAAAAAAGACCTAGCAGCTTGTATTTGAATTGAATCTGTATCGTTGCCCACTTTAACATTGATCATTTACCATTATTCTATGATTTCACTCTTAGGAATGCCTTTTTGTGAATATATTCTATTTAGAAACTTGTAGCATTAAAATATTGTTGCAAAAATTTGACAGGATTTTCCTTTTCTAAATACAAGTGGCCCAGTCAGTCAGTCTGAGTGTCACAAATAGCTATGTCAGTCCATTCTAGGGGAAGTTGTTTAAGAGTATAGAAATCACCAGCATGGTAACAGGTGGTATCTAGTAGAAGTTGAAAACCTCTGGTCTTACCCAGCATAGGGTTTACAACAGGGGTGTAAATAACACCTTTGCAAACCACATGGTGTGGGGAGGGGGGTACACAAGCTTAGGTGGTGCAGTAAGAATGACAAATTAACAAAGACCGATAGTTCACATAAGTTTTCCTTTTGGCATTAAAATATATTTTTAACCAAACATATTATATTTTTATGCCCCTACAACTGCAAACAGAAACTGTTCATCACTAGAAAAGTATTAGAAGGGAATGACCAGATTAGAAGAAAACTTTCATTAGCTGAATAGTTCAAGTCAATGATTGCGTCGCCGAAGTGTAGACGACAGGCAAGTAAAAGATTGTGCCCTACTAGATGGTCGTATAGATTTGATTCCTTGTTGGCAATTCAAGTCACTTTTCATTTAATCTCAAACTGCTTGCCAAAAATCATAGTAACATCAAAGAAAAATGCAGAAATAGCCAAAGCATCTGCATTACGAAAGAAAATTCCTCACCCTCAATGCTTGTATTCAAAAGTAAATCTTGGAACATGTAAATGTTGTTACCAAAACTTTACAAAATCCCTGCATATTCCTTGGTGAGACATGTAGCCTTCTAGAAAAGTCAGTGCATGGTCTTAATGAGCTTCGGAATAATTTTGGAATGGTAGAAAATGGAGCTAAAGAAATGATCAGAAGGTGGCAAATAGACAAGTCAATTTTTACCAAACAGAAAAAAAAAAAAACTTCTTCGATGAAATGACAAAAGATGTTGGCTTTCTCGATCCATTGTATTGTTTTAAAGTAAAAATTTTATACCGTGCTTTAGATATTTTAGTAAATCAAGTAAACAATAGATTTCAGAGAATAAAACAAATCAAAGAAAGCTTCACCGTTTTAAACCCCACAGAAAGTTACTGGAATCTGCTACTATCTACTGGGAGATATGAAGATGATGTACCTTGCACTACAGCAGTGGCATGGCGTGACTTTTTCAAAAGTGTTATCGGCCATCAGTACGACAATTATGCCTGCTAGACATAATCACTCCCCCCCCCCCCCCATGAAAAAAACAGGTCTCGATCTAGATTCTTGTTCATTTTTTCTTTTTTGCAATCCACACAGCGATTTAGCCACAAAACACTCCTAAAAAGAACTACCACTCATGAGACAGTTACCACGAAAATCCAATGAATAGTGGTCGACCCTTGTCAATTCTTAATCAATGTCTTTTTTTTTTTCAATGAGGTGCAAAGGGGAAGAAGAACCACACTTTTCTCAGGTCAGTTTGACGTTTGTGTGGTGAGCAGACAATGGAACTCCGCTCCACTCCTCCAGTCAATGTGGAAGGAAAGTCCAGCTGTACGTACTACTGTTGCCAACTTAGTATTTTGGAGCAAGGTTTGTCCAAATCACGAATCACACAAAGGAACTATATTTTCATCTATTACCTAACTGGTCTCAGTTGCAGTTAAATCCAGCAGTCTACCTCTAATTGCTTCACAGAAATAGTATCCCCACTTTAGGTGGGATTTAGCTCTTTTCTGCCAATCCAATGTGACAACACTGGCCCATTCCGGCAGGCCTGACCGGTAACTGGGCCCCTGAACAGGCATATGAATAACCTCGTAGCGCACTGTCCCAAAGTCATCACCCGCTCTACCTTGCATTGGCACCCTCTCCTCATGTTACCTCTTCAGGGTAGTGGAACCTCTGCACTTCTGTCGGCTGCAGAAAAAAATGTCCTCTGCAATATCTACTTGACGGCAATGCTGTTGGTTAACATATTTAGCAATATTGTTATTTTATTGAAACAACTTTTTAATTCTTTACATTTTGCGGTTACCTGCGGTAACACTGGTTACCTTGCATTGGCACCCTCTCCTCATGTTACCTCTGCACTATAGCTACAGAAATTGTTTGTTTTCGGACTGTACTGTCAACTCAAATCAGAAGAAACATGTCGAACATCAGCAAAGTTGCAGAATTCCTATTGCTAGAAAACAAAATTCTGGCTAGTAGTATTCCTGATGTGCCAGTGCTTATATGCTGTATTTGACCCTACCTGTGATGTCTTCATAAGCTAAGAGGTCGTTTTGATTGAGTGGAATGGCGCTGTCAAGCATTGAAAGTGATCGGGTTCAAAAACTGGACTTGACCAAAATACCTAGGTAGCACTACAAATTGCTTACATAAAAAAATGCACAGGGTGGGTGATGGGCATTTAACAATATCGTAATTTTTGTAGTAACCGAGTACAGGCTGGCCACTCTAGAACCATGATAAACCTTACGAATTACTGCCTCTCAGCTAACCCCTCCCCCCCCACACATGCACAAATATATTAACAATATAAAGGGTCTGTGTGATTCCAATGTATACATAAGTTCTAATTCAATTTAATTAAACGGTACATATATTTAAAATATTTAATATAAGGTGTGGGATTTACATCTGCCATTTCACATACTCAGACTCGAAACGTCAAAATACATCTACGAACACAAGTCAAAATTTATGAAATATACTACTCTAAGAAAAATTGTTAATTGAATTTAATTTAATTGAATGACTTATTGCAGAAAGGGACCTGAGTCACATTTTTGAGATATCGGAGTTAATGGTATTTTTTATTTTCCTAGTCACAGACACATCTTTTAGTGCACACGAGGATATAGCCAAGAAAATGCACAGTGAAAAGTATACTTTAATGCAGAAAGGTACCTGAGTCACTGACTCGGGTCCTTTTCTGCAATAAACTTAGCCGTATTTATATGTTGTACGAACTGTGTACGCTAATCTGTAATGCAGCTTGGGGCGGTAAAAATACATCAAACTTATTGACACCAGTAACATTATTGATTTTGCAACGTGGTGGCCTCATGTCTACAAAAAAAATGTGGCATCTGTGGAAACTACCATGTGTTCCTACAAGAATAGGCAGTATTTTCAGATTTCCAAGTATCATTACTTTGAATACTGTGTTGAACAGAAGGGTACTGTCAAGGTTTCCGAAGTCATCAAAGGTTTGATGTCTCACACCTTCTATCTGTCCAAAGGTGCAAGAATTGTAATTCCTACGCCACGTACGTTCCCAGTTGCACGTATGACGATCAAGCTTACTAAATTAAAATACATATGAACTGCCTTGTCATATATACCAGACCATGACCAGACTACGTCAAAGGATTTTATGAAGATATTCTTCAGTGGCCCAGTACACACGGCAATGAAACAGACTCAGATGTAGAGTAACACATGCATGTATGACCTCGTACATTATTGTACTTCAAACACCGACAATAATGTCCAGAAATTGCAGTACACTGTCATTCATTGATGAATCTATAATTTTCTGTGGCATATATAACATAACCTAACCTAACCTAGCTTAGGTGGCAATGACAAACGGGCGTTTGTAGGATATTTCTCGTCTTATTTCTCAAAGTTTCCACTTTTATTGCAGAAAGATACCGGAGTCACAACCTTTTCATCTCAACTGTCTCTAGCAGCATACTGCAGGGGGGCGCATTGAGGGTTGCAAAATTAACATTTCTTTATGCTGAATATTTGAGCCAACAATGGCACATTTCTTTCTTACACTATCAATGTTATACAATTTTTCTTGTTTTTCTCAGAATTGTGCAAAAGTGACTCAGGTCCCTTTCTGCAATAAGCCATTCAATTGTTGTTTTAAGGCCATGTTATGCACGATATGCTAATCAGGACTGGACCTACAGTTTAAAGTGTGATCCGAACTACTGTGCAATGAGCCTCCCTTGGGTTTTGAACCAAGGACCCTTTGATGGCGATGATGTTATCACTACACCATCGGAGAGACCCCTAAAAAAAATAGTTAATTGCACAGAAAATTCAATCTCAAATTTACCTAATCATCTTCAATCTCTCAGATAGATTGTTCTGAAAAAGATTCTAATAAAGCATACAGACTGAGAGAATTCGGTTTTATTTTCCATGCAGCTATCTTTTCCTTCCTCAATAAAATTAAAAGATAAACAGTCAAAAACTTGCCTCGGGGCATTTATAATTTCAATGGGATTTGGATTAATAGCATTTCTTCACATCTACAGAGAAAAATTCATGCAGAATTCAAGCATAATTCCCAGAATTCAAGGAATTCCCGGTAAGTAGCCACCCTGCATGTATTTTCATATATAATTATAATCTATAATTTTTTACAGTTTGTTTGTTGTCTTAACCTTTCGTACCAGTTTTTCACTGATTCAAGATACATGTATGTATTTTCATATTTGTATATACCTAAAATAAATGTAGGTGTGAATGAATGTCTTAGAAAAGGAAGCTTTTTTAAAACGAGTAGGGCACACAACTGAAAGTTGCAGGGGGGTGCAGAGCATGTTAGTTAGGCTACTAGTTTAAAAAGTTGGTAGTTAGCAGTTGAATGTAAATGTTTATGTTCAAAACACAATAAATGACATTAAACTTAAACACTGTTTTTCAGCTTCTCATGTATGACTTGCACAAAAAATTACACCATAAAACCAAGAGTCCTTTTGCCAGAGGATTATGTTAAAGGTATGTTTAATATATTTTGTGTATATAACTGTAATTTAATGATTCAGATATTTATTTCCAAAGTAGGCTTTAGTTTTCTGCTACCTTTGTAACTTACACAAATGTCTTTTGTATTTGATCATATGAGTTAATTTAAATCAGATCAATTTAATATTGGTTAACATAATTTGTATTTTTTATATTGCTACTGTATTGAGTAATATTATACTGATCTCCCACTTTACATAATTAATTTAGTTTAGACTTTCAGATGCTAGATAGTTCAGCATTTAACTAATTTCTGGTTCTTGTGGAATATCAGAATAAAATTCAATAAACAAATATTACTGCTTTTCCTGAATTCATATCGCCTAAATTTTCTTTCTATAAACAAAGAATGTATGTACAGGTTTATTAAAAAAAGCTCCCTGGTTTCATGATTTTATTGCAGGGAACTTATGGCCGGAACATATTGTCATTATATGTACGTCTGTGCCTGATATCCACAATTTTTCTTCAAATTGTTCTGCACACCACTCACTCCACACTTCGCCGCTAGGAGTGTACAGTGCAACATGGCAGTATCTGGAAACAAGAAGACTTTCTGTATCATGCAATTCCATGAAACAAAGTCTGTTATGAGCCTACTATGACAGTGGAGGATGGAGTTTCAGAAAGAACAGCCAACGGAGAAAATAATTCGTACGTGACACAACCTATACATGGCTATGAGTTATCTGTGCAAAGGGAAATCCAGTGGCCGATCATCAGGGCTGAACGAGACCACGAATTGGGTCTGCGACGCTTTCCAACAAAGCCTACGGAAATCAACAAATCAGGCAAGTCAAGAGCTTCAACTGTCACAAAAACTGTGTAGAGAATTGTCTAAACATCTACGAATGTAGCCATACCACTGTCAATTGCAGGACACAGAATGCCTTCTTCTCTCCAGAAGGTGCCATGTTGCATTGCATGCTTCTAACGGCGAAGTGTGGAACCAGCAGTGTGAAGGTCTATTCGAATAAAAAAAACTTGTGGGAAACCAGGCACAGATATAGACTCATATATTAACGGTGTGTTCCATAATTTCCCTTCAATAAAATCAGTAAATCAGGGAGATAGTTTTCAATAACCCAGTACTGTATACTTTGTGAGTTTTAATAGAATATGAGTATTTTTCTCTTCATTTTGAGTCAATATTTTCAAATCCAGAGAGAAATACTCAGAACACTAATCTTGCAACTGTCCATTCGGATGACAATTAGGAAGAGGAATTTGTTTATAGGGTTGAGCTAATACCAGTGGTATCGGTTAGATTTTATTTACCAATACTTCGATACTTTTCCGATATTGTGATCTTTCACAGGGTCTGCAAAATGCCATGCAACACTTTCATGGAGTCTAATTATCATGGAAGTTATGTAAAGCATTACATTTATTTTGCACCAAGAATATGAGAAAATCTGTATTCTGTGAATACATAACAGGTGATTTGATATTCTATAATTTTTGACTGTTTTTAAGCAAAACTCTGGTAAATTGACGCTTATAATTGGCCTATTACAATGGTCAACTTTTGTGATTAAATCTGTTCCATTTTGTGTGCAAAAATTTGGAAGTTAACTTATAAAAGTATGTACATAATTATAAAAAAAGAAAAAAGCATATTGTGAAAAGCCGAATTTCAGTTAGTGTATATTTACCTTTTGTGCAAACTTGGAAAACAGAAACTCATGTGTAAGCCAGTTGCAATCTGAACAGAAAGCTGTGTTAATTTCAGTTTTGCAGCTTTATACAATGCTTCTAAGAAAAAAGATCTGATATAGATTCATTGTAATCAATCTGTCAATTTAATATAGGCACACCATGTTATAGAAAAACAACGAAAGTAAATTATTTGTTGTTCTAGAGACACGTCCACCAACTGACATTCGAGAACCGGTGACTGTTGAGTTCAGCATTTATGTTGTTGACATAAATTCCATTAATGTAGAAGATATGGATTTTCGGTAAGTCCTGATATAAACTTCGTGATGTCTTGGTAATTCAATTACATGTCTTGCAATTTAATAATGTGTTGCTGTTGCAACTGGTTCATTTTAAAGTCTATAGTATATTTACAGACAGTCCTGGGTTGTAATGATAAAATGGAAAGTAGGGATGGGACCAATTAATCGGTACACTATCAGTATCAGCTGATATAGGCATATTGGTGTATCGGTTTATAGGTAAAATTAGAGACTATTTTACCGATCCGATATATCGATAAATATCTTATAATTTAGTGCAGAATCCTGCCATTTTGTTGTAATTTTTATGGATATTCTCCATGCCCTACTTTCTAAAAAAGTAAATGTCTAAATATGCAATTTCTTTTGCACTGCAGTCACCTTGAAACACACATTTATTAAGGAGGTCAATGAACCTTTCAGGTTTTTCAAGGACCATTTCTAATTTTATATCGGATTGGTATATCGGATTGGTATATCGGTTATCGGTATCGATAAATTTTATATCGGTACCTTATCGGTAATGGCCAAAATTTCATATCGTCCCATCCCTAATGGAAAGTAATGGTGGCATTAGTATAGTACCGAACATATCAGATCAATTATGAAATTACGAGTTGATTTGAAATATCCATTGTATCCTGATTTTGCATCTGTGCAATGTTATTTCAAGACTTTTTTACCCTATATACATATACTGACATTTTTTTTCTCCTCACAGGGTGGACATGTTTGTGAGGCAAAGGTGGGTAGAGCCAAGACTACTCATGCCAGATGACATTTTTGAAGAGGGAGATGATTATGTCACTCTTCCATCTCAATTTTTTGAGAATCTATGGCAACCTGATCCATATATAATAAATGCAAAAGTTTCAGGTAAGGAAGAATGGTAGTTTTCGAGTATGATTTCTGCATGAATCCATTCACACACATTGCAGGTCCAATTAACTACATGGGTTATGGCCAAACTTTTATCTGAAACAAACTTCATTACTTTATAGAGGATTCAAACACACAAACCCTGGGTTCACAGTATGCTTGAACATCGAATTTATGTTTTTTAGAGGACCATGCTGAAAAAGCCAGGTAAATGTAAAATCAAGGAAAATTTTATAACATTTTGCTATGTTGGGACTATCAAGATTCAATGTACAATGCAGGAACATGTAAAATCTGGGAACATAAAAGCAATGTTTCAATGTACATGCTTTGTGCCAAATGTATTTCATCATGAAAAGTAATATTTAATGTAATATTTAATTTATTTACTGTCTAGCAATATACAGAGATATACAGTAGAGTTCTGATAATTCGATGATGATGGAGACTTCGTTGAATTACAAAAAATTCGGAAGAGATGAAAGAAGAAATAATACAACAAAAACTACAGTATGTGAAAAATGGGATGTACAGTATTGTTGTAGTAATGATGATGTTAGGGGGAAAAAAATAGTTAACAATATTGAACTTACACTTTAACAAAATGGTCAAGTGTCTTCTTCTTCTTCAGGATGGTGCATTGTTTACATTCACAAATCCACTTATCTGAACAAAAGTTAAGATTTCATTTTCTTTTTCCCCTTGGATTGTATAGAACATCGAATTATTGAGACTCTACAGTGTGGCCAGAAAGTCCCTTTACACCCGAACGAAATGCATGTAACAATGTAAGATGGAAAGATATTTAAGATTTTTACCTCCCATCCTGATAATTGATATGGCAACAGTGCACCTCACGTGAATTGTCACGTGCCTGCTACGTCACTGCCCGCGGAGGGAGAATAAAGTCTGTACGTTGACCAGTTCATTGTCGCACCTTTCCGTGTTTGGTGAACAACAATGGCAGATACCAGTCACTTCACTTTGGAGGAGCGCTTAGTGACAACTGTGCGGGTCCATGAACGGAAGCACAACAACGAAAATATGCCGCAGGTGATGGATAGGTTTCGTGAACGGTTCGGTAAGGAGCCACCAAGTCGTCAGACTTTGATCACGTGGGAGAAGAAAGCTTTTCGCCTGTGAAGTGTTTTGGATGCCCATCGTTCTGGTCGTCCATCAACCCGAAAGGAAACGTGTGCAGACGTTAGTGTGTCGGTGATGCATTCATCCTGCAAGTCGACAAGAAAGTGTTCTGCAGAACTTGGAATTGCAAGGAGCACAATGCAGCTCCACACGAAAATGGACTTAGGCCTGCATGCATTCCGGCCAATGGCCATCAATGGGCATATCAAGCTGTGCACGGATCATGGAGGTGCACATACGGATGTTTTGGACAACTAACTGTAAATATTATTCGTGTAGGGATGCAATTAGTGGAGGTGTAAAGGGACTTTCTGGCCACCCTGTACTGTATGCATATATTTGGCGTGAAACTGAAGTTTGATTTCTTATGCAATATTTTCAGAGATTGCTACACTGACGCACAAATTCTCAAGTGTAACACTGTACCGTAACAATACAGTCAGATATGCAGCCCGAATGCATGCAATCATTGCTTGCCAGATGGAGTTCCAACGTTATCCTATGGACATTCAAGTATGCCCTATGGCTATCGAAAGTTGTAAGTATCCTAAGTTCTTACGAAAAATAAAGTTATAACAACAACAAACAGCATAAAAGCAAAATGAAATGACAAACATTTGGCGCCTGGATGATTTCTCTCTATCCCTGTCTCACATTAGGAACCGACTTTCTAATACTGTATTCTAGGAAAAGAGGCTATATATGTACAATATTGTTGTCCTTGTTATTGATTTTTTGTTATTTAGTACCGATTTCCTGCCACTTTTGGTTAATCATGATGATGATGATGATGATAAGTGATGATATGATGAAATTAATGCAGGAACACTTACAAAGAACACCCAAGCCCAGGTTGGGATTTAAGCTCGGAACCCTTGGTGTCATATGCTAATGGTATACTTGTTATTTAACTAAGTTTTAAACATAATATGAAGGTTCATATGATTTGAAAAACATATTATTTATCTTGTTGATAAGAGAGTGAATGTAAACACATATCAAAAGATTTAAGAAATCAGATTCAGTTTATAAAGTAACCCAGAAAAGTATTATAACTGTATTGTAGTTGTAATAAATCTTAGTAAATTATGAACAAAAAAAGATGTCACCATTGCTAAAATGACTGTTGAATGTGCCAAACAATGTAACATTAGGCTTATGTCCTTCTACAAATAACATATTATTAACAAGAATACACTAGTGATTTTTTTACTGGATTCATCTCAGCAGTATTTTTGCACAGCATTAACCTGCAACCTTATTCAATATTTTCAGTCTCATATCATGAGCAAAAGCTACGATTAAAATGGGGTATGGATGGAGTAACTGTTAACCCTGATCTGAAGTTACTGCAATACAACATAGGTCAACCATTGGACATTGAGGAAACTAGAGGATATACAATGGAAAAAGAAGGTATGGAGAATACATTTTTTACATTCTTTAATATATTGTGCTACAAGATGAAAATTATTAATTTTTCTTTGATTAATAGCAATGGACTAGAATACAAGTATGTCAGTTGCATGTCGTCTTTTTCTTTTCTTACGAGAAACAAATTAACATGTAATGTTAATTGGACATTATCCATTGTCTAGTGCTTTAAACTATACTTATTTTAATTTCTACGTTTTTAAAAGACCACCTCTTCTCTCATCTTCAGATGAACAAAGTTCTTTTTGCAGGTGGTGGGGATCGAACCTATGACAGATATGTGATTTTACTACAAATCCTGTGCTCTAACCAACTACTTCAGGGCCCTGGAATTCTGTACTACGAGGGGGTACCCAAAAAAAAACAGAATAATGCTGCGCTGGGCAGAGCTTCCATAGTACGAATTTTCCTGCCAGGCAAGCGTCGAGCAACTCGTTGTGAGTTCAGTGCACCCAGTGGCTTCGCCGTGGAAGCTTGTCTCTGGTCACGGTGATTTTTTTCGTAAAAGCAGTTTCACTCGCACCTCGTTTTTTATGATGGCCAATGTAAGAGAACAGTGTGTGGATGCGAAATTTTGTTTCCTGCTCGGCAAAAATGCCACAGAAACGGTTGTGATGTTGAACACAGCTTACAAGGACAGCGCTATGGGGAAAACTCAAGTGTACGAGTGGTTTTCTTGCTTCAAGAAAGGTGACATGTCGATTGATGACAAACCCCGTTCTGGACATCCGTCAACTTCCAGAATAGATGAAAATGTCGATAAAATTCGTGAACTTGCGACATGAAGGAACAGCGATTTGATGACGTAGAAGAGGTGAAGAATAAAACGAGGAAGGTGCTGTCAGCCATCACAACAGATCAGTTTAAAAAATGTTTCCAAGAATGGAATCACAGATTGGACGTGTCATGGAGAGTACTTTGAAGGTGATAAGGTTGTTTCATAAAAAAAAATACAAAAATACATGGCTTTTAAAAAAAAAAAAAATCTGGTTTCTTTTGGGTCCACCCTTGTAATTTTATGACACTATTTCTAATTTTGAATCAGAAATCCTAAGACATTGGTTAAGTATGTAGATGAAACATTCGTAATATGGCCACATGGAGACGAAACACTACCAGATTTACTCCAGCATTTGAATAGCATACATCCATCAATTAGGTTTACTACGGAAAAGGAACAAAACAAACACCTGCCATTCCTAGATCTCCTATGAAACTCAATGGGTATCCATCAACCATAACTGAAGAGTCATCCACAGCCAAGCCATTAATGTGTTGTGTTTGGTTGTTTGGCTTCTTTTGTGACCTGTAGAAAATTCAGCATTCGACGACCTAACAAAAATCACTCACAATGCTATAACAATAAATTGCTATGGTTTGTAAGGGAAAATAATATTGCCAGTATTTTGTGTAATTGTCATGTTTTAATAATATATATTATCTTTCTTCAATGTAAATATGTACCATCAGAAACCCAAGTTTAATGCCACATAAACATTTCATCATACACTTAAGTTAATTACCATTTTTAATGTTCTTATTTACTTTAGTCATTGTAATGAGGATCCTCGAAACCGTGATCAAATGCAACTAGTTCTTGCCAACACCTTTGTAAAAATTATCTCAAATATGTGACAATAGTACAAGTTACAGATTCTCGTATGCACTGAATAAAGAATTAGACTGACTGTTGTGTGACAAAAATACAAGTCAGAGTGTCTAAATGCACCAATTCCTACGACATTGAGAATGTTTTTAATTCAAACCGCTAACATTTTATAAAACTATTTCTCCAGCACCTGTATCAACGTATTCCACTCATCGCATCTGGCCTTGCATGGTTGAATATGCTTGTCACTACATGCCACGCCCTCTCCCCTTCCTTTAACATCCTCCCCTCATTCGGATTTCAATGCCTTGCTCAGAACCACGTGAGGTGAGAGAGATCAAAATTTTCCTTGCTGAGAAAAAAAAAATCCCTCAATTTGCAATGATGCATGGGGTTGTTCTCAACTATGTCACATGGCGAGGAGTGGAAAGATTGCAACACTACATGACAAAGAGGGAACAACTCATGTCAGTAGCTACTATGTCACAATTCTTTGTGCAAAGGGAGTCCAAAAGCCCTTTATCCAAGCCATAAGAGTTTTTCTGCTTCCTCTACCCACCATCAAACACAGCGCCACTTCGGTGTGCAGCTGGGAGCACTTTGCAATTGTGTTCATGCCGCCTATTTGACGCGAGTTACTCAGCTGACGTAAGGAAGTAAATGGAAGTTGATGTGGCACGGGAACATTTGCTGTTTTGAAGAAATGGCTTTCAATAAATAAATATAATAAAAATTAATTACATTGCATATTTATTTGGGTGTGCACGTGTGAGTGCGCGAATAGGCAGCAGCCACTACTGGTAGAACCATTGTCACTAACATTCAGAGAATTATTGAATAATGCTCAGTTGTAAAGAACGGGGGTACCAAAAGGGTGAATTGGATTACTAAGGAAAATTGTTGATAGCACAAGGGTGAATTGGAAGACTAGCGAAAATTGTTGACAAATCAGAACAAACCACTTTGGAAGGGATTGCTGTTTTTTTAAGATGGTACTGTCAAATCTTAAATTGAAGATGCACATCATGACTAGTCATACGAGGGTCACTATTTATATTTTGAGCATAACAATGAAAAAACAGGAATTTGGCATTGAAAACTGCTTTATTGTTTTTCGAAGTATTCTCTTTTATGGTCAATACACTTTTGCATTCGTTCGAACCATTTGTCAAAGCAGTTTTTCCAATCTTCTTGAGACACCTCCATAATATGGTTTCTGAACGCATCAACGGCGTCTTCCGCCGACGAAAATCGTTGTCCACGCAATTTATTCTTGACATTCGGGAACAAGAAGAAGTCATTGGGTGCCAAATCAGGACTGTACGGCGGATGACCCATCAATTCGATTTTTTGACTGTTCATAAAGTCGGTTGTTAGACGAGATGTGTGACAGCTGGCATTGTCTTGATGAAGAATGATCCGACGGCATTTGTTTGTTTTCCGTATTTGACCAAAGACCTCTGGCAAACAAATTGTTGTGTACCATTCAGAGTTGACCGTTCTACATTCCTCTAAAGGCACAGTTGCCACATGACCAGTTTTCCCGAAAAAACAGGCGACCATTTGTTTCGATGTGCTTCGAGCGCGAACAACTTTTGTTGGACTGGGTTCATCTTGAAACACCCATACAGTCGACTGCTGTTTACGTTCCGGCTCATATGCATATATCCATGATTCGTCACCTGTTACAATCTTATATATGTCTTTTGAAGCACCACAATTGTATTTATTGAGCATTTGTTTGCACCAATTGACGCGAGCGTCTTTTTCAGTTTTTGTCAAATTGTGTGGGATCCAACGAGAACATACCTTTCTCACACTAAATGATCATGTAATATTTTATATATGCTGGTGGAACTAATGCCTATGGTTGCCTCAATCTCACAGTATGCCACATGACGATCTTGCAGTATTAGGTTTTGCACAGCATCAATGTTTTCTTGAACAACAACTGATTTTGGACGACCTTCGCGAATCTCGTCGGTGAGCGAATGGCGGCCACGATTAAATTCGTTATACCAGCGTTTCACAGTGGCAAAGGATGGGGCTTCATCGCCAAATGTGGAAGTAAGTTGATCGATGCACTCTTGTCTTGATAATCCACGTCGAAAATCGTAAAAAATCATCGCACGAAAATGTTCACGAGTTAATTCCATTTTATTGTTGTCGCGCAATCTCCAAGCCAACATAAACAACACAAATCAAGCTATTGACAAAACATTTGAAGTACATTATGGTCAATAATGCCAGACGATTCCGTGCAAACGTCAAATCGCGCCTAACTTCAATCAGTGTTGCCAAGGCTCAAAATATAAATAGTGACCCTCGTATAATAATGAATCTATCATATATTGTCTTTTCTTGACAGGTAACTTCTCTCGGCTAACTGCATACTTTCGATTTGAGCGACAAATTGGTCACCATCTGATTCAGACATTTGCCCCAAGTGCATTGGTGGTGATGTTGTCATGGTTCAGTTTCTGGATTGGGTTGGATGCTATCCCGGGACGAGTGACGCTGCTTGTAACCTCCATGCTGACGCTCGTCACTATGTTCACGGGGCTCAAGTCTGATATTCCTCCTGTAGCCTACGTTAAGGTAATGCTGTTGTTTCATTTTTCTTGATGTTTAGTCGCATATAGAGATTAAAGTTTTGTGTGTTGTGATTTAACTATTATTGTCATAAGAAATATACATAGCAGCAGTTCTACGTACCTCTATATGAGTGAAAATATCATCATCTTTATTTTGTAGGCTCTTGATTTGTGGATGGCTGGCTGCATGGTATTTGTATTTTCTGCCTTGGGTGAGTTTGTAGTCGTCAAAGTGTTGGATCTACGTTACCAAAATGAGAAGATATCATCAGTAAAAGTGTCGAGGATATTTCCAATAGTAAGTTTTTCTTTTAAATTTCATTATTTGTGCATGAACATAAACAGTCAGACAATATCAGTCCTTACAGAATATGGGTGTCAATGGAACAGAACATCATTTCATCAAACAACGCATTATCCATGCTGTACAATCCGTACACTCAACAAGAGATTTCTGATAAACTAGTAAAGTTTTCTTTCAGAAATGCATCTTGTCACTCTTTCCAATACATTGGTACATGGTTCACCACAAAATTGTATTAGAATTAAGATCATTACTAAAATATTGAGCACTTTTCTCTTGAAAAAAGTACATTTATGCACATATAAATGCTAATTAGAACTTAACATACAGCTTACAGTTGCAACCAAAGCAACTGAAATGTACCCCTCACCAGGAACTGAACACAGAATCCCTTAATTGCAAAGCAACAACCTCAAAGCTTAAGTCATGTGCACAAACATTTGTACTAATTTTTGACATAGATTAATATTGACTCAGCTAAATCTTAAAAAATAGTCAATCTACAGATCAGTCAATAGATTCAGTATAATGACATATCACTATTGATAAAACTGCTGACCATTTAATCTGCATTATATTTACATAAGCAGTCTACAACTCACAGCATAATTTTCCCATTTAGTTACTGTCCTTATGAATGAGTGGAAAAAAATTCACATATCCCATTGTAAAATAATTTCAGAATACATACACTTTCTACGACAAAACCTTTCAGTTATCTGGTTGTATACATTAATTAAAGAACCAAAAGTTCCATTCAGGTTCACATGCAATATTTACAGCAAGACCATGATTATTTATGTCTTAGGGGACTTTTTTTTTGGCACTTACAATGCAGATAAAAGTATAATCCAGGAAAATGTTGCAGCGGAAACCATGGAGGTATATGGTGAGAAAATGTAAAATTTAGACACGTACAATCAGATGTTTATTGTATCGTTTAATATCGTACTGGTGGACTTCAGTTAATGGTATGTGTACTTATTAAAAATTACAATGGGTCCATCAGCACCCTTCTTTTAATATGGGGACATAAGTCTCTAAGCAAATAAAAATTTAAAAGAAGTTAATAGAACTAACAAATATTTTGGAGGTGAACTCCTTAAGAACAAAACACAGTGAAGAAATAAAATTAACACCCATTGATAAAAATTAAATTCATTAAAAAGAATTGACAAAATAACACACATGTAAACACTATTATCACTGTCACTAGTTAAACCACTGGATTCCTCTCTCTTCCCAGCTACCCCTTCAGATCCCAAACAAACATTACCCCACCTAATGATTTCCACTTCACGCAATGAGTGTCACTATACCATTGATAAAAGCTGAGACTGTGTAGTGCAGGCATGTCAAACTCAAAATCTGAACTGGGCCAAATAGTCAGTAGTGTTAGATAGGGCGGGCCGCAAGGAAAAAATTAAATTATCTTTAATACTTTATTTTAAAGAATGACTAACATAACACTTAATAAAGTATATTGAACATTCATTGAAACTTGATCATTGCTTCTTGCCTGAGAGCTGGCATCTTTTTTCTGCCGCCAACTTATCAATATCAGGAGACATCTTGTTTAAAGCAGCTACTTTCGGAACACAGCTAAGATGAACGTCTGATAATCTGGATCTCGTTGGTGACTTGCTTCCTTTCACGAGTGAGAAAAGTTTTTCACACTGGTAAGTGCTACCGAACATGGAAATTATTCCACACGCAAATGTGTGTGTCTCTGGAAAACGTGCAGGCAAGTACTTGTAGAAGTCAGGGATACACACTTCGCTGTACTTTTGTTTCAAAGTTGAGTCTCACTGAATTTCAATTACTTCCATCTGCAAATGTGCTGCCACTTTTTCTACGTCAGTCGTAAACAGGGCTGAAAACAAGGAGATCTTGTCTTCGAAAGAACGAACATCGTGGAACCTTTTCCCGAATTCAGTATTCAAAAGCTGAATTTTTGCGACGTACTTTTTGTACAAAACAGGGTCCTTTGAACTTGATCTGTATTTAGAACAAGTTGAAAATTGCGTCAAGTCTTCGTTTCTTAACTGTTTTTCCCAAAGCAATAACTAACGCTCGAATGTTTTGACTTGATCATTCATGTTGGTGATTAATTGATCTTTTCCTTGCAGTTTCAAATTTAAATCTGACAAGTGTTTCGTTATATCAACAAGAAAGGAAAGATCTTGGAACAACATTGGTTGCGAAAAAGGCTGGTGTCTTGTTCTTTCATTTCCAAAAATTGGCATATTTCATCTTTCAAGTTCCAGAATCTTTCAAGAACCATATAACACGATAGCCAGCGCACTTCTGTGTAGTAGCGCACTCCAGAATATTCGCTTTCTAAATCTGCTAAGTAAGTAGAAAATTGTCGCTGGTTAAGCCACGGGATCTTATGAAGTTGATAGCTTTTTTCACAGGCTTCATCACACTTTCCATGTTGATTACTTTTGAACACAAGACCTCTTGGTGAATGATGCAATGCACATGATGGAACATGTGTTTATCGCAGGTTTCACAAAATTCGTTTTGCAGTTTTGTCACAAAACCATTGTTTTTTTTTTTCCCGTCATTGAAGGGGCACCATCCGTAGCTACACAGGATAACTTTGATAAAGGTAAATCATACTTCCCCAAAAGTTCACGGACAGCAATAAATATATCCTCACCGGTAGTAGTGTCATGCAACGGTACAATGTCCAATAGCTCCTCGAAAATGTTGAACTCCTCATCACAAGCATGAAGAAACACAGCTAAGTGAGCTACACCCCCGATGTCTGCACTCTCATCACAAGCGATGGAATAAGCAAAGAAATTTGACACTTTTGTTTTAATTTGATCACTCAAATCACAGGCCAGTTCGGTTACTCTTTCAGCAACCGTGTTGCGGGATAGTGAAATGCCTTGAAAAGCTTTTACACTTGCGGGATTAACTATATCAGCAGCTTTTACCAAGCACCGTTTAATAAACTCGCCTTCGGCAAAAGGTTTTGAGTGTTTAGCTATCAACTCCAATTACACTACATTCGTCAACCACCCCAATAAGGGATGTAAAGGGTGCTCCTTCCACGTAGTGCACCCAATAGTCAACCTCACTTCCACATAGTACACCCTGGACTGCAGACTAACGAGGCACTGGTGACTGGCTTCATGGCCAGTATAATTTTGTTTGTGTTGTCCTGTCTTTTGTCCTTATTTGTGCTGAGTGCTCCTTTACAGCCTCAGTTTTTAACAAAAGTCAGAAGATTTTAATATTTTATGATTTTACTTATGCAACGTTAGAGTTGTTATGTGTAAAGATAAGGGAATGGACCCCGTATAATGTGACGGGTTCAAAATAGCCTTAGTGCTGACGCACCCAAAATTTTGAATTCCAATTCCACCCCAATAATGCAACACGACCACCTTTTTTCACCTACCGACGGGTATATCCTGTCCAAGAAGAAAACGTGTGAAATGTCACATCGTGTTATATAATAACACAGATATTTTAGCAACTACTACATCTGAAGGCTCTACTACTTAAAAACAGGTAATAGCAAAGGGGCCGCACAAAAATATATCGAGGGCCGCATGCGGCCCGCGGGCCGCGTGTTTGACATGCCTGGTGTAGTGGAACTCTGTACTCACACAGACAATAGGATATAGAAAAGTTGGAATCGGGAAAAAAATTTCCTATCCCGATCCCAACTTCGGGAAATGACTTCCCGACTTTTCGGGATCCCGAGCAGTTGGGAAATACCGAATGGTCATTTTAAAAAGTCGTTGATTCTCGACATTTTCTGGATTGGAAGTGTCTGGAACTTATCGTAAATTGTTAGTTTTTATTCCAGAAATGCAAAAACAATCACGTAAAGTGGAAATGACGTTTAGAATTCGAGACTTTAAGAGCTTCGGGAAATTTTGAACATATCCCGTCTCGAAAATTTTCCGACTTTGTCGGGAAATTGCGAATTTTTTCCATCCCGACCCAAAATATTCTGTCCCGCACATCCCTAACGGACAGGACAACACATAACCACATTGAATATTATACTGACTGTGAGTTACATAATCCTTGCCAGAGCCTTAAGCATGCAGTTTTCAGCCGTACTACATGAAGGGAAGTTGACTCTTTGGTGCCTTTGATCAAGATCACCCATCAGTGGCGCAGGAATGTTTTTCATTTGGGGGGGGGGGGGGGTACAAAATTCAGCATCCCATATATATAAACACACATACTACTGCACCTAGAAATACATTTTGGGGGTCCAACCAAGTGTTGCAATAATAATAATAATTATTATTACATTTAATTAAATTAAAATATTAATTAAATATGTAAGTTAATTAATATTGTATTGTTGTTATTACGTGAATAGGTAAAAGATAGCAAAAGAATAGAAATATAACAGCATCTAGCTTGCATGTAGTTAGGATCGCCAAGATTTGCATAAAAACAACTGCCCTGGCAAGGAATTTAATGTTAAATAGAAAAAGAATTGAATATTTATTGAATAACAAAAAAGGAGTTAGATCCAATTAACGAAAAGTAAAGTTTCTGATCAATATTTTATGGATATTATCATTAGTTGTGTGCATAAATCTTTGGAACCTTTCAAAGCCGTATGAGTCAAATTCCTTGCATTCCAATACGTTCAGCGGAAATAACCATCGATTATATAACAAATGCTAAACAATTATATTTTGATTATTTACTTTTACTTCTTGGTAAGTCTTTCGGGGAAGTGTCCGGACCCCTCCTAAATACGTAGGTATAATATGAAGGCATGGGAAATATTCTATTTTAGAACAGCACACACGAATGTTCTGCAAAATTTACGTAACTATTTTTTTCCTTTGTTTTTCTTATAATTTATGTTTTTTTAAAACAGATTTTAAAACCAGATAACAATTCTGAAACATATATAGCTCTGGACTTCGTTCTGGGCTTATTTCAATTTAACGGAACGGAAAATCAGGAGTTCGAAATGTGAAAATTGCGAACAAAGATACATCTATTCATTTTAATGCAGGTTGAGATTAAAGGGAGTGAGGAAGATCTTGAGCCACCCCAACCAGGAATCTCCCACCCACTGGATATAGAAACCACATTATTGAATATATCATACTTATAGAGTTCCACTTCAGTTCATTCTAATTTTAAATTCCCATAGCTACGCATAAAAATATATTTAAACAATTTATGGCAGATGTGTACCACATCCAATGTCTTTTAGAAGCCATGTATTTGGTATTTACTCAGACATCTGTAGAGCGTTGTATTAAAAAAAGAAAAAAAACTGAGTTGAGATGGTTCCCGATCAACTCGTAAAAAGTCTAACTTTGAAATATTTGTGAAACATTTGACAAAGCATTTATTTGTTATATAATTAGCCGTACCTAATAACAATCTTCAAGCACTGAAAGTACTATCATTACATATACAAAACCGAAATCCTTCAGATGTCAGAGGAAGCAAGGAAAGGCATACGCTCAAAAGGTTTTTTTTTCAGTTTCAATCCTTGGTGGACAATATGAAGAACCGCCCAAGGTTTCTTTTCGTATAGAGTAGTATTAAATGGAGATACATGCGTGTGTTTTAGGGTGACATGTCAATTTCTCGTTTATGTGAAAAGGTAAACTTTAATGTAAACAAAAGCATGTGTGCGTCACAGTTAAAGATTTTCGCATCTACAAAGAAAATCCAAAACACATTCCCACCTCGCCGGCCTCCGTAGCGGAGGGGTTAGCATAGCACACTTTGACGCCAGAGGTCCCAGGTTGGGCATGTGAGTGTTCATCAATTTCATCATATCACCACTAATCCTCATTTTTGCGATTAGCCAAAAGTGGTAGAAGTGCGAAGTAAAATAAACCAAATAAATCAATCAAACATTCTCATCTCACTCAAAGACCTTTGCGAATCCAATCCAAAATCTACCAATAGAACCTGCAGTGAGTTTAATTTATCTCGTGCATTCATCTGACTAATGTAATTTTCTTACAGTTTAACTTTAGGGTATAACTTAAAATGGCGTTGTGTTTGTGTTGCATTCGATACCAAAATTAGATTTTAAGTAATTAATGTTCAATTATAAGTATACCTAATACATATGTAAAAATAATTCCCTCCCCCCTCCTCTGATAATATCGCAAATTGAACCCTGTTTAAATGTCTAGGAAAAATTTCATTGCACCTAGGAATGATATCGTGATGCAATGAGTCGAGAATTGTCACAGCCTCATCTCGTCTCCTGTGTGGCGAGGTCCTTCTCGTTCATGTTTGTGTTTATTTTTGTTTCGGTTTCCACTCAGAAGTTATTAAAACTTATTCTAGATTCACTTCATGCTCAGATAGGCTAATCTATTTTCAAAATCTCTTAATATATAGTAGGTTTAAGTATAGTTTTCCGAACACCCTCTTACAAATTTATGATAAATATTTGTGAGGTACAGCAGTACATTGTACCCCCAAGTTGGTCTATAGTGTCTCGTCTCATTCATGTAAGTATTTTGTTTTGGAAAATTCCATTTTAAATATTCAAAAGAAAATGGGATCAGTCATATACTCTTCTGATGAAGATTTGTATCTTATCTTCGAATCGACGCGACAACTTCTTTAGAAAAGTGTACCCCTCCCCCCCCCCCCTTACGCAAAAGAACATTCGTCTGCAGCGTGATTGTCAGAGCAAATCTGATTCCATCGTTCCACACACATTTTAAACAATTATCATCTCCGTAAAGAGGTTTCCAAGAACTTAGGTCAATGAACTAACTAGTAGCAACCACAATGTAGTAGAAAAAGTTTAGAATGGTTTGAATTTCTGTGATAAGGAAGATAATGTTTAGGCCAGTAAGTTATAAACAATATACAGTAGACTCGCGATTATCCGAGCTAATTGGGACCGAGATTACCTCGGATACGGAAAAACTGTGATAATACGGAGATAATGTGCTAATAGGTCGTAAATGACGAAACAACACTTAAAACTGTATAGTAATTATTTATTACTAGTACAACATAAATGAGAAGATTACTTTTTCCGCTTAGAATAGGCCTACACAGACTTAAACACCACCGTAACAATCGGATACACCGACCAATGTAACGAACACGTGCAGCGCGGTCGGTGACTTGACTCCATAAACAAACAGGGGGTTGCGTTATGAAGCGCGATGTTTTCCAACCACTTCCTAGGTTAACCCGGAGCCACGGTTAATCGGGACTCGGTTAATCGCGAGTCTACTGTACACTTTTTTTATTGGGTAAACTTAAAATAGGTTCTTTCACCTTGCGTCTGCTGTCAAATTAACAAGGGGGGTACAGGGGGTACAACTCGATTTACGGATTTAGGGGGGTACAGTACCCCTCCTTCAAAAATTTAGGGGGGTGCAATGTACTCTTGTACCCACCCGTTCCTGCGCCACTGTCACCCATTACACTCTGGGATAAAAACTAAAAAAACTTTAAAACTGAAGAACCCTTAGTTCAAATTACAATAACGAGTATGGTGAGATATAGATGAGCATGAGGATAAGTGTCATTTCTGTTATTAAGTCCCCTCATTACGGTAAGCTGGACTTAGATGAGGGGCAGGCACAAATACATTTCAGGAAGGGGGGGGGGGGGGGCGAACCAAGTGTATCATATTACTGTTATTATGATTATATTATTAATTGTTTCAATTAAGATAATTATATTAAATCAACTAAATATGTATATTAATTTATATTGTACTTTTATTACATGAGTAGGTAAAAAGACAGAATAGTTTAGATTGCCAAAATTAAGGAAATTAGTGTAAAATACATAAAGAATTGAATAAAGAATTGAATAACAAAAAAAGAATGTTAGATCCAGTTGATGAAAAATAAAGTTCATGATTAATATTTTATGCATATTATTATAAGTAGTAGTGTGCATAAATCTTCTTTGGTACTGTCATTCAAAGTTATGATCCCAATATAATCCTTGCCTTCCAATATAACCACCAACTAAACAACAAATGTTAAATAAGCATATTTTCATTATTTAATTTTAGCACTTGGTAAATGTTACAAGGGGTGGTCCAGACCACCTGGATCCCACCCCTCAAATACGTCCTTGATGAGAGGATTTTTTCAATATTTAATGTAAAATTTGTTAAAAGTTATTAAACATTTCTTTTCAGAGCATTATTCGCACAGAGCGTGTAACAGCTGCTGGTATTCCTCATGCAGCCCAAGCTTGGGATGATGAAGCACTTGAGCTACGAAACAGAAAAACGCATATCAAGAAGCATCCTCGATCACTTCTCCAGCTGTCGTGGGTGGACGTTAAATCTGGGGAGGAGAAGATTTTGTGGCGGGAAATTGATAGGATTTCAACAATTGTGTTTCCAGTATTCTTCTTGTTATTTCTTATAATTTATTGGCCAATACTTTTACTTAAGAAATAATATGTTGCATAAACAATAGTTATTTATTATAAAAAAAGGCGAGGAGGAAATATGACAGTGAGTGTGTTTGTTGATAGTGTTGTCAGTTTCCTTAACTTTCCATTAAAAAAAAGAACATTGTGGTTGTCTTGTACATTATTCTGTGGCAAAATGTTATTGTAAACATGTGTTGTATTTATAACCTGATAATTATTTGTAAACTGAGAATAGCTTTTTTAAAATGGAATTTACACATGATACAGAAATAGCACACACATAATAAGGCATGGAAAATTAATTGATGTCAATGGGGACTTAAAATATTTCAATAGTAATTTATGATCTGTGGTGCAGGAAACGTGTCAGTTTTCGGCATTTAATTAAAATACATTTCTCTCTCCCATCTCTACATGAACTTTTGACTTTCTCAGTTTACTGTTAGCACAAATACAATGTGAGGATTATGTGTGAAAGTGATGTTAGAAGGTGAGAGACTTAGTGAGAAAAATAGGTAGTAACAACATTTAGGTTAGAAGCATTGCATCAGAATATAGGTTACGCAATTTAAAGTACACCACATAATTTTTCTGACAGTCGATGGTTATATGCTTCTCCATAACTTTCAGATATGTTACAAAAACAAATTTAAAACTGAAACACTTTACGAAATATTCTCCTTTGATGAATTTTGAGATAAGAGCATATCCTACTGTAAGACTAGAACAAAAAATACTCTTGCAAATGGAATTAAGGAAATACATGAGAAAGGAATAAATTAAAAGTTTGGATCAATTTTTTCCGCTTACGATTTCTGTATAGTTATTTGACCTGAGCTGGTACGTGCAGTATGAATACTCATGGTGAACATAACAAATTGTGTATGGATTGTGGTGTATAATAAAACATTGCTGAAATTATACTGGTGTATTCATGCGATAAAGAGGTGCACAAACTTATTAACACTTGACGAGTTTTGTTTCTTTTAACCTAGGAAGTAATTTTAATTGTTATTGTCAACGAATGAATGAATGATTTGGTGTTTTAAGTCCACTTTATGCACAGTAAGGCTAATTAGGACTAGACCTACGGTTTAAAGTGGGATCCAAACCACTACGTGCCTCCACCAGGTATCGAACATGGGACCCCTTGATTACAAGGCAACGACGCTACCACTGCACCATTGGCGAAACCCTTTATTGTCAATTAAGAAGGACCCTGCATATATTACAAGCATCACTGCCAGAAGAAAATAATGCATGCTCTCTCACTCTTCAACATACTGCACATAAACAAAACAAATGAGTAGGGACATTGAATTTTCGCGATGCGCGAAATGTGAAAAAAAGATGCAATTTTGAACATTCTGCACGTAACTACACCCCCAATGATGAAATATGCATGAGTTTTATTCGCGAAGTAATGCGAAATGTGTGCTTTTCCACGAAATGAACGCTTTTTCGCGAAATAACCGTGAAATATCATCAAATTAAGTAGAAAACATGCAAAAACCGGCAATCGAGGTTGTGCGCGCAAACTGTCGATTTGTAACGAAACGTTTGCCTAAAGTTTCCTACCACTTGCGGCTGAAGAACATTTTATCTTCGATCACATCAGGAAGATGCTGCAAATTGGGATTTCCCATGCACATAATCTCAGTTCGAAAACTTCGCTCCCTGTCAAGCTGCATTCCTTTCTTCCCTCGAATATGCAATTTAGAAATGAAGTGATTTTGTGTTGAAGTTTTCTATTTGGTTGGACAGCTAAGTACTTGTATATGTGTACAGTATATAAAAATGAAGTAGTTTATCAATTTATAGCTCTTTTGTATGTTGTTTCCTCTCATGATGAAAAAGTGTGTGCCAATTTTTTTTTTCCACCGCTGGTATATACTGCTGATCTAACATTTTATTTACCACTCTTCTCAGTTTTTATTTACCATAAATTTGTCTCCCTACAAATGAGACATGGTAAAACTTTTCCTTCTAGATACACTGGTTAGGAGTTCCATATCCATCCATGTTTTGATATAAAAACTAGTGACGATCCATGTAAAATGAATTTTTGTCATCATATTGTAGCTAGGGCTGAACTGCTATTGGCCAACACTATCTCATCAAAATATGCCCTTAACCCTGCATTGGTCGGGCATAGTCTCTAGATCAGGGTGTGTAGTTTTAATGTGGTTATTTATCCATAGATTGTTTTGCCAACATCCTCCGTATGTCCAGCTGAGTTTTTAACCTTCCTCTTTGAGGGTTTGAAGTTTTAGCATATTTTAAAAATCTGGTCTCTGGCACTGTGTGCAACCATCACTGTAACTTTTCTCACGCGACCCACGAAGGATTAAGGTGGGCAAAATGTTGGAATGTCATTAATTATACATCACAATTGTGTGGTAAAATATACAGGTTGTTACAGTACAACACTGACAAAAATTAAACTCTCTATCATCCATGCGGCAAATTTACAGTTGCTACTGATGTATTTATTTTTGGTCAAAGTGACACAAAGCTAGTCTGAAACAGGGAACCTAAGTTACGTAGTCTAGGCAAGAGCAGTCCTTTGGAGTAGTAATATTTCATTACAAAACTTGCAAAGTTCCTCTATAATGCAAAAGCATGAAATACAGAGTGGTTATAAATTATTGAGAACATTTCAAGGATGAATAGAGAAAGTGAAGCACCAACATATGTTTTTTGGCTCTAATAGACCATGTTGAACAGTTTCATTTACAACACGTACAACAGCCCACCACTTTAAAGAACAAATTCCCTGATCACTTCAATCTGCTACATAACACCTCTGGATTTCCCTTTTTGGAGGTTTGTCACGCACAGGGTGTACACAATGAAAGTTAGTGACACTGGTGAAATAATAAGATGGATCAGTGAAGTTATTGGAGGAATAACTGCCGAAATGCTGGGTAAGACACTGTTAAACATATAATTGAATACTGCCTGGATATTTTACGTGCCACATATGGAGCTCATGTAGAAGTTATTAAAAGTGGTGGGATGTTGTAAATAAAACTGTTCAATGTGGTCTATTAAAAGAGAAAAAAACTAGATGTGGATATTTTACTTTTTTTTTATTCATCCGTGAAATGTGCTCAATAATTTATAACAGCCCTGTACATTAAGAAACATGTATGCATGATGATAAAACCCTAACTTGAAGGGGAAGGACAATATCTTCATCCTTAAGGAGTGTCTGATGGCATGTGTTCCCCATTTTCCAATATATCTTTTAGAATATTATCCGGATAGAAATACAAATGACAGTGGTAATTGTGAATCTGTAACATATGGTTGCATACTTACAGGATAGAAAGTGACATTTCCCAGACAGAGCATTATTACAAACTTGGGGTCATGCGCGCCGACTAAGTGGGTGCTCCGGGGCTCGAGCACCCACATAAATAATCTTGTGGGTCCACCGCACCCACAAGATTTTTAGTTTGATAAAAACAAAATAAAATAAATATTTCTCACTTGCTATTATCAAAAAATAATAAGCAATTAAAACATTGAGGTGGAAGTTAAAATTTCTAACCTCTAAAACATAATTGTTTCAAATGTGTTTGTGCAAAGGCAACCAAGCAACACATTCCCCCCTTCCTTGTCTGTCTCTGGCCAAGTCAAAGGCAGTCTCCACAATAACAATGGAAGTATATTGTATTGTGAATAGAATCCCGTCTTTTCGGCTTGCTTTGATGTTTCCTTACAAGTGACACACTACAATCCACCCACTCCATTCGTCAACAATTGTTTTAAAATAACTACTTGCCGATATTGAGCACTAATAAAGAATAAACCGAAACACAAGGAAGCCGATTGTGACAGATTACCTCAATAGTTGATTTTTTCTTCTTTTGTTTGTTTCAATCAGATAAGAGCAGCGTGGTTTACGATTTAAGTGAAGTTGTTTTCATGTAATCTGGATTGTTATCGTTTTGTTTGTCCTCCAAGAGACAATGGCTTGGAAGGACGCGGGAGCTTAGATTATAGACTGGGAAGTTCTCATTTTCAGAAAAAAAAAGAGGTGTTACCGTGTTAAGAGTTAGTACAAAGAAGAGGGTCTACTGACCGGATGCGTGGAGCAAAAGCTCTTCGCCGGGCAAAAATTTTTGCAATTTTCAAACGTGGCACGGGACGCGTGTGGAAAGCTGAAACACAATATTGAGTATTGCTTCTTTACATACTTTCGAATTCGAACACTAGGTTTGCTAGTCGGTATGGATAAATTCGTCATACGTTTGTCAACGTCATCACAGGTGGATATTACTGACACTGAACATAGTGAAAAGCATGTTCAGTCAAAAAATAAGGAACCCGAGAATGTGTCTTCTGCCAGTTCCTGTAGTACAGTAGCAACAAGTGTCAAGAAATCATCAGGCAGGTCATACCATGAAGGATGAAAAAAGACATTTCCTTGGATTTATTACGACAAAGAATAGGACAAAGTGTTCTCTAGTGAGTGTAAAAATGCTTTTGATTCCAGTATAGTGCTTCCGTCGGCAACTGCTACTTCTGCAGACATGGATTCGTGTAATACATTTGTTCGAAATGGATTTTCCCAGTAGCAAAAGGCAATTGAACGTTTCAGGGTTCACGAAAAATGTACACCTCATCGTTCGTCCGTGACTCCTCTGGCAACTACGAAACAAGGAACCAATGTGTCATCTCTTATCTCAACACATAAATTAGGAGATATGAAAAATGCACGCAAGGCGATTTTAAAGATAATAACGTCCCTCCAATTTTTAAGTCAGCAAGGAATAGCAATTCAGGGTCACACCGATGAAGCATCAAATATTCATCAGTTGCTGCTGCTTAGAGCAGAAGATGCTCCTGAGTTGAAATCTTAGCTGCATCGAACTAAACTGCTCGCCATTAAAAATGCAACACCCAGAAGGAGTAATCGGAATCGGACGAAATGTGCACAGTGTGTAGAGGAGAGGTGCAGAAGGAAATTATTAGGTTTTCAAGGCCATCATGTGCGCCTGCCTCACCAACTGGTAAGTGGTACCTGTAGCAGGTCAAATAGGTGCAGACGAGAAGTGAAAGTGCATGGTCGTGAGTGTAGTGTGTTAAAATCGGTCAGCAATGCCACGTCGTCGAATACAGCAGCGATTCCAGCAGGTTTCCCAGTTCGATCGCGGCCGAATTGTTGCATACCGTGAATGCAGATTATCCTACCGTGAGATCGGTGCCCGTGTAGGATGGAATGCATCCACAGTGATCCGTGTATGGAACCAGTGGCTCCAGGAAGCTACTGTAGAGCGACGTAGAGGTTCACAACGTCCGCGTCGGACGATGGAACGAGAGGACAGACGTCTGATACGCATGGCCCTTACAGACAGAACTGCCACGTCAACGAGGATTGCGCATGAAGTACGGGATGTTTTACAACGTCCAGTGTCCCCACGAACCGTGCTTCGTCGTTTGGCGAACCGGGGAATTTTTTCCCGGCGCCCACTGTTGCGGATTCCTCTGACGCTAGAGCATAGGCATTTGCGTCCGAGATGGTGCCAAGACCGTCGTGCATGGATGGCGGAGTGGAATGCTGTAGTGTTCTCTGATGAATCCCGCTTCTGTATACAACATCATGGTGGACGTTCACGCGTGTGGCGGCACCGTGGCACTAGGCTTCATGACACCTGCATCATGCATCATCAGACATGGCCTTCATTGGGTATCATGGTATGGGGTGCCATCACCATAGGTGTTTGTTCGCGTCTCGTACGCATTCAAGGGACATTGAACAGCCAACGGTACATCACACAGGTTCTCACCCCTGTTGCTGTCCCATTAATCCATGCACTGCATAATGCCACTTTTCAACAGGATAACGCACGCCCCCATGTTGCAAGGAATGTCCTCGCATTTATGGAAGCTAACCACGTGCCCCTGCTTCCTTGGCCAGCATGTTCACCGGATATGTCGCCAATTGAACATGTCTGGTCCATGGTGGGTCGCCGGCTGGCCCAACTCAGGTTTCCGGCACGTAATGTTGAAGACCTCTGCCACCGTGTGGAACCCGCTTGGGGCGCCATACCGCAAGCAGACATCGATAGACTCATTCTGTCCATGCCTCGCCGTGTTGCAGCAGTTATTGCCGCCCGTGGAGGCTGTACACTAGGGTTATGACAAAAAAATATTTTTTTAGCCTGTAGTAGAAATCAATGAACTTTTTAATACAGAATCAGACAATGACAATTATTTCGTTCAATTCATAAAAAATGTTCCGCACCAATGACAATGAAAATTCTCAAATTTAAGTACATTCAGCGCAGTCAAAATGTATTAGTTGAAATAAGCTTCAGATTCAAATATTTATGTTTTGCATTTCTGGTACAGTTCTTCCATTAATTTCACCTCTCGTTCGGCACAAATATTCGTCCGTGATATATCTACAACGGATCTTTCAACATTCCAGTGAGTTACAAAGCACTTCATGGCTGCAGAGCAATTTAATTCGGAAATTCCATCCATCAGTTTCTGGTGAATCTCTGCGTTGAACATTTGGTTAGAAAACCAGGCTTCCTGCCATGTATTTGAGATGAAAGAGCACGGTATTTGCAGTGATATTCTCCATTTAGGAATGATGAAGTACGAAATAAAAGCATATATAGCACGTGAATTCCATCTGGCATTGTGAAGAGACGGTAATTTTCTCCATTTAATTGCTGGGATTGCACCAGTTTCTTTAAGGAAACTGAATGCTCTACATAACTCATACAGAAATCTAAAATCATCTCGCCAACCTGGATTTTGAACAGTTATCATTTAACTTTCTGGCTTGTAGGACTGCTGCAAGACATCGTATTGCTTTATCACTTCGTCCACGAATTCATAGTTCAGAGTTGGTTTGGTATAAGAAATCGGATTAAAGAAGTCTAACACATGCTTTACGATTCTATCAAGAATATGGTGCTGGCAGCCAATGTACTGTGGCTGATCAAATCCTCTTGTGATGATTTCACTTTTTAATTTTTGAACAATTCCATTTACTCGTCCAGTATTTACTGCTTTTGTGTCACATACGATCATTTTGAAGTTCTTCCACGCATCAAATTAATTCAGCAAACTTTGCAGTGCATTAAAAATATCCTGCGATGACCTGCTTTCACATTTTACTATACCTAATTTCAATTCTCTAAGTGAACTCTTCAAGATTACCACTTGATACTCGTGATTTGCAATTTGCTTACCGTCGAAATGAAGGCAGAATTGTTTCTCTTCTTGCAAAATAGATTTTATTTTACGCCTTTCATCTTCGCCACTTCTTATAACAGCTCGCCAAACACCTGACTGTGATGGTGTTGGAACACTGATTCCATCTTCGGCTAGACTGGAGCACACTACAGCAGCTTTATTAATTGAAAGAGATTTTTTGTCACCAACTAAGTTGCATGTGATGTTGAAACGCACGACTTGTTTTCTTTTGTCATTTTCATTTTCTTCTGATACATATGCTGTGTCAGAAAAATTTCATCACTACTTACTTCTGCTGATGATGCGTCGTCTACATCAGTGGCAAAGACAGCGTTTGGTTCAGATTGTGAAGCCGATTTTCACACTCGCTTAGAGGGATGGATGGACGATTGTGGAGCAACTGTGCTTGTTACGTATGCAATTTTACCTTGTGATTTAACTTGTAACTTGTATAGTTCTTTATCTTCTTGGCACACCAATGTCAATCTGTTTTCGTTATGTCAAATATATTTTCTATTTCAACTTGAAGTGAATCCTTTTTCCTCTTTCTATTTTTATCGTTCTCTTCAATCAATTTAACTACTTTTGACATAATTGCTTGTTTTGATAAAATTGGAAAGCTAAATTTTTCCCAGAGAACAGTAAGCTCACCAGTTATCATAGACATTCTTTCTTTCTTATCTTTCTCTGTTTCCAGATGTGTATGATAGCGACCAATAATGTCTTTCTTTCGAGGAAGTCGAGTAAAAGAACTAAATGTTTCAATTATAGGTACATCTCGTCTTATTGTTCCATCAATAGCTACATTCTGCATCCACAATTCCGCATTTTTCTTAATCGCTTCACTTGATTTATAATATGCCATTATAATACTAATATTGAACTACGAAACCTGAAAATAGAGAAAATATACACAATTTGTCACTTAATAAATAATCATTTAATAATTACTACATTAATTTACTAATTATTACATTAATAATACCCTTTTCAAATGTTGTTTGTGGTATTTTTCGAAAGAGCCCCAAAATTAGTTGTTATTGATAATGTAGGGTTATAAAAATATTAAATGCTCTTTCCGAAGAATCCTCGCTGTTTGAAACCACCAACAGTCACACACACTGTATAATTAGCATAATCTGTAACTACATACATATACAAATATACGTATAATTTTAAATAATGTTTTACTAAAAGTATAAACACATCTTATTAGTCATTTTATCGTGAGCGATATTATAAAGATCTACTTTTTTAGTAGCTACAGGCTACAGTACCGTACATACAGTTCTTGTGACACACACTGAAATTGAAACGGGTTGGTGCGGGACGTTTTTTTTTAGAGCCACCTGTAATAATTATTTTTTAGTAATCAGGTCACAAAAGCTCATCATTTGCGACCACAGGAGATAAAAAATTTTGCAAAAATTTTTTTAGTCATAACCCTACTGTACACGCTACTAGCTCCTTGGGGTTATGCAACCATGTTCTACGTGTCACATGTCACACCACCGAGCTCTAACTGTAATCATTTTCTTATCTTATTATGAACTACATATTTGCCAAGTTTCGTGTTTCTATCTTATTTCCTTCTGGGTGTTGCAATTTTAATGGCGAGCAGTGTACATATAAGTGGGTTTCTCACGATATATTGAATGAAATTGTCTCTTTATTATCCAGCGATGTACAGCAAAATATTGTTAAATCTATTGAGGCGGCACAATATTTTTCTCTCATTGTAGATGAGACTTCCGACATATCAGTGAAGGAACAAATATCCATATGCTTCAGATTTGTCGATGAAAATCTGCAAGTTGAAGAAGTGTTTATGGGCTTCTATGAAGTAGCTTCAACAAGTTCTAGGACATTGTTTGAAGTCCTCCAGGATGTCATAAGACGTTTATCTCTAGACATAAAATACTGTTGTGGTCAATGTTATGATGACACGAGTAATGTCAGTGGACATTTAACAGGATTACAAAGTAGGATTACTCAGTTGGAACCGAGAGCTATATTTGTTCATTGTTCAGCGCATAATTTGAATTTGGTAGTGCAAGATGCGATGCAAGGTATCAGTTATGTGCGAGACTTTCTGGTGATTCTTCGTGAATTAATATCATTTGTAAGACATTCACCAAAGAGGCTAGCAGTGTTTCAATCGCTACAAGAACATTCCCAGACTGACTTTGCAACCATTCTGTCCCACAAGGTGGTGTGTGAGGGTAAAATAACTACAATCGTTGGAAAGTAATTATGGCGTTCTCTTGAAATTTTTGGAAGATCTGTCCGAAGAAAAAAGTGAAGTCGGTGGGAAGGCTAGTGGATATTTTTCAAACCTACATCAATTCAGATTTCTTATTTTCCTGAAAATGTTAATTTCAGTTTTCGGCAGGATTGAGCAACTTCATTCTTCTTTTCAGAAGAAATCTAAAGACTAAAAATATTGACATTACCAAAATTGCAAAAAAATTCATAAGTGCAAATGACGTAAGAAGGAATGTGTTTAATATTGAAAGTTAACATGTCATGATTATTATTATTATTATTTGGTACATAAAGTTAGTCATTTTGTAGTTTCTGTTCACAACAAAATCCTTGCATAGTTCTTTCTGCAATACAATTAAAATTATCATTTTAATTTGTATGAATGTGGAATTTTCTTTTAGTAACGTGTTGATAATATCATTGCATCTTGCAATCATTGTGCATGTAAGTTGTTTAAAGTATACAATACTTGATAATTACAGATCTAACCGCCATTGATATGCACCCACAGAAATTTTGGAAAGTCGGCACCCTTGCTTGGGGTGGCTATTCTATAACGTGGATAAAATTCACACATAATTCCAGGTTTCAAGGTGTTTTTTTACAAAATTTTAAATCATAAAACAACTGCAAAAATAAAAATTAATTTGTATTAACATTTTACAATGAACAATTACAAACCATTCCTTATACAGCTTAGAAACTACATAAACAATTTATGGGCACTGTAGACGATAATCTCTGCAATTTTTAATCTTCAACCATGTTTAGATCAGTGCAAGGGGAGGGGGAAATTATACTACATTCTTCTTATTTCCAAAATCACAACAGCAGCAGCAACTGTTTTCAAAGACAAGCATTTGTCTCTCTTCAACAGTTTAAGAATGGATGCCTTTGGTGGGAGTGTGCAATTTATGGTCAGACACAAAATTCTGACAACAAAAGACTCTTCTCAAATCAGTTAGCCTCAACCCCTCCACTAAAAGGCTGGATGGCCAGAAGACTCTTGCCATCTTACAGAACTACCACTATCAGAAAAACTGTACACTTTGAAGTCCTCTATACATTGTGAAAATTGATTGGTGTTGCGTGTTGTATTTTGTTTCTGTTTTTTAATAATAAGAGCTCTCTTTTGAAATTGAATTGATGAATCATAGAATATTATAGTGCAACACTCTTCATTTTTAACAACTTTAAGATATGACATATGTACACATCTGAAATTATTACTGATAAAGTATCAATATTAAATTTACTGATGGTGATAAACACTATTATACTGTTTCAGAAAAAATAGCAAATATTTAATGAAGAACCAGAGTGGTTCATTTACGTTCTGAATAAGTGTATATAATCACACCTGTAATGAATTTTTACCCTTGAAAAAAAGTTACTTATTAGAAATTTACTTTACAAAACCAAGATAGTATATGGAATGATATCTTTATATTCACAAAAACACTATAAACGTGGTAGAACTGTGTCCTCGATTGCAAACTGTACAAAAGTTAAAATGTGTAAAAATTTCGACAATACACCAACATGCTTTTATTCAAATATACCAATTAAACTATTAACCTGACTTTTCCCTATAATATATATTTATGTAAAAACAATTTTATTTATACTGAATGAAGAATCAGTAATTATACCTATAGAAATCAGTACAAAGTGGTGTAAACCAGCAGAAAACCTTCATGAGTTTGTAAAGTTTGTGTCTGCTTGTTTTTATAAAAAAAAAAAAAATGGGGATGTTCAAAGGCAAGCATTAAATTTTAATCACTTTTAATTGGGGTCTAGCCAATTCCATGTTGAACTAATACAGATATAAATGCCATATTCTTACCGATTCCCCTGGATAAGAATACTGATACTAGAAAATTGTAACTATTCAAAGAAGTTCACAATATCTATTCATTTTAATAAGTAAGCATTAAAATGGAACTACCCCATAGGAATTTACCAAAGTTGTTGCAAAAATAATGACAATTATGCATTTTGTCTAACTTCCAATATGTTCACACTCCACGAAAATGTTGCGTGGCATTTCAGACTCTCTCAGATTCGCATCGAGACTGCAACTGCAAAACAATTAAAAGCAGTTGAAAATATTGATTAATATTAGTGAGTGAGTATCCCATCCATTTACTAGAGTTTTGTTTCAAAATATTCCATAATTACATCCAAATGTTAACATACCTGTTATGTCATCGTAAAACAATTGTTTTCACACAACACTGATGCAAAATAATGAAAACCTCAAATTTTGCATAATTTCTAGGCTAAGTAGATTCCACGAAAGTGTTGCGTGGCATTTTTGTGGAGCCAGCGAGAGACCGAAACATTGGAAAAAGTATTGACCAGTATCGGTAAATAAAATCCACCCGATACTTTCCAATACCACAGGTATCGACCAATACCGATACAACAGCATCAGTATCAGCTCAGCCCTAATTCTAAACGATACCAATTCTAGCATACTGGCATTGACCAATACCAACGTATCAGAATGGAATCAGCCCTACTTTTAATTATGTAATCAACATGTTCTTTCTTGTTAAAAGCAGAAACATTTCGCAAAACTTCTTTGCATCACCACACCCAATGAAGAAACCAGTAATATGTATTCCATATTTTGTTGAATCTGATCCAAGATGGTTTGTGACTAAGCATATAACTCAAATGATAACAAATATGGAAACATTCGCTTCAGACGGGTGTCAACAGTCAGGAAAATATACATCCATGACCACAACATCTGATACAAAAATTAAAATATGATTAAACACGAACACCTGGCAGCTGCAAGATCATGTTTTTTGTCACAAAAAAATGTTAATTTTGGATCCGATTCACAAAATATTTCATTTAATGCATATTCCTGGTTTCTTCATTAAACTTCATTGGGTACGATGGTGTGAACAAGAAGTTTATGAAATGTCACCACTTTTAAAAATACAGAATGTGTTATTTATTTATGAATAGTAAATACAGTAGAACATCGTTTATCCACATTAATTGGAACCAAAGATTATGCGAATAATGATTTTTGCAGATAATCAAACATTTGTTTATTTAACAAAGAAAAGCACGTACAGTACAGGTTTATTTTATACATACAGTACACAGTACTACATACGAATACAGTACAAGAAAACAAAAGACATGAGAAAACACTCGTAATATATGCACAGTACATGCCTAAATTACAGTACTGTACCTGTTTCTTGAGTGTGTGGATAACTGATGATGTGGATAATTGACGTGCGGATAAACAAAGTTCTACTGTAAAATGTATTTTCAAGTACACGGTGCAGACACAATATTTTGTGTTAAGTATTATTTTTTGCCTTATAACATTTACAACCAAGTTCTTTTATACTTCGCCTTTAAAAATAATGTTATTCTTGTTTTCATCCAAGTCAACTATCAATATACAAGGTATTGGAATAGATAGATTACAGCTAACTCTATACCACCCATTCTCTGGACAGATTTCCCTCATTGGATCAACCAATATCTCAAGAACTAAAACAACTAGAGATGCATTAATGGTGATAACAGCAGGTCTCGAAGAAAAGTGTTGTCTATAGAAATCAATAATCTCTATTATGCCTTTCTAGGAAATCAAAAACAGATTTATCACAACTTATAGAGCACAACATGATTATAAACCTCATGCTATGAACATGGCTCCAACTTAGTTTGTGCATGTACAACATGCTATTAAAATCAGAAAAAGACTCACGAAAAACTCCAAATGCCACACGTGTAATCCAAAAAAAAACAAGTGTGAATTACAATTTAATCTGAAAAGACTTTGATGAATAGTTATTCAAACATTAACTCAATTATGGTGATAGTACACTAAGGAACCAACTCAAAATTCAGTACAAAATAATTTATTCTTTGTATAAAATTTCTTTCATCAATTGTGCAAGAGTTCCTTCCTCGTCATCAACATAACCATCGTCTTCATCATCATTATCAATTTCCATCTTGGTGGCATCCAGCGCTTTAACATCAGCTTGTTTCAAGATGTAACTTATAGTGTATTTGTTAAAATCACATCTGCAAATTAAAAAAAAAAAATTACACTGCTAGTCTTAATACACTTACGGTGTGTTTATACACCACTTTACACAAAGATAGCTAAAGTGGGATCTGGAATCACTATGTGACTCCACAAGAGATGAAACCTGGGACTCCTTGATTGCAATTTGACAGCATTACCACTAACTCATTGTGAAGTCCCACTTGATAAGCTTATGATAAAAATAGAATTTAGATTGAAATTTGGAAATATTGTGACATTAAGGTTTGTGTGCAAGCTTATGATGTGAATCCAAGTCATTCAACAATGCAGCAAGAATAGTGAACAAACAGGGAATGGGTTTATATGTAAATACACATTTATGTATGAGGCTGAAAATAGTTATATTCTGTAATATTGTTGCGCATCATGGCATGTAGACTCAAAAAATTCAGTTTTTATTTTCCATATTTGTACATATATTAGGTATTTCTATTTTACATATTTTAGTTATTTTTAGATATTTTTATATTTCAGAACATTTATATTACTGTAACACATATTATCATATTATTGTACTTTTTGAATTCTTCTGATTGCATATTTTGTGTACCAAACAGTGTTATAATACAAGACACTGTAAATGGGCATTTGCCTGTAGTGTCATGTCTTTAAATAAATAAACATATATTACTCCATATTCGCGCAATAATTACATGTTCCCATGTGACCAAAAGAGTTGGGTGAAATTCTTGTGAATAACTGAAAAAGTCCGAAGTGATGTTAAACAAACGAAAGTTTACAACCTTCTTTATACCCCCCAATTGTGTTAATTACAAGTTTTCTGTCATCCGAGCAATTTTTTTTTCTTTCTTTTTCTTTTTAAATTGTACACCTCCGAACTGTTTGCTATTGTGAAACACTTGAAATTCCTGTTTATTTGCAATTGTTGTCAACAATAGAGAATGAGGGCTCAAGCATTGGGCCCTGGTTGTTATAAACGTTATTTTGACAATGTCCCAAGTCGAGCAGCACATTGCTAACCCCACCCTTGCTACTAGTTCTGAGCCCAACAGCATCACCAGAAGCAACGATTTTGTGGCACACGTACGGGATTCGCTTCTGATTTCTCTTCAAGATGGTCATGGTAATAGTTACAATGCCTAGAGAAGCGCAATCAATTGTTTTAAAACTCAAGTTACATACGTAGTGTCTTAAAATTGTAAAAATTTAACTTTTTATAAAAATATAAGTCCATATTGAACTCATATTTTGGTGAACATAACAAAATATGTATTTACATATTTAGCACATTTTTACTACATATAAATCCATTTCCTAGTGATCAACTACACCAGAATCTGAAGGTGGTTTTTATTAAGTTTAAGAACAACATATTAGGCCTTTTCACTAGCATGCTGACGAAGCTACCAGACAGGTGGCGAAATCAATCCCAAACAAAACAGCACGGAAAAAGGAAGTTTATTAGAGTGAATTACCTCTCTTCACATAACCACTAAATGGATGTCTTTCGATACAATGTAATATACTAGGCCATTTCTTTTATATATACAACAAATAACATGAAAAATGGATATATCATTTGTCCAAACTAAACTTGTACTGTGAAATATAAAGACATGCTGATCACAGTAGTCAGCCATTGTGACAAAATGGTTTACATAGTATGCTACAAAGGCAGGGGTCGTAGGTCTGAATTTTAGGTAAGGCATGGAAGTTTAATTTTGTTTATTCCTTCATTGATTTCATCATAATTCACCATTCGTCTCTATCATAGCGAGTAACCTAGAAAGATAGAAAAGTGGCCTAAAATATCCAAACGTCCAGCATCATGTGGAAATTTCCACAGCCTGGCACCCCAAGATCTGTTGCCACGAGCTTACTATGAAACAATTCCAAAGTAAGCTGGGAGCAATGTATGAACAAATGCAATCTATGAACACTATGAGACACCACTGTACATGACTTTCTCATCATTCTAGATTAATCATGACCAACTTTTCTAACGGTGGAAGCGGCCCCGGCGCCTACCCAGCGTCGAATAACATGGGTACCTGGGGGAAACCCTGGGGGGTAAAGGCGGTCAGGGGCGTGATGCTGATCACATCACCCCCACTCACGACCGGATCAAGAAAGTGTGGGGTGTTACCCCCACACCCCCTATACGCCTTCATGGCGTGGTGCTATGCACAGGGGAACACTTTACCTTTTTTTAATGGCAGGTGGGGAAAGGGAGGGGGGTTAAAAAGGTCCTCTCAAACAATTGGTTTCATACCACAGTCAAACTATGAAGTTGAAGAGTGAGATGTGAATTTTCATAGAGTAAAAAGGAACACTTTCAATATTCAACATAAAAAAGTACTTGCATGCATTGCTTGCAAAGAATAAAAATTAAGAAACATCACTGACATTGTAATCAAATAAATCTATCATTAATCATGGAGTTTCTATTTCTTTGTTGAATCTGAAATTACACAGAAATTAACACAATACTAACAACACATATAATATTTTGCCACATGACTGGCATGTAACTGCATGGTTTTATTTCACAATGTTGAAAACAGCAGCAGGCTATCCTTAAAATTTCTACCTTACTATTTCCATAGTATGTATTATGTATTCAAGATATATCATATCATTAAATTGAATTATTTATTTGACTTTTTTTGCATATTAACGGTGTTGTAATTTCTAAAAATATTTCAAAAGCATCTTAGAAGAAAATCTAATCTCTTAAAAGCAACAAATTTGAGCTTAGTCGATGCCGATGTATCAGTATCGGTATCAGTGGTATTGGTATTGGAAAGTATCGGTTGGATTTCATTCGCAGATTCTGGCCGATACTCTTTTCCAGCAATTTGATTGTTTACAGGGTATGCAAAAATGCTCTGCAATACTTTTGCAGAGTCTAATTATCCTATAAGTTATTCTACATTTGAAGTTTCCTTTGATTTTGAATAAATACGAGGGCAAATCAAAAAGTCTTTGCACTTAACTATTTATTACCAGATTACAAACCATAAAAAAAAAAAAAGATATACACAATCTTCTACGTACTTTTTGCTATTTTTCCACATAATCACCACACCTGTTGAGGCACTTGTCCCACCGTACCACAAGTTTCACAATGCCCGTTGCATAGAAGGTGGCTGGCTGATCACGGAACCAACGACAAACAACGTTCTGCACTTCGGTTTCGTTCGTGTACCTCTGTCCTGCAGGAACTTCTTCAATGGACCAAAAAGATGGTAATCACTGGGGGCTAGGTCTGGGCTGTATGGGGGATGCTCCATTATCTCCCAACCCCATGACTGAAGTTTGGTGATTGTTCTTTTTGCCACGTGTGGTTGCGCATTGACATGGAGGAAGACCACATTGCTCACTTCACGAATACGCTGATGCTTATTCCTAATGACTGCTCGCAGATGGGAGAGTGTGCGACAGTAGCATTCTGTGTTGATGCTTTCACCTCTTGGCAGGAAATCCAGTAGGAGCGGTCCTCGACTGTCCCAAAACCCTGTGAGCATCAGTTTACCGGTCGATGGTGTTGTTCGGAATTTCTTCTTTACTGACGAGCTGGGATGTTTCCACATTATACTCTACTGTTTTGTCTCAGGAGTGTAATGCAGTATCCACGTTTCATCGCCAGTGACAATGAGGTCCAGGAAACTGTTACCCTCGTCGACGTAACGCTGCAAATGGTTCAGTGACATGACCATTCACTTGCCCTTGTGGACATCATCAAGAAGCTTAGGAACCCACCGACACGAAACCTTGCGGTATCCAAACGAATCGTGAACAATGTCGTAAACACTACCATAGGAAATGCCAAGTTCAGTGGCAATGTCCTTCAGATGAACACGTCGATCAGCTTTCACCATTTCACCAACACAGGTAATGTCCGGTGTCAGCGAGGAACGAGGTCGGCCCGATCGCTCTTTGTCCTCGACATTTTCCTGTCCATTTTCAAACTTCTTTCAGCACCACTGCACACTTCACACTGATAAGCACTTGTCCCCATACACTGGCTCCATTTCCCTGTGGATATCTGTGGCTGTTTGTCCTTTGCACCATAAAAAACTAATAACACTTCGCTGCTCATACAGCGTAGACTTCCTGAGCACTCCGGCCATCATTTCCTACTGATAACAGCGCCGTGCCGTGGAAGAAATCAGAGTTACAATAGGGCCGTTCCAAGAAAAGCCTACTTCGTTGCTTGTATATCTCACTTTGTAATAACACTTATAACAAGCTAGAAAAAAATTAGGTGCAAAGACTTTTCGATTTGCCCTCGTATTATGTGAAAACACTGTATTTTGTGATTACATAACAGTATTTTTATATTCTGATGTACAGTTGACACACACCTACACTGGTCCTCTAGGGCCTTGAAATGGTCACTACTAAGTTACCCTGATCGGACTTCTCAGTTAGCTATTAGGGTAAACAGATTGCAGGCCCTGACTGGTCACTGGTGTCGGATGTATACCTTTCTTTTAGTTAGAAATGAAAAGTTATGGAATTTTCTTCCAATAAAGTTTGATTTATTATCCTTTTATGCACAATATACAATAAAACTTATCCACTGGCAATCTCAGATCGAGTTGACAGATGCAGATCTGTGTACAAATCTGTAACGGGCAACCCTTCCAAGATTATTCACGGCTTGATGGTATCGCAAGAACCCAGAGCATGAGCAGCAGGTTATGAGAAACTGACCCAAGTATAAGCAGAGCCCGACATGGGGCACAGGCAGTTCTTCCTACGAGGTTGATTTGTGATACCAGCCTAACGGCAACCGGGTAAGAAAGCCAAAATATACAGAAATCTGGTTCTCTTTAATACTGAATGGTTGTTTACAAAATACCATATTTAAACGTATCCATGGATTTCCATAATTACATCATGCAATTTAGACTTTTACAGTATTTACATAAAGTTATTAAAGTTGTAAATTACATACCTTCCTAAAATATTTTTTCAATGCCTAAAAAGATCACATAATAAGTAATTTTGTTATCTTAAGAACTGCAGATTAATTCCAGAACATTCGAATCTCATGCAAGTCACAGATAATGTATGCATAATCTAGCACGCGCTAATGTTGAGCTCCTGCTTTACAAATAGAAGCATGACCAGATTCGACTGGGGTGACACACAGTGGAACCTTGATTTTACGTTTTTCAGGGGATCAAGCTGAAAAACTTAAAATGTGGGAAAATGTAAAATCGAGGAAATTTTTTTAACATTTTGCTATGTTGGGACCATCAGGATTGAATGTATAATGCAGGTCAAAGTAAAATCGAGGAACATAAAATCAGGGTTCTACTACAGTATCAATAGGAATTGGTAAAGAGTATCAGCATCAGTATGGTACCGTCTCGGCCCTACTTTATACCCACAGACTAATTGAGATGGCCTACCCGTGCCACCAGGTGATAGGATTGGCCACTACACCAACAGGGAGAGCAAAGGGTAGGTATTTGAAAATTTCCAAAATGCAACAGACAATGGAAAATAAATAATAAAAACCCTAATATACCAGAATACACTATTTACTTATATTCATACTATGGGAATGAGAGACGTGGTAATAGATAATTAAGGTACTCACGTTTTCTGCGAAGCTGTGTTACATTATTTTTTATTAATTTTTGTAGCCACTGCCACCATCCTCAGCAGCACCTATCAAATGCAAAAACTGCCCAACCCACCACCCGACTTGCAAAGCATATCAAATTCCACAACCATAAAATTGAGAAAGCACACACTCTCATAGACACAAAAATCAAAGAAACACACGCCATCATGCACTACAACCATGAATTGATCATAGTGGTCAGGCACACCATGCCTGGCTTCCATTACTGCAGCAATAACACCGGTGAACAGCAGACGACATATACACAGAGATACAGGCGACAGCAGCACACCTAGCGGCGATTTAGGAAAAAACAACAGAAACGCACCAAGCGACACAACAAATTCCAATGAGGATGGTGGCAGTGGCTACCGAAATTACTTATATTGTTATATGTCAATGCATTATTTATTCCCTGAAACATGGAAAAGCCTAACTTAAGATAGAATAAAAATAAATTGTTAGCTGTTAATAAAGTACTCACATTTTGCTCAGTTCATCATATTTCCTGGTCATGTTCTTCTGCAGCATTTGTAAAACAGGCATGATTTGAGAAGATCTGCTCCTGAGTTGCGGGCCATGGCAAGTGAAAAGATGTTGAATCCATGTTAAATAAAATTCAATGTGTCGTGTAGATTCCAATGCCGCTCCCACGAATTTCAACAGCCTTTCGACATACACTTGTGGGAGATTCCGAGTGACCAATTCAACTGTAAGAAAAAGCACTTATGTGAAATTTGCACTACATGTCAGTTTGCTGAGTAAGCTATATACGTAGTGTACGCCCATAGTGTACGATAGCTCATTGGCGACATATTGAAGACTCAATATACATGTGACTAAGGTAGGGTATGCCATAGGCTAAGCTTCTGCGCTGGTTGAGCGAGGAGTTTGGCGTGGCAGATCCTTGCCGACTGGGGGAGACGTAGGACTAACTGGCCACAGGCTGAGTATACTGTATTTCCGTGTATCGCCCTTTTTGGGCCTGCATGGCCTGGTGTAATTTGCCTAACGTTAATATAGTTATTTCGACTTCTTAAAAGTGCTAGAGAAGGAATTTGTTTTTTTTTTAAGAGCAGATTGCTCCGGGTCATGTTGGCTGTGGGGGTTTTGGGCAGGACTGCAGTTGGCTCGGACTCGTATAGCCGTTATGTACTGACTTTTGACAATCTAATTGGACGGACTGTTATAATTTAATTGGGAGATAATACATAGTTATTTTGTTGAGTTAACTAAAATGTGGTTCTTAGGTGTTTTGATTGGGTATGAATGAACCATGTGATGCATATATAAATTTGGAAAGTATATTTAATGATATGATTTGTTAATAAAGATTATGGATGAAAGAATATTAAGTTTACATTAAATAGTTTAAATACCTACTGAAAGATAATTAACTTCCACTGCGCAGATAATATAATCCTCGTCTCACTTCTTTATTATTAATAAAGGGGGAATAAGAGACGTACAGGATTATAGTAGGCTATTAAACCTCCAGGTTGCATATATTGGATCAGGTACCACCTTTGAAGTTTTGTCTTTTAAAAATTAATGAATTATATATTTAGCAAAATAATACTAATTCCATTTCTCTATTCTAAAGAGACATAACAAAACAATATAACTGTGGAATCAAGTTGCCAACTGTTTATGTAAATATGAAAATTATCAAAGGAGAACCAAGATCTTACATTGCCGAATGGATTTTACATTTGCCTGCATTTTAAGTTTTTTCACCTTGAATCGTTAGCAATAATCAATATGGCATTATCAGTCTACAATCACTATTTACAAATAACTGACATAGAAATTGCAGGAAAATTTTAAGTTGTCAGCCTTCTTTTTTTTTATTTACTTGCATGCCTGCATTAATGTTTTATTTCTATTATGTCTAATTAATATCAATAAATATATACAATAAATAAGAATTGTTGCGGTAAACCAGGTCAAATTTTGTGCATAGAAGGTGTATCAGAAGTGATAACACAAACTGAAACTGTGAAAAGTACAAGATAGTAATTATCTCATAAACAATGTGTACGAACATTCAGATCCGTGGCAGATCATAACCATACATACATACATAACCAATTATCTCGCAAACTGTTCATTTATGACCCTATATTTACTGAGACTTTTTTGCTTCTACTATCGTGTAATTTTCACCATTTCAGTTTGTGCTATCACTTCTGATACACCCTGTATATGAACCTTGTCAATTGCAATGGAAGCAAAATTAAGAGTGGAGATATTTTCTTTTCATAAGCCAGTTCATTTCTATGGACAAATCAAAGCATTCAAGCTATTATCCATCATCTACAGTGCATCGAAGTTTGTTTTGAAATAATCACCTGCATCAACAGAAATTTCAATCTTAGATGAAAGTAATATTTGCTCAGTCCTATGTTATTTTATTTATCCTGAAATTCCTTATGCTTTCCTTAACTGTATCTAAACTTGTAATATAGCCTTAATGAAAACTTACCACAATTTGGTGGGATACTCTCTAACACTTCTTGAATCACACGTTGCTCATTCAGCCTCATAGACATCATAAGTGCTGCAAAAGGAGTCAAATGCAGAAAACTTGGAAACAAACACTACAGACACTACGGTAAAATTGTGTACCTATCAACTAGCTGAAGGAGGGAAAAATGCAATCTGACAACTCAGCTTGTGAAGCTATTCAATAAAATGATTATTGCAAAAGGTTGTTCAATTAAATTCTACATTCAATTATGAACCAGAAGAGGATTTGGTGAAGCGGTAAGCATGACAAAGAGACCAATATAAGAAAAACAGTGTTTCTATATGAAACACTGTAAGGTAAGTGAAAGAACATCAGTCTTACTAAAAATTTTAAATGGTGCATTTTCACATAAATTATGGATCACTGTGAAACAGTAGATCTGTTCACTTGGATGAATCAAAATCACCATTCAATTTAGAATTAGTTTAGATGATTCACTGCAATTGTCATTCCAGACACAGTACAATGCTGCATTTACAAACAACACAATAATACTGATCATAATAACGATGAAAGGATGCCTCTCAAAACATATTTCATTGGTATTTATTGTTTGGGTTAATGTTCTTTTTTACAAGTTGAAAGGTTAAATAAAGATTTCTAGAAAACTACTGACTGATAATAAAGATAATACAAATTCAAAATTTACTGATAACGAATAGTTTGTTACAATGATTTAAATGGCAGGCATTTTATAATGCTTCACTTACTTTTTTTTCCTTTTTATTATATTATGTCACTCTTCTGGCATATTTGGTGAACTGGAAGAATGAAGATGATTACATGAAACAAATAAATAACCCCCATACCCATGCTGAGACTGGAATGTGAGACCTTTGGAGGCAAAATTAAAATTCAACTACTTCCTGTGCTCAACCACCGAAGCAGCTTTCATTTACTTTAATCACCAGAAATATGTATTTAGATATTTGAGACCCGTCAAGTGGCTAAATAATATGACCACATAAACAAACCTTTAGCATAATCCTTCTCCTTCAGGGTTGCTCTTATGGAGTCTGGAGTGATATCCACCTCCAAGAGGAATGGGTCGAACAACATTCCATGATTCAAGGAATAGACTAGAAGTCCTTCAGTTGTAGCTGCTGCCCACGCTTGACCTAACATAAAAACAACATAGGTTCAGACTCAAAGAAATATGCTACATATTTGGCTGTTTCGAGTCTAGTATGCTTTTTAATATTTTGCATCATGATGCAAAAATAAAATACTACACAGTATGTTTCAAAAATACAAACTTTGATAACTAATAACTAGACCTCGGATTTTAGGTTTTTAACCTATTTTTTTTTCCTTTGCAGGTAAATAAGAAGTAACAAGTTATAACGGCGTTTCATTAACCCTGGAACGCTAACAGGGGTTACCAGTAACCCCAGGGGGAATTTCAAACATTACTAGTTCTTAAACTATAGAGTTGGTAATGCTGATGTCTTATCTATACTTGCTCTTGACTTTCGTTGTTATTTTAAACTGGATGAGATAACTGTTCCTTGTTGGTGTTGTAAGCAGAGCTCTCTCAAATCGAGCAGTTTGGTGGTTGGGGTGGTGTGTAACCCCATGTTAGTATTACCGTTTCGATTTTTGCAGTAGGCCTTTTTTATAAATTCTACTCCTGTGTGTTCTAAACAGTTTAAACCGGCCTTGAGGACATCAGACAAAAACTTTGGAGATGTTGTGCAAGCTTGGTTGGACGAAGAAGATGACTATGATTCCGACAATGGAGGATCAGATTTTCAAGACAACGTTTCATGTTTTTCTGAATACAGTGATGAATTTAGTGCTCAAAGTGCGACTGGCAGTGATGGTGATGAAATTTGTTCAAGTGATGTGTTAAAGGGCAGAAATGGGTATGTGTGGACAAAAAAGGAAGCAGCAAAAACACGCACTGTTCAGAGGAATATTGTGTTGCAAATATCGGGTCCGAAAAATGCTGCAAGGCAAGTGAGTACGGGATGCAAAGCATGGAAGTTATTATTTGATCATACTATGATTGAAAGTGTAGTGTTGTTTACGAACAAAGTTCTTGGCGTAGAAGAAGGTAGGCAAGAAATGGAAGAATCACAAGAAGAACCACTTCAAAAAGCCAGATTGGAAAAACAAGTGAGATGCCAGTTGTGTGACAGTGGCTGATAGAAAAACTAAAACTGTGTGCGCAAAATGTCGCATACCAATTTGTAATGATCACCGGTATGATATATGTGATAACTAGAGCCCAAGAGGTTCAGGCATTTATTTTCGTTAAAATAGGCAGGCAAAAAGGCATTTATAATGTGGTAAATAGGCACTAAAAATGAAAAAAAAAGGCAAAATAAACCGAAAAAGGCACATTTAGAAGTCGCTTACTTTTATCTATAATTTCTGGCAAAATGTTAAAATCTAAATTGGGAAGAGCATTTCAATTTTCTCCATCTTGATTGCACATAACTACAAGGTGCTTTTTAAGTTCTCAACATTCATTGATAGTCGTCTGTCAGAGAGAATGTTTTTCATAATAGAAAATGATCTTTCTTCCCTATCTCGTCAAGACTGGTTGCTGAGGTAAACTAAGCTCAATCGCAACTTCCTGAAATTTTCGGGTTCGAGAGGGAGATTTCAGAAATATTTTCTTTGTGTTCGAAATCAACCTGTCCACTTCAGCAGTCAATCATGCACAAGAAATGTTAACCGAAAGGCAATATCCTGACTCAGCATGAAATACTTTTTTCTCACACTTTTCTCCTTCAGCAATGTTGAAACATGCGCGAGTTCAATATTACTTAAATAAGGCGAAAATTATTCACATAATAAACAGAAGAAAAATAAATGCCAACAACGTTTTTTGGGAGAAAAATAATTTATATACACATTTTTTTTTTAAAAAAACGCAACAACTGACGAAGTTTTATAGTGTCTAAAATAACCTTTTTTGCTTGTTAGAACCTATTTTAGGTTTATGTGCCTAAATTAAACCTTTTCTTAGGTTTTTTATTTTTTTAAAGGTTTTACAGGATTTTTATATCTCGCAGAGGTATTTACTAATAAGTCAATGACTGGCGTGTTTGAAACATGTTTTCTGTCGATTTCCCACCCTCCATGTATATGATCTTTATTAAAGCCCTAAACAAAGCAAAATGTCTGACGCTACTGTTACCTGCACACAGTGGTGGCGCTTAAAGGGGCAGCCCCCTACTTTTTTACCTGCACTATAGAATCTTAATGCTAAGCCTTGCCTTGCCTACTAAGATCAAGTAAACTGTCCTTAAACTGGGCCCCATCGTCAGTTTTGGCACGCAAACATCTTTACTGCCTGCACAGTCTAAAGTGCAAACTTTGCTGCTCACTCTAATTCAGTTTAGTTCTTTTTGGCATTCACGCCTTGCGAAGTTACGTTTCAGCATTCAAATTTGCATTACTGACTGTTTCCGTTGAAAGATAATTTTCAGAACATTAATTGATCCTCACAGACAAAAGGCGGAGTTTGAGTGTGGATAACATGCAAAAAGATTCATGGTGGTCACTAAAGGACCAAGATAAAATTTAATTATAATTCCTGGATTTCAAGGTGAACTTTCCAAAAATTCAAGGATACAAGCAGATGTTTTCTTTATTCCAACCTTACGTATTACCGATTCTCACCCTCCCCCCCCAAAATATTAACAATATAAAGAGTTTGTGTGATTCCAATGTATCCAAAAATTTACCTAATCAACTTCAAGATATCTTATTCTGCAACAATCTTCCATCTGTCAGATACATTATTCTGCAAAAGACACTAACAAAGTAACCAGATTGAGAAAATTTTGTTTTATTTTCCATGTAGCTTTCTTCTTCTTCCTAAAAATAATACAAATAAAAGCTAACCTGTGAGAAACTTGCCTAAGGGCATTAATAAATATGTATAAATTTAATGGGAATAGAGAAAACATTCGCTTGTACATTTTTTCATGTTTTATCAAAATTCATGAATAATTTCCAGAGTCAATAATTCACACATAATTCCTGGATGCAATAAGTCATGTGTAATTCCCAGAATTCAAGGAATTCCAAGTGAGTAGCCACCCTGATATTGTGCAGCAAATTATACATACGTACTTCATTTTTCATTATCAACAAGTAACTTTCGCTAACAGCACAAGTGTGTAAAAAAAATATATATATAATTATTTGTAGGTAATTTTGAAAATGATGTGAAGAAATGAAAATTTGATTAGAAAATTAATATTTTGTTATTACGGTTCTTGTGAAATTTTGTTTTTAACGATTGTATATAATCAGTATTTTTCATTTTTCGAGTCTAATTTAAGATTTTTAGAACCTATTTTAGGATTTTTAGAGCCTATTTTAGGAACCTAAAAAGTACACTTTCTAGAACCTAAAAATCAGAGTTCTACTAATAACACAAAAACTGGGAGACATGTTTACACTGCTTTTCTGCATTAAGAAGCTTCAAACATTGAGATACTTTTAAAAGCCTTTGATTGACAGTTCAATCCATACAGGAAATTCAAAAAATTAATGTTAAATTAATGCTAAATAAGTATGAACATTTCCAGAGTGCTAATTTCAGCAATCACATGCCGACCCAGCCAGAGGCAGGAAACGGCGAAGGATGATGATGATGACATGCTTTCAAATATATCTATATCAAGGAAGCTTCATAAGGCAGAACGTCTGCTGTATATATCTTCCAGATTTGTTGTTATGACTGAAAGTATAAGTATCTGTGGCATTTCATTTAGGAATCAAAAATGTCACAAATTACTAAGCAATTTCAAAATCAATTACCACAGTATAGTTGTACAGTACTCAGAACTCAAGTATACAATTTACAATAAAGTAGTGTATGCTTAATTCTATATACTATATTCCTAAGTAATCTAAACAGACCAAGTTCAAGATTTGTGTACAGGTTCGAAAAGCTGAAATAAGCTTTTTACACCAACAATTTGTATCGATAGAGTTCCCACTTGTTTAAAAAAGCAAGAGGTGTTTGGTGTCTCCACGTTGCAAATTGAATTGTTTTTTTTTTATTAATTTTGAAGAGCTACTGTTTAACACAGGTTACGGCATTTGGAACCATTCCATGAACCATGCTGCACCTAGCAGCAGACAGCCCAGCCTGGCAAAGACGACCCTTCATTGCCACCACATAGCAGAAACCAAAACACTTGCCAGCAGAAAGCACAGCAGATGACGAAGGCCAAGAAACACCTGTCAGATGGGAGAAATTGAAACTACCACCATCCAGGAAGAAACAAAGCAGTGATGAAGTACCATCTCTGTCCTAGGTGCCGTTAATGAAGGCAGTGGCCTTCGAAATTCATCGAAAAAACAATTCAATTTGCAACGCGGAAACACCACACATCTCTTGTGTAATGTTTAAACTGTGTTTACCACAGCCATCATGAAAATTCTGTGGCTTTCCCAGATGTTTTAAAGTAAATTTTCCAGACTGAGCTCCAATGTTTTAACACACTACAACTCTGTTTACAGTATATCATTAAGTAGAAACATGAAAGCAACGTTTCTAGTTGAAAAAAACACCATATTTTTAAGGATTTCTTCTAACTTATGAACACTCTTTCTGCCAATTGAATGTTCCCAGTCATGCAGCAAATTTGTTAAATGCTCTAATATAAGGATATTCCAAAATACATATATTTTTCAAAGCTTGCTGATTGATGCCACCACCACATATTACAATTCTTTAGATGTCAATCTTACACATTGGTAATAATATTTTTTTCCCAACTGTTTACTAAATATTAATATTTATTGCATGCCTACCAACAACTAAGATCGGCATCTGAGTAATTTTAACATGTATCCATACATCAATCAGTAATATAACCATCAAGAGAAATCTTTTTTTAAAAAAAATATACTAATGTTTATACACTTTCTCTCTCACATACAAAAATGTATGAAATGGAGATCAGTATGCCCATGAATAGGATGTTAAATATGGAAGAATATCTATACGTAACCTACCTGTTGGAGAGAATCGAAGACTGAAGACTCGCACTTCTGGCTTGAAAACTCTTGATGCCATGTCACCTTTCCTGACTCCCGGAAGCCGTATGGCAGTCGCTTTCTCTCCATCATCCCGATCTTCAACCAGAGCCATGTTGCCAAACTCAGTCATCTTACGTCTGTTTATGAAATCCTAAAATGAAGAATAGTACAGTAGAGATGGATTAATATGAAATCTTTGGCGATGTCGATAAATTACTGATATAGAATTTACCATTACCAATAGGGAATATTCTGCCAATACAATATAAAATGGATGTTCTATGAAGAATCTGAATGGTTCATTCACCTTCTTAAGTAATGCACATAAGAAGGTGGCTTCAATGGTTTTCTCTTTAAAAAAGAAACCACACACTGAGACATTTACTTTACAAAATCTTGTGCGCAGGAAATATTTATATGAATGTTTAATTCATACACAGAATTTTACTTTAAATGTATTAATTTAAAATATCAAATCAGTAAAATACATATAAACATAATATGAATGTATAATTATATACAGAGTTTTGCTTTAAATGTATTCATAAAAAAACCGAAATGGCAGAGATTTGTACTAAATTATAGGCTACTTATAGAAATATCAAATCAGTATAATTTGCAAATCAGAAAATTTATCAATAAAGCTGATATGCCTACATTGGTTGATACAGATGGATTTTTTTTTTGCTACAATACAACAATTCAAACTATGACGAATTCCCTATGATAGGCTTGTCCAACACTCATCCATTCATCCCTATTTACCTTCCTGACCTTTTCCTAACTTCCAACAATATATCAAACCTACAAACCTGTCTTAATTCGCCTAACCTGTAGCATAGGTAGCAATGGTAAGTGCCACGGTCGAATCTTCTCCTGAATTTTAATTAGTTTTATCAAAAATTACTCCGTACCGGTCTCATTACTTGATGATGACTCGCATAGATTTTTTGTTACCTTAAATGACCAGTGCGAACTAGAATCCCCCCCCCCCCCCTCCTGGAAGGGAAGACAGTCATTAGTACACAACATACAAAATATACACTGGGAAAAACCTTTAGGTGAAATACCACACCGCGATTCAAAAATACCAGTTTATTGACAAAAAGGAGTATCAATAACTTTTAGAAACACAGACGTTAACCCCCAATGTTACTGACTTTCCGTCACTGTTCATGTAAATGTTCCACATAAGCAACTGCTCAATAACTTACAGATTTTCAGAAGGTACACCTGCACCTTTATATATAACAAGCATATCTGAATAATCACTCAAATCAAGTTGAAATGTTTCATACATATGCCACCCAACATGGACTTCCTTACAAAAAAAAATCAGACGGATTTCAAATTTAACTATTACATGAAAACATGCTATCAAACAACTTGTTTTACATTTCAAAGCTGTCATTAGCTATGAGAGGTTCCATGCCTCTACTAATACTTGCTTAAACGCTCGAGAAAAGTCACATGACCGAGAGCGAAATTCACCATTTTCATTTTAACATACAGATATAGGAAATGCTAAATTCTTCACTACATGAGTCCAAATTTTACTCCTTTCCAGTGATTTAAAGTTCATCCAATTCTCGAATTCGCAGCATTTCAAAATAACAGCGCAATGCCCTTTGTTATGTTTCAGGATTTTACGCGGAAAGTACGCGAAATATGGCCATAGTCGCACCAAACATATGCCGGCATGCGTAGAACACCAGGACGTGGATTTTTCAAAGTTCCAAATACAACCCTCCAATTGACATTCAGATATAAGCAGTATTTTGTACTCACATGTCTTCATACAATACAAACCATGTGACTACTGTCGCCCGTTGAAAATTCCGTTCATCTTCCGATCTGTTGGACGTTCGCCTTAATATAAGTACATGTACTTGATTCTCAAAGCATAGTGATTAAAAGGCGACAGGTATCAGAATTGGCACTATCTTTACAATCCTGATAACGTTCGATTCCTGTACCATCCTCTTCTTTGACAGCCTTCACCTTCTGTTTACTTTTTTCCGGAAACCCCACCTTCAGTTCCGGTTCCCGTCTATCCTTCTTCTTCTTCTTCTATTTTCAAGAGATTTTATGCTCACTCCTTCTCCCTCATGTCAATCACTTTTCTTTCCAATTTAAGTTCGCAAAAACGACGTAAATCCTTAAATTTACCACATAACTATTGCCGCAGCAATCATCACACAGACCAACAATAAAATGTTGTAATAATCCGTTTTCATACCACTACCTATTCTCTATACACGCAGGTATAGCAAAAGCCATCTATTGAGTAAAATCACATTATTTGTGACAGTGCCACAAACTGCTGCCACCTAGTGAGGAAATTCTGAACTCCTTCAATATACCCGTTTACAGTTTACATCAAGATACGTGTTTTTAACCTACTCCTTTTTCACCTGGATTTTAAAATAAAATTAAAAAACATCATAAAAATTAATACAGTACACAATTAAAGGTATTTACAACAATATTCGTTATAATTGGCGCCCAACATGGGCAGAACCCATTCAAATTACCTCACACCATCACACTCCATCATTCGTACCCAGGTCTCTAATACCGGACCAGACTATTTACCAGACTATTTACCAAACACAAAGATTAAATTACTTTACATATATCCAAATTACTCATTATACTGACCAATTATTCGAGATCTCCTCCGAGAGTTGGGATTCTCAGTTCGTACCGGTCATTACTTGCTTGAGCATCTCAACAAGCGTTAATTCAGGAATGGAATATCCAGTCACGTACCGCTCCTCCGCAAGGTGATGTCTACTTGACTAATAGTCCGCCGCGGGCACTATCTAGCTTGAAACTCGCAACTGCGTTACCCCCTTCGCAAAGAATTTAGCCAATTTTGCCCCTAAGCTTCAAGGACCTTGAGTACCTGAGTATGCCTTCCCTAATTTTCAAAACAGAGGAAGAAGATCCGAGGCCTTCAATAAACCCATTGCAACCATACATCGACGGTGCACTACACCTCTCATTTCAAATTTAAGATTTAGTCAATACATCGCTTCACAGTTCAATCATTTTACAACAATACTTAGCTCCAAACTCTATCATACTCATAACATTTACTCTCTCAACTGTACAAAATCTTGCATTCCCTCAGGTGCAAGAACTTCAAGTGCTCATTGGACTTACGAATATTGAAGCATTGGAATAACTGAGAGGAAAGGAGCCAGACCACCGATCTCTGTGCTAGCCCGCCGCATTATCTTCCCTACTTGGTTACTAACCCGCCGCAGGTAAGATGTTACTTGGCCCACCAGAGTCAGTTAACCCACTCCCATCCTTGTCTCCTAGACCTTATTCCGAATCATTTCTCACGTGATCCTCTGACTTGGCAAAGTCAGTTACCACGCGATCGAACTGATTTTCATCTATGAAACCCGAATTCAACATTTTGTCAATCCATTTAAGTCGTTTTTCCTGAGAACATTTCCATAGTTTACTATTTTCTATGGATTGGTTCGTGATCCGCTCACCTGTGTTACAATCCACCAATTCTAAAGTTGAATTGTGATTGTTTACTATGCATAGGTAAGGACCAAGGAACAACTCGCAATATTTTTTAATTACCTTTTCACCCAAGTTCCCAAGAGCATGACTTTTGATAAAAACTAGATCGCCTTCACTAATGACTGAATGATTTACCTTTTCCTGGTTGAGTTTTTGGAGCCTTTTCTTCCGTTTACCAGAACTAGTAAGATTTGCCATCAATAATTTAGCGTTCCAGGTACCATTGTCTGGTACATGATCTACTATTGGCGAATCGAGAATCCCCCTAGTCACGTTCAATCGCAGCTCTTCCGGAGAATATCCCGTTTGGGAAGAAATTGAACTATTTAATAGATGCAAAGCTTGAGCCACCCTTTCTGGCCATTTAGCATGATTACTTGAGCAGAGCACTCTCATAAGTCTGTTCAGCTCTGAGTGGTATCGCTCGACCATATTAGTACTAGGGTGATAAACTGGTATGTATAAAACATTCACCCCCCAAGCTTTCATTGATTCTTGAAAGTAGTTTGATCGAAATTGTGGACCATTATCAGCAATAATTCTTTTTGGTACTCCCAAATGCACAAAATAAACATTTACCAATTTATTGACAACGGTCTTAGCATTACTGTTAACTATTGGGTAAGCAACGAGATACCGTGTGGCCGAGTCCAAAATCGTGAATAGAAATCTCTCTCTCTTTGGACCAGAAGCAAAGGGTCCCTGTAAATCTACGAACAGGTCTTGACCGGGCTTGTCAGTGACATGTGTTCGGGCTTGGAACTTAGCTGGGTGCTTATTTGGCTTGGTGCGCAAACATGTTTCGCAGTCTCTAACGTATGATTTTACGTCTGATCTCATCCCTTTCCAGGAGAAAGACTGATAAATGCGAGCCAAAGTTTTTGCGGCACCAAAATGCCCTTGCTCGTCATGGTAGTGAATCAGTATTTTACCGATCATCTTCACAGGAACACAAACTCGAACCTTAGACGTATTATGAAAATCTTTGATGCATAATATGTCATCTTTCAAGCAATATGTTTGATTCCATGTTCTCGAACGAGTGTCCCTTTTGTCCTCTTCTCCTCTCAAATGTTTGATTATTTCATTAAGTGTGATATCTTCCGACTGGGCTTCGATTAGAAATTTCGATGGGAAAATATCTTGATCTACTCTTGTGAAAGCGGCAATGTTAACCAAATAATGAAAGTCATCGGCATCCGGTAAATTTCGACTGAGTAAATCCGCTAGCACGTTCTCTGAACCTTTACAATACACCACTTGAAATGAATACTGCTGAATTTGCAGAAACCATCGAGTCAATCTGGCATTCCAGGTGTGAGCGGATTCCAGCCATGTCAGAGATTTATGATCAGTGACAATTATGAATCTTCTGCCCTTTAGATATGTAGCGAATTTGCTGATAGTATACAGAATAGCCAGTACCTCAATTTCGGTAGAAGTATACGCCTTTTCATAAGATTTAAGCAATCGGCTTACAAATCCTAGTGGCCTCATATCTCCACCCTTGACTTGATAACAATATCCGCCAATGCCTATTAATGATGCATCAGTTTGAATGTAAAACGTCTGCTCAAAATCCGGGTAATTCAATACAACTTCCTGGGCCACTAAAGCTTTTAGTTTCTCAAAGGACCTTTCGGCCTCATCTGTCCATCTCCACTTTGTCTTCTGCTTGAGTAAGTCGTAAAGAGGAGATGCCACGGAAGCAAAATTCCGGACATATTTGGAAAGCCAATTAAAACAGCCTAATACTCTTTGCAATTGTTTCAAATTACTCGGTCTCACCAAATTGAGAATACTTTCAACATAACTCGGGTCCTTTTTATAACCTTCCGTGCTAATCAAGTGTCCCAGGAACTTCAATTCACTTACAACAAACCTACATTTACTCAGCTTCAAAGTGAAACCAGCCTTTCTCAACCTGGAAAGGACCATGCTAACGTGTTTTACGTGTGACTCAAAATCTTGTGACTTGATGATAATATCATCGACATAAATCACCACAAAGTCTGAATAAGAACCTAATACTCTATTCATGACGTCGACAAAAACTGCCGTTCCATTCACCGATCCGAATACCACCCGTCGAAATTGATATAACACTCCTTCAAACGAAAAGGCCGTATACTTTCGGCTATCTGGGTGTAACGAAACTTGCCAGTACGCGTTTCCAAGATCAAGTGAAGTCAAATACTTACAATTTTGAAAAGAGGACAACAATTCCTCAATTTTTAATGGTGCTAATTGTTTCAACCGTACATGTTGATTCAATTTTTTCAAGTCGACACATAATCTTATGTCTCCATTTGGTTTTGGGACTACTAGGAGGGGAGAATGATATGTGGATTCTGACAATTCAATGATATCCCACGAGAGCATCAATTGGATTTGATTCCTGACCTTCTCCCGATAAGCTAGAGGTATTGGATAATTTCTAGTCACGACCGGTTGGTCAGTGTCCAACTCCATTTTATGCTCGTATTCCGTACAAAGACCTGGCTTTTCTGAAAATATGGATTCGAAAGATTTTAACATACCCAGAAAAAGTTGACGTTGTTGTTCATTTAAGCAATGGTCGCGTTCTATCTTCGACTCGAAATCCACCATCTCCTCTCCATGGGACAGCGATTCTAGAGAAACTTCTCTTACCCCTAACCCTTGATCCATGTTACAAAGTTCCTGGAGTGGAACGAAGCGTTGAAAAATTCGTCCATTGGGTGTATTATAGAAGAAAGCATTCCGATCAAAGTTCAATTCTCCCTGAACCCCATATATCACATCCAATCCTAATATTATATCTACATTCAATTTCTTTACCACCACAAACTGTACATAAAGGTTACACCCCCCTAGGTTAATCAATATTTGAGCAAGACCCTCTGTCGTCTTAGATTTGGAACCGGAGTAGTCGACTAGTTTTATGCCTTTTGCGGGCTCCAATCTGGGCCTTGAAATTAAAGATGATAATCTCTTCCAAACATTGAACGACATAATTGAGACCTCGGCTCCACTATCGCATAAAGCTACAAATTGCTGATCAAGTATGGTGACCTTTACCATGGCAGAAGCCCTTTTACAAAATTTTACATTTATCGGTGCAAGAATCTCATTTGAACTAACTTCATCATTTTCACTATCATCATCCATATGTACAAAAAACACAGCAGGGTTGTTCAATTTCCTCTCACCCTCTGCTTGTTGGTGAGAGTACCGAAGTAGTTTCCCGAACCGTCGCGATTTTCGACCCCGTTCGAGCTATAAACACTTGAGTCTACTTTGCCATTATTCCTGGTCTGAAAATTATAATTCGATTCATTTTTACCAACTGACTTAAAAACTTCCTGTCGTCTCAACTGACTTAACACCTGGATCATACCTTTGCGATTCCAGTGAATCCTATCTATTTTTTGATTAGCAGGATTGCCTAAAAATTCCTCAAATAAATCTGTTCTGATATTCCCTTTGTAATCAAAGAACACCTGAGATATATCATAGACCTTCACCGTTTCCCCATTATGAAACGAAAGAATGTGTTTATTTAATTCCTCCCATCTCTCCCTACCATACGTCGACTTATTTAACATAGTTCTAGGTATTGGAGGTAGCGTGAGCCAATGTATTTCTTTGGTTCTAGCAGACAGCAAACTTAATGTCTCAGTCAGGTTGAGTTTAATTTTGTCTATTGACATGAATTTCATGACATCATTAGTACCTATCAACACTACTACGGAGTCAGCTACCTTTGAACACGATCGAAGTCTTTGATTCAAATGCTCGCTCGTTTGTCCACTTACAGCCATACCAATCCTTCTCACTCCTCCTTCATACTTCGCCGAGTATCCCCCAAATTTTTCAGCCAATCTGATTATCATACTGTCCCCAATCAGCTGCTTATCTTCTAAAAGTGGCTGAAGTGTACCATCCCCATTATCACAATCCTCAGGTCTCGTCTTGCCACCCACTGAAACGCTACTCACAGGAGGATTACCACAAAGACAACTCACGCCACCCCCTTCGGCATGAGTCGCATTTCGTTTCCCGAAGAAAAACCCTCTGAATTGCTAATTCTGCTTTGCGAAGTTCTAGATCGTTTGGGACTCACGCGTGAATTATTACAACCACTACTTAACTGACTATTCATATCAGTTTTCTCCTGAGTCAACGACTTATTCATTACAGCTGGAGAGACAGAGACTTTACTAATCCCCCCCTTAAATGTTTTGGACTTGGGATTGGGCGTTGTATCATTCTTAACTATTACTTCTCTCAAGGATTCATAATTTTCTATTACATGTATCGCATCTGAAAAAGTACTAACGTCCATCATAACGAAATGCTCTTTCAACTTATACGGCAACAGTGTGCCAAGTTGGGCTATGATGTGAGACTCTTCAGCCTTTGGTTGTATTGACCGTAAAAGTTTGAAGTTTTTTGAAAAAAAATTTAATACAGATTCATTCGACGATTTTACATATTGTGTGTTGAGTATTTTTGCCAAACATGAACTTCTCCATCGGGAGCTTTCATAATGCGCTAAAAACTCCTTTTTGAAGTCTGAATATGAAGTCAGATTCAACTTTTGTTCATTATACCACAATTTGGCACTATCAGTCAACAACTTAGGTACATATTTTATATACAACTGTTCCGATATCCCATATAAATCAAGAAGTTCCTCTACTTTCTCCATGAACTCTGTCGGCGTTACATCTGTAATTAAACCGTTAAATTTAGGGAATTTTAGTAAATCTTGAGGCTTAATACTATGAGACGAGTGGCTGTGGCCAAATGCCCTTTCTCACCCCCCAGATGCAAGTTCACCCCATCCACCTCTTTGCTTTGATCTGAATTTTTTCCTTCTGAGTACTTCAATTTAGTTCTTCGATGCCTAGTTTTTAGAAAGCTTCTTTTGCCCCGTACAGTTCCATCTTCACTAGAGGATTCTATGCTGCTCACACCGATCCCATTCGATCCCAAATTCCTACTACTATCTAAAATAATATCCGGACCTGAACCATCAGTGGAAGTAACTTTCTCCACTTTGTATTCCTTACCCCACTTCACCTGATTTTGCAGGTACTTAGTGTTTCGTTCCTTCATCCTTTCCTTACTTTGCAATGGTTCATTGATTCTAACTAACCTATCCTCCAAACTAGCTATTGCTCCCGCAAAGGTGGTCATAGAGGCCTCCAAAGTCTTAAAAGTTAATAAGACCTTAGAGTCGACAGTATTTCCTTCTTCACTTTTCATTTGAGACAAACCCACATTTTCGTTCATATCTGATGAAGAATTTTCTTTCTTTAACTTACACGACTCATTCCCCATAACTTTGGAAGAAGTACATGACTCTATTGCAACTGGTACCCTGGCATCCCAATTGACATTCAAACACTCTTTTATTTTTCCCGGCAACCGTTCCTCCCAATCTATCAACTGCTCCCAATGATTCCTCTTTAAATCTTCCATTGCCATTTGAACTCCCTGTATTTCACTATCCACTTTCTCAGACAACAATTCACATCTTTTTTCCATCGCTTCTGCTCTAGACATACACTCAACTCTATACTGTGATAAACTTAGGCAAAGGGGGGAGGATCTTCGGTTAAGTTCAGACATATCTGATTTCAACTCCAGTTTGAGATCTTGGCAATTTTTTTCTTGCCTCTCACCATACATTTGAAGTTCCACCCTTACTGATTCATTAGTTTTTTCTAAGCTGTCCTTAAGTTCTGTCCTAAATGACTCATTACTTTTTCCTAAGCTAATTTTCAGCTGTTCGTTCCCATCTTTTATAAACATTAGAAGTGACTCCAGGGTCACAGGATCCCCTTCTGTACCCATCTTTACCCACAACTAGAAATTTCAATTTTTTTTATTTTTTTTTTAAAGAGACACCTGCAGCCACATAGCCACTAAGTCTCATAATCTTCTATATGACGAATTCCCTATGATAGGCTTGTCCAACACTCATCCATTCATCCCTATTTACCTTCCTGACCTTTTCCTAACTTCCAACAATATATCAAACCTACAAACCTGTCTTAATTCGCCTAACCTGTAGCATAGGTAGCAATGGTAAGTGCCACGGTCGAATCTTCTCCTGAATTTTAATTAGTTTTATCAAAAATTACTCCGTACCGGTCTCATTACTTGATGATGACTCGCATAGATTTTTTGTTACCTTAAATGACCAGTGCGAACTAGAATCCCCCCCCCCCCCCTCCTGGAAGGGAAGACAGTCATTAGTACACAACATACAAAATATACACTGGGAAAAACCTTTAGGTGAAATACCACACCGCGATTCAAAAATACCAGTTTATTGACAAAAAGGAGTATCAATAACTTTTAGAAACACAGACGTTAACCCCCAATGTTACTGACTTTCCGTCACTGTTCATGTAAATGTTCCACATAAGCAACTGCTCAATAACTTACAGATTTTCAGAAGGTACACCTGCACCTTTATATATAACAAGCATATCTGAATAATCACTCAAATCAAGTTGAAATGTTTCATACATATGCCACCCAACATGGACTTCCTTACAAAAAAAAATCAGACGGATTTCAAATTTAACTATTACATGAAAACATGCTATCAAACAACTTGTTTTACATTTCAAAGCTGTCATTAGCTATGAGAGGTTCCATGCCTCTACTAATACTTGCTTAAACGCTCGAGAAAAGTCACATGACCGAGAGCGAAATTCACCATTTTCATTTTAACATACAGATATAGGAAATGCTAAATTCTTCACTACATGAGTCCAAATTTTACTCCTTTCCAGTGATTTAAAGTTCATCCAATTCTCGAATTCGCAGCATTTCAAAATAACAGCGCAATGCCCTTTGTTATGTTTCAGGATTTTACGCGGAAAGTACGCGAAATATGGCCATAGTCGCACCAAACATATGCCGGCATGCGTAGAACACCAGGACGTGGATTTTTCAAAGTTCCAAATACAACCCTCCAATTGACATTCAGATATAAGCAGTATTTTGTACTCACATGTCTTCATACAATACAAACCATGTGACTACTGTCGCCCGTTGAAAATTCCGTTCATCTTCCGATCTGTTGGACGTTCGCCTTAATATAAGTACACGTACTTGATTCTCAAAGCATAGTGATTAAAAGGCGACAGGTATCAGAATTGGCACTATCTTTACAATCCTGATAACGTTCGATTCCTGTACCATCCTCTTCTTTGACAGCCTTCACCTTCTGTTTACTTTTTTCCGGAAACCCCACCTTCAGTTCCGGTTCCCGTCTATCCTTCTTCTTCTTCTTCTATTTTCAAGAGATTTTATGCTCACTCCTTCTCCCTCATGTCAATCACTTTTCTTTCCAATTTAAGTTCGCAAAAACGACGTAAATCCTTAAATTTACCACATAACTATTGCCGCAGCAATCATCACACAGACCAACAATAAAATGTTGTAATAATCCGTTTTCATACCACTACCTATTCTCTATACACGCAGGTATAGCAAAAGCCATCTATTGAGTAAAATCACATTATTTGTGACAGTGCCACAAACTGCTGCCACCTAGTGAGGAAATTCTGAACTCCTTCAATATACCCGTTTACAGTTTACATCAAGATACGTGTTTTTAACCTACTCCTTTTTCACCTGGATTTTAAAATAAAATTAAAAAACATCATAAAAATTAATACAGTACACAATTAAAGGTATTTACAACAATATTCGTTATAAAACATCAGTCCATAGAAAAAAATTAGCAGGGGAAAAATACATCCATGCCAATTCAGAACATTCGCGTATAACAATGGATAATATATTTTTAATTTTTTTCCTGAGAGCACAAAGACTATGTTCTAATAACAAGAATATCAAAAAATGAAGAAGAAAAGCTTTTTAATATAGCAAAAGAAAATGGCTTTCACACTAACAGAATAAACTAAATCAAAAAACAAGTTGCAAGGAAACTAAAGGAAAAGAGAAATACAGACAAAGATGAAAAATCTGTTGAAAATAAATTTGTAAGCATTCCATTCCACAAGGGATTCTCACATAAAATTGCCAAAATTTTTAGAAGATTTAATTTCAAAATTGTTTTTAGATCACCAAGAAGTTTCGAATGTACATTTAATGAATTCAAAATGAGATACTCTCTACCAGATGTGGAAACCACAGGAGTATATAATATAAATTGTTCTTGTTCAAAGGATTATGTAGGACATGAAGCAAGGAAAATGGCAATAAGATGGAACGAACACGATTTGGACATTATAAATCTAAACCCAAGAACAGGTTTGTCAGCTCACATCATCGAAGAGAAGCATTTGATTAAAAAGAGAAGGGTTTTAAAAAGATTGACGGGCAACATAGAGTTAAATGTCTGGGAAGCTTCATTCATTGCAGAAGAACACTGGAATAAATTAAATAATGAAAATGGTAACATAGATCCAGTATGGAGTTATCTTTTTCACAAATGGAGTAAGCCACCATCTTTAAAATTTAATGTAACAGAAAACATCAAGAGACTTTGTGAAAACAATGATGAATTTGAATTACCTGATGATATTTGGGATTCATAATTTTAAATGAAAAAATAATGTGATCAAATTTTCTTTATCTGAAATAAAACTAAAACAGACTGCTTCTTTTCAGTTAAGTTGATATATTTTAACAATGTAACATTGACAACATCCATTATATAAAGGATTCTTTTTGTTTAAAAAATTGCTGACCATTGTTATAACAGTATCTTTGGTCAAAATGAAAAGAAATGTCTGATGAAGGGAGCGTGTGTTCTATGAAGAATCTGAAAAACTGTTTTCTTATGCTTGTAATAACCGTAAACTACAGGAAAATAAGTCTACAATGCAAGCAATGCATACATACAAGAAAAACTATGATACAGATGGACTACCGATTAATTTGACCCATCTCCAGTTGTCCACAGATGATATTTTTTAAAGGGTTATTAAAAATTAGAACTGAGCTGATACAACTATAAACTGTTACTGATGTCGATGCTCTTAGAATTCCAACTGATACTGAATGCCTGAATATTGTAGCAAAGATTGATTGATTTGCTTTATTTTACTTTGCTTTTTGTGCCACTTTTGGCTAATTTGCGAAGATGGGAATGAGGGATGATATGATGAAATTGATGAATTGACACTCAGAAACATCCATGCCCTTCACCACAGGGGCCGGCAATTGTAGCAAAGAAAACTTGTGTTCGGAATATCTACCAGAGTTTTGCTTTAAAATATACCACAAGATATTCCAGGAAAGAGACAACTGTAATATGAAAATAGCTGAAAAATTAATTTTGCCACAGAATGTCGGTGTAAAATTTTAAAAACTTCACACACATTTACAGGATAATTATACCATACAAATGTGTCACCTGCCCAAAATTAAAAAGGTGCATCAGCACAGGATTATTTGCACCCTTCTAATATGGAGACGTAAGTCCTTAGCAAAAATAATTGAACACATATTATAGGAATGAACTCCTTATCAAGTACAAATTAAAAACACACTGCTTGTGTGTCCATGTGTCAGAGGCTCATTAGCCTGTAAGAATGGTGTTACTAAACATAGTACATGGACAAGAAGTTGACTTGAGTGCCGGGTGCATAAAAAAAAAATCAATAATCTTAAAAATATTATATAGTACTTACATCAACGGCATCGAAAGACCTGTTCTGAGTAATCTCAAACTTCTTTACTAACAGTGCTTCATTAGCATTATAAATGCAAACATTCTTTGATGATCCACCAGCCAATATGCACTGGCCATCAGCACTATAGCAGAGTGTAGTAAATGATCTGGAGGAAAAAAGAAAAGAAGTGATTTAACACAACAAAACATACATATAAACAAAGCATATCATTTGCACTCTCAGAAAAAAACGTATATGGTAAAATTTTGAATAGAAAGTTTTTGAACTATCCATAAATATTCCTATATGTAGGGGTGAAGAAAACTATAAAATAATTCATCATCATTGTGTGTATTCATCATTGAATCACACTTTCAAACACAGATTATGCTTGAACAAGTATTACACTTCTTTTTGTTGCAACATTATAACACTGATCCTTTCATCAGATCAAATATTGTTGATGTAACACTTTTTATCAACACTAACTGCTATAGTTTAATGCTGCCTGTAAAAGAAGAAAAAGTTATCCATCAATATTAAATAGCAGCAGCAGGACTTGACCACATAAAAGTGCCATGAGAAAACTTGTGAAAAGTTGTCTCAAAAAAAGTAATGTAGTGTTTATTATTTTTATGAGAATATAAAACAAGGTGGAACTATTAGTAGCACTGGACTTTTTCACATATAAATTTGAAAGTTTGCTTTCATTTTTTGGACATCATGTACTAGTTTTATTGCCATCATTGAACACAATTTTTCATGCAAGAAAATGTTAAAATGTAATCCATTACATACTAATATGTTTCATCAATCAGTTTAATCGAGACTCAGAAAAAAGTTGTTCTCTTCACACACAATACTGATATCTATATATAGTTGCAAGCAACACTTCAGACTGGAAAGAACATTGAGTGGTAAAGACACAATACTGACACCAAAGATTTCATGTCTAACTCCCATTCTAGTTAGTTCTGTGAAGTGACCCCTTCATCAATCATTTATCTTTCTTATTTTCGCAACCTTTACAATGTAATTATATTCGAGTAGTTTTCTGCTGCTGCCTGAAGATCAATATTTATTTGGTTGAAACATTGAATAGATACAAAGGACACCATAATAATAAACGTTGTTTTAATTTCATTTTTACAAATTAGTGATCGAATGTGTTAACACAGATGATTGTGAAGAACTCCCCTAAGGATGAGAATGTCGAAGCAAAGTAAAATCACAGAAATACACATATAACAATTTAGTACAAAAGTTTTCTTTATGCCTTAATATCTCAATTGTAGGTTCTAGTGCGGCTGTCATGTATATTTGGGACAGATTATTTTGTACTCTATCGCTGTCCAATACAGGCATATCAGTGTATCGGTTTATCGGTAAAATTATCAATAATTAGAGCCATGCATATTTAGTTTTTGATGGAAACACGAAATGTGAAATAACACATTGTAGTGTTAATTTTTCATGTTTGCACCCTGTTTTGTCACGAAATAATGCGAAATGAACTGCAAAATGCGAAATAGACTCAAACATGAAATTTAGAGTTTATTTACCAACGCGACACTTCCTGAAGTCAGAATTATCCTGTGAGTTATACAATTCACGGGAAATTGATTAATTCTGCTGTAAATATTTGAGAAGAAAAAATGGACCACTTTATACAGGAATAAACTTAATACTCTGGTTACTACATAAATATGCTATTACAAAGGGTATGTTTATTTTGTGTAGTAAGTGCAGTTCTTAAATCAAATTTGGGATTATATTCACATTTTTAAAACCAAAATGTCATTTTATATACCGCTTTTTCACCACTACAACAGCGAAATTTAATTTTATTTACTGCTTTTGAACCCAAAATTGACTGTTTTTGTACCGAAATTTTGCTTTTTTATTTATCAAAAATATGTGCCTCTATCAATAATTTTACCAATCCAATATATCTATAAATATATTTTTATTTAGTGCAATACTTTGTTATTTTGTTATAATTCTTTTGTATATAATCATGCCAAACTTTTTGAAAAATTAAATGTCTAAATATATAGCTTCTTTGCATTGCAGTCATCTGGTAACACACATTTATTAAGGAGGTCAATGAACCATCCAGATTCTTCAAGAACCATTTCAAATTTTATATCTGATTGGTATTTCACATCAACCCATCCCTAATATATATATTTTTATTATGTTTTCAAAGTAACTTACTTCCCTTGAAGATTCTTCTTGGCTGAAATTAAATCTGTGTCTGCCTTTCCACTCCCGAGATCATTCCTGCCCTCAATGGATCCACACTGAATGCCTTCTTTCACCATGAAGAAGGATATCTGTCCATTCAGAGTTGCAACTGCAACCTGCTCACCATCTGGCCTATACACCACACATACACCTATAACAACATTTAATATTATTATTTTATGACAAAAGCCCAAAATTGAGAAGAGAGGCATATTAATGGAGATTGATTACATGACAGAAAAGTACAAATATTAGGGATACGTCAGCCATTAGTAATTTATATCGCTGATATGAGGGTATCACATTATCTAATTAAGCCTCCCCCCACCCAAATCAAAAACAGAAACAAAGAAATTGAAAACACCAATAACTACTTACTGAATTAGATTTCTGCATGAAAGACTTCAAACCATGGCCCCTTTTCCTAGAGTATTTGATTTACAATTTCTACTGCAGCTACACTCAGTATATCAAACTGAAGTGTTGTTTGTCAGCAACAAATTAAATATTTCTTACTTGTCCTTTCCGACTCTCTCAAAAACCCTTACTGTACTACTACAAAAATGTCATTTTTTCCAGAAAAAGAGTAAGTTTCTATGGCATTTCCGGAGAAAGTACATTCACTGTCTTTTCCCAGTTTTTCAAACTCACAGACATCCTGTCAAATTCAATTGCAGTTTTTCTGGCATACTGTAACTTCCAAGAACAATTAATACTCATGAGACAAATTACTGAAAAAAAGAAAGCAATATGTCAAGCAGGGCTTCTGTATGAAATTATATCGTTCCGTTCTTGCAAGTGATCGAATCACAAGCAAGTGAGGGGAAGTTATAATGTACAGTATTACTTACCACTGTTTGATGTCATGTTTAAAAAAAAAAAAATCGAACAACATGAATGACAAAAGCAAGAGATGCATACTTACCATCTGATGTGAGGTCGATTGTTTCATGTTCATTTCCAGATTCAATTGCATTCCATAATCGCAAAGTCTTGTCCCAACTAACGCTTGCCATGGCAGTACTTGCAGGGTTTGGGTTGAATGCTATGCTCACAACTGGACCCTCGTGACCACCAAGTACCTGAAATGAACCAACATCTGGTTCAGGAATCAAATAACTCTTGCTAAAATCCCTTTGCCACACTATACAAAGTGGCTCACAGTAGTATGTGTTCGTAAGTATTTTACATTAAAAATTTTGGCTATTAACATACAAAAAATACATGAGTGATCTAATTTGCTGTATACTTGTATACACAAATTAACATACATATTCTGGTCAAGTCAAAGTTTGTCTGAAGTCTACTTCAAGCGCAGATAGGCTAACCGGGACTGAACATACAAATTAACCTTTAGCAGATGGAGCCTTGCATACTTGTACAGCCACTCTGGATGGGGACTTTTCAAACGTGCGTTTTTCAAACTTGCCGCAAAGTACAGAAAAAAATTGTAGCTTGAGAACTAATTGTCATAGAGATGAAATTGTTTTCTTGTTTGTTTTCTTTTCGAACAGCAGGAACTTTTTGTTTTACAAGTTTAAAAAGCACGCCCTTGAAAAGTTCCCATCTGGAGAGGCTATACATGCATCGCATACGAGAAAGGTTATTACAAATGCACAAACCACATGGATGGAAAAAAGGAAGATTGAAGTCCTGACCTTTACAAAATATGCTGAAACATCACTCCGTATTAGTGAAAACTTTAAATTGAAGAGGGAGTGTTTCCATTCTCCTCTAGAAAAATATGGGAGCTGAAATGTATGTATCAACGGTACTTTCAGTAAACTTTGTCTAACTTAATAATAAACTTAAAGTCTGCTGTGACATGAGGAGAAATGCATAACCTAGAAGCTGACAACTTTTGGTAATACTTGCACTAATTTTAACAAAATTAAAATGAATGTGCATGTTATGCAAAGTATACCTCATCCCCTTAGTAAATAACACTAACAAAAACCTAAACAAACTTCCTACCTCCAATAATCTGCCGACTTTCATGGACCACAAGTAAATTTCAAACACATCCTGACCACCTGCTGCAACAAATTCATTGCTGGAATCCATGGCAATGCAGGCAAACTGTGCGGGCCTTGGGGAAGTGAATGTTCGAAAATTACGATATCTGAAATGATAAATGAAAAAAATCAATCTTTTTTGTGGAAAAAAACAATAACAGGAAATGTGTTCCTAGATATGCTCGAAAACTTTACAGTTCCCCAATTACGTCACTTACAACCTACATTGATATTCCAACTAGATGATGCCCCACCACATTGGAGCCTAGAAGTGAGGGAGTATCTTGATAGAGAATTTCCTGATCGTTGGATAGGTCGTGATGGGCCAATTTCCTGGCCACGCTCGTCTGATGTTACCCCTCTGGACTTTTTTCTCTGGGGTTATGTGAAAGACATTGTGTATTCTGGCTCAAAGGTACAAAACCTACAAGAACTGCAGGACCGAATGAAGAATGTGATTGCTTCTGTCACGCCTCTGATGCTACAGAATACATGGAGAGAAATTGAATTCAGGTTGCACATCCTCCGTATCACAAAAGGAGCTCATGTGGAGCTATACTGAGCTGTGCTGAGTTTTAACTGCTACTAATAAAACTTTGTGAGTTTATCTTGAAAATGCTTGCTTTTCTTTTTATCTACTTCTATCCATATTAAAACCACAAACTTCTCAAAACTGTCAGTCCCATTCCGGACATCCTGTATTGTTGCATATAATCAATGCCAGCTTGTCTATATGACAAAAATAAAACTTGTTTAAGTCTGTTTAAAGCTGAAATAAGCTACATGCAATTGGGCCTACAGTCTAAAATAGAATCAAAACCTCTGCAAATGCGTCTTCATCAGAATCAACCTCGGATGCATTAATTACAGGGTGACAATAAATAGTTTCCACTTCTAATTCAGTAATTTTATCTACTTTTCTACGATCCACCCTCCATGTCTAAAAATTAAGCTTTCAAGCCCCTGATATGGAGTCTAAACTTAACAAACATTCAATGAATTTGCATGTGAGCTCTAAAAAAAAAGGAGAGTTGACTGTCACCCCATGAGAGAAAGTGTTTGTACGTCCCTGGAACATAAGAATATGTGTATTTTATTTATGATGCCACTGTCAGCAGGAAACCAAGCAGTAAACATAGTGTTGTTTTCAGCAACACAAATGGGACAAATAACATTTTTTAAATGCTGTTCCTGCAAGTCCTACTCATCTTCCTGGTGCTGTTTATGAACTGGTGTTTCATTTGGGTAGTTTAAAATTGCTGAAACTCCAAAGTTTGGGTTAAAAGTTTTACCTGGGTTCATGCCACAAAGTATATAACATCATTTCTTTAAACTAGGTTACTGCTTATGATTTATAGAAATGGTATGCCATACAATGTATAAGCTATCTCATACTAAATACAAGATTTCTCTACAAGTAACTTCTAATTCATGATGGATGCTGTAAACATGGTTTAAAATTACTTACGTGAAATTTAGAAATTTCGCACTTCCCCATTGCACAATTTAATGGTTAAATCCTATTAATTTCGAAGATCCACTGTTTTCATTCACTGAAGGGTATGTAACTTCTAATACAGCGTGTCCACGCTAGAGGGATCGAGAAATAAATGCTCGCCATTTAAAACCAGATAAGGATATTGCTGTATTTTTCATATGACAGGAAAGGGAAACTCTCCGAGATTGTGCAACACTGTTTTTAGACAGCTACACAGTCGCGCATGCGCGTCAATAGCTTTTGTCTCGAAAGGAAGCCAGGCGCCATTCAGTAGTCGATCGCGCAGTGGAAAACATGTGGACACAGCAACAGAAAGTTCAGTGCGTGTTATGGCTAGCAGAAGAGAAATCTGTTACTCGGGTTCAACGCAGTGTTCGTCGTACGTGGAATGTAGATCCACCTGGTCATAAAGCGATTCTCCAATGGGACAGAACACTCCGAGAAACAGGTTCTTTACTACCGCAAACCGGCAAACATGCGAAAGCGTCTGTGAATGAGGCAACAATCGAACGTGTGAGAACGGCATTTGCAAGGAGTCCAAGGAAGTCTATCCGAAGAGCTAGTTCCGAACTTCAAATTCCTAGATCGACTATTCACAAGGTCTTACACAAGCGACTCCATTTGACTGCTTACAAGATCGAGCTTCATCACCACATAAAGCCAAATGATCGTCCGCTTGGGGCACATTTTGCAGCTGAAATGCTTCTGCGAATTGAAAATGACAACTCGTATCTGGACAAGATTGTTTTCTCGGATGAAGCAACCTTTCATTTATGCGGCAAAATTAATAGGCACAACTGCCGGATATGGGGTTCAGAGATTCCCCATGTTATTCAAGAACATGAGAGAGTGAATGTCTGGTGTGGATTGACGAGGAACTCTGTCACTGGACCATTCTTCTTCTTAGAGGCTACAGTCACAGGACATGTGTATCTGGACATGTTGCAGAACTTCGCCATAGACCAATTTCCCCCAGGATCGATTTTCCAGCAAGATGGAGCACCGGCCCATTATCATCGACAGGTGCGTGACTTCTTGGATGAACGTTTCCCCGATATGTGGATCGGAAGAGAAGGACCCCTTGCCTGGCCACCCATGTCACCCGATTTGACCCTTTGATTTTTTTTTTTTTTCTGGGGATATGTTAAGGACGTTGTTTATCAAGGAGACAGACCAAGAAATTTGCAGGAACTGAGGGGCCGCATCACAAATGCAGTAGCACTTGTGACTCCCCAAATGCTAGAGAACACTTGGCGGGAAGTTGAATACCGTTTAGATGTGTGCAGAGCCACCAAAGGTACACATATCGAGTTGCATTGAACATCATCTGAAACTCGGTGAGTTTTGTATCAAGTAAAAGTAAAAGTTTATGTTACCAATACATTCTGTTCACTAGAAATTATCACTTATTTCTCGATCCCTCTACCGTGGACACCCTGTATTTTTAAAAAAGCCAAATGGTAAATTTAAACGATATAAAACCTTTTAGCACTATTCTTCTAATTCACAGCTGACATAAAAAACATTCACCCCACAAATATAAAATGGCCCAATAATAGGGTAAGAGGGTGCTTAGCGTAAATTTTGAACATCATAAGCAATATTAACAAGCAAGTTGTGCAATAAAGAATTATTTTCTACAAAGATCAACATTTTAACACTGTGAAGTACCTGATAATGTCAAAGGCCCGGGCAGTGCCATCTAGGGAAGAACAAATAATGAAGTTTCTGTTAGAACTGAACTGAATGCCTGTGATTCCACTTGTATGCTCTTTGAAGGTAACAAAACAGAAGCCTGTGCTGGTATTCCAAATTTTTACCTACAAATAAAAAATTTTGCAAATTACTATGGAAGCTACTTATAACCAAATAATTGTACAGTTAATATTTTACACACTGAGCCCTGTGTTGAATAATTATGCTTTTTTTTACAAAAAAAAAAAGTTTTCTACTTGAAGTGTACAATAAACATGAAAAACACAAAATATTGTAAAAATTTACAATTCAACAGGTTTTAAGCTACTGCCTCAAAAAACTATAACAACCCAGTTATTATACATTTTTTATAACCCATTTGATTTGATTTATTTATGTTAAACAGATCATATGTTGTGCAAGTTGAACGATAATACTTCAGAGGTAAATATTACATTAATAAGTATCTAAACTTCTAAATTACACATAATGTATATTTTAAGCCATTAACCCCTTCCCTGCCACACCCTTGAAAGGAAGTGCATCCAAAAAGAAATTATCTATATATAGATGCAACTGCAAATTTTCTTCATAGTAAATAACGCAAAACAATATGTTACACAACAAAGTATTTCCGCAAAATGAAGCTAAGGTAAACAATCTATACATAGACTCTGCTACAAATAAACATCCCATACTAGGTAAGGTAAAAGGTAAGATTTCCCCTGCATACAGCACCATACCATGAAGGCACATTTAGGGTATTTGGGGGGTAGGGCCCCACAACATATTCTTGATCTCAGCAAAATTGAAGGTTATGTTATCAGCACCATGCTCCCACTGCCTTTACCCTCCAGGATTGCCCCAAGTATCCATATATTTGAGGCTGGGTAGGGTCCACAGCTGCTTTATGCATGGACAAGGATGGTAAAATTCCAAACTTAGAACTCCCACCCCAAGAATCCCTCAAATGGCAGCCAGACAACCTACCAACTAGACCAACACAGCTCTAAGTCCATATTGGGAAAAAAGTAATATTTTTCACGAACTGACAAAGAATCAACAATGGATTGTTTGATTGCCAATAGCTAGAGGCATGCAAATTTCGTTTGACGAAAACACGAAATATGAAATAACATGTTGTAATGTACATTTTTCATGTTTCTGAAAGGTGTGAGGTGCATTTTTCTACCCTTTTTTGTCACGAAATAATGCGAAATGAACTGCAAAATGCGAAATATACTCTTAAACACAAAATTTACCATTTATATACAGACGTGACACTTTCTGAAGTCTGAAGTATCCTGCGAGTTACGCAATTCACGGAAATTGATTAATTCTGCTGTAAATATTTGAGAAGCAAAAATAAACCCCTTTACACAGGAATAAACTTAATACTCTGGTAACGTAAATGTGCTATTAGAATGAATAACATTTATTTTATGTAATAAGTGGAGTTTTAAATCAAATTTAGGATTATATTCATAATTATAAAACCAAAATGTCATTTTATATAGCACTTTTGAAGTGATTATTCACCGCTATAACACCGAAATTTTATTTTATTTACCACTTTTGAACCCAAAATTGACTCTGTTTTTGTACCGAAATTTTGCTTTTTTATTTACCAAAAATATGTGCCTCTACCAATAGCCCATACAGACTACTACAAGCACAAAAAATTGGTGTCTATGAAAATTACTTGTTGCAATACAAGAACCGTTAATTTTGAAATACAGTCTATATATAGATGCTCCGCAAAAAAGACCAATTTTTAGAGTGTCCATATATAGCTCCACCTCAGTTAATGGGTTAATATATTATTTAATCACCTGCCATTACAAAATAAAGCTTGAGTTCACTTATGCACCGATAAGCTAATCAGGACTGCACTTAAGTTTAAAGTGGGATCCAAACCACTATGTGCCTCCACCAGGAATCGAACCCAGGACCCCTTGATTACAAAGTGATTATGTTACACAACAAAGTATTTGCATAGAGTGTTTTCTTAGAATTCTACTATTTTGTCACCATATCCTTCTCCTTGTCACCAGTTTAGGATAGAAGTTTTCACAAAATCTGCATTTCAATCTTAATCATAAATGCAATAATGGTATGAATTTTAGATTTCTGGTTCTACCCTTGTACGCTAATCTGGTTTTACATGTGCAAGTCAACACTCATGATAATCTACTGGTGTATTTATGATGTTATTTTTTGGGTAGGCTAAGTATATTTTTCCTCTGCTGATTAGTGTTTTTGCCATTTGTATACTCTACTATACCTTGGGGATGCTGATATCAGGACAATAAGATCAATGCATTACTATATAGAAATTTCTTAAGTTGTAGAAAAAAAATTACAGCCAACACTGAAAACTAGGTTGATTATTGCATAAATGCATGTTTCTTTACCTTGATGAAGTCCATAAACTTGAAGCATACACATCTATTTCAATGTTTTTGGAAGACTTTAGCAAAGTATTGCAGAGTGAATACATACTATTTTTATGAACATAATTAAATATTTTGGGAATATTTTTACACTTTTAATGTTCACGTTGATGTTTTTGTCCAGTATTAGTGAAAATAGCAGACATCCGGAGAATGTAGCCAACGTAATAAGATATGGGGTGAAATATGCTGAGCACTAGTGCATACTGTCAAATAGGAATGACAAATAAGTGACATATATGGACAGCACTGCTGGCATACAATAAGTAGCTTCATTTATAGACAATGATTTACACGTGTAAGTTACATGCTTGTACATACAGTAACTAGTGTCATACAATTGACAAACCAGTGTTAGCAATGTATAATTAGATAACTCTCAACAGGTTACTTCAAAATGACAGCCACCAACTACATTGCAAGCTTGACAGTTGAGTACACAATCAAATATCAGTGGTGTGTTGCAAATCATGTAACAGGCAGTGATCATCACAGCAACAAATCCCATGTCTGTGTCTACTGGGGTCTCGTAAGAGATTTCAGATATCCGCAGACGAAAAATCGACAGGATTGAGGTCAGGTGACCTCACAGGTGAGGAAATAGTCCAATCCAGTAAGCAGGAAAGGTAACATTCAGATAATTGAGGACAGACACACTGAAATAGGGCATTATCTCAGTATATTAGTCCTCCAATCCTAGGTTTCCTATCCCCAACTTTTCAGTGGTGCATCGCCTATTTTTTGTTTCATTTGCACACTAACTGAATCACCCTGTATGTGAAAGCATACACAGTGCAGTCTGTAAGTTCCCATATTTATTATTTTGCAGCCTTCCCATTAGCCCCATCTAGTGGATGACTGTTGAACTACGTAGTTTGAACCCTTTCGAACAGACATGCTGAGAGGCATCAGTCTAGCCATTGTTGTTATAGAGTGCGGACGTCTGATATAACCTGGTGTTGTGTGTGTGTGTCAGACTCGGGAGATGGACGAGAAGGAGAAACAGAGCGGGTAGCAATTAAATTTTGCTGCAAAGCTGAATTTTCAGCGACAAACACATTGGAACTGATTCAGAAGGAATACGGTGAGTCAGCACTGAGTCGGACAACCATTTTTGAGTGGCACAAACGTTTTCATGAGGGCCGGAAGACAGTGAAGGATGACAAACGCAGTGGTCGGCTGACAACATCTCGGACCAACGAGAATATCGCAGCTGTTGCTAACTTGATTAAAGAGGATCAGAAAATGACGTCTCAGATGATTGAAGAAACACTAAACATCCCCAAAACAGTGGTTTGCGGATTTTGCATGAAGATTTGAACAAGCGGAAGCTGTGCTCAAGGTTTGTCCCACATGCTCTGACACAGGAGCAAATGGAGGATCAAGTTGAGTCTTGTCAAGACTTGTTATCCATGATTGACCGTGACGAGAACTTTTTAGACAAGATTATTACTGGTGACAAGACTTGTGTTTTGCCTACGATCCTGAAACAAAACGTCAAGAGTTCCAAATGGGTCGGTAAAACATCTCCAAGACCAAAAACACTGTGCTTCCAAAAATCAAGGTTGAAGACGATGTTCATCGTGTTTTTCGATAGCAGTGGCACAGTGGTACAGAGAATTTGTGCCTTCAGGTAGAACAGTAAATAAGGAATTCTATCAGGAAGTGTTAAAACGCTTGCTAGCTCGAATCCGAGTTCCCCCAGACCTCTTCACCTCTCGTGATTTTTTCCCCGCTGCAAGACAACGCCCCAGCTCATTCAGCAGCAATAAATCACTAGTTCCTTGCTGAAAAGCAAGTCTCCACGTTGCACCATCCACCATATTCACCAGATTTGTCACCTCCGGACTATTTCCTCTTCCCAAAACTGAAAATGCACCTGAAGGGTTCAAGATTCGACTCGATTGAGGAGATCCAGAAGGCTGTGACCTAAAATCTCAAGACACTTCCAGACTTTTCTGAGGCCATGAAGAGATTGAAAACTCGTGCTGCGCAATGTATCGCATCAAATGGATCCTATTCTGACTAAATAAACAGTCAAAACTCGTACGCCTTTCACTTTGAATTTGTTATTGCCTTAGTCCGGGAACTTATGAACCGCTCTGTATACAATCAAATGGACAAGAACTGGAGTCATACGGAAACTAAATATCTAACATACCTTTCCATCTTCTCCTCCTGTTGCAATGTATTGGCCATCTGGTGAGTAGGTGAGGCATGACATATTATTAAAATGCCCCTGCTGCTTCATGACATAAGTCTCACTCTGCCACTCCCAAACGAGCAACTGGCCTAACCCTATGCAACCAAGAGCAATCCAGTCGCCTGTGTTATTCATTACAATGGAAGAGACTTCATATTCTGAAATACTACAAAATATATGTAAAATTAATAAACCGGATTCACAATCAACAAATCATCTAAAATTATATAAAGTAAATATAATTTAAATAAACCTGCAGATTCTATTAATTCTGGTTATCACAAAAAAATGCAGAATTCTTCTTGCATGTACGTATTGCTTTCATTGAATAATTATTCTTCTAGTTTATGTTTGTTACACACATATAAAACACTTTTTGATGTAACATTTTGGAAGAACACACGATTGCTGATCAAACAACAAATAAATGTCTATTGAAGGGAGCATACGATCTCCCAAAATCCACTCAAAAAATGTGTCCAAATGCTTGAAACAACAGTAAACTAGAATAATAAAAAAATGCAGCACATCAAATTTTGAAATGAAAACTAGGGTTGAGCCGATTTATTTACAAGACATGGGTGAGCAGATCATATACCTAGTTTTCAATGGAAATTAATTCTTACACAAATACAGAAAGAAGTTTATCCACAGTACATAAATTCCTACCTTAAGGAATGAATAAGATTTACATCCGGCATCTCATGTAAGAAAAAGGAGCCATTAGAGAAGCCAGTGACCAGGATGTGTGTTTCTTTGTGATATGTAGCGGCTGTAAGACTCACTCGATTGTCTTTCACCAAATCCGACAGATAATGCCGAGCAAGTCTTTTGTAGAACAACTTCTTCTTTTTCTCCTCCTCTTCAGATTCTTCATCTGCAATAAATTCATCAAAATGTTAGAGGAATACAAATAGGTAATTATAATTCTGAAACATGCTTTTGGTTGACTGGTATGTTACAGTCATAATGTAAAATTACAACCAAAAGTTGGGAGGATATCAAATTTGAACAATTCAATGGAATTCAACGAAACAACTTCATATTTCAGTAAGTTTGATTGGAGTAAAATTTAAAGCTTATACTCTTAGCAAGACTTAAACTGTTTGGCAGACAAATTAATATTCCTTGCAGATGCCATCCGAGTCACACGCTGTTTAATATGAAATAAAGAAGTATGCGGTATTTAGTCGTTTGTTCTGTAACAAACTTACCCTCATCTCCTGATCCTTCATGAGGATCATCCTTCTTCCGAACATCATCTTCGCTGTCACTAGAATCTTCTTCTTTCTTCTTCTTTACTGGTGGTTCCAGTGGTTCAAGTTCATCAGGTTCAATACTACACTCCCATACACAGACATGTCCATTCCTAACAGAGAAACCATCATTTTTCAAAAATAAATAATTAAACACAATAGATAAATACTGAGAAAATAGTACTCACACTACCGCGTCTCATTTCCCAATTATTAAAACACAATAGAGTTGAGCACATACAAATACTGGAAAGCGATGGAATTTAATCATTTGTACCATCAGATACTTTTCAAGAGTCTACAAAAATTTCACGTGACACTTTCATGGAGTATAAATAACCTGGGAATTATGCAAAATGAATAATTGTCATTATTTTTGCAAAAACATTAAGGTGAGAGATGGCTTCTTGGGATTACATGATTATCTCATATGAAATTATTAATATTTAAAACAAACTCTGGTAGATTGCTATGGCCTCCTTAATGTTATGGTGCTAACGTCATTGTTTTGTAATCAAGCTTCCTGGAATCGAGACCTAGTGGAGGCACATAGCGTTCAGATCCTACTTAAAATAAGCGTAGTCCAGTCCCAATTGGCCTATTTGTGCATAAAATGGACTTAAGGCAAAAACTCTGAAAATACATTGCTATGGTATAGTTCCAGTGAAAAACATATATTGTATTAAAATTTATAAATTATCCTGAACAGCTTTGAACTGTAACAATGTTCAAATATCAGTATCCATTTGGATCACTATTATTTCAAAGGTGTCAACTCAGTCCTAAAATACAATTAAATGCATTTGTGATCACTCAAGTAAATATAATAGTGCGAACCTAGTGCATTTTTTTTTAATGAATTTGAAAAGACTGAAATGTAGTCTTATCAAGAATGCCTTGTAGTTTCATTCACGGTTCTGGATCAGTTTTGCAACTATTCTTATGGACACACTTACTAGTGCTTCAAAACGTTCTGGACAGTTTAAAAAATATAGTGCTTCCTTACATAAAACATGTTTTTTTATTGTAAGTGTGTGCAACAACCTGTTCATATCATTACGAAGAAGTATGACTCTACATGGACTCCATATTTTAAAAGAAATGTTAAATAGATAGAAATTAAACTCCCACTGTTATCAGTTGTCAAGTTTTACATAACAATTTCAGTTAAATCTAATTATGTAGCAATTTTTTTCAAAACACCTTTCTAAGCAATGTTTAGTACTTGGATATAAATCGTCAAAGCTATGTCTTACTGCATTGATTTTCCTTTGATTGCATGAATTTTCCATTCTACGAGGGGCATACTAAAAGTAATGAGCAACAACTTTCAAAAATCCGAATCCATCAATACATGCAAACGAAGTAAATAATCCCAAATAAAGACTTTACTGAATGCAACGAGGTAGTGTGACGTCATTAGCTTCGATTGCTGAGCACATGAAGTTGTGTCGTGGGCTGTGATTGAATTCCTCGTTAAAGAGGGGAATCCCTGCTGCTGAAATTCAGAATAGTCTTCAGCGTGCATATGGAGATGTATGCATGTGTGTTAGCAGTGTTAGAAAATGCATAAAACATTTTAAAAATGGAAACTCAAGCATCAAGATCAATCTTGGAGTGATCGCCTACGAACTGCCCTCACGGAACGCAACATGGAAAGAGTTGACAACATCATTCAAGACAGATGGATCACTGTGGATACAATTGCAGCAATACTTTACATAGAACACAGTGCAGTGGAGAAATGATTGCAAGGTTAGGCTATCGAAAAATTTGTTGCCGCTGTGTCCCACGTTTATTGACGGCAAACCACAAAGAGCAGCGAAAAAATACCACTCAAGAACTTCTTCAGAGATATTGCAGTGAAGGCGATGATTATTTATTGAGTATTGTGACTGGTGATAAAAGTTGGTTCGATCATTATGAACCGGAGGCAAAGTGGCAGAGCATGGAATGGCACCATTCTATATCACCAGCAAAAAAAGAAAGCAGACAGTGCCATCTGCTGGCCAAGTTATGGACACCATCTTCCGAGATACAGAGGGGTGCATTCTGGTTGAATTTCTTGAACCTGGGGTAACTGTAAATGTTTGCCGTTATAGCAAAGACTTCACAAGCTTTGTCATGCATTGTGGGATAAACGTCCTGGAAAGAAAAAAGTCCTTCAACACGAAAATGCACATCTGCACTCTGCTTAGTTTACCAGGGAGGAAATTGGGATAATGGGGTGGGAACTTCTGCCTTACCCTCCTTAGAGTCCCGACATTGCACCCTTCGACTATCATCTATTTGGTTTTGTGAACAACAGTTACAAGGCCAACGGTACCAGATGACAAAGGTCATACAGAAAGCAGTGCATCAGTGTCTGCGAGCAGCTGGAACAGTTCCAACCTAAGGGTATTTTCAAGCTTCCAGAAAAGTGGGGAAAATGCTTGCAAAGAAATGGAGACTTTTCTGTAGATTATGGTGTAGTATGTTTTTGTTTAATAAAACCAAAACTTGGTTCATGAAAAATTGTTGCTCATTACTTTCAATATGACTCTCGCATTTACATCAAGTTTCATTGCTTTATTATATCAGGATTCCCAGTCATTTTGTAAATTCCGTTCCAGATTTCACCAGATATTGTTAAATAACTTTTCAGACTACTCAATAATGATAAAACACACAGCAAGTAAGTGTTCAAATCTTCAACTTTGCATGATAATCTAATGGATAAGTTACAAGTCAAACATTCAACATGTTTGTCCACACTGGCTGGGGCTTATGGTATTCATGTCATTTCAGAATTCAAATTTCTTCATCATTCTAGATTTTCTGGGCAATACATCAATTTTCCTGATGTTTTACAACTTGGTGTGGAAAAATCAACACAAATGTTATAAATTTATTTTGTTCAAAAACAACACAAAAACAGCACAATTAAGAGACATTAAAAATAGTATTAGTACCTGCTGTAAGTGCTTTATTTGAACAAAATGACATTGCCAGCACACAGTGAGAAGGTTTTCATTTATCACACCAGGTTGACTGACACAACCAAGGTCTCTGGTACACCTTGTCATTACTCTACCAACTGAGCTACCAATACAGCACTGGTTTTGGCCAATTATTTGCTTTTGCTGATTTTACCTGTGTTAAGTTGTCTCCGTCAGTGATACTGCAATGAAATAATGTTTCCTTTGAAAAACTGATGACTGTCACTGTGACTAATATCTGCAGACCACATCACCTATGTATGCCCAATTAATAGGTAATCTTACCTGCTAACTGTTATCATATCGAATGAATTCTTCTCAAAGAAACAGGCAACTAATGAATCCGTATGACTCCCCAAACTATACATTGTGAAATTGGAAAACTTTTCCAAACTATACAACCTTGTAGTCATATCTTTGGATGCAACAGCTATCATCCTGAAAAGAGAAAATGGTTATATAAATTTACAAATCAAGGAGGAAATTTCTCAATTAAGGAATTCAAAATTGTGTGGTGATTAACAGTGACTAGCATTCATCCATGTCACAGAATGATCAGTTTACGGGCTTCTAGTCATTAATAAAAATTTCCTCGCATTTCTAGACACAAAAAATACCACATTTGATTTTCAGGACAATTAGCATGCGAGCAAAGAGATGAGGAAAGTTCAAAACACCCTTAGAATCCGGAAGATTTCAGAACACTATATTCTGCAGTTGAGCAGTGTGCATCACCTTTCATGAGCATCCTGCCTTCCAACTCCTTCAGTGTTACCAACCGTATTTTATCAATGTGCCTACAAATGCATACAAAATATTCCTACAATTTATCAAAAATCTCTGTACTGTTTTCAAGTCAATTTCCATTTTGCATGGAGAAAATCCTTTCAATTCATGGGCTAGAATATTGAAGTGGGAATACCATTTTAGCATGAATAAAAGGTTCTTTCATTAAATAAAGTAGTCCATCTTCAAAATTATTGGTGACTCACAGTGCATTATAAATTTCTGATAACCCCCAATAATGCACCCCATTAAGGTTAAAAATCACTCAAAATAATACACTTCCCACAATATGGAATAAAACAAACTCAGTGGCCAAGCACAATGATGGAATAACACCCTCATCGAAATAATCTACATCATCATGATTATCTTAAAAGAGGCAGCAAAACAATGTAAAATATAAATACAACAAGGCTGCATCAAAATATCCATACTTACATCAGACACATTGATTCCATACAAACGTCCACTTACCGTGAATCTGTAGACCACTCAATCCACACAGTTTCATCATGAGCTCCGCGAAATATCCGTTCCATAACAAATGGATTGAATTCACCTGTATGAGGACCGGGAGCTCTGAATACAAACACTGTAACAGAACAGAGGAGAAAATGTAAAAAACCTTACAATCCACATTCTTAGGTAATATTTTTAAATATATGTAACACTACATACTAAAAGGAACACATTTTCTTGAAAAACACCGCAAAAGCTTGTTAAATCTTGTCGAACATTCCACAAAATTCCCATCTGTATTTTCAGGGTTAGAAGGATTCATATGAAAACCAACAAGATGGTCTACCTTCTACAAGACTGAACAACTCTTCATGTGCCTGCCTAATTACCTTATTCCATTCAACTGTGCTCAATACACTTTTCTTCCAATTTTGGATCTTGTGCAGTTTCCAAAATTGTCTAACTAATTTGCTTCAATAATTTCTCTCCAGGCTCCTTTCAGCTCTGATGTATCAAACCTTTCTGAATTGTGTATTCTCTTTGAACACCCTAATTAATAAGGCTTGAAGATTGACATAAAGACTTTAAAAAACTAGTTGTAAGCTTGATTTATTGATTGATTCATTTGATTTGTTTCATTTTACTTCGCTTTTTGTGCCACTTTTGGCTAATTTGCAAAGATGGGGATGAGTGATATGATGAAACTCACTCACAAACATCCATGCCCAGGTCAGGATTCGAACCCGTGACCCCTGGCATCGTAGCATGATGCATTAACCACTCCCCCAAAGGCCGGCTAATTGTAAGCTTGAATTTTTCATAAATGAAAAATGGGTCACGTACTTGTGTCAGTGCTTTAATAATTCGATACAACTGAATGTTTGGTGGTTGGAAACACTGAAGAAAAAGACTTATTATCTGATATAAAGTTTTGGAGAATCATATACAACTGTGGAGTAGCTAAATGCAGTAGGAAAACTTAAAAATGCAATAAAGCAAAATAAAAACAATGTTTTATGGTTCATACCATTATGTGTAGCACTGTCTTCAAGGCCTACCAAAAAAGTGGACTTTCACATCAACCTCTGGGCTCTGCTAATTATGTATATTGTCTAAATACACACACAAATATATAAAACTGGGAAACAAGATCTAACCTAGGAAACTAGTTATTTAACAATATGAAGAACATTTCTTAAGAAAAGTGTGCTATTTGAGTGTCACTGAGCCCTTTGTGAATACAACAGTATAACAATATGACCCCATGAGAATAACTAAACTGATATTTAGGAGCATTTGAGCAATTAAAAATAAAGCACCAACTCTCTATGTGACAAGCTGAAAAACAGCTACATTTTTCGTAGAAAACATCTACCATGCAACCCCAACACCCCACCCACCCAAACACAAATACACTGTCTGTTTGCAGTAGCTGCTTGTTGATGCATCCAGAGGGCAGATGAGCATGCAAGACATGCAGAATGGCCGAGTTAAGTAAGGTCGAGTATGTAATACAATCAGAGAGGTGTGATTATTGAAAGTTTTCATGCTGGAAAGTCGCTGACTGACTCAGGAAGGATCCATTCAGTGATATATATGAAAGCTTGTTTGGTAAGTGTAAGTTTTTGATGAATAAACACTAGCTACAATAAACTGTCTGCTTGTCTGGATTTTTCTGATGTACCCTGTGCATATATACTTATTCTTTCACACATACTGAAGGCAAAAGTTACAATAAACACAGGCAGACCAAACATTCTTTTAAGAGCAAGTTTTCTTGAAATAACACTTACCATGATTCTCCTTTGTGACTGCGAAGTACTTTCCATCTGGACTGAATCGAATGCACTTAACAGGTCTATTGAAACGATACTTGTGAATAATTGTTTTACTTATCAAGCTAATGAGATGAGCCTCACCGTCTACAAAGAAACAAAAAAAAAGAGAGAGAAATTATTAAATATATACAAAAACCATATAAACCTTTGATTCGTATTTTGGGACAATTTAACTCGTACATATTATGGCAGGATCAAATCTGCCTCCACACATTCTAAATTTTTCTAACAGGCTGGAGCAGCTGCAACTGGTGTTCCCAGTATACTCATTACCCTTTCAGACATGCAGTGACTTGCTGCTGACCTTCATGTGATTAACTCCTAACAATTAATTTCATGCAAAACAATGTTTGTACATAATAATCCTTGCACACGCAACTTTGTTTCAAAAAGTCTCAAGTTTTGCAGGTTGAGTGTGTTTGATCTAGAACAAGATGATACCTTATCTTAATGCAAAGAGAATGAAATAGAATAGACGATGATACTAAAGTGAACTCTGATTAGTAATTAATCACGTGCACGCTAGGTATATATACGTGGGTTGGAAAGTTAATAGTAGCAACACTGCTGTACACACACCATGAAACAGAACCCACTGATACCACATGTTAGTTTGATACCTAAGCTACCTCCCAGTAAATGGACTCTTCCTTCCAACACTAGGCACACGCACAGTGACGAGAGGAATAGAGTATCGTTGAGTTGGCAGTCTAAAGTTGGGTAGTCAGAACCCCACTAATGTGAAAGTCTTGGTGATACTCAACATACTTCCAGGACAGACTGTCAATGTGCAGTATTACCACAGACAAGTTAATTTTATTAACATATTAACTTGTCTGTGGTATTACCGTTCATTTTAGGAATATAACTTGTGACCTGCGTTGCGAAAGAAGAGGGAGACACTTTCTGCTGAATCCTCCTGTCATTTTGCAGGACAATGCTTGGGCATATATAGTGCAACCTGTGACTGATTTGTTAGCTCGATGGGGCTGGCAGATACTCTACCATCCCCCATACTACCGAGACTTAAGTGCCTGTGACTTTGATTTGATCCCTAAGATGAAGGGCATTCGCTTCCGAACTGTTCCAGAGATTCTTCAGGCAATAGACTGCTCCATTCAAGCCATCAACAGAACAGGCACTGCTACAGAAATACTACGACTTCCACATCGCTGGCAACGGTTGTACACAATGCTGGTGACTACGTCAAAAGGCTGTAAAAGTTTCACAGAGCTATCTCTTTCGTATCATTTGTAAATTAATAGTTGCCACTATTAAATTTCCAACTCAGTAGTGCTGTCACTTCTTTGTCATTTATGTCATGTAGACACTAACTTTCTTAAAATTGTACAATAAAAATAAATATGCTGTTGCATCACAAGAAAAATGTGTATCATTTTAAAATATTTTTTACTGAAAAAAAGGTACATTTTATTAATATGATTTAGGTGCACATGTCAGCAAATAAATAAGATATTCATATGGCTGAAACATCAGATTTATAAATGTAATACATTAGAGGTTCCCAAACAGTTGCAACAATTTTTTGTCATGCTATTTTAGGGTTAATGCGATTTATTCTGCCACTTTTACGTTAACTAATTAATGATGAGTAAAACCAGGTTTTCAATGTTCATTTGTCCTTTCCTTATGTGGCAAAGGAACCAACTTGTAAGACCTGACCTTGGAGACCGTTCTTTTGTGTTTGCTTGCAAGGCTAAAACATGTGTGGTTGGTTAGTGGTTTGGGTCCGGACAGCACCAATAAACTTCCCACCTCCTCAATTAAATCTCTCTTAATCTCATACACATTTCTTTAAAATAAAACATACAAAATTCTTGGAAACTGAGGGTGGGCAGATGCATCGAAACATACCTTCATTAACAGCTAGCAAGATACAGCCATTTGGTGACAGGTCAAGAGCTTCATAATTAAATTTGCTCTCTGTTGGAAGAGTTTCAGCTTTGTTACTACAAAAGAAACAGAAAAAATTAGCAAACACAAAAACAATTACAAATTAATATCATAAGATACGACAGACATGCATTTATGTGTGCTATTTGCTCCATGGGTACTGTTCACAAGCTGTAGAGGACATCAAAGAAAACTGATTAGCTGTTTGCTCCTCGATCCTACGAACCATTAAAAAATGGCACTTTCCATACTGAATGTATGCAATCCCATGGCATCATGGTTGCTATTGGCATTTACATTCACTGTCTGATAATATTCTAAAAGCGATAGTATTCTATGGAAACAAGATGCCAGCAGAGGTGCTGTCATGATGAAGTCATTTACTTACCTCTGCATATGCGTATGGCTTCCCATATTAGATGAATTTGCATAATAGAAAGATTTTGCAAGATTTGTAAGATATTTACACTTTACAGGATGCATAATCTATCCAGTAACATACTATAATTTTGTCACTTTCCACAGAAATAACAAATGTGAGTGTGAATTTTAGTCACGTGGTTAAATGCCATTTTTTTGAGAATTCGCAGTATTCAAATGAGCAAAACCAAAAAAGTCAAAAATTGTTTTAAGCGTACCTTATGTTCAGATAGGCTAATTGGGACTGATCCTACAGTCTAAAATGGAATGCGTACCACTGTGCAATGTGCTTCCACCAGGGATCAAACCCTCTATCCTTTGATTATGAAGCTACAGAATAAGGAAGTAAGACTTGAAGCTTTCCTGGCAAAGAGAAGATTTTCTCGGGCTATCGACCAGTTGAGCTGTGGAAAATATTTCAAGCTTTCGAGAGCTGACGTCACTCTCTCCTACCCTGAAAATGAAAGTAACGTTAGCTCTCAAAAGCTTGGAATCTTTTCCACAACTCACCTGGTCGATAGCCCAAGAGAATCTTTTATACAGAATAAGGAGCCTCAAAGTGAGTAAAATGGTATGAAGATAATTTGGTAGTCTTCATGTTCTCTACGCCCTCTGAAACTTTATGAATGATGTACGACAAAATCAAGGAGCCCCCCCTTCCCCTTCCTCCCTCCCACATATGACGTGCCCTCCCAGGAAAAATATCAGGTGGGCCATACTTTCAGATCAAATATCATGGTTATTTGTAGTTTCCATGCTCTGAAACAAATTTTATATTGAATAAAACATTGAAGTTTTACTTAATTCTCAAGGGAGTCTGTGAAGGGACCAAAATAAGTTCAACATAATTAACCAGAGCTTAGATTATTAATCGAACAAGGTAAAATATTAAAATCAATGGAACTTTTAGAAGAACACATATCATACTTACTTCTTTAGGTCATATACCGTTATTCTGTTTCCTACTGGACTTATAACAGAGTTACCATCAGGAGAGAAAAGAAGGTTGCCTTTCCTGTATACTGTTCCCAGTAAATTGGAAAACTGCAAAAAAAGATACACAAATTAAAATTTAATATGTAGGAAAAATTATTACTTTTGACACTTCAGCAATCTAATTATGTCAGAAGAACATACGGCAAAATTAGTGTTATTACATTTCAGCAGTAAACAATGATCTAAGATATATATTATATATATATATATATGGATAAAAGCAAGGAGGGCCAAAAGGGCTAAATAAAAATCAAAGAAAGAGAAAGCAAACACTCACCGGACAGTGGAAAAATTCAAAATTTTCGCTAACTTAGTAGCATCATTGGTGTGAGACGAAAGGGACAGAACCGAAAGTTGGGGCCCTGAAGAGTTGCCAGGTCCCCATCCAAGAAGAAGTAGTGATGCGTAGAACGAAAAAAAAAAAAACTGTTTCGTTACCAGGCTTGTCGAAAACTGTGAGCATGTGGGATGGAATGGGATGGGATGGGTTGGGTTGGGTTGGGAGGGTGGGGTGAGGTGAGGTGGGGTGGGGGCATTACTGGGTGGCCTTGTTCAGGCCGATATATAGGCAATCATGGTTGATATATAGGCCCTCTCCCATCTTTTGTGAACAGAGGTGTTGGCTAGTTGGGGTAGGAGATGGATGATCGCTACCCGGAAGCAGTCGTTGAAACAGATGTTGTGGTGGTTGGTGTGCACAGCGACAGTGAAGTCCAGGTTGTGGGTGGAGGAACGGTGGTTATTGATGCGGAGGTTGAGGGCCGTTGATGTTTCCCCCGGGTAAAAATCACCACAGATGTTGCAGGTAAGGATGTGATCAGGTTGAGGCATGGCAGGTCCCTTTGGGATGGAGGAAATTTGCCAGTGGCCGTGTGCACCTGGAGGGTGCGAGAGGTAATGAGGATGGAGCAGGTTGTGTACCTAGGGCAGTTGCATTTGTGGGCAGCGGGGGTGTTGGTTGTGTGGTGAGAGTGTTGTGGACCAGGATGTTTTGGAGGTTGGGGGGACATTTGAAAACCACTCTGGGCTTGTCGGGAAATATGTTTTTGGTTTCAGGATCACTGTGGAGAATGGGGAAAAAAGTGTGTAGTGTGTGCCTGATTTTGTTGAGGTGGGGATGATATTGGGTGATGAGTGCAGGTGGGTTGGTGGCAGCAGGTTTCTTGTTGGTAGTGGTGTGTGAGGCAGCTCGCAATATTTGTTTCGTGACCAGGATGGTGGGATATCCACGGTTGACCAGGGCTTGGTGTATGCGGAGGTTATAATTCTGGCAGGAGGTGGGTGAAGTGTTCAGGTGCTGTCCCCTGAGGGCCAGAGAGAATGGAATGGCTTTTTTGGTTTGGAACTGGTGAGAGCTGGAGAAGTGTAGGTATTGCATGTGGTTGTTGGGTTTTATGTGGATAGAGGTAGTCAGGTGTCCTCCCTCGATGTGCACGTCCACATCCAGGAAGGTGATCTGGTTGGGGGAGTGCGTCTAGGTGAATTTTATGGAACGGAAGTGATTAAGTTGGTCCAGGAAAGCTGATAAGGAAGGTTCTCCATGTGTCCAGACCATGAAGATGTCGTCGATGAAGCGGAGTAAGAGGAGGGGTTGGGTATCCAAATACTCTTGCTCAAGTTTGCATAGGATGGGGCCATTCTGGTGCCCATGGCTGTACCTCGGATCTGTAGGAAATGTTGGTTTTCGAAGGTGAAATTGTTACATGAGAGGACAAGGTGGGCTAAATGGTTTTCTGTGATTTACACACTGTCAGTTACAGTAATTAACTGCCATAAGTAGTAAAGTAAAGTTAAGATACCCCTGTGCGTGTGTACATGTGCCATGAAGGCATATGGGGTGATGTGGAGGTATAGAGCTCCACATATTCTTGATCTCTGCCATAGTTGGGATGATGTGATCATCATCACGCCTGGCCACCTTTACCCCCAAGGTAACAATTTATATGAGGCTGGGTGGACCTCAGAGCTGGGCAGAAACAGGAAAATGACTGGAAAAATTCTTGGTCCATATCATATGCCCCACGTTTCGAATCCGGGTCTCCCGTGTGGTACCCATGAGATGCTCTACCAACTGAGCTAACTTCCGTGTTCAACAAGTTGACAAGAGAAGTTTTCACAAGAGACACTAGAAGAGAGAGAGAACTAGAATCATGTTGACTTTCGTAACTAGAGATGTGCGGGATGGCATTGGGAATGAAATATTAAAAATCCGGATGTTCGTGACACGAAATTCCAGACACCTATAGTGCAGAAAATATCAAGAATTAATCTCTTTTAAATATCTTTTGGGATTTGTTGGCTGTTCGGCATTACTAAAACTCAGGAAAATATTTTCCTGAAGTCTGAATCTGACCTTTGTAATTCACACCCCATCATTTTGAAATATTAATATTATTATTTTACATTACCCTTCGGCACATAAAAGCATGGATCAAAGGTACCATGAAGGTCTCTGACTGATTGATATCTGTGCATTGTCGAAAAGTACAAAAATACAAAGAAATGATCATCAACGAAGTGATGTTTATTAGGCGCCAAGTTCCTTTTGTTTTATTGTGATTTCACAAAAATGCAATTTTTACATGGTTTGATTTCGATTTACGTCTGTTAACACATTCTGCAGAGTTTTAGCGATTACTTAAGATTTTGTTCAATATATGCTTTCGTGGTAAGGTTAGCCAGGTCAGGTTTGTTTCTCTTAGCATTAAAATAAAGTCCCTAAATGCATTCCACTAAGGTTCCAATTTACTTCAACCTAAAATTCACACTAGTCTATGATACTTACAGACGCTTGTCAACGGAAAATACATTATCCATGGGAAGCATGCATACTTGCATAAGGTAATTTTTAAGTATTTTTTTTCAACATAAATAACTCTTTTTAATCCAAACAGTGCTCATTACGGTACTAGTTTACTATCCTTCGGACAGATTTCTTCATTTCTACAGAAGAAACTGCTTGCTGTAATAAGTTCCTGTAGCATTGTCTAAAGTCGGAAAGGTGTTTTGTGTGAAATTCAGGTAAGTTTTCCGTATCCTGGAAACGGATTTCTTCAAATTTAAAAGTTTGGGGCTCATTTGGGGGCAGGTGACTCCGGCCAATTTCTAACATGTCTTTAACAGGGAGTCTATAGAGAAAGCTGGGGAGCCGGAGCCGCATTAGCGGTTGGGGGCAGTAGGTCAATCACTCCAGGGGCGGAGCCCGGAATCAGTGGGAAATTTGGACTCAAAAATTTCAAACAAAAATATTTTTTTTAGTTCAAATTTCCCACCGATTCCGGGGTGTATAGCCCCAAAAAACATTCACGGAATGTTCCGCGAACATAGGTAGATAGGTAAGTACGAATGTCAAAAATTGACGAAACTAAGAAGTTATAGGTGTCCGAAGGATAGTAAACTGTTACCAAGGTAAGAATTGACAATAAAGAGAAAGTCTGTACTTCACTTCCTACTTGTTATACTCACTTCTTATGCACTCCTGGTGACGTATCTGGAGTTACGATGTGGGGGTCGCGTGTTAAAATTGTACATTTACGTGTAGAAGTTGTAAAATAATGTTGTTATTTACAGTGATAATTCTCCATATGGCATGTTCCGTAGTGATGAAACATTGTTCGTCGGTTACGTGCTACAAAACTAGGAATTTCTTATTGAAAGTGATCATTGGCCCACAAATCATTCACGGATAACCATTTCAGGTAAGGTTAGGTTAGGCAAGCATAGTTATAATATTTTGTTCGTAAAATTACGCATATACTTCACCGCTGATTTCAGGAAAAATGGCATGTTCCTTGAAACATTGTTCGTCGGTTACGTGCTACAAAACTAGGAATTCCTTATTGAAAGTGATCATTGGCCAACAAACCATTCACGGAAGGTTAGGTTCAGTTAGGTTAGGCAAGCACAGTTATAACATTTTGTTCGTAAAACTACACAAATATACCTATATAAAAAAAAATTGGCTTTTTTTTTCAAATTTCCAGACGTGACCCTGGGATTTTTACAACAGATTCGTGATTAGGAGGCCCAAATTAGTTAGTATACCGAAAATTAACAAAATTGGAGACTTTCTCTATATTGTCAATTCGCTCCCAATTCAATTTGAATTTTATGATTTATAGTAGTAGTAATAGGCAACAACAAAAAATAATAATAATAAAAGTTTCTATGGCTGGCCCCCTGAGAAAAAAAAATCCCGTGGGCGCCCTTGCACATTTTAGTATTGAGAATAAAACTATTAACATTTTATTTTTACCAAAGGAATGTGGTATGTGTGTACATACATTAATGCAGTATCATTTATGAACTTGACCACATTTTGGTTATTATGATCAACACAATAACAAAACAACTTAAAAGAGTACCGGAACCGGTTACAGTTGTATAAGTCGGAGACAGATTTCTTCAAATTTACAGGAGAAAAGACGAGAAAGTACTTACGGAATTGCGTTCTTGAGGACTTTCTGAAGCCGGGGAAATTGTTTTTTCGAATCGTGTAACTTATTTGGCCTGTAAGTAATGTATTTTTTGTCATTATGCATCTCCGATGTACGATAGCTCGTGCCGCCATTACCGTCGACTACGTGAATCAAATGTTCTGTGCGTTCGATTATGTAACCCCCTGTCAGTGTAGTAACCACACGGTAGTTTTACAAGATGACGTGTGAGCGGGTTTTTTTTTTCCAATTTAAGGTAACACTCTAGTTTAAGTCCTTTTCCTAAAGAATACGTGTCATATATCGTTGGAAAGCTTATTTTATAAGGAATTCAACAACGTAAATCCCAAAGCGAGCAAAAATTTCCTGAAGGAGTAAATCGAGAAAAACCGATGTTGTCCGGATATGCGCAATTGAACGTACTGAGGAATTTTTTAGATGATGAAGCACATATTTAGAGGTGAAATGAGTGCTAATGGAACCTAACCTAACCTCGTAGGCATACCTCGACCCCGTGAATGGATAGTGGGGCTATCGTGAACAGAAAGTGTAAAAAGAAACAGGTACTTACCCGAACAGATGCCGGGTGCGGTACTAGTTTACTATCCTTCGGCCAGATTTCTTCATTTCTACAGAAGAAACTACTTACCGTAATAAGTTCCTGTAGTATTGTCTAACATCTGGAAGGTGTTTTGTGTGTTGTGGGAATGTTTCATAGCGGAAATTCAACCATTGACGCATAGCCCTACGAACCATTCATACATAGCCCGACAAACCATTTCCGGTAAGGTAGGGTGTTTACCTAAACGAGTTTAATGTGTCTTCGGCTTATACAACTGATACCCCGGAACCTTTCTTTTCCTAAAACAAAGGTAAATGTCTGTTATAACGGAGACACATTTCTAACACATATTTTCAGTTTCAAATGGTTCGTACTTACCAATTGTGTATTGTGGAACCTATTTCAAGGTGCCATTATGCTTTTTACACAAAAATAACTTCGATTTTTCAGATTACGAGTAATTCTTTTGGGTCCTTTCTTCCGTTGCGGAACATAGAATATTTTGCGCACAGCTGTGGATCATCACGCTTCGTGCTTGTGTTTTGTCGATTTACAGTGGGCATGCAGTGTTGCAACCTTCTTAACCAAAAAACACCTACTTTCGTGTTCATTATGTCATCGCAAACCATTGACGGATAGCTCCAAAAACCATTCCCGATAGCCCCAAAAACCATTGACGGATAGCCCCAAAAACCATTCACGGTAGCCCCAAAAACCATTCACGATAGCCCCAAAAACCATTCACGTTAGCCCCACGAACCATTTCCGGCAAGGTTAGGTTACGTTGGGTTAGGTAAGCATAGTTAAAAAAAATTTTAAAAAAATTCTGGTAAAAAAAGGCACATTTGGAAACACTTCTTCCTCTCGCAAGACCGCATGACTTTCGACACTCGCGCCATCTGCAGGTTCATAATGAAAACAACGACATAATGTTGTCGCTTCGCACAAAATGGTACTTTATTACATCAAAAGTGCTTATTTTCTTTTGTGCAGCATTCCATAGTGACAAAATACCTCCACGAAGTTTGATAAATGCAACAGAAACTCATTTCCGTAAGTAGTTTCTCCTGTAAATTTGAAGAAAAGTGTCTCCGATATAACAGACATTTACCAGAACGGTGTCTCCGATATAACAGACATTTACCAAAACAAATCCTGGATATATACAGTAGAGCGTTGATTATCCGAAGTAATTGGGGGACATGGGTGTTCGGAAAACTGGTTTGTTCGGATAATCGAACTGTACATGTTTATTTGCCAAAAAGAAGTAATGTACAGTAAATTTATTCATAAAAACAGGCATCTCTAAGTATGTATTACAAAGTAACGTACAAAGGCAACTTTAGTAGGAATATATAGTATGTGGTACAGTTTATTAAACAAAAATATGTACATATTACATACGCATTTTGCATGAACAATACACACAGTACACAAAATTAACGTTTAAAAAAATCCTTTATTTTGGTCTGTCTAAGCAAGCCTACACGCTTACGAGCAGCTAAGTCACGTACTTTTTTCATTACAGATATCTGAAAGTGAGCGAGTACACAGTTCGGTTAAGCGGTCGTTCAGTTGACCGACGTTCGGATAATCGACGCTCTACTGTATCTATTTTGTCGAGTATGTAAATAAAATCAGAATAGTGCACATGCACCAAGCAACAACAATACTAGTACAAGGACTGAAACCGGATCCCTGGCAAGACAAGCTCTACTGCTTTTTTTCCCATTTCATATACCAGTACATTGACAAACATCTTAGCTAACTCGGAATATTTTACCTTGTATGCAAACTTCATTTTCCTACAATTTATTCAGTTAACTTACTGCTGCTTCTTACACAGTACATTTTTAGACGCACGTGTTTTCCCTTTCTGCTGTTGGCTCTTTTATCGCACAACGCGTGAACAACCTTGTGTTCTGACGTCAGTTAAAAAATATGTAAGTTGTTCGGTTAAGTCTGTTAGGTTTAGTTCTCTTAGCATAAATACACTGTAAAAGTATTATGTATGCTAATAGAACTAAACCTAACACGTCTAACCTAACAACTTAGGCATTTAGCCTAACAATGAAATTTTTCCAGTGACGTCAAAACGCAAGGTTGTCAACACGTTGTGCGATGAGAAAGACCACATCTGTCATTTGGCAGTAACACAGCACAGATTATTCCACTATTACACATGAGACACAGACTATGCAAGCTACTCTGGCGTGAACGACCGTGTTTCACCGAATGGAACCAAGGCCATGTCCGAAAGGTGCAAGACCGTACTTGAAGCGAGCATCCTCAGAGTATGGTCTTGGAGTGTGGTCTTCAAGTCGTGGACTGAAAGTGCTGTCTTTCGAATTGCACTTCGACTGCAGCGCCAAATACAACTAGTAGATAAAACTCAGTACTCGTTGCTTTCCTCGCCATTTAAACACTTGTTTTTCACAATAGAAATCACATAGCATTTTCAAATGCTCGTACACATACATTTCCACACATTAGAATAACTATAACCAACAACTTGCTGGCCAATAACGTGTATCTACCTGTGCTGTTCGCTTTCTACCTCAGTGATTTTAAACAAATGAATAACGAGTGTGGAAACCACGTGACCTAGTCGCCAACCATCTGTACTGCACGCTATGTACTTGCGTACTTCTGTTCTTGGTGCTTTCGAACTGTACTAGGTGCCGTCACTTCCGCCAAGACCATACTTCAAGACTGTACTTTGTACCTTTCGGACAGAGCCCAAATCATTTTGTATTTTTCGGCTGAATTCCCTCTTCTTTCAGATTGACTTCTGCATTGTTTGGGTGGATAATAAAAAGTTTATTGAAAATAAAATAAATAAATATTGACTTAGTTTACGAACTTATTCAAATAGACCAATCAATCAAGACAGTGGCGTAGCGGCCGCCCCCGCAAAACTCCGCGATGAGGGGGACCGAGCTGTAGGGGCTATGTTCTTTCTCTCTCTGTACTCCTGAAATTTTATAATTATAATCCCAGAAATTCAGCAGATAGTGTCGCTTATTTTAAAAATGGATTTACGAAACAGAAATTTTGTTCCTAGTAACATATCATATGATCACGTCTGCGAATAAGCAGTGGCGTATTGTCTCAGCCAGAAAGGCCCAGGCAACTTGACAAATGGGTCTCCTCCGAAATGCAGAATTAAGTTACTTGCTCACAGATGGCAATCGATAGGAAACTTCTCTCGTGTCATACTTTTATAGCTACGTAGTTTTCGTATACTATTTAAATATATGTGTATTTTATGTAACCTATTTTTTAAAAAAAAACGTTTCGAACAAAATAGAAAGGATGACGAACAAAATAGTTGGCTGTGTGAAGCCTGCCCCCCCCCCTCCTCCTCCAAAAAAATAATCCTGGCTGTGCCAGTGCGTTGAAGTAAGAGAAAATATTTCTAATTTCTTCATTCAGTTATTTATCAGAGATTCAGAACACCCTGCTTTAGTATCGACAAACTACGTACTACACTGATATATAGCCTAAGTCGATGATAAAAAACGGGAAGGCAGGTAAAAGTTAATTCAATTTACAACTGGGGGTATCTAAATTTTGTGCATTCGTCCCACTCTGGCATCAACTCGATATATTTTTCACTAACGGGGGCCCCAATATTTCACTTGCGCCCCCCTCCCCCAGATCACTGCGCTACGCCACTGAATCAAGAACTATCTCAAATACGCACAAATAATAAAAATCATCAAAATGAAGTTAACACATCCCTTCAGCACACTCTTCAGTAATATTTTAATAAATGGTTTTCCAATGCATTTGTCGGCCTTTGTGATGATAAGATGTGCGACCAAGCACACTGTTGAGAAGACGGTCCAGTCCGACATGTGTCGCTTGTCGCTTTGGTCTCAAAGCTCACTAAGTGTTCATTTACCACAGTATCTGTTGACTTAGAGGCCGTGATGATTTGAATATATTTAATTCATTCATAACTAATATCGCATAGGGTTTTCCTATATTTCAAAATAATATTATGCATGTCGACAGTGAATAAGTGGTGTTCTCAAATGAGGACGGTAAAATTCCTAATGTCATTTTGTTTTAATTACAAATTTTAAAAAATATCCATTATTTTTTTTTCATATCACAATACGAAATCCTTGCATGAGTATCTCGTTAATATTCAATAATTTAATTTGCTATACATTATCCGAGGATTGCATTTATTCGATAAATCTAAAAAAAAGCAAAAGTGCTTACATGCCATGAAGGCATATGGGATGATGTGATCAGCATCACACCCGGCCACCTTTACCTCCACGATTGCACCCAGGGGTGCCCACAGGGGGGTTTCATGACACGCCTGCGTCAAGGGAATTTTGGGGGGGACAAAATTTTATACCAATTCTATACATCTTCACACAAAAATGGCGGGAGCGTATCGTTTGATTGATTTGTTATTGATTTTTAATTCTGGTTATTATGTACAGTTTTTCTACCTGTGGGTGTTCGCGGAGATAGGGCTGAAATAAAACACCACCTCTTATGCCTTTAGAATCAGTTTGGATGAAGGGGAGGGGGGGCATGGTATTCGCATTAATACAAGGTCAGTCGAGCAGACAGACTGTGCAGAATAAGGTTGACTAACAATGTCAGTGAGCCTAAAGTATCTAAAGTAAACATATATTGTTTAAATATGTCTGTATTATACAGTGACGCAACCACAGGGTGGATCTTTTCCCCCAACCTTTGATGGAAGTCAATTCTAGGGGGGCAAGGGGGGACAAACAATGACGTCCAAGGGCACCTGCAGGGGGTGCACAGAGGAGCAATTACGCCCTTCGATTTCAAATTTTATGCAAATGAAAATACATTTTGTAAAATTTCCTTGCTTGCTTCGCTCGCATTATCTGCTTTTCTTGTTTTCGTCAAGATCAGAGTAGGCATGGCCAGATCCGGATCCGGATCCTAAAATTTTTCGGATCCGGATCTGTTTTGCCATCCCACATGAGCGCTTTGGAAAGTAAGAATTTGTTTATATATTGTTACCTGCATACATACATACATACATACACACACTCACACACACACACACACACACACACACACACACACAAACATACATATATATATATAGTGTGTGTGTGTGTGTGCGCGTGCGCGTGCGCGATTTGTAATTAATACACTTACAAGGGAGGTCTAAGTCTCCCCCTCCGATTTCCATGAAACTTGGCAGGTGTATAGAGCGACCCAAAGAAATACGTGTTTTTTGTTTCGGCTAAAAAACTGTTTTAGGGGGCAACCTCCCTCCCCCTCAAATGTCAAGAATAGGACAAATTAAAGGGGAATTGGCTCCTGTGTCCCCCTTCGATTTCCATGAAACTTGGCAGTGTTTAGAGGGGCCCAATGGAAGAAATACGTGTTTTTGTGTTTCAGCTAAGAAAAACTGTTTTAGGGGGCAAAACCCCCCTCAAATGTCAAGATGAAGACTAATTGACGCGGGGATCTGGCCCCTGTGTCCCACTCCGATTTGGCAGGTGTATGGAGGGGCCCAAAGGAAGAAGTACGTGTTTTTGTGTTTCAGCTAAAAAATTGTTTTAGGGGGCAACCCCTCTCAAATGTTAAGATGAGGAGTAATTGAAGTGGGGATCTGACCCCCAAACCACGTAAATATGGCATAGGGGGCCTCTATGCACCTGCCAAATTTCATGGAAATCGAAGGGGGGCACAGGGGTCAAATGCCCACTTAAATTTGTCCTAATTTTTACATTTGAAGGGGGGTTGCCCCCTAGAACAGTTTTTTTAGCCGAAACAAAAAAGCACGTATTTCTTCCTTTAGGCCCGTCTATACACCTGCGAAGTTTCATGGATATCGGAGGGGGACACAGGGGTCAGATCCTCACTTCAATTTGTCATCATCTTGACATTTGAGGGGGTTTTGCCCCCTAAAACAGTTTTTTAGCCGAAACAAAAGACATATATTTCTTCCTTTGAGCCCCTCTATACACCTGCCAAGTTTCATGGAAATCGGAAGGGGACACAGGGGTCAAATTCCCACTTAAATTTGTCCTCATCTTGACATTTGAGGGGGTTTGCCTCCTAGAACAGTTTTTTAGCCGAAACAAAAAACATGTATTTCTTCCTTTGGGCTCCTCTATACACCTGCGAAGTTTCATGGAAATCGGAGGGGGACACTTAAATAACCTCCCTTTTAGTCTTACACTTTGTAATTATATAATATTGCATATATTATAATGTTTTATTTTAATTTTTAAAACTGTAACTGTAGAACAATTGTATAGTTTTTGTATAACATTTCTATCTTTTTAAATGTGTTAAAGGTTTCATCCTGGAATGGAATGTCTCACATTTATGTGTGTCTCCATTTCCAATACATTCGAATGAATACATATTCGTTTCAATGGCATTTACAAAATCACCTCTGACATTTTATGTTAAACAAGTAAGATTATTTGTGTGCACGTGTGTGTTAGCCGATGCGTAGCAAAGTATTTTAGGAACAGCTCTTGAAAAAAAATCTTGAAGGACTAACGAATGAAAAATTTATTTGTAATCGAAGATCATAATACCTTTTAAGGTGTGGTAATATTATAATGGGATTGAGTTACGAAACTCTCGGATCCGGAACTTTCGGATCCGAATCTGGAACTTTCGGATCCGGGTCCGGATTTTTCGGATCCGGATCCGTTTGGCCATCCCTAGTTCAGAGCTGTAGGTAGGGGCGGCGGGAGTCGGCCATGGGCGCCGAATGATCAAAAAAAAAAAGAAGAGTTGTAAGAAAGAGAATGCCATGGCGTCCAGTGAAATTATTTGCGCCCTATTAAATCAATATTGTTTTCAATTGCAAAAATTGGATCTAAAAATTTTCTTGCTCGGTTCGCTCGCAATCTACTTGTTATCTGTAATGTAATGTATTTAAATAATATGTGTTGTATATTTCTATTGAATAAGCTTTGAATACGTACACAATTTAGTGTTAGCTTTTTGCATATGTATTTTCTTATTCTATGTCGCTCCATGCAGTAGCGGCTTCTGCCTATTCGCACGTGCACACCCAAATGAATCTGTAATGCAATTAATTTTTATTATACTTGTTCACTGAACACTATCTCCTCCAAAACATCAAACGTTTCCACGCTCTTTTTGTATGAGCGCCTGCAGACTGAGGTGCGTTCATTTCACACAAGTCGCAGTGTGTTCATTTGCCACTGTTTGCAGCACGCAAGGATAGGGAAGGGATTGGCGCCTGTAGCTTGCAGTATTATGGGCTTTACGAACACTGCTAACACACCGAACACACACTATTGCACGAAAGGGCTGTATTTAATCTTCTCACAACTGTTCATTGTGGCGCACGAGTGAACGATAAGTGAATAATTTTACACCACCCTTGCTACGAAAACACTGAACTCAAACTGACCCATACTCGCAATGTTCGAGAACACCCACCACAATGAAGGGTCATTGTGTATATCCAGATGAAATTAACACCCATTGTTTTCCCTTGCCACAACTCAGCTGCCTCAACATTGTGGCAAGGGAGAAAACATACGGAAGGGAAATGAAAGGGTTATTTATTGTGTGTGTATGTTGAGACGTGATATTTCCCGTGTTTCTTCAAGGAACGATAACTCCGCCTGTAGGCGACGGAAATTCATGCGACAGTAAGGTTCAAAATGCCTTTCCCCATCTTATGATGAACCTTAAAGTGGTGAGTTTTATGAAACTTCTTGCGCGCAAGAAAAATACAGAACACGGCGTTTAACTTTCGCGCCGCTGTTTCCTAACTGTACAACGTTGCACTCCTGCCATTGGCTGATCGCCACGCACACCCTCTGCGTGACCCCGCCCGATATCGCTTCTAAAAACGTACGTCGTATAGTGATGTGTTCACAATGCAATACTTCTTCTGACGCAAGGCTGAAGTGCAAACCCATAGAGCCACACCACCAGCCGCCACTGGCTTCATGTTGCATATGTGAAAAACATATGTTGTTTTTCTGCTATTCAAAAATACAGTTTGTGTGCTTGATTTCCATTATTAGCCAATGTGAAATTGAGGGTGTTGAAAAAATATTTCAAATCGTTTGTTCCAAACAAATGCTTTAGCACAGACTTCTATCATCCCCTTTTTGAGTAATTTATGAGGATAATAACTACTACTACTACCACTAGTATTATTATTATTATTATTATTATTGGTACCTTTATCCTGGTACTTGTTCCCCCAGTCAAACATTTGTGGTTGCACCTCTGGTATTATATTTTTCAGCAAATTTTGTCTGACAAAAATAATTTGAGTGTTATAATTTGAGTAATTAATTCGGCATACATTTGGGGGGGGGGGGATGGGCACCCCTGATTTGCACCAAGGTACTAATTTGTACGAGGCTGTGTGGGCCTCAGAGCTTAGTAGAAACAAGGAAATGTCTGAAAAATTCCTGGCCCCTCGGGATTCGAACCCGGGTCTTCCCAGATGCTCAAACAACTTTTATATTTTTAGCAATACCTCTAAGCCGTAGTAGCTATTCCACTTTAATCGTTTTTTCTTAGTTTTCACATACATCATTTCTTACTCAAATTTTCTATTTTTCCTCATTGGAACAAACAAAAAAATGTGTCTTACCAGGATTCGAACCCGGGACCTATGGCGTCGTAGCGCGCTGGGGCTGCGATGACTACTCCGCCACGGAGGCCGACAGGTAAAATAAATTTTGATACATGGGAAATTATTGACTCGCGACGAACCGAGCTGCCGCGGATAACAAGCTAAACCTTTTTTAAATATATATATATATATATATATATATATATATATATATATATATATATATATATATATATATATATATATATATATATTGTATATATCTATGGTAGCCCTATGTCAGTGGCGTAGCGCAGTTCTCTGCCCCCTGCAAGTAAAGTATTGGGAGCTCCCCCTCAGTGGAAAAAATAAAAAATAAACATCGAGATGATGCAAGAGTGGGACGGACACACAATTAGCAACCCCCCATAGTTGTAAAATGAATTAACTTTAAGCCTTTCTTTCCATTTGTTGTCATCGATTTAGTATTTTGTCGAAACTAAACCAGGGTGGTCTGAATCTCTGATAAATAATTACATATAATACACATATATTTAAAAAAAATACTGTTTGGGGAAATTGTTTAAAGGATAGTAAACACTCCTTCTTTGGACTTAGAGGTGGATGCACCTTCAGCCAAAAAGTCACCCTCTGGCTATGCCAGACCAAGATTGAACGTAAAAACCGTTCACATTACGCTTCTAATACTTATACTGAGTTATATACTCAAGCAACCTTATAATTTCAGTTACGGGGGTTGAACTGGACACCTAGATTGTCGATGGTGACCTAACATCAAAAGGTCAATTGTAATCTGCTTCGAAGAAATAGCAGCGGACTCAAGTCTTGAGAGATAGAAAATTAAGCAGCAACTGGATTTTATTCACTGAAAATTTGTCACTCAATGAAATGACGATTGGAGTGATTAGGGCACTTTGAGCACTGTATGCGTGGTTGAATTGGAGCTACTGGACCTAAGAGCAAAGGGAAAATTGCCCCTGGGCTCAACATACCGAGTTTGTGCTCCCCTTTGAAGTAAAACATAAGAGGTGTGATCGTTGTAGGAAATTTATCTCAGATCTTATTTCAATCTCATACTAAGGCTTGGGGGCCCCCTTGAGCATATTTGGTGGGAAGTTACATTTTAAATATCAAGTAATATTACTGGTAATAAAAAGGTCATAAATTATCAAGTTTGTTTGTTTAGGTATTGTGTAACAATAAGGCATCGACCGGTTGAGCAACTGAATCTTTCTACTTTAATCACAACTGTACTACACTACACTACTATTACGAAAACCACGTAGCTATAAATGTATGAGATGAGAGAAGTTTCCTATCGATCGCCATCTATGAGCAAGTAACTTAATTCTGAATTTCGGAGGAGACCCATAATGTCAAGTTGCCGGGGCCCCTCTGGCTGAAACAACACACCACTGCTTATTATCGCAGACACTGGGAACCAACTTTCTGTTTCGTAAATCCATTTTTTTAAAAAAATAAGCGACGCTAACTGCTGAATTTCTGTATGTAAAATTTCAGGTTCACAGAGAGAAAACATAGCGGGGCCCGTACAGCTACCCCCACCGCCTGCTACGCCACTGCCCTATGTGTAAAAGTGAGATGGAGTATGTGACTTCTTCGATGAATTAGCAAAAGTTAGTGAAGAAATATAGAGTGACAACCCATGCAAAACCAGCTGCAAACTGATGGGAATATCGTTTATGTAAAACCACAAGTTGCAGTGACGGAGCCGGACGGTGTGGATCTTTCTCTCAAAAAACGTGCCCCTGTTTCAACGTGTGCTGCCATCTGGCGTTTGGCACTCAGAAATTCCAATGTTTCAGAATATTAGCGAGTTGAGTTCCATTCATTCCATCGTGCTTCTTGGAGCATCAACCTTGATTCAACGTCAGCAATGTTGCACCGAAAAGCACATTACGTCACCGAAAAAGTCATCATGTTGTACCATAACAGCGTGTCAATTTGTCAACACGCGAGTAATGTGCAACCTTGAATTGCAAAGTTGCTGGCTGTGATACGTAATAAATGCTTAAAGAAGATAGCTCCAAGGATAAGACAAAGTAAGATTTTTTTTTCCAACTATGGAAAAAGTTCAGAAGAGTCTCAACTAAAATAAATTGCTAGCTTTTTAACGTTCCGTGGATTTTCTACATCGTCGCGAGTAATTAATTTCCCTTGTATCCAAATTTATTTTACCTCTTTCTTTCTTTTTACATAATATTCAAACAGGGTGTAACATGAAGGTTGTGACTGACAGGGGCAAATCAAGGGCCGTGCGACACGGTGCAGCCCTCGGGGCGCCAGACAGGGACGCCTCTCTTGAGTAAATCAAAAAACTTATTTCTGATAACATAAGCTTTTTTTTTTTAAAAAAAAAAAAAGATGGATTTGTGAAGACAAATTATTGCTAAATCATGTAGCAATTTACCTTAAGGGATTACTGCAGTGCAGGTATTAAATAAATACATATCTACATACATACCTACAATAAACGTGTTTTTTAACGGTAACACTTAAGGTATTTGAAAAATAGTAAAATAATAATGGGGCTATTATTTTTCCTCGTTGAAACCGTAAATATACAAAATGGCGATAGAAAGTAGGTGAAGTGGCAAGGTAGAAATTAGGATGGGACGCCAAAACTGCAGCTCGCCCGGGTGAAAATTTTATCTTGAGCCGCCGATGGTGACTGAATTCATTAAGAACTGAATCTACTATATATGGCGGTTAAACCGAACAAGAGGGGGGGGGGTAATTTTTGTTGGCCCGTGATTTATTATTTCTCTTGAGGGTCCCGCTATGGTCTCATTTGTTGTATACGTATGTTACTGATGTATAGTGTGTGTGTTTAAACTTAATTTCCGATGTGCATATCATGTGGTTAAGAGAGGACGTGCAAATGGTCTAAATGTGCAAGGAGTACAATTTCTCTCGCCGTGCTTTGTAAATTAATGAGAACGGGGAAAGTGAATTTCATTTGAAGCACTTACCCGATCGATCGACAAACTAGATCAACTGAATATTTCTGGTTCAACTGCCCGGAATTAAAAACCGGTTATGCCTGTTTCTGTTGAGACAACGCTAATTCTTGCAGTTTCCCTTCTTTTATCTTCCGCCTGTTCACCCTCCACTCCCACCTCCGCCACAGTCAGTGTTTAAAGATACACGTATTAAGTGCAGATGTGAAACTTCATTCAAGTTTGTGGTTCTTTTATTTTCAATAAACTTGTAATCACAATGATCTCGATATTAAAATGTTATGCCGTTGTAACGTCAAGAGGGAACACCCACCTTGAGGTAACCAAATCATAAGAGCAGCCGAACAAGTACAAGAAGAATGAAGTGCAATAGAATGAGTGCGAAGGGACTAACAGAATGGTCACTGACTGAATAAAGTCGAATATAATTAAGAGCTAATTCACAAAAGGGATTAGACACCACAAAAACAAATTCAAAGCGGGAATGAAATAATTCATGAAAATGAATGGGGAAGAAACAGAAAAAGAGCAAAGAGCCGGTACCACGAAAAGAAACAATTGCGAATTAACGAAGCTAAATAAAATAGAAGTAGAATACGATGCAGAGGGGTAAAGCGTGAGACGTGACAGTGAGAGAAGAGATGGGAAGCAAGATACCAGAAAGAGAGGGGAGAAAGTGAGAAGAGACATGAATTTATAGAACGTAAGGAAATGGGGAGATAGGGAAGAGAGAGAAACGCGAGAGAAAAGCGATAGAAACCTGAAAAGGGGGAGGAAGTGAGAGAAACGGACATAAGAATACGCGCGCGCGCGCGAGAGAGAGAGCGATGCGTGAGAAACAATTTTATTTCCCACGGAAACTATTTAGCGGCGTTCTTACGTAAACTTACTCATGATTGCAAAACAAACAGAAGCGAAGGATATAAACAAATAGCTGCACAGCACAAGTATTAAGCGACAGAAAAATAATTGAACTGACTTTTGACGTATGTGTATACAATCAGGGCATAGGCGGAGTTCTGGATGGGCCAGGGGAGCCTGGCCCCCTCAACTTAAAAAAGACTAAAAAAATAACACATGATTGAGTTCAGTTACTACATTTTTGTTATGAAGCCATACAGCAATTCTTGACTTTTGGCATGATGATGGCATTTGCGGTAATTGCGCCGCAATAGCGGGTCTTAGACGATTTGATTGATGTGTACAGTTTGAAGAAAGAAAAACGTAAAATGACTTTGTGTTGAGTCAACAGTTACTGCTGAGGCATCAAAAGAACTTTTCAATTTAATTTTTCTAAAATTTCTGAAGCTTACTATTGTTCCGTAACTTTTTAAAAGTAATACGAGTATTGTATCAATAAAAAATAATGAAATGCAAAATGCAATAATCGTACTGTTTTGCTTCTTATAAAACTGACAACCAATAAACTAATTAATATTTGTTTACTTAAGCGAGGAAATTTAACATTTTCAAATCTAAAAGGCCTAAAACTCAGTGTTTTTAAGTTGTTGTTGCTTTTTTTTTTTTTTTTTTTTTAATTTCCGGGGGCAGGCCTCCGGACCCCTTATAAACTAGGGGATATTCAATAACCCTCAGGTACATCATATGCTTCTCCCAGAGTCTCCCCCCCCCCAAAGCAAAAGCTCAAACTCCGCCCATGATTATCAGGGCCTGATTTATGTATGAGGAGACCAGAGACCAATAACATCGGGAGACCCTGATATATACAATTTCAATTAGTTTAACTTTTGGGTGGTCTTTATGAGTGTCCCTTCATCAATTTCATCATAGAATCACTCATCCTCATCTTCATGATTAGCCAAAAGTGGCAGAAAAGCGAAGTAAAATAAACCAAATCAATCGCATTTCTTGTGACGAGGCCGAGATTTGGCTCAGCTGATGGCACGAAGATCATTGACTTCGCAAGACCACAAGTCGAGCATTTCGGCTTTGCTAATTGCAAAACATGTTTCATTAATTAGAGAGCGTTGCTAACGTGCATCTTCCATTGTGTGTGCACGCGCACTTGTAGGTCACTGGGTGGTTGAGGCGGGGGTGGTGCCCTCTGGCGTATCGATCAGCTCAGCACTTCCTACTCGCAACGCACCTACAGTAAGCCACTCAGATCCAGGGTTGCCATATGCGAGAAATTACCCCTAAATGCAGGGAAATTTCCTCTGCGAAGTCTGGGTGCTTTCATTCAAGTATTCCCTTTCGCCTAAATCGATTGGAAATCAAAAGTTACCTGGTGTTCCTCGGGGAAGGTAGAAATTTTGCATTACAGATTCCACATAAAACTAAAAGTCCACTTCCAATTAACATATCTATGCACGAACAGTACTTTAAAAACTTTATCACAAAAATTCAAAATTTAAAATTGTTCAAGTTCGGACTAAGTATTTCTTCATAATCTACTAATTGTAGGTTTCCACTAATTCGATAAAGTAGCTACTTAATACGACGACAATGAGCAATGTCATCATTATCTTATCTTACAAAATCATGTCTCTGATGTTATTTCTAGTGTAACTGCCGATAACAAAATCAGATAAAGCAATTCATGTGATTGTTTTCAATTTCCTACAAAACAACATTCAATCAGAAACTCTAAAAAGAAGTTACTTAAAAGATCGATTGATTGGTTGAATTGGGTTATTTCACGTCGCTTTTATGCCACTTTTGACTAATCGAGAGACAAGGATGAATGATTGTATGATGAGATTGGTGAAGGGACACTCACGCATGCCCAGGCCTGAATTCCTGTTCAATCACAAGCGTTGGACTTGTAAATTAAAGTGGGCAATGAAGTAAGGCTTAAAGTGCTACTCTAGTAAGTAATAATGCGATAGTGTTCTTTACTTGTTTGTGAGTGAAATCACAAATACAAATTAAGTCTATGGCAATCCTAATCCTGAATGTGCATTACCGGAGCAACACAATCTGCCCCGACCTAGGGTAAAATCGTTTCTATTTCCCTTCAGATCCATCATTTATCTAAGAATATTAAGAACGTATGCAGTTCAGTATTATTCAACCTATCACCTCTTTTTTCATCTCTTTTACATCGAAATATTGTCATGAGGGTTTTACAGTTTTATTTAAAAAGAAAAAGAAAAAAACTTACTATGTGTCGTAGTGGTGATATTATAATAACAAACAAATAATAAATCCAATTAAATATAATGAAATGGTTTAATTGCAGTCAACATCTTTATTTTCATTTTTTGAATAACTATCAACACATTTTCATTCGACTTCCAGCACACAAATACAGCATCATACTGAAGTCACTGCTTGATCCGAATTGCTTAATGATGCTGAACTGTGTACTCAGAGGTGGAAACACTGACCTGACTACAATTCCATCGATTGTGGCATGCGCACTTCATCTACCGTCCATTCTTTGCTATTAGTAGAAGCAATCCTCACTCAGACATAAAATTGTTCTGCTTGTCTTACGAGCTAAGAAGGTTCTTTCCTGCGTTCGTGATAATCTCATTATATTCGTGGGCAGTCGCGATCTGTTGGTATACGTATTTGCATCAAAGGTTTAAACGGTGAAGAAGCTAAAAATTCTTAAATAAATTTCAAGAAAATGTTAATTAATGGATATGTTATTCATAATACTATGTTAATTTAAGCATGGTTGTTTTAATCACACTAAAGTGCCACTGGAAACAATAGGATTAAGGTTTTGTCAATTCACTATCATACATTGATAGTAGCAAACATTTAAGTCATGTGTTCAATTAAAAAATGTTTGAAATAAATCTGTAAAATAACATGTTTTAGATGTTTGTCACATTTTTTTTAAAAAAAGGCGAATGTTTTGGACGTTTTAAAGAATAAATAAAATTGAAATGACTATGCTCGGGTAGAGACTCGAACCCACGAACTTCAGATTGGAGATCATGAGACTGGCGAACATTTGCTTATGCTTATGTATTATCAGTTAACCGAGAATGCTATGAATGATTTAAAATATCGAGCAATTGGCATAGGTTCTTTTATTGCCATTTTCCATTCTCCGCGTAGCGAACGTATCTTATTTTTGGAAAATCTATTGTCAATGGGGAGATATATCCCCACCAACATCCCGCCTAGACACGCCACTGCCCTCAATTAAGTGTCGGTTATTTTCAGTGTGATAACATTTTTTGAGGAAAACCGTTCCAATTTCTTTAAATTCCATTTCCTTATTCTTCTATTATCATATCCCTTTAATTTGGATTCTGTCTTTTGTATTATTTTTCATATCCTATTTTTAAAAAAATCTTCCTTTACTATTTTTACGTCTATAACTCTTCTTCCTGCTTCGTATCTCTTCATATCCTCTTCTTTCCGTATAATGTTCATTCTGTTTCCTTTCAGTTCTCCAACAATTTCTGTACCATCTCGATATTTAATCTCCACATGTTCTGTCTTTCACAACTACACTCCCCTTCTTGAATTAAATTATCTTTTCGCGTTTAATTTTTCTCCTGCTGGTTTCAGTTATTTCGACGTTTCCTTTCTCAACTTTCCACCTGCTAACTACTTCTTCATCTTCCTTTACTTATGTCCCTCCAATGTCGCTCGTCCCTTAATAGTTCAGAACTTCACAATCGTTACCTCATCCCATTCACACGTTACCGGAACACTGGCATCGGCAGTTGTACGGACTAACGTCGCTAGATGTCACTGCATGCAACTTTACGTGCAAACTGACAACAGACATACTCCGAAGTAGATATTCTCGTATTGGACTGCGATATGTAACTTGCATACTTTTACCTCACGGTGGGAGAATAGATTGGACTCATTGTCAACCAGCTAGCGACAAGAAAGATGGTGGATGTGAAAACGGTATGATCGAATATCCATGTCGAATCGTCCTATGACATTCAGACATACTTATATTTGCAAAACAGTTCCAGCATTCAAATGGATCGACTGAGGAAAACCACTGAAAACTCTCAGTCCTGCTGTGAGATTTGGGACAGTGACGTCTCAAATAAGAGTCCAAAACATTTGCATTTTCCTTTTTTCGCGTCGTTTTTTCTGCAGCGATCGGCTAATTGAAACAATGATGATGAAGTGGAACCCTCGGTAGAGAGATATTGGGTCAATCGCTCAACGGGCTTGGTCAACACGGCAACAAATAAACTCAACCACTTACCTAAATTATTTTCGTAACATTTTTGTAATCAAAGCGTTTATAAACTCAATGCATCATATTTACATAGTTTTTAAGACAACACTAAATTATACTCCACCATCAAACGCTTATTTTACATATCATATATGCATCTGATTAGTTATGGAGTCTTTATTACATAACATATTCCGCACAGCCACGAGCAAAAAGTGCGTTGTAACAATTTCACATGATTTCATTTTTTGAAATTCCTGATAAGCAGGCAAGCCCATACACCCCACCATATCTTATTCGCTAACGATCGGGAGGCAGTCAAACGGGAAGATTAAAAAAAAATCACAAAAAATAGAGAGCAAATATTAGTTAATTTTTGAACATGACTGTACTGTTCATGTGGTGAAATTACTAGTGTACCTGAAAAATATTCATTTTTTGAATATGGTGTCAGTAAGATGGCGTCCTTGGTTTTGCACACATTGACGGAGTCTCAAAGTAAATCCGCCCATCCGAAATTAATCCACACACTCTCCATGAAACGCCTCTCCATTCAGAAAAACTAACAGTGTGGTGTACATTATCATCTCGTGGAATCATCGGCCCCTACTTTTTCGGAAATGAACACGGTAACACGGTGACGGTAAGCGCTGGACGTTATGCTGACATGCTGGTAACCTTTTTCCTGCCTGCCCTCGATGGCTATGACCCAGCAAGATGGTGCAACTAGTCATACTGCCAGAGTGTCTATGGATGTGCTTAGACTCGCATTTCATGGTCGTCTCATCAGCACATTCAGCGATATTCCGTGGCCTGCCCGTTCACCCGATTTGTGGGCTACTGACGTATTCCTTTGGGGTTACCTCAAATCCAAAGTATTCAAGGACAACCCTCCAAGAACCAGGGATGATTTGAAGGAGCGAATTCGGCAGAGATCCACAAAATTCCGTTGGAGACGCTACGAAGCGTCATGGGCGGATTTACTCTGAGACTTCGACAATGTGTACAAAACCAAGGACGCCATCTTACTGACACCATATTCAACAAATGAACATTTTTCAGGTACACTAGTTATTTCAACTCATGGTCAGTACATTCATGTTTAAAAATTAACTAATATTTGCTCTTTCTATTTTTTGTGATTTTTTTAAATCTTCCCGTTTGACTGCCTCATCCTATGTAATAACTGGGAAAGTAAACACTTAAATTTGGATACTAACCATCTCTGGACAACGACATTTTACACTAGGCAACCCAATTATAATTTAATAATTCGCTGAATGTTAGTGACAATGGTTTTTTATTAGCATACAACTTTAATTGGACATTATTCATTGCTTAGTGCTTAACTTCTTGCACCTATTCTAACGATACGTTTCGAGGGAGTAGTGCTAAGATAGGTGTAATGTCCAATTAACAATGCACACAGTGGCGTACCCAAGGGGGGTGAGGGTCATAACCACCCCTTCTTTGACCAAGTAAAAAAAAGATTGTCAAAGGTAGGTAAATGTTGCAAAAAATTAGGGCTGACTACCAAAAGAAGTATACGTAACCCCTCCCTTTCGAAAATCCTGGGCACGCCACTGAATGCACACCAACAAATTTACACAGAATGTTGGTGAATTTCGTAATTTCGCCCGACTCTGTGGCAGAGTAGTCAACATAACTAAAAAGCTACCAAACCATAGGTCCCAGGTTTGAATTCTGGGGCAACACTCTTCCCCGAGCCTGGGGCCTCACGTCGAGAGTAGGCTTGTGCACGGATGTATCATTATCATTGTGTTTGTCCCAACATCCATTTAATCACTCATCAGTTCATCATTAGCTCTCATCAGTGGCGGCGATTAGGGGGGGCGTGGAGGGCAGTTGCCCCCCACTTGTTGCCAGTTTGACCCTGCAACATGGCCTGTCAATGCTAAGCCTTGCCTACCAAGAAAAGTAAACTGTACTTGACCCCCTAGTTTTGGCACCCAATCGCCGCTATTGGCCCTCATTGTCGCAGTTTATTCCATTCCTTGGATGGAATCGAGTCCAGAATAGGCCACTTTCGAAGCAAGCCTGACTCAGTGAAGGAATGGTAAGGGCCTTGAACCCTCCTATTATATCGGAATCTCGGTTAGTGGAAGAACGACTTAAAACATTCAGAATAGAACATAGGCGTGCGCACGGGGGCAAGGGGGCAGACCTCCCCCCCCTAATCATGGACGTTCGCAGATGTTTCAACGGAGAGACAAGCAAGGTATACAGGTATATTACCCCGATATTAGTGTTGCCCCTCAAAAAACACCAATTGAATTTGAAATTATCGCATTAATGTAAATTACTAAGACTGAAATCAAATTATACATGTGAAATATATACTTTTAGGTTGACATTCGATTACTAAGGGGAGTGTGGCCATCGTTGCTCCCCCTTCCAGACATGCATACATTATTATACTTCCACCTAGAAATTTAGTGTAGAGGAATCTTATCGCCGATATTAAACTATATTATACTCCTAAAGAAAATAAAGTATTTTCAAGCCGATTAAAGTTCAAAGCAACTACGGGGGAAGGGGTACAGTGGCGCAACCACAGGGGTGTCAATAAGCATTGCCCCTCCCCAACCTTGGATGGAAATCAATTCTAGGGGGCAGACATTGGGGTAAAAGAACTGAGAGTAGCAGGACAGAAGAATATTCAAGATGGAATTATTTTTCACGTCTTTCTTGCATCATTTCTTCCAGGTGGCCAAGAGCACCTGCAGGGTGGCACAAAGGGAAAATTGCCCCACTTAATATCAAATTTTATACAAGTAATTTCCCGACTGAACTTTCATCAAGGCTTTTGCCCCCCTAATCAGAGGGTCTGCGCACGCCTATGGAATAGAAATGCTTTTTATAAACCGCTAACCAGAATCACCAGATCGAGGAAGTCTGTGTGGTATTGCAATGGCTTTATAAAAAAAAAAAAAAAAAAAAAAAACGCCTGTCGTAAATTTGTTCAGTGCTTCTGGCGTACACCTCCTGACCTTGAGGCGGAAACAATGCTTTGCTGATTCATTGGGTAATTTGCCGATTCTCTGAAGCTGTTTACTGTTTGAGTCGGAATTCTTGAAGTAGCCAACGGTAATTACCGAGAGCCAAACCAAGACCATTCTTGCTTCGCCTTGTGCAGTGATATCCATGAATATTACCGTGCAAATTGTCCATCACCATGTTCGTGCACTTTATTTGACTCAATAGGAGCTTCAAGAATTAAATGAAAACTCAAAAGAAGCTGTTGACAACTTCTGCACCAGCATACATAAAAATCCATCGCTTAAAACCACATAGGATGTAAGAGAAAAATTAATGAAAATAGTTGTGAACAATTTGCACGGTAATACTCATGGATCCCACTGTACTATGATAGTCCAGGTCTATTCCCACAGGCGTAACTGGGCAGGCGCAAGGGGTCACTCGCCCCAACCCAAATTTATAGCCTTATTATAAAATTACATGTTAGGGGAGTAGTGGGATTGACTGTATTATGAGCACCACTTACAAGTGTAGAAAAGAAGAGGTTTTTGATTGAACAACCCGATTTGGCTACACTTAAAACAATGTCAAGAGGGGCATATGCCCCAATTCTTCAAGTGTGATATGCCATGATTTTTTAAGAATTTTGAATTCTAGTGTAGAATAGAAGAAGCCTCAACAGACAGATTTGCTTACACTTAAAATTATGTCAAGTACCCATATGATCTTATTGTTTATAGTGTGTTTTTCTGTCAAAATCCCAAGAATCCCCCCCCCCCCCTCAGACAGATTCGGCCATGTGTGTAAAAGCTATATCTGTGTGATTGTTGTTCATAAACTTGTCAAAAATATGGCTTTTTTGTATGAAAACATGCAATCCTGAATACAATTCTGGTTTTGCCTTGTTCTGTTAATATAAACACAAGTGAGACTTACAGAATATTTATTGCACAGTTCAAAATCCAATTTTGAATTGTATTTAGTTGATATAGAGATGAGGTTTTAAACCTGGTGAAGTGTGTTGTACATCAGCATAATAGAGCAAAACTATCACCAAAACCTAGTTACTGCTGTTGTTTGGGTATAAAAGCACCAGCTCAGCCACTAACTGCTGAACCCAACTGATATTTTGTATAGAATTTTGATTTGAACCCCAAGAAATTTTATATAATAAACAACAACAAAAATGCCAAACCAAAAATATTGCAATCAATGCAATAAAAATATATCTAGTTCTAATTGGGCCAGGCACCGGCATAATTGTGATCGTAAGAAATGCAGAAAGGCTACAAAAATATGTCCAAGATGCCATAAAATATTAAGCAAGGCATATTACAAATGGCATAAGTGTAATTCTTATGTACAGTCATCAATATTGCCCTCACAACCATCTACATCTGGTCTGAAAAGGAAGCATGAAGCACCTGTTAATGCTGGACCCGCAAAGCAGCCACGCTATGAACCCATCCATAGCAGTTTTAATGGCCAATTAAGGGATTATCGGTTTGTATCAGAGCCAAGATGTGGTATTAACAATTTTTTGAACAGTATAAATTCTGATATGCAGGCAATTCTAAATACACAAAATGGCTCTTATAAGCTGTCCCTCAAATTGTTTACACAATATAAGAAACCAAACGGCACAAAATTTACACAGCCCCACATAACAGAAACTGTACCGGTATACTCAAATGCAAATTCAGACAAAATAATAAGCAGTTTGATAGATCAATTGAATATTAAACACTCTGAATTTGCTGGAAAAGAGTCAGGATGGAGCCTATGCGGATCTCCACACAAGTTATATATTAATATTTCTGAATTCAGCCCATTACAAGGATCTACATATCTGCCATTACCTGCCAATATTAAAAACAAACAAGCCGTGGTTAATATAAAAAATAATGATGAGAAATGCTTTTTGTGGTGTATTTTAGCTGCTTTGTATCCAGTTCCAAGGAATCCTCAGAGAATAAGTTATTATAAACAGCATGAACATGATTTTGATGAAGCAATGGAGGGTTTAGAATATCCAATGTCTGTCAGAATATTGATAAATTTGAAAAAAAGGCCCGGGATATTAATGGTAAACAATTATCTATTAATGTATTTATTTGTTCCACTGGCCGTGGCAATTGCTTGATAGCACCTCTCATAATCAGTACATTTGATGATGATTCTGCTGTTCCGATTGATCTGCTCTTAATTGAAGGGGATGGCACATATCATTACACTCTGATACATAATCTTGAAGCTTTAGTGAGAAAACAACTAGACAAATCCAATACAATATTCAAGTTGTGCCGAAGATGTTTAACTGTATTTTATGGTCAAAAAATGGTAAAAAAAATTCGTGAAGAGAATGCAGAAATTGCTAAAAACAAGTTAATTGAGCATCTGAAATACTGTGGCAACTATAAACCTGTTCATATGGTGATGCCAATGCCAATTGAAAATGCAGAATTCAAAAAATTTGAAGCCTTGTTGGAACACCCAGCATATATAGTCTGTGATTTTGAATCAAATCTCAAATCTCTTGCATTCTGTAGCCCAGATCCTGAGGAATCTTCAATTACACCATACCAGTTACATGAACCTTCTAGTTTTTATTATGTGATTGTACAGGATGGTGTTGTTAGTAAAAAAGATTCATACATGGGAGCAGATTCCATCAAAAAATTTGCACATAGAATAGAAAATGAGTGCCGTGACATAGCATCTAATGTCTTATTAAAATCAAAACCTATGTTGCCTTTAACAGAGAAACAGATTGAAGATTTCAACAATGCAGAAAAATGCCCGGTATGTGATTCTGAATTTTCAGATACAAAAATCAAGGTGAAACACCATTCTCATGCAGATGGTAAATTCAAAATGGCCCTGTGTAATAGCTGTAATATTAAGATCCAGAGACCAAAATTTATCCCTATATTTTGCCATGGAGCATCCAATTATGATTTTCATCATTTGATCAGGTACGAGGGGTTTGACAAGCAGAATTTAAATATTTTAGCTGAAAATGATGAGAAATATATTGCTATTAGCAAAATAATTAAAGTTAATGGTGTTCCTATTCACTTAAGATTTCTTGATTCCTACAGAATTCTGTCTGCTAGCCTGGCTACACTGGCCACTCAATTATCTGATGATCAATTCAAAATCACATGTGCTTTGTTTCCAAATCAGGACCTGAAATTAATTAGGCGGAAGGGTGTATATCCATATGATTATGTTACAGATTTTTCTAAATTTGATGAGTCTGCTCTGCCACCACAACAAGAGTTTTACAGCAAAATCAGAGGATCTGGAATCAGTGATGATGATTATCACCATGCCCAGTTGATGTGGAACAATTTAAAATGCCAGACATTTGGTGATTATCACATGGCATATTTAAAACTTGATGTGACCCTCTTAGCTGATATACTGCAGGCATTCAGAAAATCTTCCATGCAAAATTATAAACTGGATCCAATGTATTTTTACAGTGCTCCGGGCCTAGCATGGTCAGCAATGTTTTTAAACACTAAAATGCATTTGGATCTGATCCAAGATCAAGATATGTATCTGTTTATGGAGCAATGTATAAGAGGGGGCATGGTACAATGCTCTCAGAGATATGCCATAGCAAATAACAAATATATTCCTGATTATAATCCAGCACTGCAATCAAATTATATATTGTATGTGGATGCAAACAGCCTGTATGGTTATGCCATGATGAAAAAATTGCCACATGCAGGGCTTGAATGGGTTGAAGATTTCAATATTGAAGATCTTAAGGATTTTGATGACAGTAACTATGGCCTCTTCTTAGAGGTTGATCTGACAATTCCAGATAATTTACACAACAAATTTTCTGATCTGCCCCCAATTCCCGAGGTTCAGTGCTCACCTGGCTCTAAACAGAAGAAATTGATGATGACACTGGAGCCAAATCAGGGTTATGTCATATATTACAAAAACCTCCAGTTCCTGATGCATCATGGTGTCCAAGTGAGCAAAGTTGGCAAAGTTTTGAGGTTCAGGCACTCAAGATGGTTGAAGCCTTATATTAATACAAACACAGAGCTTCGAACATCTGCAAAAAGCCAATTTGATAAGGCCTTGTTTAAATTGATGGTCAATTCTGTGTATGGCAAAACTATTGAAAATGTCAGAAAACATACCGATGTTAAAATAATTACTGACCCCAGCCTGAGCAAAAAATTGGTTGCAAAGCCTAATTTCAATTATAGAAGAATTTATGATGAAAATATGGCACTTTTCAACATGAAAAAAACAAAAATTAAGTTTGATAAACCTATTTATGTAGGGGCTGTGATATTGGAATTGGCCAAATTACACATGATAAAATTGTATTATGATGTGTTGAAACCTTTTTATGGTGATAGTGTAAAACTGATGTACATGGATACAGATAGTTTTGTTCTTGATATTAAAACAGAAGATGTTTATAAAGATATGTCACAGCCTGAATTGCTTGAATATTTTGATACCAGTGAACATACAAAGATTCAACCCCACAACAAAAAAGTGCCTGGCAAGTTAAAAGATGAGACACTTGGTGATGTTATTGTGGCATTTGCTGGGTTAAGGGCCAAGATGTACAGTTTTGAAACATGTAGTGGTGTTGTTGCCAAAAAAGCCAAGGGCATTGGCAGAGTGACTGTGGAAAAAGAGCTTGAATTTGAAGATTACAAAAATTGCCTCAAATCATGTAGCACAATCAAAACATCAGAATCCAGAATTCAGAGTGTGTATCACTTATTGACTAGCAATATTGTAAGAAAAGTGGCTCTGGACCCACATGATGATAAGAGATGTATTTTATCATGTAGCATACATACTCTACCATGGGGTCATTGTGATTTGAAAAGTGGGAATCAATGCCCAAACACAGAGCATGATTTGAAATAAATAAACATGCCTATGAACTTATTTGGGTTCAAAAAACAGGCTATTATGGAGCTGCCAACACCACAACCCTCTTCTGATATGATATCTAAACTAAGTGGTTTATTAATTATTCATCTGAACAGCATACTTACAGATATTGATGATAAAACAGGTAAAACATTGTACATATTTAACAATAATTTAAATCATTACCAATTACCTGTAGGTGGGCAATTGCAATTTATTACAACCCCTGAGGGTGATGTTAAAATTTCAGTAGGGAGAAATATTTATAGAATTAAGCACTCAAACATGATTTCTGGCACTGTTTATACTGTTTCTGCTGGTGACTGCTTATATATTGAGGTCCCGGGATCCTATGACAAGCTTATACCCTTTTTTATAGAATTAAGAATTAGATATTCAATAATAAATAACCGCTAAAACAAAAATGCCTAATGATATATTTGGCCATACAAGACATGAAGATCACAGTGATGAGATTCTGATGCTTGATGTCAGAGTCAAGAAATTAAGAAGTGATTTACAAGCTTTACAAACCACACTCAATGCCAGTCTTCAATTAGAAATTACAAATTTGCAATCACAATGCATGGACCCTTTTCTTAAAATTGATTCTGAACTCAAATTATTGCTTCAGAAATATACTGATTTGGCCACATTGGATAATTTTCAAAGTTTAGAAGAAGCTGTAGCAGCTCTTCAAGCCAAATTTAAGACCCAGGCTAACAACTCTGAGCAATTGAAACAACAATTAGAAGAACAGATAAATAATGTCCAGACACAGCTCCAAACAATTGTCAAAAGCATAAAATCACCAGAAGATTTTGATCTAGTGATTTCCACTCTAAAAGAACAGATTCAGTCACTGGAGATACCAAATCTGGATCCTCTGAACAATGCCATAGCCGAGGTTAAAGAAAAAATTGAGACACTTGAAAATTTTATGAACAACTTGCCATCTTCTGATGCTTTGAGTGCAATAACTCGCAGTGTAGCCAATATTAAGCTGCAACTTGAAACATATGAAGATTTTGGAAAAATTCAAAGTACCATAACCCATCTTGAAGGTACAATAGCAGCAGTGTAAAGTGATTTGACAAATGTACTAGAATCCCGCCTGCCTGGGATTGTAGATACCCTTGTCAGTGTCCAGCACCAAATCACAAAGCTTGAAAACCTCAACACTGAATCTGAGCTATCTCATTTTCATCACTTGATCGATGATATCCAAACAAAACTTGAAATTTTACAACAATCCACACCCACTCAGGCAGATATAGCCCTGCTCCAAAATGCTATGCAAAATGTGGCTGATGCTTCTGAATTAAACAATGTAAAATTGGCACTTGAATCTTTGCAAAATACAGTATCAAATCTGCCTACATCACAGGAACTTAAAAATATTAAGAGAGCAGTGAATCGCATATTGAAATCAGAAGATATCAAGAATATCCAGGCAGAGATCAAGCATCTCACTCAGACAGTGGCCACTCTTCCAACTAATCAACATATTAATGAACTGCATGCCCTGTTTGAGGATATCAGAAGACAGGTCCATGATCTTACTGCTCAAAATTCAAAATTGGCAGTTGTTGAAAATTTACAACAATATCAAGCAACAGCTAGGGACCATGGAATCCAATCAAGCAAATGCTCTGTCTGTTTTTGCCACCCAGCTTCAAGAGATTGTACAACAATACAAAAAACTTGTTGTGGACATAAAAATCAAGCCAGGCCATGATGATGTTGTTAGGACCATCAATGAGCACCTTGAATCTGTAACAAGTAGATTGCTTACAGCAGAAAAAGAAATAACAGGCATAATTGAAAATCCTAAACATACAGTAATTCTTGAATTGTACAGCATCCCCAACAAAGAATATGATTCACCATTTACACCAGGTGGCAAAATATATATGCTGTCCCCTGCACAATTTTATTACCAGTTTTTTGTTGGGGGCACATTGAGACCAATCAAGATCAAATATTGGCTTCAACCACAGGCACACCACTACCCTACCTTATCAATAACAAATGCTGATAACAAAGTGAAAATCACCAGTGTAGAATTGGAGGATTTTACAGATCCCAATACATTAGAAACAGCCTATGCTGAAGATGATGGCTCTCTGGAATTTAAAATACAAATAGGGGACAAATTATATTTAGAAAATCCTGTAGTATCAGCTGCTGAACACCCCATAGTTGCAATATTCTTGTTTACATATTATGTCTAGACAAATTATTGTTGATGAATTACACAGACAAGCCAGACATAATTTTAAGAGACTGCCAGTAGTCACAAAGGGCATAGATGATTTATGGCAGAGCGACTTGATTGAAATGGCAAGTGGACAGCTGAAAAACTTAGACAAAATCAACAAGGGCTACAAGTATCTACTCACTGTTATAGATACATTTTCAAAATTTGCCTGGGCTGTGCCACTCAAATCCAAGACTGGAAAATGTGTTACAGAAGCCATCAGAACAATCATCAATCAGAGTGGAAGATCACCGCGCTATTTACAAACAGATAATGGCAAATAATTTTATAATTCAATGTTTCAACAATTTATTAAAAGCCAGGCAATACAACATTATTCGAGTTACAGTGACCTCAAGGCCTCAATTGTAGAGAGATTCAACAAAACCTTAAAAAATCATATGTATAAACAATTTACCCTCCAAGGTAATTATAAATGGATTAATATTCTTCCAGAACTTCTACATAAATATAACAACTCGGTCCATTCCACAATCAACATGAAACCCTCTGAAATAACTTCATCTGATGAGCAAAAATTGATCAGTACTGTTTATTATCCTAGAAACCAGCCAATAACAAGAAAAGCCAAATACAAGGTGGGTGAACAAGTAAGAATCAGCAAATATAAGCACTTATTCAAAAGAGGCTTTACAAGAAACTGGAGCACTGAATTATTTACAGTGGTTCAAGTTAAACCTGGGACCCTTAACACATATATAATAAAGGATCACCGAGGAGAAATTCTCAAAGGCAGGTTCTATGAAGAAGAGCTCAGCAAAACTAAACAGCCTGACACATATCTCATAGAAAAAATCATCCGCAGAAAAGGCAACAAGTTACTTGTCAAATGGCTAGGACTCCCAGAACACAGCTGGATCGATGCAGACAAAATAATAATATGAACACCTGGGATGTTATAAAGAGGCTGCCAGAACCTGAACAGCAGAATAAGAGAAATGGCAACTTGCTGCCTGATAATATTAGGTGTCTTATTGTTGGGCCATCTGCTTGTGGTAAAACTACACTAATGGTTGATAATTTTTTATTGGCACCCAACTGGTTAGACTGGAAAAACAGGCACTTGTATATCTTCTCTAAGAGCTTGGAACAATTAAAATATCAGCAGCTGATGAAGCTATATGATGGATTGGATATAGCCACTTTTGAACCAGATGTTAAGCCACTCCATGAATGTCTCGATAATTCTGTTGTTGTGTTTGATGACATTATACTGGATAATCAAAACAAGGTTAGAAATTTCTTTACACAGGGCCGACACAAAAACATAGATTGTTTCTACCTGGCACAGACTTTTTCAAAAATACCGAAGCAACTGATCCGAGACAACAGCAATTTTATATGTGTGTTTCATCAGGATCATACCAACCTCAAACACATACATGATGAATATGTAGGTGAGGACTTGAGCTACAATGATTTTTCCAAGTTTTGCAGTAAGTGCTGGAACCAGGACAGTTATGGGTTTGTCACAATTGATATGACAAGAACACCCAATAGTGGCAAATATAGAAATAAAATCAACAATTTTCTAGACATTGAAACATAAATAAATAACCATGAAAAGACCAATTATTGATGATCTTAAATTAAGAGATTATCTTGTAAAAAGATTTAAGGGATGGAAATCAGAGAACCGGGGAATCTATGAAAAACACAAACAAACAGAACAGCCTATAATTGATGCTATTGGTGAATTAGGTAAAAATATCAAAACTGTTACAGAGCAAAATCAAAATTTGATCACAGAGCTTGTACCTGTAGCTGCAAGAAACATATTAGATTATCCATTCACCCCACTTTCCAGTATTCATACACCTAGTCCTATTGCTCCTAGAAGAATTGAAGCTACTCAGGATCCTATTGAATTGGGTCTTCTTGCTCAAAAATATTTAAGCACATCTAAAGACAACAAAGATGAGGTTTTTGGCTTATATGCTGACACAGAGCGTGATGGTAGCATCATACATAGAATTGGCAATTTCAGAGTAACATTTATGGGAGATGATCTGATTGTATATTCAGAATCTCGTCTCGGAGAAAAAGGTGCTTTTGTTAAGTACCCCGGCACACCTGGATTGTGGGAACTGATGACTAGGAAGAGACCTGGCAGCTATACAGATCAAGATTATGAATATTACAAAGAAATATTAATAAAATCAGATGCTCTATACCAGAACAATGATCCCACACAAAAAAGAGTCAAGTCTAGCAGTGGGGCAAAATACAATAATTTAATCAAGCCCATATGGTCACAGATCAAGACTGGCAGTGGAATCAAACAATACAACACCCTGCCCAAAGAATTTGTGTGGGTTGATGATGTCAGGAAACTTGTAGATAGGTTATTGGTGATAGCTGGGGAGGAAAATGCTGGCAACCACAATTTTTACAATGAAAAAGTTGGAATTATGGACATGATAAGCACCAAATTGTCTAATTTTATAGTGAATGACACTAAGGGGATTGGATATCTTATAAAAATTATTAATACTCTACCACCTAAATTTTGGAATATCTCTGAGGGTCGGGGCTTGGTTAATGACATTATAAACAAGCTGCCATTTGAACTACACATTCCAGGCTATCAGTATTGTGGTCCAGGCACAAAATTGGACCATAGATTAAACAGAGGTGATCCTGGTGTTAATCCCCTAGATGCTGCTTGTAGAGACCATGACATAGCATACAACACACATTCTGATCTTGACAAGAGACATGTTGCAGACAAGAAATTAGAAGAGGCTGCATTTGGTAGATTTGTAAGCAAAGATGCTTCTTTAAGTGAAAAAATAGCAGCATTGGGAACCACCATAGCTATGAACACCAAACAAAAACTGGGGTGGGGGTTGTGAATATGTATATAATAAACCTACAATGAAGGCCAAGGGTGTTATGTATCAAATACCTTATGCAGGTCTTAAATCTCTTAAAACTATTGATAGTCTCTTAACAAAAAAGCAGCGCAAGAAAAAAAATTCTTGTATTGCCAAGGGCCATGGTATGAAATTGTTGCTTAGTACCCCCCAATTAAAAAAATTACAGCAATCAAGAAAAAAATCACATGTGGGGGGATTCATATTTACCATCCCGGCCATCTTAGCTGCTCTCGGGGCTGTGGGGAGCTTGGCCGGGGGATCAGCCGCCATAGCAAAAACAGTAATAGATGCCAAGAAGAATAGGGCAGAATTAGATGAATTGAAGCGCCATAACCTGGCCATTGAGAAACAAGGCAAAGGTGTTAAGAGAGCCATGAATAAGTTTTAAAAAAACAAGAGCCGCTTACAAACCAAGATATTGAAGCTTTAATCAAGCCACTGGGCATCAAACATTTTAGAGGTGTGTACATGTCTGATTCTTTGCCAGAACAACCACTCAACAAAGAGTGTGGCATTGTTAATTTGGATAAGTACAAAAATCAGGGCACTCACTGGATCTGTTATCTTAAATATTTAAAAAATGAGGCATTTGTGTTTGATTCATTTGGAAGTGTTCCACCTGAAAATTTAATAAAATATCTAAAATCAACTAATCTTTATTACAATAATGCCCATGTTCAAAACTTCAAAGATGTTAATTGCGGACATTTGTGTTTATCTGTTCTTAGATATATGTCTCAAATAAATAAACCATCAATTGAAAATTTTCAAAAAGCCTTGTGGTATTTAAAACATCATGGGGGTATTCCATCTCACCAGCCAAAATTCAATATTGAAACTCAAATTACATGATGACATAGTGTATCCCAAAACAATAGCTCTCAGAGCATTTTATGGCATGTACTTGATCCCTAATATTACACACCACAACAACACAATTGCAGTTGGGGATCAAAAAATTGTCATCACTCCAGGGCAGTATAATCTGTCCACTCTAAATGCTCAATTACCCAGAGGTATAGTTTTAACTCAAAATTCTGTCACTCACAGAGTGGAGATTGTATCTGCTACAGAGACAGTGGATCTGGGTACTATAGGAGAGCTGTTAGGATTTGAGAACAACACAAAACTTGAAGCAGCCATCAAACACACTGCTATGAATATACCCAAATTCTTAGCCATAGAGACTCTGAATATTCACTGTAATGTGGCTGAGGGTATGATCACCAAATCAAATGGCATAAGCACTCACAAACAAACTGGCATCATTGCAACATTCAAACCTAATTCTGAATTTATGGAGCCCATCATCTACAATCCATCCCCAACATTATATTTTCCTGTGTGCCATAATAGAATAGATAATATTGAATTGATGGTCACTAATGAAAAAGAAGAATTAGTTGATTTTGCTGGAGCCACAACAACTGCTATCATAGAGATTAATATTTAAATAAAAATACATACAAGAAAAAAATGGAAAATATTGAGAGCTATGAGCTACAATCATTCCCCCCAAACAGGAGGACATTTGCAAATTTAAATCAACCCAACACAGAGATTGAGGTTGATCTTGATGTGGGGGATGGCTTTATACACCCCCACAGAGCAGATCTATACATCAAATTTGATGTTGTAAAGCTCGATGGAACAGATTATCCGGCAAATTCAAATATAAGATTGGTTGATAATTTTGTGCCGCATCTGTTCTCTGAAATTGAGATCAGAAAGCATGGTGTTGTTATAAACAGAGTGGATTATCCCGGCATTACCTCCACAGCTTTGGCCACACTAAAATTATCCAAAACCGAGGCTTCTTACTACAAAATAGGTGGATTTGAGGCTGGTGATAAAATTATATCTAAGAGCCACACTGTGCTGTTCCCAATGCGCCTGTTGCCAGGATTCTTCTCAGATTACAAAGATATTATGTGGAAGGGTGGTTTAAGAATCACATTTAGAAGAGCTGCCAATGATAATAATGCTTTGATGAGGTACAGTACATTAAACTCTACAGGGGAAGCTCTGCCTAATACCCTACCAGATGCAGGCAAATGCATTATTCAGACTATGGAGCTAAGAATCCCAGTTGTTGAATATGAAGCCAGTTATGCTCTTAAATACAAAGCAGATATAATAAAAAATCCACAGATTCCTCTACAATTTTATACATATCAATGTGTACAGAAGCCCGCATCTGGTGCCTATTATGAGTTTGATGCTACAAATTCATTCTCCAGTATACAATATGACATGCCGGATTTTGTAGTGGTACTGTTTCAGACTGGAAGACACAATAATCAGGAAAAAAATTCAAGTAAATTTGATAGCTGCAACATCAAGAACATTTATCTTAAAAATGGCAGAAATGAGGTATTTCCTAGAGAAAATTATAATTTAGACATGTCCAAGGATGATTTCCTTAAATTATATGAGGCATTTACATCATACAAAAGGGTCACTACTGGCAATACTGACATGTATTACACACCAGATGAATTCAAAGCACAGAGACCCATGTTTGTAATCAACACTTCAAAAAGGAAACAAGTTGTGGTTAATGACAGGACAAATATTAAAATTATCTGTGAATTCCATGAGGCATTACCTGATGACACCATATGTAGTGTTATTCTCATAGGTGAAAAATCATATGTTTATGATGTAAGAAATGAGAGAGTCACAGAGCAATTCTAGAGGGCCGATTCAAACACAGAAGCCCCTTGATTACAAAGCAATAATACCAACACTTTGCTGTCGAAGAGGCCCAGACACTCTACCAGCTTTGAAACCTCAACTGTATATCAGCTAGCAGTGAATATCTCATGTGTGGGCATATTATTTTGTTGTATGTATTTCAATCTTACACATTTTATCAGGACTCAAACCCAGAGCCCCTAGCAATATTAACACTTCTCCATATGGAATATATCCACATTTTACTAGGTTCTGAGACCCTAATACAGACAAAATTGGATTTTGAACTGTCATAATATTCTCTAAGCCTTGCCTATGCTCGTATTATCAGAATAAGAATTGGTTTCAGCATGAAAGGCAGTTCATTGCCACTGTGTCAGAAAATTTGTATCTTTATCTCAATGATCTTTGTTACACTTTCCCCTGTCGCACAGAAAGATTAATAGCCCCTTCAGTGAATCACACAGAAATATTATTAATGGCCCCTTCTAGCTGTGTAGATTATATCTCTTGCGTGCCGGCAAGGCATGTAAGCAAAACATTAGTCTTTTGATAGATTAATATCAATTCATGCATTTCCGAGCTAAATAATTGCTTACCCCGAGCAATGGAATTGATCAGAAATTAGAAAAAAAGCAGGCAACAGCTCAAATTTTTGCTTGCATTTTGTATTGAATTAGATCTGTAAGTTGTAGAGCATAGAAATATGGCCAAAAACAATAACAAAAAAGCCATATTTTTGACAAGTTTATGAACAACAATCACACAGATATAGCTTTTACACACATGGCCGAATCTGTCTGAGGGGGGGGGATTCTTGGGATTTTGACAGAAAAACACACTATAAACAATAAGATCATATGGGTATTTGACATAATTTTAAGTGTAAGCAAATCTGTCTGTTGAGGCTTCTTCTATTCTACACTAGAATTCAAAATTCTTAAAAAATCATGGCATATCACACTTGAAGAATTGGGGCATATGCCCCTCTTGACATTGTTTTAAGTGTAGCCAAATCGGGTTGTTCAATCAAAAACCTCTTCTTTTCTACACTTGTAAGTGGTGCTCATAATACAGTCAATCCCACTACTTAGGGATATTTTTTTAAACCTCCTGAAATCTGAAGTCCATCTTCTGCACCTCCAATAAGTTAGGCTCCAAGTCATTTTACAAAAATAAAAGAAAGAAAAATAAAAAATAAATTTATGAAAATACTGTACGAGGCGAGGCTATGGAGGCTGAGGTACACTTGGCAGAGGTAAGGGGAGAAGTAAAACATACAAGGTGCTACTTGGCTTTTGTTCCAGATTTTTCAAGTAACGAAGGAAGTGTTCTGCTTCCTTTGGAGGTTCACCTTATGAAAATAGACGTCACAATTCAACTCCGTACATGACGTTCTCTGTTACATCACGTCACGAAAATGTCTCCACTCTCCAGCATAAATCCTTTTCGATTTAAGAGGTTGATACAAAGTTACAGGCTTACCCTGTATATAGATATACAAACATAATGCACATTTTACATTATGCACTTACTGACATTCTCAGCTTGTCCTGAAATGTTTATCTCTGTCATCCCATTCCGAAAAATAAAATCCTGGCTTCGCGCGTCGCTGTTGTTAGTTTTATGAAATATAGCAATTTCTTTTTAAGCAGAGTTCAGTAATTTTAATTACATTTTTTTCTACTGAGAACGTACTGCACACTGTATTATTTATTTTAATTATTATTCTTAACTGTTTTGTCTTCCTTTACTTGTAGGCTTATATGCTGGTAACACACTGCTGGAATTTTCTGATTCCCAAAGTAGTACGTTTTTAAAGATGTTCTTCAGACATTAAGACTTTACTGAAATATTCTTAAATATACTAAATTTTTAAATCAGAATGCAAACTACGAATCTTTCAATATAACCGATATTATTATTTTCAGTTTTTCCCTCATTTCAAAATTTGTAGGATGTAAAAATCACAAACCATGGCACAGAAGAAGAAAATATCGAAGGAAATGTCGGTGCTAGCATCACGGATTGGGGGGGGGGACAAAGGGTGCCAATGTATCTAGCTACGGGGCTGAAGATTAGTATCGAATTAAAAATTATATGGATACTTGAGTTTGGACTTTAATTAAAATTTAACCACGAGAAGTAGACCTACATAAAAACGAGTTACATCAAAATTTAGCTCATTCAATTTTGCGTTAATCCATTTTTTATCGTCGTGAGAACAAAAAATTGTGCCGGTTTTTTATGTTTTCTAAATGACCGTTCTCTTTGAAATTCTACAAATAAAAAAGCTTGTGCTCTGACCGTGTTGAAATAAAAACAGGTAGTTTTAATTACAATTCATGATTTTCAATTTTTTTTTATTCGGCCAAAAATTTTTGCGAAACAACTTCTTGTTATTATTGGATATTCTTGCAAATACGATTTTGGGCTTGTTTTGAAGCTCATTGCAGCTTCTTTTAAAACCCATTATCAACGTCAGTTCACGTTGCGAAACCGATTTTATACAGATTTCTATTCAACGGGGTAAAGATATGAGTTAAACTTGGCAACACAGCACGCGCTGTCGCTAACCCGACTCGCAGTGACAGCATGGTTCAACAGACGTCGTGACAATTACAACTAAATTTGAACACTTCTTACCTGATTTTGATTTTTGTTATTTAGCGTCGCTTTTCTGCCACTTTTGACTAATCGCCACGATGAGGATGAGGGATGATTTGATGTAACTGATGACGGAACACTCACGATGAACACCCAGGCAAGGATTCGAACCCTGGCCCCTGGCGTCGTAGTGCGCTGTGCTTCTAGTAGTCTAAGCTCAGCATCCTTTAGTTGTTCCTAGGTAATGCTGTACCGATTAACAAGAGGCTACGTGAGTTGATTATGGGGGACATCAATGGAAAATTCCCTGCCCGAGTTAACTCACCAAATAATCGAACCCATGGCCCATCGTAGCAACAAGGATGCCCCTATCGCAGCTGCTTTAAATAATATACATTTTTATAAGTATACTTAATACTAGATTAACAATCGTGTTTTCAGTCACGAAATAAAATGTGATTAGGATTAATGTTGTATGTATGTTTGTGGTGTGTATCTCTTTACGTCATCACTCGTGATTGGAAACGTAAGTCATGTTTAACTTTTTCACAATCTTGTCAGCAATGTGTTAAAGTTAAATCTTTATCAGTGGATTAATCTGATATGTTTCTTCACTACGGTGCACTTCCACCAGGTAGATGGTATACGTGTTTTCTCAAGGTTGACAATTTGCAACTACAAAACACCCTTTCATTTTTTTCCGAAAGGAAATAAAAGAATCTGATTCCTTCTCCTTGCTGGTGGAGACATCTACCAAGATAAGCGAAACCAACGAGCTGTAATCGTTGAGCTGCGTGGTGTTTTGAAACTTTCTCCAGTGGGAACGCGAGGTGGCAATGTGGTTGTGAAATTCTAGACATTTATGTAGCAGATGATTTCAATGCTTCACACCGGTGGGAAAGTTCCATGTTTCTTGATTTTTCTTACTTTTGACCATGAAAACAAACGTCGCTCTTTAGGTTAATGGTGACGATGAAGATTGGATGAAAATTATGGAGGCGACACAGAACATTGGATAGGGAGATCATTAGTCGAGAAATCAACGGCCAATATAAGAGGGCAAAATGTCTCAAGGGGATGGAAAGTTATAACTAGAGGTTCAACCATACATTTCAGGGATGATTCAGGAACGGAAGTCCTTCGAGTTAGGTACGTTACGTACGGCTGTCCGGTTCAACATTAACGAAGCGAACGGTGAAGATATTGGTAGCCAAATTGACCTATTTTCATTATTTTAAATTCTACATCCTATTGTTTTAAGGAATGGAATTTTGCTAGTGTTAAGTAGATGTTGTCCTTATTGACTTTTTTATATCAATTCTTGGGAAAACAGACTGAATGAAAGTGGTAATGGACAATTTGCCCACTATTACTTGTGCCGTTGGGTGTACAAGAGAAATGAATGCGTCACCTGCCACGAGCGGATCAAGCAATTTCTACCTTTTTCTTCCCGGATCCAGTCCTTACCAAGGGTAGTTTTAGAGCAGATTCTAGAATGAAGGAAAATTTAAAATTCCCTCGTGATTTTTCAGGTTTAACATAGCCTTCAATTATTTATTTACTTATATACATATATACAAACACACGTTGTGTACTGTTTTCATGCATTTGATTTTGTTATTATTAATAATAATATCATTTCCAGGTTCACAGTGCATTGAAAAGTATATGTAAAGCGTTGAGGATCGTTCGTGGCTCGTCCATGGTTCGAAACAGTGCAACACCTTTGGGCACGACCAGGAAAATCGAACGATGTTCACTCTGAAACCGCCACTGAAATGCGTAGCTCAACCTTTACTCGCAGTCAAAATCACATCTTACTACCCTTCAAGGTGGTGCCGAGAGAGAAGTTCAACCTCCCGAAGTATCTCTGAAATATTAGTCATCATCCTTCGCTGTTCCCTGCCTCTGGCTGGATCGGCATAGAAGTCAAGCCTCTCCATTTTTTTATATTTTCTTAGTACTATAAATAAAGTATACAAAATCAACTTCCTATGTCCACACTTATTTTATATTCGGAATATTTAAATCGAAAGTCTCCCATTTTATTATTCTCACATGGAATAGAATTGTTGGTAATATAACCATTTGACTGAAATATGTTGTAACGATTTTTCTCTTAAATTAAAATAGGATCTGGAAGTAAATATCCTCGTCACGATTCCGATTTCCTGAAACTATTTTCTGATTTTCAGTTTCCTCAAGTCGTGGAACTTAGAATAGTTCTTCATTAAAAGTTCTTAACTGCTTATTCTAGAGATGCAGAACCAAACACTTTAGGAAGAAGTGTGTAGAATTCGAAATGTCTATGTACAGTCAAAAATCCTACACCTAGATCCTGAAACATTCGCTTCCCTGCAGTGCGTTATGTGTGTTGCCTAACCTCACGGCGGTGGAAGAACTTGTCATTGAAAATTTGTCATTACGATCTACTCATCGCCATACAGTTAAGCAACACACGTAACGCACTGCAGGAAAGCGAGTGTTCCAGGATCTAGGTGTATCATTTTTATTGTCGGTGAGTGCACATAGATGTAAAGTAACAAACATACGAAAAATGCATGTAGGAACTGTTAATGCTGAATTTATATATAAATACGTACGGTACAGAGAAAAATAATTTGTTTGAATTGACAAAGCACGTTTTGGTTAAGCTTTTGGTAACCGTAAACAAACACATTTGGTATCTAGCCTTCACTAAATTAGGCAAATTTTTACTCAATTTTGTAATTTTTTAACTGTAAACAAATGTGAATGATTACTAAGGGAATTTGGTTCTGTTGAACAATCATCTATTTGTCACCTATTTAAACAGATATTTGGTGACAAGAAGCTATTTTTTGTTTTTTCGAAACAATTTTCTCTCTCTCTCTCATTGTGTATATGTGTGTGTGTGTGTGTTTGTATAGTTTATGAAAATTACGATCCTGTCAAAATCCCTCCCGATTTTTTTCTCGGCACACTGGTGTCACCTTTTCAGATATGTAACTTTTATTTTATTTTTAGAGTAGCTGGCCCAAAAGGGGGCGGTATAGCCTTCATCATAACCCCTCCTCCCCGTGCACATCACATTAATACGAATCATCAACCTGTTCCCAATAAGCAGAAAAGTACGTCATTTTCTGTTTTCATATTATGTCAATACGTTTCATCATACACTAAAAAAATTATTTCTGAGAATCACATTGTCATTGATAACGACTCTTTCGGAATACAGAGATAAGCACAGGTTCTTGACATTTGGATGCACTATGCTGTAGTAGAAGTCATATTGAGACGAGACATACGAAATTTTCCAGTTGTAAATGCCTGCCTTGCTTTCGGTGTCATCTCGAGGCTGAATAGAGGCCAGGGGTGCCCACGGGAGGATTATGGCGTAGACTACGCCATCGAGATTTTTGGGGACGATTTTTCCCCTTCAAATAATATAAAATTCAACATTTATATATTTTTTCAAAACATATGTACAAATTTTACACCTCAAATGCACCATATTATTAATTCATTAGATGAAGAAAAGAAAGTTTTTAAGTGTATTATCGAAGAAGGGGGGAGGGAGAAATATCCAACTCTTACATATAATACCTTAATTGACAAGTGGATTTTGGGGCGGATTCTTAATTAAACGTTGTGGGAGCAGTATGGCGGGTATTTTAGTTAGAGGGGGATTGAGCATTATATTGAGGGGCTAGTCAATTCTTGTGTATTACTATTGTCTTAGAATGTTGCGGAAATTCTGGTGTGGAGATTGAGAAGTAATTTTTTGAAGGAGGCAATATCAACTCTTCAATATCAACAGTGAGTCTACAATTGGCATGGAAATTTTGGTCGTAGGATTGAGTATTAAATTTGAAGGTGGGATAGGAAGATCTTGATAGATTGTCAAGGGATTTCTGTAGTGGAGAGAGAGTTCGAACATTAAATTTTGGAGACTGTATTTAGCGATATGGTATCCACACGTTTTCGATCCCGAACGTACCAAAAGAAAAGCTGGAAAAGACTAAATATCTCGGAATCCTAAGAAATTATTGACACACCATTAAATTAATATTCTCCAAAGCCTGCAAAGAAATGGATGTAAAAATTTTCATGGTCGCTTCGCTTGCATTAATCTGTTCTAAAACTGCGTGTTTGGCGTTTTACTTGGGGTGAATGTGAAGTTTCATACTATAGCTGAATTACAAGATATAAACTATATTATCTACAGTGGCGTAGCATTATAGTACGCCCGGCGTTCCCTGATTTAAAATTTCAAAAATGCGTAAATGCTGTAAATATAAAGTAAAACTTGACTAATTTCATCACGTATGTTTGACCTTCATGGCATTATAATAGCTATTTTTCGTGATCCGGTTGAAACGCTCCACTAACAACACTCGTTCTAGCATTTTTTTCCAATGCCTTTCCTGGCCGGCCGCCGGGCAGTTTGGTGTAAAGGACTCTATATTTCTTGGTGCCTATCTGGAGGGAAAGCTTATATCTCTACAGCACGCGCGCAATGCTCTCTTGAACGCCGGCTTACGGAGCAGAGAGCTACGTGATTGGTTCTACGGCACACGTGACCCTTCCTTCCTTCCGTCGCAGACGACAGAAGCAGAATTCCTACTCGTTTCTTCGCGCTCTTGCTGCGTGATACTACAATACACAATATTGACTGACGTAACTTTACCAAACCCAATGTACCCCACTTCTTAATGACCACTGCATTGTATAATTTATCGCACAAACAGCGAAGTTGACAGTATTTGTCAAATAAGTTGGTGAAGTCCACATGGTAGAAGTTCAGACTGTGGCTGCTCTACCACTTAACCCGCAAAACTATTCTTTTATTATTATTATTATTTTTTCTATATCTAACTGCTTAATATTATGTCAGTGGAAATGTTTAGCATTTGAAAACTCTTCACATCAGGCCCATGCCCAGGATTTTTTGAGGGGGGCCAGACCCATAGGCGAATTTTCATAAATTTTCTCTCATAATATACACTGTGTGTGTGTGTGTGTGTGCGTGTGTCTATATATATATATATATATATATATATATATATATATATATATATATATATATATATATATATATATATGGGGGAGTGTATGGGAGAGGGTGGTTACAGAAATTTTCTCATTTGCTACGAAATGAGGAAGAACAACATTTTCTAACCTATATGTATACAACCACGTGCCAAATATTTGCAGTTTGCCCTGACCTTTGTTTCTGTCAGAGAGCGAAAAGAAAAATTGTATGATACAGGTAGACTACATGTATGCATAATGTTAAACAATTCAAATAGCCTAAGAAAAGCAACACATGTGTGTGGGGTTGATAGATGAGGGTTCACACCCATTTTACAAAGTCCATGACTTTTCCAAGTATTTTACATAACTGTGTAATGATTTAACATGCTAAAAAAATAAGAGTTACACTTCAACTTTGTAAGTTAATCAAAGGAATCACGTTTGTTGAACATTTTTGAAAATAAATGAAAGAACATTTTTAAAAGCAATATTACCCAAAAGGAAGATTGTTGGGAAGATAAAACGAAACGTGTTTCCGGTTACAAATTCTGCCAAGCAAAAATCAGGTTTTGAATTTTTTTTTTTTTTTTTTTTAGAAAGAATCATTTGTTTCCAATGACCTTAGTTCTAGCCTTGTTTTTCTGACTCCTCCAGTTGTCCAGGACTTTGGACTCAGCGCAAACCCTGTAAATAAATTATCTGAAGGGAACGGCTAAGTGACTTCACCCTGGTAGTGTGTCTGCTGGCAAAATATTGTTTCTATGGTGTATTTTCACTTTTAGAATCTTATTCGACAGTAAAAATAAATGCCAGTGGCAAGCAAGAAGATATTAAATGGGTAGGGACACAAATTTATGGTAAATAAAAACTGAGGAGAGCGGTAAATAAAATGGTACATCAGCGGTATATACCAGCGGTGAAAAAAAATGCACACACTTTTTCATTATGAGAGGAAACAACATACAAAAGAGCTATAAATTGATAAACTACTTCATTTTTATATACTGTGCACATGCACAAGTACTTAGCTGTCCAACCAAAAAGAAAACATCAACACAAAATCACTTCATTTCTAAATTGCATATCTCAAGTGATTTATTCATTGTATGTATTTAAAGGATATCCTTGCTGTCCAACAAATAAAATAATCACTACTGCACATACACAAACACATGTTAAAAATCACATAATGATAAACAAAATTCATTCATGACTGAACACCAATGGCACCATTGTTTCCCTTGATGTGCGGGAACAGACTAATCTTATCGCTGCTACAGCTAGCAAGTTCAATGAAACTCGAAGTTGAGCAAACATTCGGGGGAAGAAGCTTGACAGGGAACGAAGTTTTCGAACTGAGATTATGTGCATGGAAAATCCCAATTTCCTGCGTCTTCCTGATGTGATCGAAGATAGAACGTTCTTCAGCTGCTAGTGGTAGGAAACTTTAAGCAAACGTTTCGTTACAAATCGACAGTTTGCGCGCGCAACCTCGATTGCCGGTTTTTGCGTGTTTCCTACTTAATTTGATGATATTTCACGGTTATTTCGCGAAAAAGCGTTCATTTCGTGGAAAAGCACACATTTCGCGTTACTTCGCGAATAAAACTCAGGCATATTTCATCATTGGGGGTGTAGTTACGTGCAGAATGTTCAAAATTGAATCTTTTTTTCACATTTCTCGATTTCGCGCATCGCGAAAATTCAATGTCCCTATAAATGGGGTTGCATACATGTGGGATAGAAAATGTCATTTTCAACGGCTCGTAGGATCGATTTTTTTGGCCTTGATGTCCTCTGCACACTGTGAAAGTCGTATGTTGTACGGTCACACCACTATGTATTTATGTTCAAGACAATTGCAAGTAGAAAAGAAGAAAAGTTGCAGTAAAAAAAAAAAAAAAAATCCGATCGACAGAATTTCGTAAATACGATAATGCACTTAAATTTCTTGAGTGTTTTGGACAAATAACAATACATGTTAAAAGTACTTCAGGCAATTTTTTGCCCCAAAATCTAGCAACGATTCTGCTGTGAAGTGGATTTTTCTATTTACATAATATATTAACCCTAAGCCATTGAGTTGCAGAATGAACATCAGTTGCAGAAAAACCCTGATGTCGGAGAAAGAAAACAAAAGTTTTTTATCCTTCTGCTCAGTGGTGACGAAAGGGATCACAGACCTCACAGTGCAGGTGGAGAGCTAAATGTCCCTTGTATGGTTGGTTCTGTATTGCAGTTCTTTCTTCTATAATATAAAGAGTATAGAAAATTCCCCTCTATTCTAATTATGTGAAACATTAGTGACACTGTAATAGAAGAAAGCATTCAACAATCAAGGGGTTCCTATTTGTCGAGTGCCAAACAACTGTTTTTAACTCATAAAAAGTTCAGACAATTTTAAAAATGTACACAGTATTCTACAGAAAGTCCTACATAACCAGTACAATGTCTGCAGTGGTGCAAAGTCTTTCTTTATAGCAAGTAATGTCCGAGTCGAGACGAAAAAGTCGGGACATGGATTAAAAGGAATGGACTGTCCCGACTAAATCAGAACGTCTGATAGCCTTGCATCAATGGTTATAAAACTAAAATAGCCCAATATTGCAGACTGCAGACTTCTAGAGACTGCCTCTGTCCAAAAACAACCAAATCATTTGCGCAAGGACAAAATCGGAATTCGTGCAAAATTTGAAAAACTATCAACGTAATTTTTGTAGGTTTTTATACGTTCAAATTAAAAATGTTCATGGCTCGAAGGGGTGGGGGCATGGCCTCCATACCCCCTTGGGTACGAACCTGCTTCACATCGACTGGTCTCTGAACAAAATTATTTTAAAATATTTATCAGCATTCTCCAGATGCAATAAACAGTGGTCTGAATTACTAATCTGCACTGTTGCGTCAGTAGAGTGTACGATAGTTGGATCATCAACCCACCTCCGTGTCAGAGTGTTTTGCACAGCGCGCCAAGACGACAGAGGTCCCTGGTTCGAATCCCGGCGTAAGCACGGGTGTTCTTTGTGAGTGTTCCTTCATCAACTTCATCACTCATATTCATATTCGCGATTAACCAAAAATGGTAGAAAAGCGAAGCAAAATAAAACATATCAATCAGTAGTTGGATCATCCACAACAATGACGTCTACTGTTGTTCAGAGGCGCTTGCGATTGGGGTAGGTTTTTTAATAACTTGCGCCATGCAGAAAGGTATAAAAAAGGTATAAAACACCAGAGTTCAAAACATTTGTGGCATAATGAGGCATCTAATTTTCTAGCTAAAACATGCATGGGTGATGTTTTATTGAAAACCCCAGCAGACTTCAGGCAAATAAAATACCTGTGGGGAATAATTCCATAAGTAAATTATTAAGCAAAAAAGAGTCGACCCTTCCTTCGGACTTGTCGTTCCCACCCGAAATGCCAATGCTACGCCACTGATTATAATTATCTATAACATCACTTCTTAAAATATAATGCTTAGTGTTGGTATGTTGCTTAATTTAAAGCAGGTGCATCATTTGGAACAAAAATATATCGAATCCGTATTTCTAACTTCTTGTCACAGGAAGATAAAATTCACGTAATTATTGTTATGGGTTACTAAAATAATTATATTTACCCCAAGAAAACGGAGGGGGTGAGTTCTTTGAAAGATAAACCGTATTATATTATCGCCCTGAGCTTAAGAATTTCTAGCTAGGGTTATGTAATGTCTCGTGAAACAATAATTGAATCGGTCATACAGCTGGATGCTATTTGGTTTGCAAAGGTTTAATTTTCTATCTTTATCTTAGGTTGTGTAACAATTTGTGTTAAATTCTCAAATTATGAGTCTTATAAACCCACTCACAAACACTATTTATATGTATACTTACATAATTTAATTTATTACATTTAACCAATGTTCTAGCTTTAAGTTCTCAAAAGGAGGCACTTTATCCAGACTTCGTAAATCTAGCTCCATGAAAGTCAACTTTAGATCCATTTAAGGTGAAATTTAGCTCTTTTATGCGCATCAGGTTTGGCAACACTGCCAGGATGGCCGTAGGAGGCAAGGAGAAATGTATTACGCTTATGGGAGTATTATTTTATTTGTTCTCTTGGGAATATTAAACGTGCGATGACATAGAAAAATATATCAACGGAAAGAGGACAGATTGAAGATATGATTGTCAAGCGGAAAAGCCGAAACTTCCATTTGATTAGCTGTAACTTGTAGTTGAAGTTGTGTTTTTCTCCATAGACGCTTCTAGTTGCAACACGGGGAGAAAGTTATACTCCCTTGTACAACGTTTTTTTTCTTTTTTTTACCAGTGCCCATTCGGACGATATTGAAATATATGCCCAACTGGTGCTGAAAAGAGTAAACTTTCGGTAGCAAGCTAGTGTGTCCATTGCTCAACGTGCTCGGCCACCTCAGATACATTTTGATTTAACGAAGGATAGCTATCAAGATTCTGATAATTCGGATTTAGATTCTGCATGTGCACTAGACCAGACTGCGCGTATAAAGGAAAACTTCACGAGTTTCATACACTATTTTTAGATGAAGTGGAGAGCAACGCACTATGAGCAATCTGAAGCGTGTATGTGCGGGATGGAATTCTTGCCTTTTTTTTTTAATGACGGTGGACAATTTGCTTGACATAATCATCCAGAAGCGTTCCTATAGGGTGGGCTCCAGACCAGTGGTTCTCAAACTGTGGTACGCGTACCCCCAGGGGTACATGAACGATTTGAATGGGGTACGCGATCAGCTCGGAAGAGAAATGCCGAAAATACCCACATGCCAACATTTTTGCTGCAGGTGTGTAGAGCAGCAGACTTAATTGTTTCAGACTTCATAGCTTTAACGCTCAACAGGAAAATATGGATCAATTTGTCACTGACACTCTTATCTTTGTTTATATGTTTTGAAATAAAATACTCGTTCGAAATCTATAATAGGCTAAATTTGAGGGCGAATCTCCGATTGAAAGTTTCAATTGCACAACCAGACATCAAGAAACTGTGTCAGGGTATGCAGGCACATCCGTTTCACAACAAACTAGAGATTTACAATAAAAACTCAAAAATTGCGTTGATAGTTTGTTTAGAAACTTATTTTTGTTCTTTCTTTTATATTTCAATAACTCTGGAAAAATATAAGAAAAATAAAGTTTTTTGTATACTTCTGAGCATACATGTGTTTCACATTTTTATTCTTGTAACTAATCAGGTAAACGTATGAACACCCAATAAAATAATAAAAGCAGGAATCTAATGTCTCTTGGTTTACCATCTTTCCACATACATCACGAATGTAATTTTGCTATATTGCAGATACACGGCTCCAACATATCAAAAACACCATACCAATCAGGTAGCCAAACAATTCCCCAAACACCACTATTCGGAGAAAACCTACGGGGGGGGGGGGCTCATTAGACGTTTACTTACGACTATAGGGTACAATGAGAAGAAAGTTTGAGAACCACTGCTCTAGACCATCATGAATTAGTCTTAACTTGCCCTTCTACCCACCCAAGTACCACTTTTATAACTGTTTATTGTGGAGCAAAACAGAGAGAGAGAGAGAGAAAAAAAGAAAGACAAAAACAAAATATGAATATAAGCGCAGTAAAACCTCGTTAATCCGGACTAATGGGGGGATAAGTTGACAGGTTTAACGAAAGTCCGGATGAACTGAAATAACCTAAAAGAACAGTAGAAAGTGCACTAAAACTATGTTTATACCAACAAAACACGTTTATTATGGTGTATTTAAAGGGCATATGCCTAAATACACTATACAGTACAGTAGAAAGTTTGCGGGAAACAGAATTTCATCATTGGTTGACTGCCTTTTCTTTGGGAAGTTCTCTTGTTGACTTCTAGCCACATTTAAAACCTTGCATTCTGCTTTTTTTTCTGGCCTTTTGGCTGTCCGGATTAAGCTAAGTCCGGCTTATCGGGGTTCGGATTAACGAGGTTTTGCTGTATATAGAAATATGTCAAGAACGAGAGGAAGAAAGGTAGAGCAAGAAAAAATAGAAAGAGGTAGAGAATGATAGAAAGTCAAAGAAAAAGAAAATAAAGAGCCAGAAAGTGAAAAATAAGTCATGAAAGAAAGGAAGAGTGAGAGGAAGATGGAAATATGACAGAGAAAGAGAAAGAGAGAGAGAGAGAAAGAAGAGAGGAAAGAAAAAAGGGGAAGAATTTTGTAGTCTTGAATAAGACCTAAGAAACAACCTCAACGTTCGCTTAACCTTGTAAAAGCATCAGACGTAGCATATTCGTCCGTTTCGCTATATCGCAGCCTCCCTAAAATATATTCCAGCCCATCTCTCTGCCTCTCCACCCAATCTTTACTCGCGTCGTCCTGAACTATATTTCCTTGCGACCTAGGTCATCTTCGCATTCAACTGCACTACAATAAAATGACCTTCAACGAAGCCAGTTATTTATGTAACGGGTTTCGCCATTTTCGCGCCACTCCGTCCACCAGGAAAAAAAAAAGATAAATAGTAACGCAGCGTGGATGTTGAAAATTCCACAAATAATTACCTTCCTCTTTCCGTGGAAAGGCCACAGAACTGAAAATGCGTAAATCCTTGGTGATAATCGTCATGGGAACGCACCATTCTTAGTAAAGTGGAAGGGGGGGATTACGGAAGAGTAAAAACTGTTTCCCATGGTTTACGACAGACTGTAGTATCACTCACGAAAGAATTTACTCCTTCCTTTCCAAGTATATTGTCACATGGCACGATTCATTCTCAAACTTCTAGCTCGACAATGCTGACACAAGAGGAAAAAAAGTCGCCCTTGACTAGCAGCTAAGCAGACCCTTGACCGTCGCTTGTAAAATTCCAGTCGCCTCCTTGCTGTTGATTTGTTGTTTTAAGTCCACTTTATGCACAGTAAGGCTAATCGGGACTGGACCTACAGTTTAAGGTGAGATCCGAACCACTTGTGCCTCCACCGGGTATCGAACCTGGGACCCCTAGATTACAAGGCGACGACGCTACCACTGCGCCATCGGGGAGGCCAGTCGCCTCCTTGCATATCACATCAATCGACACGTTGAAACTAACCTGATGCTGAATGCTGGTAAAGATTCGAATTATTTCTTTATATATTTGCAGGAGCGTCATCGAATAGGAATGAGAAATTTTCGGAAACAGCGATAGAAGAACAAAGAAAGTTAAAAAGTGAAGAGAGAGAAGAAAAGAGAAAAAGATGTAGAGTAAGATAGAAAAGTGAGTTAAGGAAATAGAAGAAAGAGAAAAGCAATAAAGAAAGTCAGAGAGATAAATGAAGAAAGAAAAAGGGAGAGAGAAAAATTATTAGAGTAAAAGAAACAGAAGAAAGAAAAACAGAAAAAAGAGAGAAGAAAAGGAAGAGTGAAGCAAAGAGAAAAATAGACTAAGAGAGAAATTAAGAGTAAAGGAAATGAAATAAAGAGCAGAGAACAAAGAGAGATAAGAAATAAAGAAAGAAGGAAGAAAAAAAATAATTCGAGTAAGGGAGAAAATAGAAGAGAGAGAATCAGAAGAAAGAAAACCAGAAAAAGGGAGAGAAATGAGAGAGAAGTAAGGCAATAGGAAAAAGATAGTAAAGAAAATAGAAGAAAGAGAAAAGCAGAGAAGAAAGAAAGAGTGAAAGATGTAGAAAGAGAGAGAGCGTTGAAAAAAGATTCTTACTCAATGACCTATTGCCTTACTTCTCTTTCATTTCTCTCCCTTCTTCTGGTTTTCTTTCTTCTGATTCTCTCTCTTCTATTTTCTCTCTTACTCGAATTAATTAATATCCTTGAGCCCACCCCATCCGGAATTCTCTGACGTCGGCGTGAGCCTTTGCAGTGGGAACCGTCAAATGGGATTAGGGTGGTATCGTGTGAATAGCTGGGAAATGCTCCTATAGTTTAACATGGCGAAAATGAGGCAGGTGGAGGTGTGATTCGTAAATTTTAAATTAAAGTAAATTTTCTTTCTGAGGGGACACCATCCGCCCATTTTGATAATTTGACTTTATGCTCGATTGTACAACAAAAAGAAAAGATTTATATTGACAATTTATTTAAGGATTCTAGAAAGAATAGAGTGGAAAACGATCAGAAAGAACTGGATTGTGGATCAGTAGGCTCATTAAATAAAACGAAGATTCTCGAATTAGGAAATAGTTTGGAACTAATTTGCAAGTTATAAGAAAAACTCTTGCGTTTTTTTATGAAAATGTAATGTGAAAGTAAATGTTATATGCGTGAATATATGGATGTGTGTGTTTGCGCGCGCTTCGCATATGTTGTCTACATAATATATTGTACGACGATCTCGCAACCGAAGCTCCCTAGTCCGAATCCGGCCCTAAGCATGAGTCCCTTCATCAGTTTCGTCTCAATACCATTCTCATCTTCGCGATTACCTAGAGATTGAAGAAAAGTAACGCTAAACAACAAAAATACAATACAAAGATAATATAATATACGAAAGTGATATTTACTTCCTTGACTAGATGCAAAAAACTAATTTTAAAAACGAGAATATCGATTATTGAGTTCTTGCAACACGTGAAGATTCTCAGTCCATTTCCCATGCTGCACTTCTTTCGTAGTCTCCAGCCTTGAATGTGTCCTTATATCGTGCATTCTAAGTATGTTAATATGTTTCTCACACACGCAGCCGCGCTCGCTCTGTTGGCTGTTCCAATTCTCATGCCTACCTTTACAATTAATACCAATCCCCTGCCCCTCCCCCCCCCCCTTGACTCCGCAAAACCTTGTCTACTTCCTTTCCAGTTGCTTTTTTTCTGCATTTCGCTCACCAATGTGAGGATTCATAACTGTGGACATATTTGTTAACGTTTGAACAGTCAAAGTACTGATAACATGTTTCTTTACCATATATTTTTATCCTGTGAATGAAAATCTTGCAATCTAGTCTTTGTCTATTGGGTTTTACAACATAAATCGAGTTTCAAACTTTTCCATAACAACTAAAGATTAAATTAAATGCAAGTGATAAGAAATACAAAAGGCGTTTTGTTTTTAAATCTAACTACTGGCTTCATTATTTATGATTTCAAACACAGGTGTGATCAATCAATAGTTTTTATAGAGTTATGGTATCAAGAATATATTACTTTTCAATGTAACAGTGAAGTTTTATTTCAGATAAATCCATTCGCACTAAGTATATTCTGCAACCAGTCAAAAATTCATTTTAGTTACGTTACTGTATTCCGGAGGGGGAGAGATAGCCTGCCATAGCTCTATGAGCGTCCCATAATGGCAGAGGTGGGATATGATTGTTGGTGAACTAGCGGTATGCGGTCCGCCCAGCTGAAGGATCCGCAAACCAATGACAGGTGCGATCCCCATTCATATTGGGTGTTAGGCACAGAGTTAACAACAACTCTATTCTACGTTCATATAGAGGCTCTGACATGCAAGTGATTATTACTTAGTAATTGCTAAATTAGATAAATACTCTCAATAGTAAATTATGAAAAACAAATAAAAATGGATTCAGGAAAGTTTACATATGATAGACTTAAGAAAGATTACATTATCTAATAGATTTAACATTTTGCAAGATCTATACGATAAAGAAGATTTCAATGAAACAGATAGGGATAAGATAAGAAGTTGGAATATATACGTGACATACAGCAACAGTAACAATTAGGACATCATAAACCAAAAGAAAGTAAACCAAACTAAGGTGTTTAAAGGACTCTAATGCTATGAATTTAAATAGCTATAGTGGAATAAAACGTGTAGTTACTCGCACTTTCAGAAATAAAAATATATTATTTAAAATGCAAAATTTATAAAATTGAAACCAGAAAAGGAGTAAATGAGTTTAGAAAAGGATGGCAACCTAAAACAAATTTAATAAAATATAAAAAAATGGCAATATTATTGGCTAATCCAAATGGTATTTTGAGCAGGTGGGAAAATTACTTCAATGATTTGTAAAATGTACGTACAGTCACGGACACTCCTGGGTGTAACAATACCATTGAAAGCAAATTGTATCGTTACAACCGTATCAGGAATAAATGAAATTCACACAGGTGAACTTTTAGTCCAAAACCTGGCATCGACGAAGCTAAACATGCTGGTAAAAAGTTGAAAAATAACAAAGCACCTGTCACTGATTTCATGCCAGCAGACTTAATTAAATATGGTGGAAATTCATCAGCCTCGCTGGTCTGCAAAGAGCAGGTAACAATATGAAGACTTGGTTCGAAACCCGGTTAATGCAACAACATTTGCGACTCTATTTTCAACCATCCTCAATATCCATCCTCATGGTCGTGGTTAACCTAACGTACAAATAAATTAAATAACAGCATCTACCATGTTGATTTCACTTAGTTTAATTTACTATTACGTTTCCTCTTCTAACAATTATAGAAGTATAAGGTTCTTTGCATGAAACGACACGGAAAATCCTCAGCTCGGAATGAAAATAAATATAACGAATGCTCTCCCATGAAGAAACCTCTACTTATCGCACACAAAATACCTTATCGGTATCAGTACCCATTTTTTCCTGATTACGTGTCCTCGTTCTTTTCTGTAACTATTATCTTTGAAGTGGACACGTGATTCGACGATACTCGTAACATCCAGCATGTGAAATGCTTGGATTCCGAGCGAGTCCATGTGATGACATCATCGACACTTCTGTTCAATCACTTCTCCCTCGAAGGTAGAAACCATAAGGCTAATCACTGACGCTGGGATTTTCATGATCTAAAAATCACAAAAATATGCAAATTATAAAATGCACTTAGCTTATACTTAAAATTTCCATAAATATGCCTTAAATGTTTAAAATATGTCCCCAAAACAATATACATTTCTAGTTATATGCGAGTACTTATTTTCTTCACGAAGTGAATTATTTGTGTAAGAATAAAAACAGAAGAGAAACAAAAATTATAAAATTTGAAAGAATGTAGGAACGTTTACTTTATTCCAAATATCAATACCACGTGCGAGGATATTTTCATGTAAGTGGTTCAGAATTGCGGCGATTTGCAATATACAGTGTGCTTTAAAAGCCCTGCAGGATTTTAAAAACCTACAACTTTTAAAGTAATAGGTTTATTACAACGAAATATTGTTTGTTACACAGAGGAAACTTTAATGGCTAATTTATATAAATTTTCAAATGTAAATACACTCATTTTGGCTTCTGTACTCACAGCTAGTATAATCGTCCATGAGACTTTTTGTTGTGTTCAGTTCATGTGCGTTTGTGATCGTCCGTTCATCAATTCATCTCATTACCACTATCCTCATCTTCGCGATTAGCCAAAAGTGTCATAAAAGGGACATAAAATAAGTCAAATCAAATCAATCAATTTTCAAATATTAATGACAGTCTATTGCCAGCCAAAGAAGCGTTGCACCTACAAGTTTCTTTCGAATTCGTCTCACACAAGATTAGCAAATTTAATCCAATTCGGTAATAACTACGTATAAAATAAAGTTCCTCTCACGTTGAAAAAACAAAAATACGCTAAATATGATTAAAATATACAATAGCACGTAGAATATGGTCAAGTATGCATGTATATATGTTCATGTGAACTCTGCTGGTTCAGAAATATCACCTTGCCAATATCAATGAAATTCCTAGCACTTTGGATTTCTCGGAGCTCCCTGATGACGTATCGCCTTGTAATCAAGGTGTTCCGGGTTCGATCTCCAGGTTAGGCACATTGTATCGGATAGACAAAAATTAGTCAAGTTTGTTTCAAGGCCAGACAGGCTAAACGAGAACTAAAGTCTTGAAGTGTGCAATGTGCCTCCACCGTGGATCGAACCCGGACCCCTTGATTACAAGCCGCCAACGTGACTACTACGCCATCGGAGAGACCCTTTCATATAGTAAGCCGGTCTCAGCATCTCGGGTAAAAAGTTCACGTGAAGAAATCTCTCTCTCTCTCCCTCCCTCCTTCCCTCTCTCTCTCTGTGTCACACCCCCTGCCCACACACACTAAGAGAGAGAGAGAGAGAGAGAGAGAGGGGGGGGGGGAGGACATCACACAATCAAATACTAATTAAAATATGCATCCAAATAACAAATACCGCAGTAACTTTCTGAACACATGACGTGCCTTGTGGACTATCCTTTATGTTCTTGCATCGAAGGTCATTTCTGTTTTTTATTATAGCAATTTGTCCCAACTTTGCATGCCAGGATGTTCCGTAATGATTGTAATTTTGCGTCTTTATTTTTGATTACTGTACTGCGTGCGTGCGCTGGCTGTTCAGAAATATCAATTTGATGCATTTAATTCAAGCATGCGAACAAATGGTGTGACAAGGGTACAAAGGGCACACAAATAACCTGAGTGTGCTGGGAACAATCGTCCCTCCCAACGGCCAACATCAAGTTTCTGTGACATACAATATGTCTAAAATTATTGGTGATTAAAGTGCTTTATATGTGTTTTGTTTTCACTTTTTCCCAGAGTCTAATTCTTGTTCATTTTTCACTTTATATCGCACATGTATATCGTTACGTTTATCGGATAAATTATGGTAATGAGGGAAAAAATGTAAAGAACATCCATACCTTCATTACCTGGGGTTCTAAACCAGAGCTCAATTGTGCAATGCAAACGATAATTTATGGATAAAGCCATAAGGGTTTTTTTTTATGTAATAATCTATAGTTTATTGATTTTTATTGATTTACTTTATTTTACTTCGTTTTTATGCCACATTTGGCTAATTGCGAAGATAGGGACGAGTGATGATATGATAAAATTGATGCATGGACACTCACAAACATCCATGCCCAGGCCGGGATTCGAACTCGGGCCACTGGCGTCGTAGCGCGATGTGCTAACCATTCTTTTTTTTCTCTCAAAGGAATACCCCTATTCGGCAGTATTCCCCGTCATTCACACATTTCTCAAACTTTCACACATGTCAATTTTCACTATTCTCGTTTTTACTCGTTTTCGAACAAGCACAAACATCCCAGTCCTAGCCGGGATTCGAACCCGGGACCCATGGCTTTGTAGCGCGCTGTGCTAGCAACTCCGCCACGGGGTTATAGATTTTACTTACACTAAAGATAATGGTTCGACATAAATTATAGGCTATGTAATTTATGTTGAGGCATTATCTTCAGTGTAAGTAAAATGTAATATGAACATGGACAAATCGTTCAAGTAACAGTTAGGCCCCTGACTTAATACAAAGTATTTATATTGGAGTTAAGTTGCTCACGAGACGAGACTTTGGTCTGTCTCGTCTAGTCTCGTGACAATGCCGTCTAGTGTCGAAAATACTAGTTTGTCTTGTCTCAAAACCGAGACGAAACGAGACTTCGGTCTGTCTGTTTCGTCTCGTGAAAATGCCTTCTTGTCTCGTGTTTCGTTTCGAAAATGTTTGTTTTATCTCATCTCGTGAGCAACAGTAATGACAAAAATTATTGTATAATTCTAATAAATGTCGAGAGGCAAAAATATTGCACTTCAGTGTTCAGATGTATCAATGTGGATATATCCAAAACCATCAATGAAACTGATGAATTAACACGGCAAGATCTGTTCCATAAAATTCGACGAGCAAAATGTCTGTCATTGAGTCGACCGCGACAGGAAATTAGCGAAACGAAGGCTGAAGACTGAATTGAAAAAGACTTGCCTTGCCAACATCCTTTTCAAACCGCAAGATTCCGTTCATTGGCGCGTGGAGATATATTCTGATATGCAGTCATCAGTCGGTCGTGCTGTGATTTAGATACGTGCCAACCGAGCATGACGATGCACCGAGAGCCTCAACAAGTGGCCGACACCGACCAACTCTTCACGCAATTTGCACGTATCGTGCCTGTTCCTGCAAGACATGAAGAGGTCATAAACCTTTTCCCCAGCACGTAGAGTGATTAGCGTTTGTGTAGTGCGCTTGCTATCTTTACTTCCAACTGTTCTCGCTTGGAGGCGTTTGTTAGACAATATTTAGCTGGCATTGTCTGGTTGGTTTATATATTATTAGCTGATTCACCGGCGTTGACCGGGTATTTATTTATCCCAATCTTGTATTAGACAGGAAAATAATGAATTCTAACTATAGTGTAAAATGCAACTAATTTTAAATGTGATCGTGAATGTCACCAATTAGCTTAGCGACTCCGAAACCTATGGATTCGACACTTATCTAGGTCATTTGTGGCATTTTATTTTTCACCCCGTCTCACCCCCATGCCGATGGGTGATGAACTTGGAGTTAAACGGCATTTGGAGCGACTCCGAAGAGTATGGATTCCACACTAATATCGGGCATTTTCGCAACACAAAGTCATATCAGCCTGAATGTTAGACAACCCGAGAAACACTATCGTTGTGCAGGATTGCATAGAATCACGGATGTATGTTTGTGCGAAATTTAATAAAAAGGTAAAAAAAAAGGTAAAGTGTTTCCCTGTGCTTAGCACTACGCCATGAAGGCATATAGGGGGTGTGGTAACGACGCACACTTTCTTGATCCGGTCGTGAGAGGGGGTGATGTGATCAGCACCACGCCCCTGACCGCCTTTACCCCCCCCCCCCAGGGTTTCCCCCAGGTACCCATGTTATTCGTCGCTGGGTGGGCGCCGGGGCCACTTCCAACGTTAGAAAAGTTCCCGGATTTGAACCGGCCGGGGATCGAACCCGGGACTTTTAGCATGGTAGTCAGACGCGTTACCGACTGATATCGGTCGTTTTCGATTATTTTTACATGTTACCAATTCCCACCCCACCCCTAGGGGTGCCAGGGGGTGTCTTACCCTCAAAGTATTTTTTCCACATTGCAAGTGATACGTGTACCAAGTTTGGTTGAAATTGCTCCAGGCGTTCGAGAGTTATGCCGGAACAAACATACATACACACACCCACGCACAGACATACATTTTTAAATATATAGAAGATAGATTCTGTCGAGGTCAGCGTTAGTTAGAAAAAGTTCCTCGAACCTGATAGTCCCATTCATTGGCATATTTAAATCTTATTAATATCCTTTGTTGGCATACAAATTCATATTCTGTAAATTAATACCCATAACGTATGATTGTCTGATGCAATTGCTGTCTCTACGGTGCTGTAGACACATGCAAACACCCCTGCCTCCCTCTGTACCGAAATAAAATCGCAAATACGCCATTGTGGCCTTTATAATTCCTTTACAGGAAGCAGTGTGAGGGAGCAGTTGGCCGAGAAACATGTGAGGAAAGTTTGCTTTCCTTTTTAGCACAGGTTACAGAATACGAAAACTCTGCCAACACACTTTGCCGTGTTTGCAGGTACTATAGCTACACACGTCTTGCTAATGAGGTAGCTTGCTGCTCAATAACATCATATTAGAAAGCATAACTATTCAACCGATACGAAATTGATTCGATTTAAGTGGTAATTATTTTATATTTCTTCCGTGTTTTCTTTTATTCTTCTTCATTGTAAGATTATCTAATCCAGGGTACAAATATGTGAATGTGATCAATATCACGCTGTAACGTACAGTGGGCAACTTGTCCACCATTCTGTTTTCGGCAATTTGAGAGTTTTGAATCGAAATACAAGGTCCGCCCATAAAGAAACCGAACTGTCAAAAATAAAGAACCAAACCAAATAAAAAGGTACCGTATTCTGGCAACACTGCAAAGAGCTATATCTTCTAAACTTCCCGTCAGTGTATGTTTCAACCCAGTGGCGCAGGAACGTTTTTCATTTGGGGGGGTACAAAATTCCCATATATATATATATATATATATATATATATATATATATATATATATATATATATATATATATATATATATATATATGTGTGTGTGTGTGTGTGTGTGTGTGTCCAATCAAGTGTCGCAATAATAATAATTAGGATAATTATATTTAATTTAATTAATAAATTAATTAAATATGTACATGAATTAATATTGTATTGTTATTATTACATGAATAGGTAAAAGATAGTAAAAGAATAGAAATATAACAGCAAGTATTCATTATCTAGCTTACATCTAGTTAAGATCGCCAAGATTTGCACAAAAACAACTGCCCTGGCAAGGAATTTAATGTCGGATAGAAAAATAATTGAATATTTATTGAATAACAAAAAAAGGAGTTAGATCCAATTAACGAAAAGTAAAGTTCCTGATTAATATTTTATGGATATTATCATTAGTAGTGTACATAAATCTTTGGAATCCTTGAAAGCCATATGAGCCAAATTCCTTGCCTTCCAATAAGTTCAGCGGAAAAAAACATCGAGTATACAGGGTGCAGCAGAAATAACTCCCGGATTTCATTCGTGAATAACAAAGCAACGATAGAGGTTATGCAAAATTTTATTTCACAGTTGGAAAGAACAAGGGTTACCATTTTGTTTCCCATATGTACCGAGACAACTCCATGAACGCCCCTAGCTTTTTGAGGAAGACGGCACGCAGTAAATGTAACGTCTGACCGTTATGTATGGATGTTACGCAACTTCCTGCAGCCGCAATCGAACAAACGTGGCTAATTGGCTGTGTGGTTCCAACAGGATGGTGCCACAGCACGCGTATCGATGAACGTGCTACGTGAAATGTTTCCAGGGCGTCTGATCTCACTTCGAAGTCACCTTCCATTGACAACTCGTTCCCCCGAGCTCGCACCCTGCGACTTCTTTCTGTGGGAGTACCTGCAGGCTAAAGTTTACCAAGGAAGGCCGAGGACAGCCAATGATCTGAAAGATGGTATCAGACAGGAAAGAGCGGCAATACCGACCAGGCATGACTAGGAGGGTAATGCAGAACTTCAGGGCGAGACTTCAGAAATGGGTACACTGTGCAGATCGGCATTTGGACGATATCATTTTAAAACAAAGTCAACTATCTCACCCAAAATGGTGACTTGTGGCTATTTTGTAAAAAATAATTGGAACATTTTGTTCTTTGCAAATGTGCAATAAAATGGTAAACCTTGTTCTTTCCAACTGTTCAATAAAGTTTTGCATAACATGTATCGTTGCTTTGTTATTCACAAATGAAATCCGGGAGATATTTCTGCCGCACCCTAACTTTTAATTGTTACGCTGTTCAAGCATGGTATTGGCATTGATGAAAATTGAGTATAACAAATGCTAAACAATTATATTTTGATAAATTACTTTTACTACTTGGTAAGTCTTTTGTGGGGAAGGGGTCCGGACCCCCTGGACCCCCACAAAAACGTCCTTGATACCTAGGTATAATGTGAAGCCATGAGAAATATTCTCTTTTAGAACAGCACACACGAATGTCCTGTTATTTAATGCAAAATATGCATAAATATTTTTAATTGTTTTTGTTAGAATTTAAGTTTTTTTTAAAAAAAACAAGAAAAAAAAACAGATTTTAAAATCGGATAACTATTCTGAGACATATAAGGCCAGTGGCGTGGCGTGACTTTTTAAAAAGTGTTACCGGCTATCAGTACGACATTTATGCCTGCTAGACGTTATCCCCCCCCCCCCTTCGGTAAAGAAAACATTTCTTCGAGCTAGATATTTGTTCATTTCGTTCTTGTTTTGCTATCAGAACATTGATTTAGCTACAAACACTCCTAGAAAGAACTACCACTCATGAGACAGTTACCACGAAAATCCAATGAATAGTGGTAGACCCTTGCCAATTCTTCATCTGTCTCTGTTTCTTTGAAATGAGTTGCGAAGGGGAAGAAGAAGAACCACACTTTTCTCGGGTCAGTTTGACGTTTGTGTGGTGAGCACTGAGCAGACGACAGAACTCCGCTCCTTCGTGGAAGGGAAACCCAGCTGTACGTACTACTGTTACCAACTTAGTATTTTGGAGCAAGGTTTGTCCAAATCACGAATCAAACAAAGGAACTATACTTTCGTCTATTACCTAACTGGTCTCAGTTGTAGTTCAATCCAGCCTAGGCTCTGCCTCTATTTGCTTCGCAGAAATTGTATTCCTATTTAGGCGGGATTTAGCTCTTTTCTGCCAATCCGATGTGACAACACTGGCTGCTCCGGTGGGTCTGAACGGAAAATCAGGAGTGAGGGGGATCTTGAGCCACCCCAACCAGGAATAATCATCTCCCACCCACTGGATATAGAAACTACATTATATAGAGTTCCACTTCAGTTCCGTTCATTCTAATTTTAAAAGTCCCATAGCTACGCATAAAAATATCTAAACAATTTATGGCAGATGTGTACCACATCCAATGCCTTTTAGAAGCCATGTATTTGGTATTTTCTCAGACATCTATAGGGTGTTGTATTAAAAAAGAAAAAAATTAGTTCAGATGGTTCCCAATCAACTCGTAAGAAGTCGAACTTTGAAATATTTGTGAAAAATTTGACAAATCATTTATTTGTAATATAATTAGCTGTACCTAATGACGCTCTTCAAGTACTGAAAGTAATACACTAGACTCTCGCTAATCCGGCCCTCAATAGTCCGCCCTCTCAGTAGTCCGGCCCACATCTGGCCTTGCCCGACCCTGTGGCAGAGTGGTTAGCACATCGCGCTGCGACGCCAAGGGTCCCGGGTTCGAATCCCGGTCGGGCTTGGTTGTTTGTGAATGTCCATTCATCAATTTCATCACTCATCCCCATCTTCGCAAATTAGCCAAGAGGCACAAAAAACGCGAAGTAAAATAAACTAAATCAATCAATCAACCACATCCGGCCTGTAGTCACTCAAGCAGAAATGACGCGCACAACAATGAATTATCGTGTTCAACAATGTTGTTAGTTAAAAATGTTAAACAATGCTATACATACGTACAGTATTTGAAATTGTGACTTTCTTACACTAAAGTTCAGTACATACTATGGCTTCTAAAAGAAAACACGTTAGGCTTGACCTCAAGCAGAAACTCGAAATTTTAGATAAGTTGAACTGAGGCTTTCCGACCCTCTCAATAATCCGGCACTTCCGCGAATCCGGCACCCATATATGCAAGGAATGGCCGAATTAGTGAGAGTCTAGTGTATCATTCGGTACATTTACAAAACCGAAATCCTTCAGCTCTCAGAAGTAGCAAGGAAAGCCATACGCTCAAAAGTTTATTCTTTCTTTTCAATTTTTGGTGGACAATGTGAAGAGCCGGCCAAGATTTATTTTCGTATGTAGTGGTATTAAATGCAGATACATGCGTGTGTTTTAGGATGACATGTCAATTTCTCGTTCATGTGAAAATGTAAACTTTAATGTAAGCAGAAGCATGTGCGCGTCACAGTTAAAGATTTTCGCATCTACAAAGAAAATCCAAAACACATTCCCACCTCGCCGTACTCCGTGGTGGAGGGGTTAGCATAGCACGCTATGACGCCTGAGGTCCCAGGTTCGAATCCTGGCCTGCCCATGGTTGTTATTTTTGAGTGTCCATCAATTTCATCATATCATCATCACTCATCCCCATCTTCGCGATTAGCCAAAAGTGGCAGAAATGCGAAGTAAAATAAACAAAATCAATCAATCAAATATTCCCATCTTACTCCCAGAGACCTTGTAAATCCAATCCAAAATCTACCAATAGAACCTGCAGTGAGTCTCATTTATCTCGTGCATTCATGTGACTAATGTAATTTTCTTACAATTTGACTTTAGAGTTTAACATAAAATGGCGTTGTGTTTGTATTGCATTCGATATCACAATTAGATTTTAAGCAATTTATGTCCAATTATAAGTATACCTAATGCATAGGTAAAAAAATAGTCCCCCCTCTGATAAAATCGCAAATTGCACCCTGCTTAAATGTCTAGGAAAGATTTCATTTCACCTAGGAATGATGATATCGCGATGCGATGAGTCGAGAATTGTCACAGCCTCATCTCGTCTCCTGTGTGGTGAGGTCCTTCTCGTTCTTGTTTGTGCTTATTTTTCTTTCGGTTTCCACTCTGAAGTTATGAAAACTTATTCCAAATTCACCTCATTCTCAGATAGGCTAATCGGCACTCTATTTTTTTAAAAAAATATATCTTAATATATAGGTTTAAGTATAGTTTTCCCAACACCCTCTTACAAATTTATGAAAAATATGGGTGAGGTGCAGGAGTGCATTGTAACACCCCCCCCCAGTTGGTCTGTGGTGTCTCGTCTCGTTCGTGTAAGTGTTCCGTTTTGGAAAATTCCATTATAAATTCAAAAGAAAATGGGGTCAGTCATATACTCTTCTGATGAAGATTTGTACCTTATCTTCGAATCGACGTGACCACTGCTTTATAAATGTGTACCCCCCCTTACGCAAAGCAGCAATCGTCTGCAGCGTAATTGTCTGAGAGTCAATCTGATTCCATCGTTCCACACACATTTTAAACAATTTTCATTTCCTTAAAGAGGTTTCGAAGAACTTAGGTCAATGAACTAACTAGTAGCAAGCACAATGTAGTATAATAAGTTTACAATTAAATGTTTTGAATTTCTGTGGTAAGGACTATAATGCTTAAAATTTATAAACAATAATACATTTTTTATTGGGCGAATTGATAATAGGTAATTTTAACAGTAGCACCTTCCGTCTGCTGTCAAATTACCAAAGGGGGGTACAGGGGGTACAACTCGATTTACGGATTTAGGGGAGTACAGTACCCCCCTTCAAAAATTTGCGGGGGTACAATGTACCCCTGTACCCCCCCGTTCCTGCGCCACTGTTTCAACCTGTTACAGGCAGTCGGTATAGGGGCAAGCGTGCGTCAGCTGCAGGTACTGTGCAGGCGACGTACAAAATACGCGCACCAAGATGGAACAACGTTACAGCATAAAGTTTTGTTACAAATTGGGTAAATCGTTTACCGAAACGTTACAGATGATACACTGCCCGTAGCATTATCAAGAACCTAGGTGTATGACTGGTACAATCGTTTCAAAGGCGGACTTGAAAGTGTCGAGGGTGAACCAAGATCAGGACGCCATTCAACGTCAAGGAATGATGACAATGTGGAGAAAGTTCCCAAGGACTGATCCACCATGAATTTGTCCCTAACCAAACAATCAATCAGTGGTATTACAAGGAAGTGCTTGGTCGACTCAGAAACCGGATGAAGCGGGTTAGGAAGGGCCTCTGTGAATCTGGCCAATGGTTTCTGTTACACGATAATGCTCGGCCTCATACCGCATTGTCTGTACAACAATACCTTGCTAAGCATTCAGTGACAGTGATCAATCACCCTCCATATTCTCCGGACTTATCGCCTGCTGATTTGTTCCTTTTTCCCAAGCTTAAAATGGCTATGAAAGGGCGAAGATTTGACGACGTCGCGGAAATTATATTAAATGTTACGCATATTTTGCGAACACTTACTGTCAATGACTATCAACAGTGTTTCTAAGACCTGTACAAACGCTGGTCAAAGTGTATTGCCTCCTCTGGTGATTATTTTGAAGGTGATAAAGTCATTTGTTCACAAAAAAGTTCGTTTTTATGTTATGGGCGAACCTTGTATAAACGTCACTGGGCAGAGGCTTCCCATAAAAAGTCATAGGTTGCAAAATGAAAAACGAAAAATAGAGACGAACAATTTGTCTCCTATTATCTTAGTCGATTGTGCTTACAACTAATTCGTTGCCCATACACGTACAATTTGTATAAACAACAGAAGAGGAATTAGTTGAATCAGAATATACTGTACAATGGTCGTATGCACAAGTATTGCTCGTCAAATTGTCCATGAAAGGGGCCCCGGGTAGATACACGGTGGAGGCACATAGTGGTTCGGATCCCACTTGCCCGATTAGAATTTCTGTGCATGAAGTGGACTTAAAACACGAACTCAATCAGTCAATCAAATTGTCAATGACTATTTTCATTAATTTTTCTCTTTCATCCTACGTGTTTTTAAGAATGGAATGCTGGTGCAGAGGTTATGGACAGCTTATATGGTGTTTTGATTCAAGTCTTGAAGCTCTCATTGCTTAAAACAAATAGGATGAACATAGACGATTTGCTTGTTAATACTTATGCATCCTACTCTACAATTCGGCGGAAACGATAATGATGGCGAAATTGTCCATCGCTATTTTCGTTGTTTTTTCTTCTCTATCCTATGTTTTTTAAAGGAATAAGGTTTCACAGATACCAGAGCATTTCTCGCATTTTTGTTTCAATTCTTCAACATCACATTATGGACAATGGAGTGAATGAACATCGTGGTGAAGACTATGACCACTATTATCTTTGCTGTCGACTGTACTACCGTGTAGTAGGGCTACTCGAAGTTAACTTTGGCAGTGGCCAGTGTGGTATTCAATCTGGAGTTGGATAATTTATGCATATTGTACCCACTGTTGCCTCATATATTCTTAAAGAAATAAAAATAACGAACTATGGACTGAAGGCAAGATAGCATAGTACTGATAAGGTAACAAAAAATAGCTCGGAGTTGGGAGTGTAGAGTTGACATTCTTTACTTGTAGAATTATAACGACAATTAGAGAAATGACGAATCATAGGCGGCTTAAAGGTGAGGACTATGGCGGAGGGGACGACCCCCCCCCCCGTAACATTTAAACTTTAGTACCCTTCTCCGACCCAACTAAAATTAACAACAAATCTCTCCTATAATTCCTAAAAAATCAAGGGATCACCCCGAACACGACGTCTAAAACAATGAATCCAAAGGGCGAGTTCCAAAAAAAGAGTCACATTGTCCTACCAGAGAATGACGTTAAACGCCGCTGTACCGAGCCGGTATAAAAAATATTGAGACATCGAAATTCACCTATAGAAACAATTAGGATATATTCTGAACACCGGAAATGTCGAAACACCAAGAATGCCCAGTATTAACGTCCAGACACCAAGTTATAATGTTGAAATACCCAAAATTCTGATAATATTGAAATACTCGAGCATTCTGTACGACGCCAGGGTCCCGGGTTCGAATCCCGGCCTGGGTATGGGTGTTTGTGAGTGTCCATTCATCAATTTCATCATATCATCACTCATCCCCATCTTCGCAATTAGCCAAAAGTGGTAAAGTAAAATAAACCAACTCATCCACGCATATTAACTTTAGACAATACGTGCACGGGTGATATTAGTATGATGGTTAATATCCAACAACCATATTTGATTTACTTAAAGTATTTTGTTAATACATTAATTTATGAAAATGAAGGGAAAATCAGAATACTATTATGGAAATAGAACATTAAACAGATCCAATACTGACACCCCACTTGCATATAGGATTAAGACAATTGTTCAACATCTATTTCTCTACGAGCTTTAATGCCTTTTGCCTTTCTATTCGGAAGATCGCTGTTCAAATATGTGTTTAGTCATTCTGAAGCTTTCTCCAGTCACGCAGATGATTTGCTGGGATAGTACCTTTAACAAAGGCCATGGGCTTTTCTTTCCATTTCCTCACATCATTTTCTTATCCATCGTACTTCCATCTCGTCGCTGTTAATCTAACGGTAGACGTCAACTCATTATCTGTTGGATACCACTTTCAACTTTAGGTTCAGTCCCGATTAGCCTATCTGTCCATAAAGTGGACTTAAAAATAGCTACTCATTATTTGCTGGTTACCTTGACCATTTTCTCTCAATCAGCCAAAAGTTCCCAAGTTCACTTCTCTTTTTCTTGCTTATTATTATTATCTTTATCGTTATCATCCTTCTGATTATTATTATTATTATTATTATTATTATTATGTTGCGAATAAGGAAGAAGTTGCAATGATATATTTATACCTGCTTTAGTTCACCGTACGTTAATCTTACGCTATCGTAAAACCCCTTTCCTTATTGCTTAACGATAAAGAATGTTGCGTTGTTCCTATTACACGCAATCAAGCAATTTAACAATTTTTGTTATCATGACAAATAACGTATTTCTTTTCTGTAATCATATGAGAGAAGTGCGTAATTTGAAGACAGTCTTCCACGGTATATCTCTTTGTGCGGCTGTGAATGCTTTCCATATGTCACGCGATAGTTATTCATACCAGAATCATTCATAAGCGAATGGTTTCCGTCGAGTTTCATGTGGATATTAACCCCAGCACAATTGGCATTTCTATTGCTTCTGTCAATATGAATATTTTAAACAAAAATGTATGACTGAATTCATAGGATAATGGGGAGTATAATGTTTATCGATGAACGTTTAAGGTGACAAGGAACGAAAGGTTCTTATATAATTATTTATTTATAACTACACACGAACTATGAAAAATTGCAATACTTCATAACGTTCTTTTTGCTAGGATGAATACATACAAGTTGAGTCATCAAGTAGCGGGAAATGACGCAAGCGGAAGATATGCCTTTCTTTCATTGCAGTCATTCGATGTTCATGAAATTCGCCACAATAAAATCTATTACTAATAACAAGAAGTAAGGGGCGAATACATCAAGAAGACTATTACTACAACTCTATCCCTGGAATCTGTGGAGCAAGGCCGTACATAACGGAAGAGAAGAGTATAAAGCGAGTTGGCGAAGCAAAGCAGTGCGAGCTGCTGCAAGCAACTGCACTCACTTCTCTCGCGAGTTCATTGGTCAAGCCCTCTCGAGTCACTTGGCTTAATTTCGTTCGCTTGCTCTAGACAGTGGCGTGCCCAAAAAGGGGGGTTGGTGGGGGTCATACCCCCCCCCCTTGGCCCAGTATTCTTTTAAAAAGAAGAAGAACGTCAAAGGCAGGAAAAGATGGCAAAATGAGGGCTGACTACCAGAAAAAGTGTACATAACCCCTCCATTTCGAAAATCCTTGGCACGCCACTGGCTCTAGTACCTGTTATTTTACTATTTCGAAGCCAAGTAAGACAACTGCTTTATAATCAGCAATCCACAACCTTTTCAATGCTCTTGGGCCTGAATTCGTGGTTGGCTGGAGTCAGTTGGTGGTGTTAAGGGGTGTGTGCAGTGCCAGTGAGAGAAAGATGTGTTACACAAAAATAGACGTGTTACCGTTGGGAGACCAGCTGTAAATATCATTACTAACTTCCAATCATTCGAGACCAAAAAAGAAGCATGACTAGGCCACATTCCTATTACGTAATGCCCATGTCGAGTGTGTACACAAATTCTTGAACGTCCTCAAATTTCTCTCACTGTTGAGCACGCAATAAATGTATGTACCATTTTAGGCAATATCGTTTTTCACCGTAATGAAGACCGGCCAAAACCAAGCCTATCTTTAAAGTTCAAGGATTTGGTGTTAAAACGGACTGTTCTGTAGTGTGCATACATAACAGGAAATCTGACATGTAGTTTCAAAAATGTTTTAGATTGTGGCAAGAGAAGTTCACTCGCAAACGATGTTAGATACTGAGCGCCAATATGTTGCATATCATTTAATGCTCATACACGTATGAAAGGCAGCAAGCTATATTATTGCGACTCAGCACTTCTGAACTGAACAAAGAATAATTGTATTATATACAATATATTTTATATGTGTGCGTTGCACTGTACACATCTCGTAATCGTTGCAATAATTAAAGCAAATACATGATTTAAAACACAAAATGTTGTAGATTAAGTTACAACATGACACTTCGTAACAACACAGCTATTCAACCTCGTTTCTAAGATACATGCGAACTCATACAAGATATGAGTATTCACAATAGTGAATATTTATACAATATGAGCATAAATGAATATATTGGGTCAGTCGTCATCGAGGACTGTATTAAGAGTACTTCTTGATCGATAGATGTCTATGAATCGTACAGACAGTCTGGGCTGAGAAGATCAACACAACAATAATATCGAAACAAGACCGTAAGACTGGGTGTGTTTCCTTCAGACGGAAAAAAAAGAAACCCCCGCCCTCACTTTTCTGGCCTTAAACAACCCCCTTCCTGTCAAATTTAAGGGGAAAAGGAAAATGAAAAGTTAAGGTTATTGCCCCTAGCCCCCCTTCACCTGGTCGGATTACAGAGACAGAAGACTCGTCAGAAGGCAATTAGGCAATTCAAGCTACCGATACCCGTTTCTATTAGAATACCTCAGAATGGACTTGTCTCTCAGGATGATATTTACTGCCCTGGTTCGAGTGTGGGCACGCGTTTGTTACGTGCCACTTTTAAAACTGGATATTTAAGAGCGATTAGCCACGAAACATTACTTTCTTTAAAGAAAGAAATATTTTAAAATATTAGTAATTAACTTCATAAATTTGCCTCAACTTACGTCAATCTCACATCGTGGACAATTCTCCTACTTTTGATGCGTTCATTATGCAATTGTTCTCTCTTTTTATCTATACTAGGGAAATATATTATTGCTGACTCACATCGCTTGCATTTCAACAACAATGTATTTATTGTGTTATCTGCATGAGCTACGAGGTGGGGGAGGTACATTTCTACCCTGGAAAATCCCGTGACTGTTTCGAAGTGTATTTATGCAATACATTTTAAAAATTTGCACGTTAATATACGAGGAGTGATCAAAAAGTTCAAGGGATAGTTTTAAGGTCAATATTTCCCCCAAACTTCCAGTTCATTTTTAGTGAGCGTACTTGCTTGGTGATAAAGCACAGATACAGACTGTAGAGTACATTTCCAGGAAGGAGCCCACAGCATTAACAAGATTATTGTTTGTGGTTAAATGGCGAACACCAGCTCTGCTTTAATTTTCGGGTAAAGTAAAAGTAATGGGCGAAAGTGCATAATCAAAAGAGAGAGTGGTGGTTTGATCGGTTACATATATTTGTGAACTGGACATTAGGACATTAGACGTCACCGGAGGATTTTTCCCCCCTGCTGCTAGACAGTGGCGTAGAGACCGACCCCGCAAGCCCTTCAATGAGATGAAGCGAAGGGTTTCCGCAACGTTCTCTATGTGTTCGTGAAATTTTGTATAATCCCAGAAATGTAACAGATGGTGTTACAAATATGGGAAAATTCCATTTACGAACGTATGTTGCGTGTTTGTATAATTGTCAATGCATGTAATTACTGTATATCTTCTGAAGGGATGGAGGAAATAATAAAGTGTGGTTAAACGTTGCTAGGACAGCAATGCCACAATTCGAGCTGGAAATTACTGGGGGCGGGAATACTGAACTGTTTACTGCCAGTGAACTTAGATGACTTATCAACAATAGAAGTTATCCGAATTGTAATATTCAACGGGAGCCACAAAATAACTTCACAACTGTTTATGTGTATCAATTACGTCAACTCTGTTATACCCACAAAAAACAAAAACAAACTTTGAATGGACATTTAAAAAGAAACCAGAATTGAATTCAAAGCGCTGTGCTGGTAGGATGTGCTGCAGACGGATACTCGTGAAAGCCCCGTGACTGAAGTTCTGTTTGCTCCTATGCTACCTTGTGACGTCATAAGTAAACTGAGCGGATTAGCATCGAACATCCATTAATGCCACTTCCCTCACAGGCGACTTGCTTCAAACGGAAACGTAGTCATAAATCTGTCGCAGTCGCTTGACGTATTGCTGCAACGATATATCGTAAGCGAATATTAAATGTCAAGCTATGCTTCATCAGGCAATAAAAGTAATATTCATTCCTTGCGATGATATAATTAAATTTTGTCCCCGTGAGTGACTTAGGGCAGGTTTTACTGCTGCTCTAAGTGTAAGGTTATAATTTATTAGGGGGAGGACTGATATACACGATATATATGACGAAGGAAATTGAATTTAATGAAAAAATTACTATGAAATAAAAATATTCACATAGCCTACTAACAGCGTGCCAGAAAGTACGTGCAACAATAACACGTGGTTTAAAAATCAGAAGACCCTGGATTTTTATGTAATATCAAAGAACAAAATATGTACATAAATATGTAACAATAATTGATAAAATATGTACCTTAAAATATGTTTTATCGAAAGGATATGTAGCTAAATATATAGTGTCAAAGTATGTGTAATCTTAATAACAATCGAGTATCCAAGCAATTTCAAGAATTCTGCTAGATATTTATTTTATTTGAACATAATCAACATAATTTTAAGGACATAAGTTGTTCAAATTAAAAATTGTATCAAAATTATGAACTCAAAAAAATACAGCAAAATGTACATATTTAAGAAACCAATTTTGTAAACTATTAATTACTTTTCACATCGCAAATTATTGTAGATTTCGAAACAAATTGTAAAATAAAGCGTCTACAGAAAGAACAATCGAATGAAAATATACATAGCTAATCTTGTAATACTTTTGTACAAGGGAACATATTGTGTAACTCGCTACGTACAGGAAAGTAGCTTTCTTGTCCACCGATGTCAAGTTTCTATTTACTTTGCCTAAACCTAAAAGCGAAACGAAAATATGTAACCAGAAGGGGGGTGGGAGAAACTCCAGCATCTTTCGATAAATAACAGTTCCCGTGTTTTGTTTTTTCTTCTTCTTCTTCAGCCTGTCTTTCGACTTGGCAGTCAATTTTAAGTGACCGTAAGCACTAAGCATCTCATTGATAAGAAAATATGACATCACATGAGCTACAAATTTTCTTCATCATGTTTCAGAGATCAAAAATATAGGAAAACGGATCAAGATAGGAAGAAATTACCGAAAAAATGTTGTTTTATGTAAAGTAAATAGCAAATATATAAAATATGTAATATCCTGGCAAATATGTAAAAATATGTAACATAAAACTTAGGTAAAATCATGTCAGTTAACTATATAATTTGTTGACATTTTTCTGTTCAAGGTATGTATCTAGAAAGGAATAGCATGCATGCTCTACTAAACGAATAGAGCCTATAAAGAAGGAATGCTTACCAGCGTTTTTGTTGTACATACTCTCAAAATAACCTGGGAGAGGATGCTGGGAGCAATTGTTATCTGGCTTACGTTGAGGAATTGGGAAGAAGGGAGTGGAAGCCCCCCCCCCCCAAAAAAAAAAAAGTCGACGGTATGATTCCCACAACAGTGTATTGATCGTCAATTTCCTAAAATTCACATTGAAATTCTAGATAGCTGTGGACTACTTGAAGGCCATGTCCTTCCGTGTCAGAATAAGCCACAATGACCATCTGAAAATGAAATGTGTGAGCCCCAGAAGTCATCACTCCCACGCTGCTCATCAAGACCCTACGTAACTCAGACTTCAGTCTCTGGAAGATTTCATTAACGCCGTTGTGGCCAAGTTGAGCAAGTTATCTAAGTGTTTTACTTATTTACGTACATACGCTCGCTTAATATCTGGGCAATCAAGGGTTTTCGATAACATTGGTAACAAACTCCATCAAATGTAACTAAATATTGAAATACAAAACAAAATTGCTCTTCCGGTTAATTTAACATACATAAACATTTCTCAGACCACACAAATTATTCGGACACATCAAGTCGAACTGGGGAAATAAAAGAAAAAGAAACTAAAAATTAATACCTTTTGAGCATGTCCTTCATTTTCAATACTTCTTTTACCATATTGGGCATACTTACCACATTTTTTAATTCGCCGACAGTTTTGCCAATTCCTCTCTACTGTCGGATTAAAAATTATAAAAACTCGAGTTTGGACTCCATTTAAAAATTAACCAGTAGACCTAAATAAAAACGAGTTACATAAAAATGTAGCTTATTCAATTCTGTGTTAATCTATGCTAACTAAATTTCTTTTCGAGTATACCTTCTATTTTTTATCGTGGTGAGAACAAAAAAAGTACCGCTTTTTTCGAGTTTTGCAAACGATGGCTCTCTTTGAAATTCTATAAATAAAAAACGGGTGGTCCAATCAATTCTTAGTATGGTGCAGGCAGAAAGGTTTTAAATACAATTCCTAATTTTCAGATTTTTAAAATTTGTAAAAAAAAACGTTATCAATTTTATCACACAGCGGGGTCCGTTGAATCGTGGAAACTGCGGATTGTCACTGCGAGTCGGTGCGTACGGTCTTGCCACGTTAAACGTACATATTTACTCCGTTGAATAAAAATCTGTCTGAAATCGGTTTCGCAATGTGAATTGACAATGATAACGGATTTTAAAAAGAGATGCAAAGAGCTTCAAAACAAGATCAATATTTTATTTGTAGGACTACCCAATACTAAGAAAAAGTTGTTTCGCAAAGTTGATGATAACGGTTTTTTGACAAATTTTAAAAATCTGAAAATAAATAAATGTATTTAAAACCACTCTGCCCGCACCGTGCTAAAATTTCATCAAGATCGGACAACCCTCTTTTTATTTATAGAATTTCAAAAAGAGCGATCGTTCGCAAAACTCAAGACTTGCTTTACCTTTTTCACAATTTGCCTTATCTGTGAGAGAACGTTCTTCGACACCCTGTATGTGTACGTGCAATGTTCAAACCTATCTTCCTTGATGAAATGTCTGATCTGTAGCATTTCCACATGATTCTACCAGCTTTTTTTCTTTCGTGTTGAAAACGTCAACCAGTTATCTGTTTATATAGGTGTTGCTACGGATACTATGTGTTGTGTTCTTTTCCTCTACGAAAAATGGAAATTGATCACTAGTGAATCTAAAGGGGGGGGCAAGGTTTACCACGCCCCGCCCAGTTTTTAGAAATAATATTTTGGCTATTAATGTATAATTTAATTATTTATTCCCGTAGACCCCTGCTGAGAGGGCACGGAAAACTGTCGTTACATAAACTTTTATCATAAGATTCTGTATTAATTTTCAAACTTCTGAGATTTTTTTGTGTGGCCCCATCTCTGACTATGCCGCCGTCCCGCCGATCATTTTTGTATCTAAAGCGTCGCCACTTCTCACGATATACGCAAGGACCAGCTGGCTACCCTACACGAGCCTGTTCAGCTTGACAATGCCCTCTTTATCGCATTGACAGGCCCTTTATTCCATGCCTACAACTACTGTCCAAATAATTGTTGAATATATTAATAAAAGGTCATATCTCCTCATCTATCAATGACAGCAGCGAATTTTAGCTATTTTAGTATCTTCATACGCCATATTTACATCTGTATTTATTTGTTTAAAAACCAAACGAGTATTAATATAAACGGGCGACAGTGAGTAGCCTGTTACTTTTAAAATACTACATACAGCGGGCCAAAAAGTAATACTGCTGTGGAAGGAAATAGGAAATGCAACTTCTAAATCAACCGAATAATGGTTGCATCACAGGCAAGAATGCTACAGTTAGAAATGAACTGCCCTATTTCTAACCCCTTTGACTGAAAAAGATTACTTCATGTCAGTTACGTAAAAAAACTTTTGTGCGTGCAATGGACTTACTGCCAGGCACAAGGTAACCGTAATGCCCACATTCAAGTCGGAACCAACTAAAGAAAAGCAGGCATTAATCCCTGTCTTGAAACGGTACAGCCAAAACGTCAATGATACGAGAAGGACAAACTAATGCAACAATTGGAAAAGAGAAAAACAGCTTCCAAGATATCGCAATACCTTATTTACAATTTGAGACAAACAAACATGACAAATGGGAAGTGGGAAAAGTAGCTTCTCAATTTGAATGGAATGTTGCTTGCACGTGAGGAAAGATGTGTTTATTGTTTGATGTATCCATGAGGGGGTGCGGTAGTTTCGCGTGTATTCGATTATTTATTGTCAGTTTTCTTAACTCTTTAGGAGACTTAGCAACGGTAAGACCGAATGATAATTAGATGAAAGAAAAAAAAACTAATTTCACCCGCTCCCATGTAGCTTCATTCTGCATCGAACAACACTGGGTAGGGGAGAGTCGTCTAAAATGGGGACAACATATTTTGGGCTACCAAAAGCAAAATTATCAATGAAAAAAATGTTTCAAATTCTTTTCTCAGTAGGTCCTAGATTATCAGGAAACAATGTTGTTTGTGTACAAAATACATTCGGGGAGGCAGGAAAAACATTTTTCTGGAAAATATGCAATGTCCCCGTTTTGGACAACCGGTTGGGTTGTGCCTTGTAATGATTCCGTTGAAAGTCCCAGAAGTACGCATGTCTATAGATGAGAAATAAGAAATTCCAATGATGAATGAAAATTCCCAGGGGAATGAGGTCGGTTGTAAGTCAGACGGTTAGGACCAGGGTTGTTAAAGGTCCAGGAATTCTTAATAAATTCAATTCCGGTCCAGGAGAGAAAATCATCAGGTGTAAATGGGTTCTAGACCATAAAGAAACTTTTTGTTTAAAGTTTATCAATTCGATCCAGGAACCTTATGTTCCGGATTAATTTAAATACGGTCCAGGATTTTTTTTCCAATGAAACAATGCGTAACTTGTACCGAATTTAAATTGTGCGAGAAAAAAAGTTCCGGTCCTGTAAAGGAACCCCAATAAAAACCATTAGAATCAAGGACGTACTTAGGGAGGACCAAGAGGTCCGAACCTCGTCGAAACACCTACTAAGTATTAAAATTAAATAATGAAAGTAATGAAATAATAAAATAACTAAAATTAAATAATGAAAATATACTTCTTGTTTAATCAGCTGAACTAATTGAAAGGTAAGCATTATATTGGGATCATACGACTTTGAATGACAGTACGAAAGAAGATTTATGCAAGATCTGTTATACTACAGTACTACAGTACCTATGCATAAAATATTACCAGGGACTTTACTTTTCGTCAACTGGATCTAACATCCATTTTTTATATTCAATATTCAATTCTTTATCTACTTGACATTGATTTCCTTGCCAGGCAGGTTGTTTTATTTTTTCCGAACTTAGCTGTACGTAAGCTAGATAATGAATACGTGCTGTTACATCACTATCCTTGACCCGTCTTTGTACCTATTCATGTAATAAAAATACATTAATTGATTTGAATATTTTAATACTATTATTATTATTATTTTGAGACACATAGTTCGGATCCCCATCGAAATATATTTCTAGATACGTGATTGATTAGAATGTATGAGTTCCTGGGTCTTTAACAATCCAGGAATTGTAAATAAATTTAATTTAATTCCCGTCCTACAAATACAATCATGGACACTTCTTGGTTGTAACAATACCATTGAAAGCCTATTGATTTTACAACCCAGAAGTGTCCGTGACAATACAATTGTTTTCCTCCTTTGATGACATTTTTTGTTCAACACAAATTAATTTCAATATATTAGACCAAGTTATTAAAGTTTTAAGCCGATATAGTGCATCTCGGGGAGAATTGCGTATACAGTAAAACCTCGTTAAGCCGGACCCCAATGAGCCGGACAGGCAAAAAAAAAGCAGAATGCAAGGTTTTAAATGTGGCTAGAAGTCAACAAGAGAACTTCCCAAAGAAACGGCAGTCAACCAATGATGAAATTCTGTTTCCCGCAGACTTTGTACTGTACTATATAGTGTATTTAGACTATGCCCTTTCAATACACCATAACAAACGTGTTTTGTTGCTATAAACGGAGTTTTAATGCACTTTCTACTGTTCTTTTAGGTTATTTCAGATAATCCGGACTTTCGTTAAACCATACAATAGTGGTTAAACCGGTCAACTTATCCCCCCCCCCATTAGTATGGATTAACAGGTTTTACTGTATATTGCTGCTTTTCTTTTTAAAATTAAAATTTTAAAAGTTTTGAACTTTTTCTAATGTTTGAATATCATTTCGGATGACAAAATACAAAACATCACAACTACAATTGTCCATGATTTTGTCATAATGGTGAAGAGATCACATGTTTCAACCTAAATTTCCAAGTACAGTAGACTCGCGATTATCCGAGCTAATTGGGACAGAGACTACCTCGGATAATACGGAGATAATGTGCTAATAGGTCGTAAATGACAAAACAACACTTAAAACTGTATAGTACTTATTTATTACTAGTACAACATAAATGAGAAGATTACTTTTTCAGTCTTTCATAGTATTTTGGACACACCTTTTCCGTTTGCCACTCATACTACATTACTGGCTTAGAATAAGCCTATACACAGAATTAACCACAACCGTAACAATCGGATACACCGACAATGTAACGAACATGTGCAGCGCGGACGGTAACTTGACTCCAACTTACTAGTAAATAAACAGGGGGTGCGTTATGAAGCGCGATGTTTTCCAACCACTCCCTCGGTTAACCCGGAGCCTCGGTTAATCGCGAATTTACTGTATTAAAATTGAAAATTTTGAAATGAAAATGAAAATAGGACACCATACTTGGATTTTCCAAGTCATCAATGAAAATTAAAATAAACTTACTACTGATAGTTTGTAAATATAAGTTTTCTACCGATTATATCCTATGATTTTCTCTCTACTCTACTCACTGATTTTCTGTCCTGCAACATGATAATGGTGATGTGACACGTGCACAAATGAAAAGTCCCAATTCTGAAACTAGAGACTAATTTGGAGAATCGCACTAATTGTAACTAATCATAGAAAAGGCACTTGTTCATCTTAACCACAGTATTGTTTCCAGTTAGTCATGTTGCCTGTCAGTGTTCGCGATTGGGTTCCAAACTAAGGGGCAAGGACAGTTGACTTTCGCTTGGTAGATAAAGTTTAGCATAGTGCGGGGCAAAAGTGGCAAAAAGGGGGGGGGGGCAACTGCCTTCCCTAATCGTCGCAACTGTTGCCTGTCATAACAAAAAATTACTTATGGTTATGTTTGGTGTAACTTGGCTATGCACTGGGAGGAGTGAAACTGTCATTTGAAAATATGTTTACCTACTATCAACATCCTTTCAAAACTGTCAAATTCTCATTCTAGTATATGTAGGAAGATTTACATTAGAATAGTATAAATTCCCAGTCAATAGGTCAACAGACGGATGAGCTTGCCTAGTTTTTGTTTGCAGGGGAAAAAGTTCTGTTGTAGTGCGAAATTGAAACTTTTGTGAAGATGCTCATATATAGCATAAAGCTAGGCATAGATTGCATTTCTCAAGCTCTTCTTGAAAGTTGATATGAAAAGATGCATGGTGCTAAAGTCAAGGATAATTTAACAGTTTGTGTGAACATACGTAGGCTATGTGAGCACACACTAATTATATTGTGATACAGTAAAAAAGTTAGTTGTTTTAGGTTGGTTCTCTGCAGAAAGAAGCCTTGCAATTATTGTTTGTTAGCTATTACAAGAACAGTTTGTTAGGAAGATACGGCAACAATAAATGACTGATTTGGCAATCTATGCAAATCCATAATTTCAACTTGAAAGATGTCATACCAGATTACTAGGCAAACATTGGGACATTATGTAAAAATACAGGGCAGTCAATAATATATATTACTAGGAAATGTTAGCAAATAAAGTGAAACTGACACTTTCAATTAAATAATAATGAATGTTGCAATGAATTCTTGGACAAAATTAAAAAAAAAAAAAGCCCGGAAACAAACTACATACTGTAATACATTTTTATAATCGTTTCAAGTTCCAAAATGTTATGTTCCAAAAGATAAACTAAAAACATTCTACAATTTTGGACTATAATGCTCCAAAATTTTCAAGATCTTCGTGAACACTTAGATATGTTCAGACAATTACAGAGTTCTGTAATTTCCACCACAAACTACATAAAAATTCTAGTACAGTAGAGCGTCGATTATCCGAACGTCGGTCAACCGAACGACCGCTTAACCGAACTGTGTACTCGCTCACTTTCAGATATCTGTAATGAAAAAAGTACGTGACTTAGCTGCTCGTAAGCGTGTAGGCTTGCTTAGACAGACCAAAATAAAGGATTTTTTTAAACGTTAATTTTGTGTACTGTGTGTATTGTTCATGCAAAATGCGTATGTAATATGTACATATTTTTGTTTAATAAACTGTACCACATACTATATATTCCTACTAAAGTTGCCATTGTACGTTACTTTGTAATACATACTTAAAGAGATGCCTGTTTTTATGAATAAATTTACTGTACAGTACTTCTTTTTGGCAAATAAACATGTACAGTTCGATTATCCGAACAAACCAGTTTTCCGAACACCCATGTCCCCCAATTACTTCGGATAATCGACGCTCTACTGTACCTACATTATTCAGTGTGCACTGAGAATGCACAATGCAATATTCAAAAAAAAAAGAACCAAAGGTGAATATCAAAGGACAAACTTCAATAGAAGTAAATAAATGGAGACTTGCTTACAGAATATGTTCAAAAATACGAAAATGTTTAGATAGTTGCACCCACAAGTGATTATTTCTCTTGATTTCTGGGAAGGCAGCAAAGCAAATACTTTAAGCAAGGAACAATATTCTGGAGTTAACTTTGGTTATTATTATTGTACTGTGAAAAAAAAATCATGTTGACCAGTGTTATTAATACGAGGCACATCAAGAAAGTAGTACCCATTTGGTAATACAAAAAAAAAAGAACGAAAAAGTTAGTTTTACTCTGACAGTACATACCTTGAGCTATTTTTCTACATAAGCACCCATGGCACTGAGCCACTTATTGTTGTCACAAACACTTCTGGGTTGTCATTAACCTTCAATGGAATCCAGTGGTGGCTGGTGGTTTGACTTTATGGGTGTACACTTGAGCCTCGCTTCCAGAGGAATTGTCTTTTTATCACCCCCTCTCAAATACTCGCTCCAATTTTTGTGTACATAATGATGCTAAATGTTTTGACAACCAAAGTTATGAGCACCTTGTACTGAAAACGAGGCTATGGGAGAGTTTTTTCATGAAAAATATAAAAAATATTAATGATATATCTCTGAATTTTCAGTTGATCACGAGAAGAGCGATGTTATTGGGTATAGATAATTCAACATACGATAACCTGACAAAAGCACTAAAAACACAGAAATACCAATCTACAATATTCTTCTAGATTTGCAAAATATTTAGTAAAAACTTTCTCCCTAGCTCTGCTGATAATAGTGAACAAAAATAATAATTTTTGCATACATCTAACAAGCAGGGGCACCTAACAGGGGGCATTCTCCTTGATTAGAGCCAAATCCTAAGAGTGAATTAATTTTTTTAAGTCCACTTTATGCACCGAAAAGCAAATAGACGACCTACAGTTTAAAGATGAGTCCGAACCACTATGTGCCTCCACCAGCTGTGTGGCTATTGGTTTTAAAGAGAGTTGGAATTAATTGAAGCTACTGATGAATAACTTAAATAAGTATATTACAAAATCATTTAGCAATTGAAGCTAAGAGATTATTGTTTTGATGTCATTATGTAGGTGTTAAATAAACACACACCTAGAATAAACGTGTTCTTTAACAGCATTAAAGTATTTTTAACTTAAGGCTGTTATTTTTAGTCATTAAAACCGTAAATATACAACATGGTTATGATTTATATTGGAGGAATGTGGAAAGTAGGGGACATCAAAAATCCATCTCACCTGGGTGAAAATTTTATCTTGAGCCACTCCTGCAAACAAGGTAGCCAGTCCAATGACTACATGCAGAAAATCAGTTTTAATCTATTTAGCAGTTGTTTATTTCTAATCACAGACTGATCAAACCAAGAAAATCAAGCGAAAAATAAATATTAAAGAAAATGATAGTACTCACTCAGTTCAAGTTGCCCTGCTTCATACTTCAGAATTTCTCTTTTCTTTCCACTTTATGGGTCTTATTACTGCAGTTGTTGCACACTTGACTAACTTCCCTCCAAATATTCAACAACATTAAATATTACATCTCTGCTTTCGCTATGTACAGTTTTTCCTTTCATCATGTTCACTTTGCAATGAAACAGCAACGAGCTTTTGAAAGTAACAATTTTGCCATGCAATGGAAAACTGCTGACTGATCCACGTTCCATTTGCGCGGGTGGATAATTCGACCACAAGGACAGTTTATTTTGGCCAAGACTAATAAGCAAATGCAATGCAAGACATTGTTTAAAGCAAGTGTTTCTTTCCCATTCAGTTATCCCTCTCCCTCCCTCCTTTCCTGCCCCCCGTCATGTTCGGAACAGTGTTGGCGAAGATACCATAGAAGTTCACTCCCCCCCCCCCCAAAAAAAAAATCCCTCTATTTACGGTGTGTGTTTGCCTCTGCTCCACTGCACGATCTCGAATGGAATGTGATTGTAACACTGCGTTTGTAACACTAGCAGTGCAAGTTTAGCCCATAATACTGCGAGCTAGAAGAGCGAATCCTCTCTTCTTGCATGTTGCAAACTGTGACAAACTAGCACACTGCAACTTTTGCAAAGCGAACGTATCTAAGCGGCAGGTGCTGGTCAAGAGAAGCCGATTGAGTGTGGGAAAGTTTGATGTTTTGAAGGAGATAGTGTCCAGTGAGAAAGTTTAATAAAAATTAATTGCATTACAGATTTATTAGGGTGTACATGTGTGAATAAGCAGAAGCCCCTATTGATAAAATCATTACAACCAGAAGTGTCAGACTGTAATGGGAGAAGTTTTTGTATATCCTCGAGGAAAACTAATGCACCTATTTATCACTACTACTTCACCTTTTTGAAGATTAACTACCACCATTATTAAAAATAAAAATGGACCTTTAAGGCACCCACCCAGCATCCTATAAAGTGGGTACCTGCAGGAAACTCTGGAGGGGGGGGGGTAAAGGCAGCCAGGGGTATGGTGCTGAGCACATCACCCCCACCTTCGGCTGTCAAGAAAATGTGGGGCTCTAACTCCACACCCCCTATACACCTTCATGGTGTGGTGCAAAGCACAGGCGAGCACTTTCACTTTTTTTATATATTAGTTTAATACTAGTCAACTTTCATGCAAAACTGTTGAAAAGTTCCCATTTCTACACATGGGAATGAAGTTGGAAATATTTTTTTTTAATTCTAAATTTCAGCAAATAATTTATATCAAGATTTTTCGTACTTCTCAAAACAAGATTAATAAAACTCTTGAAAATGCATATTATACATTTTATTTTTAAATATATTACACATTTTACAATCATAGCACTATTTTAATTACTAGACTTGGATTAACCACCAAGTTGAAACTCTTCCAAAATTATATTGGATTCATAGAACATTTCAAACACTTACGTTCGTGGCTATGGATGAATATTTTAACCGACTTAATATCCTTAGATTGATGATGATGATTCAAAAAGTAATACTGGGTTATTTGTAATATACTTACATCAACTTCCTTCATTCTGCATTGAAAAACAAGCACCACATCCAAGGGTCAGTTTGGAAATGCACATATTTGAACAAAATTGGAGGAAACTAACTGAATTCTTCTATTGTTACTACCCAATAGAATACTTTTCTTGTAAAGATCTAATGTATTGTTCAAAAACTGAACACAACTTTAACTAGCTTATGTACATAATCACCTGTAACCACTTACTTTTGACTGTTTTAATTCTCGTTCAGAAGTGTAGGCTAGAGTATATAAATCATAACACACCCGGATAAAGTTACATTTCTTGGATTCAACGAGAGTATATGTAACTATATACAATTAGTGTATTTACCACAACACATGGCACACACCAAAGTTTCAACTGCAGAATATATAGGTGTTTTATATTAAACTGCAGTGTTAACTTTATATACTTTATTTTACCATTTCATTCGTACACCAACAACAAACATCCTATGAATACATTATGATGAATAACATATCAATGCGAGTTCAAGTACTTTTATACAATATTCACACAATGGAACTTAACATTCTTCAACATTGCAACCAAAGGCGATACTATGGGATACACATCCAAGGCAGTCTACAACATCATCCAAGTTGAAACCTGCTCCGTGAATTCAGAAGACAAAACATTGAATAAAGTGTCGACAATTATGTTTCTGACAATCCAGTGATTCTGCACTGTAGAAGACATGTAATATTGTGATCAAGATGTAATTGTCAAATGCAAACTACCTTCCTTACATTACAGATTAACTGAGCAAACACGAAAACCTTCAGAAATCACAATAAAGGTTCTAAAATCTGATATTAGGTCAATGGGAGAAGATTATATATATTAGTGAACACAGTTCATTGTTGCCTAGTTGTAATACGTACTTTATGACAAAATTCTTGATCTACAAAAGCACAATCTCCAACTTTCCTTTTATTTTTTTTTATTTTGTTTGTTCACACATACTGTTACTAAATATTCAATCTCAATGGCTATTACATGTTTAAAGTGCTCCAAAAGTATGTATGCAAGCTAGGTAGACAAATTAACAGATAACATGGCTTTTTTTTCTTTTTTATCTTCCAATTACACCAAAGTTACAGGAAATGGAATGTACAAAGAGATCAACACTCAGGTCATTCTCACAGTGAAATGGTGCCTAGAATCCTACCATCTAACGCATCACAAAATTTACTCTTTATGTAACCATAGTAACAAGTCTTTTATTGACCTACGATCAGCTCTATTTTTTTTACACATTCACTCAAATGCCAAGCCCACACTCATTCAAAAAAAAAAAAAAAATGAAGCTACAACCACAGTACATGACACTCAATGGAATTCGTCTGCAGCAAGTGAAATGTGTCAGCACTGGTTCTACTTGGTTCTCATTCGGGATCATGATTATTCTCTAACAGAAATGTGTTGCCTGAAAGTTTCCACCCACTTAGTGGGCAAACAAAACTGTTATACTAATAATAATGTACACAAAGCTGCTTAATACCTTTTAAAAATATATATATATATTAAGCAAAAACAATTATCAAAACTACAGGAACTCATCAGTTGAAATTTTGATCAGAATACAACATGCTTTGATATGTTCACACAGACATTAAATAATCATAAAACATCACACTCACTTTCAACCAACACACTTCTTGTCTGGAATACAATATTTGGTACATTAACCTGATAATTGTGCTTTTTTTTTAAACTTCAAACAAATTTTAAAATTTCTGCCAATCTTAACTACTACACTGATGGAAATTAAGTTATCTTCAATATCACCATCAGCATATCTGACAATCTTATTCCTTTTCAGTAATGAAGGGACATCTTGTAAAGTGGAAACTGATTCACTCACACTACAGTTTATTTGGTATACAAGTAGATAGCAACAATAAGACCGTATAGACCCAACACTTCAGCAAAGATAAGGATCAAGATCATGCCTACAAAGAGACGTGGTTGTTGGGCTGTGCCTCGAACGCCCGCATCACCAACTATGCCAATGGCAAAACCGGCAGCTAAACCACTCAAACCGACAGCAAGACCTGCTCCAAGATGAATGAATCCTCTGAAATGCAAGAGAAGAATCCATGTAATATCCTAAACAGAACACAAATGTTATACATTAGTGCCTTTCTCTGCTAGCATCTGATATGTTCGAAGCAATTTCCCAATTAGGCTAATCTAGATAACTGATATCTTATTGGTATTACGGTCCACAAGATTCTTAAGGTGTTTCTGAGGTATAGAAGGACTATCACAATATTTAATGCTACAAATATTTGCTAGAACGCGTAACCGCTTTCATTCAATGAAATAACAGGTGCAGCAGTGAAACTGGCGATTTTGCAACCCTGGAAATAGCAAGTTACGTAAGGAATCAGAAAACGGGAGTGGTGCCACCTGGACAACAAAACTTTGCCATTGACACTGATATCGGTGTTCAGTCGAAATGGTGTAGTGAACCCGTGAACAACGCGGTTTTGCCGTAAGGGCGTGTGACAAAAACTCTGCACGGCGATGTAGCTGTCGATGGTTTTGTAAACGCCTTTACAGCAAAACCGCGTTGTTCACGGTGCCATTTTGACTGAACACCGATATCAGTGTCAATGGCAAAGTTTTGTTGTCCAGATGGCACCACTCCCGTTTTCTGATTCCTTACGTAACTTGCTATTTCCAGGGTTGCAAAATCGCCCATTTCACTGCCGCACCTGTTATTAATTATGGCCCTGAATAAGCAATAGATTTGTTGAATAGGAAAGCTTCAAGACCTACTTCAATGGATTTTGTTCCAACTTGTGCAAATGGACAGATGAATAAAAAAAATGTTTTAGAGGATTGATAGGATATTCATATTCAGACCAAAAATTTACCTAATATTTAATACTGCAAAGGTGTGGTAGTTTTTACCCATTATTTGTCAAAATTTCTCTGGCTTTATAGCAAGAATGTCATTTTTTAAATATTCCAGTTAACATAATGAAAAATTCTAATTTATTTCACTCAACACATTACAGGAGAAAGGAAATTCTAAATCTAGTGTGATGAAATCAAACAAAAATACATATCTTAGAATCTTCTAATTTCCTTTTCTTTGTAGCTCTGGTGGATGGGCATGACCTTGCCTTCCTAGTAAGTACCTTAAAAGCTGAATGCATGGCATATGGACTGGAATAGGGATTGAAGCAAACTTCAATAACTCATTCACTGCCTTTCTCAGTGGACAAAATGAATAGGGAGAGAGATATACACTTACGAAATTTCTGGACATATGTCCACTGCAGCAATGTTAATTAGCATTGGAGTTTGGAAAAGTGGTTTCATTGGTTAATTATTTTAAAAACCTGAACTTATCTAAAAATAATGAAACTGGCACATGAGTGCTATTCACCGACTTTGAAAAGCAGGGTTGTTATGGGTTTTTGATTATGAAATTTCCTCACATTTCCAGTCCAAAAATGATTTTTTTCCAGACATGTTTATCACGATTTTTGCTTTTGAACCTCTTGTTTTTCAATTAAATATATAATCCATTAATTAGTATAAATATTTTTTACTTTCATAATTTTTTTTTTTTTTTAGCAAATTTCATTCTACACACAAGAACATGTGAAAATTCGAATAGTAAAATCTAAAATTATGATCGGCATCAAAATTATTGGGTGCTTCAATCATATGCATCTATCCTTCAGGCTAAGGTAACAGAGGTACATTATTTCACCATATCAGATCTCCACATTATAAAAACAGAAAAAGTTCAGAAACCATACACAATATACAATATATAACCTCACTTTACCAACCTTTCCGATAATTATGATTATATTGTCAATGTACCTTAGGTATCAATCAGATATTTGGACTGCAAGTTTTATAGTATTATAAAAGTGAAAATTTATTACAGTAATTTGAAGGAAACGCAATTTTGCACAAGACTGAGAATCATAAGAACAAAAGAAACAAGTTTCTAAACTGAATCTCTCTTCGAAGTGGAATCACAAGAACCGAATCCAGAAGTGGAAGTGAACTGCTTGTTCATTTTGCAACTTTTTCTCTTGCAGACTCTAAAATACACTTAAATTACAGACTGCAAATTAAATCTGCAAAATTCCCTGTTTTCCAGACACGTCACAACCAAATCACATTTCTACTGCAAAAAATTAATTCTTATGTGAGGGAGAGAAAATATCAAATCATCTTATCAACTCAAAGACAACTAATAACCTAAGGAAAAGTTGAAATAAGTGAATGTGTATGATAGTCAATGAGTGAGAGGCAAAGGGAAAGTGGTGGCGGGTGCTCCTCTGTCACCGCCTCCCCTCACACCCTTCAATTTGGAGGGGGTATGCTTCATTTGTGAAGTTTTGAGTTTTTAAAAAATCAGATTTTTATTGGTCTTCGTTTAATTATATCTTCTCTTTCTTTCATAATTTTTTTATTTGCATCACTGGAATGATAATACAAATATAAATTACTTAAAAATCCATGGCACAACAGCCCATTGAGGGACCGGACCTACTTACTGACTGCCAGCCTCACTCCCACCTGATCTTACTCACTCCCCCAAGGTTGGAGATCATCCAACAAGTTACGGGGTAACGTGGAGTCAGCATGACGAACCCCCAGTCGTCGTTGAAGGTTCCCACAATTGGGTTATGCTACTCAATCATAACTCCCCAATTTTGTCACGATGTTGGATGGCCACTGGTCTCGTACACGTCAAAAAATCAAAAGAAAAGTTGCTATGCTTTCTCCAGGAGACTCGAACCTGCATGAGTGCCAGAGCCCAAACCATTATGCCTTAGACCGCACGGCTAATTTTTGCTGTCAACATGCACCCTTCGCTCACAGTTCATGGAGAGAGAATCTCGCACACATTCATTTGCTCCCTGCAGCGACCATTAGGCTTATCCATGGCTTGGCCTTGTTGGGGATGCCTTTGCCATCTGTTTCAAAAACTTTTGCTGTCAGGCATAAGTTTGGCAATAATACCACAAGAATTTCTTCTCACCATAGCAACAAGACCAAGCTGATTGGTTCAAGGGTTTGACGGAAGAGAAAAAAAAATAGAATTTCAAGATCGCTTTGATTTTAGTAATGATCTCTTAATAAATGTTACGTCTATCTTCAACCAAACTTCCAACTGCATTTTTATGTATCTTTTACAATTTCTCCCTAATCCTACTGTGAAGTTACAGATATTGCCTACAATTAACAGCAGCTATGCACATGTCTTAACCCTCAACTGCTGGAACTTTTTTATGTAGGAGATTTTGAACTTGTATCAACTATTTAGCATAAGAGTTGAAGTTTTCTTTGGGCAAGAGAGAAGAGGTGTCAGGACCATGCATAAGTGAAATTTTGAATCCAGTACAGTAGAAGAAAATGTAAATTTTACATAAAAATTCTTCATTGAATCATCGTGGCCCCACAATGATCCAGAGGTAAATAGAAAATTCTGTTGAGTGCCTAGAATAACGCAATTAGTTCATATTAAAAATAACTTAAATTGTATTATGCAATATTAAAGAACTATTGTATATATGTATACATAGCAATCAATGAATATATCCTACAAATGCAACCAGTTTTCCTCATACCGAAGTTTATAAAGTGTCTTACAAAATCTGTTTTTGTTTTTGCAAGTGGCATACAGCGTATTAACTTTGGTGTAGAATAACCCAAAGCAGCTTTCATACCAGTTATGTTCTTTGTGGAAGGAAGACTGCTGCATCTTGGCTACACAGTGGAATGAGAAATACTAGCAATGCCAGAGTAGAAATTTCAGCGAAAAAACTCAAGCTCACCCAGGAGACTGATTCTCAGCTTCCACTGTTTTAACCTGTGTTGAATTTTCTGTCAGTGCTGCTGCCTTTGAAACAATGATGCCTATATTCTCCCAGTGTGAAGCTGTATATAACCTTCCAAGTAAGGCATTTAAAATGAACAGTAGTACATGGTATAGTATTTAAGGTTTTTGAATTGAGTCATGGTTGCTGTGCCTCAAATACCTCCATCACAAACTGTCAATGATAAAATCTGCAGCTAAACCACTAACAGCAACACACGACAACAAGCAGTTCCCATTTGATGTTTTATTTGTATATATCCTAATGTTTGAAAAGCCCACACTTTTAAATTCAAATGGGTTTCCTTAAGGAAAAATCTTTTGACACACAATACTTGTACTGCATTAAAATTCAAGTATACCATCCCTCCATGTGTATATAAATAAAAAAAATTAAAAATCACGTTCCAGAGAAATGAAAAATATGGGTGGTGTTGAAAGGTTAATGGAATTCTATTGCATAAAATTATATTTGCAGAATGAAATTAAAGCTCTTTGAGAAATATTTTTTCCCAACATAACAGAATACTTGCTAGAGGCAAATTTTGCTTCTTACCTCCCCAACACTTACTATAATTAGGGCTTCCAGATGTCCTCTTTTTCCCGGACATAATTTTGATTAAGAAAACAAGTGTTTCAGAAGAGTAAAAAGAAATTATAGGTAAACATCATGCAAGTTACAAGTCTATGGACTGCACTCTCAAACTCAACAGTGAAATTGATTTTGATTCAGACACTGCAAAAAGTGTGATGTGCTAGAACAAAGACCGAAGAGTATTAATCACCAAAATTTTGGGGCCACATTCTGTTGATGCCTAAGAGAAATTTCTTGCTTTGGGGCTTATACCAATGGAGTAATTGTGAATCCTAAAAGGTGTTTCACATTCTTATTCAATATTTTCATTGTAAAGCAAGGGGTACATGAAACAAAGTAATTGAACTAAAAAACGACCACAAATAAAACTGCTGGAACCATTTCAAGTTATTTTAAGGACATTATGTTTCACATTACTTCAAGTTGTGTTAATTGCTGAATATTTGTTTGCCATTCTAGGTCATAATGCAAATGCTGAGAGTACTTTCATAGTGTACTTTTTGCACTAGTTCAGGATAATTTCAAAGAGTTTGGGTGTTCAGAGTTTCATAAGTATATTTTGACTAAACATTAAATTTTCAGGAAAATTGGCCACAAAACAAATCATGTTCAGTAACAGGTGTATTGATTACAAGCTTGGGAATTTTGTATTTAAGAAATCACTAACACACACACTTATTTTACTGAAAATGTGTCAATTTTATATTACTTGCTACCATATTCTAGTAAGGTGTATTATTTACTACAAATAATCTGTGTCCTACATTTTGACTTAAAGCCCTAAGTTTTTGAACAGCATGTCCTACTTTACCCCTTATAGTGATCTGGTAACCCTAACTATAATCACTGCACAAATTAAAGCAACAGCTCAGGGCATTCACATTATCTTTGGTAAAACTTTCAAATGAGACATTTAAAATGAGTAGTAATATTAAGTTTTTCGAATTGCAAACACCAATTGTTTGCCAATATTAGTACATAATCAGCAGTACCAGTAGCCCTAAGGTACATTAATTTTCATTTCACATAAAACAAAAGGCTTTATCATGATTACTATAAAAAATATAATTGTGATATGTTCCATGGGTACCAATCAGTTCATATACCAATATCTCCAGTTTATTAGTTACCAGCTTTAAAAAAAAAAGGCTAACGAACTGCATTTGCATCTTTCTATTTTAACGTTGAAACTTCTGTATGTTCCTAAACAGATGAAATAACTAAGGTAAATGGTCAAGTTCCCCATGTACACTGTACTGTGCCATTAACATGCATGAGGGATGTGAAGATAGAGCCCCATACATTCTAAATCCCAGCCATTTTTGGAGGTGATGTGATTAGCATCACTCTCCTACAACCTTTATCCCCAAAGGAACTTACTCACTTGCAGCTTACTTACTGAACCCCAGAGCCACTTCATGCAGGGACAAGAATGGAAAATTAGATCACCCACTCCAGGTCTCATGCATAGCAGATACTCTACAAACTACGCAATCACATCTCTTGAAATGACTAGTCCTTTTTCAATTACCTTACTGACCAGAGGTGGGTGCTCATAATGACAGTAGAGATGCCTCACTGCCATGTGCAGCCACAAGTGAACATTACACTAATATCTATATATATTTTCACGTTGTCTAAATTACAAACATGTTGTTGGTTACAGATCATTAATTCTGTAATTTTTTTCCGCAAGAATCGTGAAGCTTGCACGCCACTGTGCCACCTACAATGGACTCTCTTTACATGTCTCAGAACATTCTCTGACGAGGCAGGTAGGGAAAATAAGTATGGAAGTGCAAACGGTTTAGTGGTGCTCAATTTAAACCTCTAGCCTAATCTTTTCTCAGAGAACTGTAAACAATTCAGACTTCTTAGAAGCAAGAAGTTAACAAGGCAAAAATTTTCATTTGGTATTCCATAGCTTTATTCAGTTATAAGCTTAAAGCAATAAATAAAAATTTCAAAGGAGAAAAAAAAATAGCATCTGACTGAAAAAATTACACAATCTTGTTGCTTGCCAAGTGATCACACACATGTACCTTTTTTTTTAGTTTTACGTGTCCAGTGGAAAATACATTTGAATTACAATAATATAGTCTACATCATGTAGATATAAAATACATGTTTTAAATAGCATGTTACTAAAAATTACAGAAATTTTGGCAAAATTGCCTGGCAACTTCCCTTCTCAATTTCATTCCTTCTGTTAGAAAATTCTACAACTAAATCTGCTAGCATTCAATTTCTTCTTGGTGATCTCTGTATGACTTAATATGCGAAAACTTATGAAACATGAATATCACAATTTCTCATTACCTTGGCCATTAAATAAATTTAAAATTTGTCATCTAAAGTGACACCATTTGGCAGAATTTGTAACCTATTTCCCCTCTAGTTTTGGTTGCCACGAGACATCACTTCTCCCACCTCAGACTATGAAACAATAATGTGCATGCACTTTACTGCACATCAAGCCCTAGCTACGACAACTTTAATGAGGGTACTATGAATTGGAATTTAGTATTTAGTCTCATTTCCAATAGTCCTATTTCCTATCCAGGACCTGTACATATCCCCACCCAAATAAGTTACTTTTCATAGACAATGAGCATGTAGGAATAGTCACTGATATTTGGCATATTCAAATACTTCTACTAAAAATGATGCAATACTCACTTATACAAGCTGTAACCTGATGGTTCTTCCAATTGACCAGCTATCAAAACCGCTACCACCAAACCATAAATAGCAATGATACCAGCCATAACTACAGGAATGATGGATTTCATAATCAACTCTGGCCTCATCACCGACATGGCGGCAATGCCAGTTCCTGATTTGGCTGTTCCGTATGCTGCACCAAGTGCTGAAAGAAAAGGAAAAAAATATGATAATCCTCAAATTTATTTATAAAAATAAATTAGAATTACAATGGTAAATTGTGGTTCCATTATCAAGAGCATTATATGCAAAGGTAAAACAAGAAGTAATTTCACATCAAGCATGTAATTTTGCTTACATACACCATTACACAAGTTTATTTAGATGTAAGAACTTCATGAATGGTATAAAAAGCATGCACGCACATTTCTTGTCATGCAAAACTGACACTAGAATTTTGTTCTACACCAGTGGCAAATATGGATTTTGTAAAAGTGTTACCAGCCAATGACCTTCAAAACTGAGCCATTTGATGATCAAGATGCTGCTATTATTACTGCTTGTTGTATACCAGAACAATATATTACAGTTCAGCCAGCCAACAATAGAGAATATTGCACCAGTTGGGTATTGGGTATTATGACTTGTTAAAAGTAAAAAAAAATATTTAAAAATGATATAATTAAAAAAAATATTAATCACACAAAGGTAAAAGGTGCATAATTTCAATTTGAGGAGAGGGGTTATATTCTGTATAGCAATTCAAATAGGCTGGCTCTTAACTGAAGGTTCTTTGTTATATAACTATGACTAGCAAACTGTTCTCCACTGGGCCAGTGTTATTAATATTTTCCATGACCAAAGTTCAAGCATAAAATTAATTCTTTCTGTTATGAAATCATAGACCAACATATTTTGCTTTGCTTGTCACAGCTGCAATGCAAAATTAATTTCTTAATGTAGTTTATTGCCTATCAGGACACACAAGACCAACTGACACTGATGTCATTCTGATGCAATTACCATCGACATCTAAGAGCTGGCAGAACATTTTTTTTTTTTTTGGTGATCTAGTCTCTTCAATGGCATAGCAGTAACGTTATCACCTTGCAATCAAGGGGTACTTGGTTTGAGGTGGACAGTTGATTGAATCCCACTATAAACTGTAGGTCTAGTCCCAATTAGCCTATCTGTGCATAAAGTGGACTTCACACTTCTATTGAACATAAAAGCAATACTGAATCTTAACTAGAACAATATATGCCACTACTACAACTTTGCCTGTCTGGCAACATATTTCCAGGAGTTCTTTCTGTGTGTTTGTCTAGCATCTTGTACTTGCAGTTTCATTATAAACACAGGTTCCAACCCTACACATCGCAGACTGAAGAAAGAAAATCTCAAAAGAGTGCCGTTTCTCCAATTTTTTAAAAATAGATTCGGTATAAATTTACAATACCGGAAGTTTCTCCAATTGCTTTCAAATTCGGCATACTCACTAATTTTGACCTCGTAATCACAAATCTGCAGTTAAAAATTGGAGGTTACGTCTAGAAATTTCAAAATAACCTTGTCAATTACCACTATGATTCTCCATACTCTTATGAAGAAATCTTCCTTTCCGTACAACGGTCTTGCTACAATCGTTGCTCAAGTGTTGTGCAATAAGTGAGACCCGTTGCATGGACCATTGATTTGCATGAGAAAATGGCATCTTGCATAAAGGTGGAAAACATGTTTGCCCCACGAACCATTCACGGTAAGGTTAGGTTAGGCAAGCATAGTTAAAATTAAGGGTCATCATACACAGTTTTGAAATGCTAATTATTGCAAAAAATAGTTTTCTTCATAAATCAAGGGTGTTTACTCCGTTCAGGGATCCACTTTTTTTTACTTTTTTTGCAATTTCTAGAAGTGACCGCCAAATTTTAACTGCAGATTCATGATTATCAGGCCAAAATTAGCGAGTATGCCGAATTGTAAAGCAATTGAAGAAACTTCCGGTATTGTAAATTCGCTCCAAAGGTTCTTAGTGGAATTACACCAACTTCCTGCTTTACCATTGTTTACTATTACTACAAGTAACAGCAGTTACATATATATATCTGTCTGGCACTTAATTTCATTATATCAGAATGTACATATTACATTTACAAAAGGTACAATTCAAATCTCAACATATAACAGAGATACTAGCGGTGTATGTTATCATTTGAAATACAAAATAAGCACAAATGGATAGTCTAAAAATTGTTTTGCTGTTTAGTTGAAAGCAGTTTCATTTCAAGAAACATTAGTTTTGTTTAGCCTGAAAGCATAAGGTACTGGGTACAGGTGAACAATCTTAGGAAATTACATCTCCTATATGCAGGAATTTGTTTGAATTAAGTCCACTTTATGCACAGATAGGCTAATCAGGACTATCTAGTTTAAAAGTGGGATTCAAACCACTGTGCAATGTGCCTCCAACCCCCTATATGCAGGAGTTTATAGCTTCAACCACCTCCAAAACTATGAACGTAAATACAGAAGGTAAAATAAAAATGGAGATACACTGGCAACCAATAGCCCTAACTAGAATGTAACAAATATATAGAAAGCCATTCAAATTAAAGACAAAAAATTACATTCAACACTGCTTCCTGGAAGGTTGAAGTTGTTTCCATATGGTTGACAAGAGGTGTCATATGCAGGTTATTCCTGAATATACATCAAATCTCAGATCTCAAAGAACATGTGTGGAATCAAAGTTACGATTTCGCTTAAGAAAGAACCACACAAAGCACACACCATAACGGAGAGAAAGGTCACCGTTTAATTTTACATCCCCAATGTACAACCAACTACCTCAAAAATTCTTGTTTTGCATGTACATCTATAATTTGTACATCAGAACTGATCAACATGAACTAGTTACACATACTACATGCTTGCAACAAACTGTTACATCAACTTTATATTAGTAAATGTGGTTTTAATACCCTCACCCCATGAAAAATATAATATTGTCATAATTGAGGGTTTACGGGTTAATTACAAGAATTACATGAACCTAATGGGAAACAACATAGGTTTTCTTGTGCAACGTGTGCATCGTACAGTAAACCTACTGTTCTGTTGCATTCTCATTGGCTTTCACGAGAAACTAACAAATTTACTTCATAGTTTATCATGGATTTCAATGATTATTTGCTTTGGAACCCCTAGAATGTAGCATGAAAATAATTTCTCATACAACCCAAATTGCACCAATATGACCCACTTCAATTCAAGTCATATAATGTTGAGTTTCTGAAAGAAGCATAATTACATTTTTCATTTAATATGCAAAAAATCCTAAACCATTGATTTAGGCCTAACTTGCAAAGGGTGAAACATGTTAATTTAACAACTGGGGAAAATAGTACTGGCAAATTCAAACCCACACACAGAAAACTAAGACCCCCACCCTCTACAGCTGTGTGGAAATTGACCCCACCCTGATGTCATTACTTTAATAAAACGTGAGCTTTCAACAATAACTTCTTATATCTACATACTCTGTAGGCTGATTTACCACATGGATTTTGATAGAATAGAATATTGGTTCACTCCATGTGCAAATCCTATTTTAACAGTATGCCATACTTGACAGGAGATTTAAAAAGTATCTGACCTTGCATTTAAAACTGATTCTTGTAAATTCATAACGAAATTTGGTAATGGATGCAAACCATTAACACATTAAACATCAGTTTCACCTTCCTGTTTTCACCAACCTAGAAAAACAGCCTTGTGTGAAATGCTATTGCTTATTTAGGCAACGGCATTTATTGAAATGTTAACGTTTTACAATTCCTGCGTTTCAAGAAGGATAAAATTATTCAGTGAATAATTCTATAGAAAAGGGGCGTAAATTAAGACGCCCTATTTTGCACTTTACTTTCTGCCCTCAGGCGCACACGTAACGAACAGCCGTGTCGCTAATTTCCGTGCTCAGCCTGATTATATCAATCTACATTTCTCATGTGGTAGCCACAATTTAATTTAAGAGTCTATATTAACAGATACTAAACACTCTTATATTTGGATAGTCATGCATGAATCATTGCGGTGTCCCTCCTCAGACTAATCATTTCGTGACCTTTTAAATGTTCTCGATTTCACAGCATATGTAACACAAAAAAAATGCTACCATGATTTCCCATATTTTAAGCTCCAATAATGAAATGGACACGTGCACAGGATCTCTTTCATCAAGCTTCATATCAGCATACATGTAATATACCACGTTCCTGATCCGGAAAAACCAGAGGTGATTCAACTTTTTGAAATATCCAAATGACATATCCTTACAAAATCGTCTGCAATAGTCTCTTCTGCTACATCATTATATCAACAAAATAGTTAGCCTATAGTTGTACCAACTTATATTTTATGTGTAGAGAAGGGCTAAGCGAATTAAAGCATTTTATACAAAATAACCTGGCTTAGCCGAAATATGTTGGAATATATAATGCAGACCGACAAATTCAGATTTTAACACGCATCTGAAATCAATACAAAATTCCACTCACAACTAAAAACGATCGCTGAGGCTGCTCCCATCACTCCGAAAAATGGTCCATAGATAGGATTTCCAGGGTTTTCCGTGTGAGACATTGTGCGAGATCGGGTATATGTACAACAATAAATAACTACTACGCGTAAAAATGTGTCTGCTCACTAATGACCGGCCCACTGACAAATATGGCTTACTATGCCCTCAGATCATGTGATGGTAGCTGTCAGCTAGAAGCACGTTGTATGACTGTTTGCCATTGGCTTACGTGTATATAGGTTTCAACGGATGTCGAATAAGAACTCTCGTAGTAACTTTGTCCTGGTAACGTAGCGTAGAACAGCGTTTGCAGGTTGTTTCCGAGATATCACTAGTATTACATTAAATATTACTAGCACGCTTCTAAAACTTCAAATGCCAAATAAAAGAGCACCGGAATCCACACTTGTAATGTAAAAACATACTTTAACAGATTATTTGCCTGTAAATAATTTGTTGTGGTAAATCAGCACTTGCGTCGTACGTGGATGGGTGGATATGCCCTTCAGTAATCCAAAAAATGTTTATGTATATTTTATTTCATTTTTGTTATTTAGCGTCGCTTTTCTGCCACTTTTGGCTAATCCCGACGATGAGGATGAGCGATTATGAATGGACACTCACAAGGAACACCTAACACCTATACCAGAGGCACTGGCGTACACAGAGGGGGCTTCCCGAAATTTTAAGAAAATCAAAATTTTCAAAGCAGTAAAAGAACTCGAGGGGAAAACCAAAGTGATAACTGAGACCCTGCCTTATAAATATTGCAACTTTTTTGTCTTTTAAACAACATTTAAGACGAAGGTTAAAAATGGTAATTTGAAATATTTTATAGTGTTATTCCACCCCCCCCCCCTTACAACGTAGCTATGTAATAATCCTGCGTACGCCAGTGCCAGAGAGTATAAAACTATTATTTCTCTGTGCCTATACCCAGGCAGAGATTCGAACCCGGTACAACTAGCGTCGTAGCGCTCTATGCTAACCATTTGAGCTTGGAAGTCAGCTGTTATGTATATGTATGTAAGACTGATGTATTATAACCTATGCCCCTCCCAACAATTTAAAATAAGCGAATGGGAGTCAAGATCTGATGTCAGAATGCAAGGAATATCTGATTTTACATTCATCACTGGGGGTGACCCTTTTCGAAGACACCCAAATGTCAACCTCACTTCCACGTTGTGCACTCTCGAAAAGGACGTATTTAGGGGGAGGGGGCTCCAGGAGTTAGGACCCCCCGAAAAACTTACTAATTACAAAAATTAAATAATGAAAATATTGAAATAACTTAAATCAAATAATGAAAATATACTTGTTCTTTAATGGAGGGTTATTTATTTCTGCCAAACTTATTGGAAAGCAAGTATTATATTGTAATCATACTACCTTGAGTGACAGTGGGAAAGTAGATTTCTGCAAGATGAATTACAACTTACAACTTAACATTCATAAAATATCACCAGTAACTTTAACTTTTCGTAAACTGGATCTAACAACTTTTTATTATATTTAATAAATATTCAATTCTTCATCTATTTGACATTAATTTCCTTGTCAGGGCAGTTTTTTCTGTACAAATTTTGCCGACCTTAACCACACGTGAGCTAGATAATGTATACGTACTGTTATATCACTACTCTTACAGCGTCCTTGTACCTATTCATGTAATAAAAATATAATATTCATTAATTTGAATATTTTGATTAATTCTATTTTAATTAATTTAATATAACTATTTTTGTTTAAACATTATTATTATTATTTTGAGAAACTTGGTTCTGACCCCCCTGCATTTTTGCAACTAATGAGGCTATGACCTCTGGACATATGGTGAGAATAATCCTCTATGGGGCTTGGTTGTGTGTAGTGTTGCTCACGAGACTTTGATCTGTTCCGTCCGACTCGAAAATATTATTCCCTTGTTCCGTCCCTTTTACAAGACGAGACGGGAAGTGCCTCGTCTCGTAAGCAAAACTAGTTGTGTGTTGTCCATCTGTTTGTGATCGTCCAGTCATCGCCTTCATCTTATCACCATTCATCCTCAACTTCACAAATAGCCAAAATTGGCAGAAAAGCAAAGTAAAATAAACTAAATCAATCAATCGTCATTGTTTAATTTTTTTTGTTTGTTTTAAGTCCATTTTATGTTCATACAGACTAATTGGGAGTGAACTTACAGTTTAAAGTGGATTCATTGATTGATTTGTTGCTTTAAGTCCACTTTATGCACATTAAGTACTGCTTTTCCATGTTTATCCGGCACTTAACGCGTTAGGTGAAGCCCGACCGCCACTTACGTTACACCGGGACTTTAAGTGCTAGGTAACGTTAGGAGGACATTGATGAACCGCAAAATGGTGTTAAGTGGGGGATAAGACGTTAAGCGGAGATGGTGCAACCGACCCTAAGGCTAATCGGGACTGGACCTACAGTTTAAAGTGGGATCCGAACCACTATGTGCCTTCACCGGGTATCGAACCCGGGAGTTTAAAGTGGAATCCGAACCATTGTGCAATGTGCCTCCACATGAGAACGAACCGGAAACCCCTTGATTAAAAGACAAGAGCGTGATAGCTACGCCATTGGCGATGTCCGTCAAATTTTTCACACGCTACGAAGTCGAAAGTCCCAGGTTCGAACCCTGGTTTATGGCAGTGGGAGGGAGGAGACAGTTGCTCCCGCACTATGACCCCTTATGATAAGCCTTGTCTACCAGAGAACGTAAACTCCTCCCCCAACACCAGTTTTGGCACCCCATGGCCGTTAATGCATAGATGTATTTCTCCCTTCTGAACAAGAGGTGGAAAACGAAGTAAAATAACCGCAATAGAAAGAAAGGAAGAATTATCCAATATTATTTACGGGTTAAATAATATTATATCATAACTCAAACGCACAGGCGTGAAAAAATGTATACAAAATATATCCGAGAGTTTCGCTGTTAAGCAACGTACCCAGAAAGGATTGATGGGGGTTATCATCAATTTTGGATCGATTCTTTTTATTTAGAAAATAATAATGAAAGAAACGTAGTCGAATGTGCGGAAATAATGGCTACTAAAACAAAGTCACCTTCCACTGAAATCCATAGGCCTTCCATTGACACAGTATATAGAAAACAAACTAATTGTTTGGGTTGGCAGTTAAGCTGCCTTCATATGGATATGCAACAAAAGAAAACTGCTTTGGCACTTAATTGCTCTTTCCCCTTTGCCTTGGTAGTTTAAACAAGCAAACAACGAGTTTTATCGAATTATTCAACTACTCTCTTGTAATTTATGAAAAAATCAAGCTTTCATTTTAACTAACTCTCTAGTCTACTTAAACCCGAAGGTTCATGGCTGCAGCAACACAGGCCTTCCATCTGTCCCTATCCTGAGCAAGATCTATCCACTCTTTTCCATCCCTACAGATTTCCTTTAGGTCCATCTCAACGTTATCTCTCCATCTTCGTCTTGGCCTTCTTACTGGTCTCTTACCATCAGGTTTCCAAATAAGAATCCTGCAAATTCTTCTTTCCTCTCCCATTCGTGCCACATGGCCTGCCCACCTAAGTCTTCTTGATTTAATCATTCTAATAATATCTGGACATGAATACAAATTATGTAACCTTCTCCACACACCTGTCTCCTCATCCCTTTTAGGTACAAATATTTTTCTAAGGATTTTATTTTCAAATACTCTTAATTTATGTTCCTCTTTTAATGTAAGGGACCAAGTTTCGCATCCATATAATACTCCAGGCAAAATTACTGTCTTGTATATTTTAACTTTTAGTTTCTTATACAAGAAGATAAAAGTTTATGAAGAGAAAAGCAATACGCATTTCCTGAATTAAGCCTGCTTTTTATTTCCTCTTTAATATGAGTTTCATTTGTTAGTATTACTCCCAAGTACTTGAATTTGGAAACTGGTTCAAACGAGTTGTTATTAATAATTAGATTTTGATTATTACCTAACACTTGGTTTCGGCCTGCAAGCATTCTGTATATTTAGTTTTCTCTTTGCTAACTTCCAAACCTATCTCTTTAACTGCTCTGAAAAATACTTTAGCATTATTCTTAATTGTATTTTTATCATCCCCTAGTGAGTCTACATCATCTGCATATGCTAACAACTGAGTCACAGCGTTTAATTTTAGTCCTTCATGAGTTTCTTATACCTTCCTAACAGCATATTCTAAGGCAAAATTAAAGAGCAATGGTGCAGGCACGTATCTAGAAATATGTTTCGGGAGGGGCGGGGGGGTCCGAATCAAGTATCTCAGGAATAATAATAATGATAATGTTTAAATTAAAATAATTTAAATAATTATATTAAGTCAAATTAATACAAATTACAATATATAAATTAATATTATATAATTATTACACGATTAGGTAAAAATACTGTAGCTATGAAAATAGAGATATAACAGTGCATATTCATTACGTAGCTTACCTTTAGTTGAGATCGGAATAATTTACATAAAAACAAGTGCTCTGGCATTGAAATTAATGTCAAATAGATGAACAATTGAATATTTATCAAACATCAAAAATGATGTCACATGTAGTTGGAGAAAAGTATGTTTCTGATTAAAAAAAGTTCAGAGGAAATTAATGACCATCAATTATACAACAAATGCTAATATTTTCATTACTTAATTTTAGTACTTGGTAAGTCTTTCGGGGGGTCCGGACCCCTGGGCCCCTCCTAAATACGTCCTTCCTGTCCCTCAAAGCCGTATGATCTCAATATAATCCTTGTCTTCCAATAAGTTCAAGAGGAAATTATACAACAACAGCTAAACGAATATATTTTTCATTATTTAATTTTGTTAATTGATAAATCTTTCGGGGGTCCGGACCCCCTGGACCCCCTAAATATGTCCTTGCAATGGTGATAATGCATCTCCTTGTTTTAACCCATCATGAATTGTAAATTTGTCAGACACATTAATATCCACACGAAGCTTTCATTTTAAAGGCAGAAAATTATTTTTAGGTCATTTCATGACCTGTAATTAGTAACGTCTGTATATAGTGCACGCGTTTGCTTCGTTAACGTCGAAGACTAAAGAAACTCGCCGCCATAAACGTGGGTGGGGATAAATAGCGGGCGAGTTGTTTTCGTCCAATCACACTCAACCTTCAGCCAATGGGCGCAGCTGTAATTCTGCTCGTCTACTCCACGTGGAGTCCTTCAGCCAATGGACGCAGCTGTCATTCTGCTCGTCGACTCCACGTGGAGTCTCAGTCACATGACTGCGGATACGCTGTTGCCGTACTTTGCAACTTGAATGTGGAGACCGTGGGAAGGTTCTTGTGCGCGGAGGGACAAGGTGGCGTAGAGTAGATGTGGAGAGTAGATGTGTGGCAACACTTTGCATTGAAAGTGATTGTTGGAGCTGGTGGGCGCGCTCCGTGGACTTCAAAGGCAGCCGGTCGTTAACGTAGCTAGCGCGTCGACTATACAAACCTATATGTAAATGAAACAGTAATAAGTAAAACGGTTTATACATTGTACTCTCCCTTCATTACAATAAGTACAGTACACCCTTGTTCCATAGATGACCAGAACCAGCCTGGTCTTATTCAGTCCAGAGATTATTATTCCTTATTCAGTCCAGAGATTATTATTCAACATCCCACCTCCACAGTTGAGACATCTGCACCTAAGCCCTCCGCCTATATTGGAATTTGCACTTAATCCTTAGTGAACTATAGTGTGGATTGTAGATATACGATTTAATGTTGCCCCTCAGTAATTACTTCATCTCCAGATATCTTCAAAAATAAATCAGGTCATCCAAAAAGCAGTTAATCCTATTATGAAGAACTCTTGACGTTTCTTTCATGACCCAATCGACACTTTTGTTATAACCCACTGAAAATGAGACAATTTTATTTGGGAATGGTGCTAAATTTCTATGTGGTAATAATCTACACTTTCTATTACTAATAATTTTCTTGTCCTCAATTTTTGAAACCAATATAATGTCGTATTTACTTGCTAGATTAAATCATGAAACATGTTGTAGTATACCTGAGTTCCTCTTATGTTTAAATGCGAGGGTATGCCAATTAGTTAAGGATTTTAGATGGGCACCATTTAAGGTATGGTGGAGCGAATTATAACGTGCACTTGTTGCATACCACAATTCATGGACGTTGGCTACGCAGGAAGTAACAGTAAAGCACTCACGTAGCTTAAACGAACTGCTACTTGCCTGTCGCTCGGCACGTGGAGTTGGAAATAGTACTAACCTTTCTCCACCTTGCGAGATCTGAATGACACATCTTAGGAGGAAGGTGATATCTTTAGTGATATCGAGATCTTGTAAGCATAAACACTTCCTAGAACAGTTCCAGGGTCAAGGTCCTGCCCTTGGCTAAATCATGTGCTAAGCCACAATCAACTTCCTGTGTGCTCAATCCTTGCATGTGGAGGAAGGTTAGTTCTATTTCCAACTCCACACACCGAGCGACAGGTGTCACTTCCTTTAAGCTACGTGATTCGTGACTGCTCTACTGTTATTTTCTGCCTAGCCAACGCCCATGAATTGTAGTATAGAAAAGTGGATGTTGCAGTTGCACCCTAAATTAACGCAGCGAAAATGTACCCAACGTATTTCGCAATCCCCTAAGGTTGAAGTAAGTTCATTGTACTCCAAAGGACAACACAATTGACACATTTGCATGTTTTTATTAAATTTCCAGAATGGGGGGTGTACTTCCATTACTAATTATAAATATTTTTCCTTCGAATTCCATTGGATGTTTTCAATATAGAGGTTGAAAAGTTCATAAAACTTCAGAACGAATGAAGCTAAAGGGTTCATTTTCTGAGCTCATTCGAAAGGTATAGAAATGGAGACTCAGAGCATAACCTCATTTTCCCCGAAGTTATATCGATATTTCGAAAAATTCTCTTTCTTGCCATGATGTTTTGGTACTGGAGGCATACAGATTCCGCACATTTTGTAAATAAGAAATATACAAAGGATTCCATATTTCAAAATATTCAAAATAAAGTGTTTTTTTTTTATTATTATTTTTTATTTAAAGTTTTATCTCTAGTCCTCTCGCCATACTAACAGCTTCAATTATATAAGTAAGTACATGAATTATTTGGTACCATTTGTGTTGGTACAGCGAACTTTGACCTACATAACTTTTGGATGTGTGAACTCATTCTTTAAAAATGGTACCAAAAACAGTTCTCGAAGTGGGGGGAATTTGCATAAAATATCGCCGCATGTGATCCACTGTATCCATGTTGATCCTAGCAAGCATCTATTCCCAAATTTGACCAAGCATATCCCCCAGCTACGAATTTCCACTTCGAGCACTGACCAGAAACATAATTATCTGATTGTATTTGTGGGAGTGTGGGAGTTACAAGTTAGTTACGTACCGCCTGAAATGTATCAGTAAGTTACACCAATGTAGAAATAAGAAACGAAACTTTGAATGGAAGTATGGAAAATATTTTATTGCGTTCTATGGCTTGTTTCGGTTTCGTGTGCAGTTAAATAAACAGTTTAAAGCTACTCTGCTTCTGTTGAACATTTCGAATTTTATTCAGTGTGGTTCACAACATGCCTCTCAAATTCACAGAAAACCATATATAATTGACTTTTGATATATACATCGACAGGTCATGTGAGGATAATCTGCGAGTTTACTAAAGGAAAGTTTCTTGTCTGTGGTTTCCGAATGTTGGTTGTTTTTGCATAATATTGTTTGCTATTATTCCCTCAAGGTCGAATCACACGGAACTGGAATCCCAGTAGGAATGCCCTAGTTGGGGCTGGACTGGCTATCTATCTTCTAGATTTCACCTCACACGATACTTGTTATCTTACTTGTCGGTATACTTTTGTTCCCATAAGACATTGCGCAGAGCAGTGAATCTAAATAGACGGACGATCGATTTGAAGAACGTTATAGGAGAATTACTGCTGTTATTAAAACTTAAGGAAGAAAAGTATGGACTAGAAATTGTCTCGAAAGAAAATATGGTAATAAATGCGTACTGAACAAGCTTTTTAATGAACTCGGGTATGCATATTCATACATAAGATTCTCAGGATTCATTTAAAATTAAAATATTTTGTTCAACTAAATATATCAAACATTTAATATACTTGTAATAATCAGGATTTTGATTATCGGCTAATCTTATTTGTCACGTACAAATCTCATCGCTTTGCATAAATACCTAAATATAAATGAACTGAACACGAATGTACATCATCTCTGTTACTTTTTCTTTTATCAAAGAGCGAACAAAAACAGCCACAGACAAAAACTTTCCTTTAGTAAACTCGCAGGTTATCTTCACATGGCCAAACTTGGCTCTGATTGGCTGTTGCACATAATCCAGTCGAGGAAAGCCAATTGCAATTAGAACATGGCCTATTCCTCAAAACTAGTCAAGCAGCCAGCCCGGCGGCCATGATTTCCACCCAGGTAGCCAGTTCAGCGCCAACTAGGGCATTCCTACTGGATATCCAGTTTCGTGTGATTCGACTTTTAGTTCTCAACGGGTGTGCCGTGAAATTCGCTAGGCGTTCCGCGAAACCTCTGAGATTTTGTGATATAATTGATATAATATTGAGTAAAATAATTAAAATAATTTTACTCAATATTAATTTTGAAAAAGAAACATGAGAAAATACTCAAGGGCTTAAACATATTTCAGAGAATTTATTGGCTTGCAATAATAGGTTTGACTAATTATTGAGAAATTTGAGCTTGTCGTTTCTTACACAAAATTCGGCCAACTGTACGTTAAGTGCCACAGGGAGTCACAACAAAGGATAGTGTACGATAAAGAAAGAAATGCTGAGGACCACTGTGCTCTTGGGAATTTTCTTGAACGCGATTCCGCGCAATATTTAACAAAACTCAAGATATCAAAAAACTGAGATAGTTTAGTCTACACTCAGCATAGTCGGGCATTCTCGATATCGTAGTGGTCCCGTGTTCAATTTTCAGTGGAGGTACATTGCACAGTAAACTGGATCAACAAACTATAAACTGTAGGTTGTATTGAACTCTTCCTTACAACGGCCTCTACTTTCTTCATCTATTAATCCCTCTCCTTCCACACCTCTTCCCACGGTGCCTTGAGAGCAGAAACTTCATAAAGGGGCGTACAAGATTTTTTCATCCCTATGTTCAAACAATACAGAATAACAGAATATGAAGCAAAAACTCGAATGGTAAGTACCTTGTTTAGGGAGAAGTGTTGCAAATACTCTGGAGGTGATTAATATACGGTTTAATATATAAGCATGTAGTGTCGTAGTGGACTTAAAAACAATATTTTTTCCCCCCTAGAAACGTAGTAAATATAAATCTTGAGCAAAATATTATTGCACTTATAGATCTTCAACTTAACTGTATTTAGAAGAACAGTGTATTAGTGCATATATCCTTTCCATATGCTACATAGCTTTTATACTTCGTTCTATTCGTGAGTGTACACTAGAATGTTAATAACTTGTGAATATTTTAGTAATTAAAATAAATGATAAGCCACATGTACGTAGGTCATTCGGAAAGTGAAGAACGTTTGTGAATACAGCCCCGCGCAACTGTTTCGTTCCAGTCGGTCATTCTTTCGCAGTGTTCATGTGGTGTAGATGGTTGCTTGGTGCAGTTGGTGCCGCCGACCTGTTTGGGTGGTGGAGCGTAACAAGCTGTAACAATGAACGCGCCGATTGCAAATCCCGCAGACTGTAAGGTGCTTGGCGTGATTCCTTTTTTGCAGGCAGAAAACGTTAGACCCAGTGACAGTCATCGGAGAATGGTTTCAATCTATAGCAAACGTGTTTGACCCGATTTAGACCGAAGCATTTCATTTAGAATAAATGCTACGGAAATCCTTCCAAAAATCTTATACACGGAAGCATTTTGTGTAACATATCGGTTAGTGCACGGTTTGTTCACAATTTAAACAACTAAAACATTCTTCCATACGTGTACTGTATACGTTATAATTTATGTACAGTATTTAAGCAGCGCCATTGATTTGTACCTAGTACCGTCTCATAGGAAACGTTATTCCTTTTGGTTCAATGGTCTTTAAAAATGTATTTCATTTGGTGTTTTTAAGTCCACTTTATGCACAGTAAGGCTAATCGGGACTGGACCTACAGTTTAAAGTGGGATCCGAACCCCTATTTGTCTCCACCGGGTATCGAGCACGGGACCCGTTGATTACAAGGCGACGACGTTACCACTGCGCCATCGGGGAGGCCTTTTAAAAATTTGAAGTGAGACGTTGTTTACATCTCGCTCGGCCGCCATTACATCTGCATTCGTGACCTTGAGGTCGCTTCTGATTGGGTATGCTACGAAAAATGCTACTGAAAGAGAAAGAATCATATTCTTGAGAAATGTCATAAGATATTTCACTTTACACGGTAACATTTTGACCATGGCATAAATGTTAAGAAAAATGCCAAGGAAAATGCTTTCGTCTAAAGATAGCCTTATAAACGTGACAAGTGTCCGGAAATGGTGCAGAATGGGAGAACAGACGTTCATGACGCGGAGCGATCAGGGCGACGTTCTGTCATCACGGATGTACTGAAAGAAAAGGTGGACCACGTCATTCAAGAGAATCGACGCAGCTTCGAGCTTTTACCTTTTTTAGAAGATAAGGAACATTGCTGGTACAAGCTCTGGAGGTAACGAGGAACTGGAGGACACTGTCATGGACTGGTTGAATCGCCAGGCGGCAACATGTTACGAGGAGAGGATGGTTAAACTGGTGTCAAGGTACGACAAGTGCGTCAATGTCCAAGGCGACTGTGTGGAGAAGTGGGTACGTATGTGGCGATGAAACTTTGAGATTTCTCATAACTGACGACAATTGTGCATCGCCTTATATATCTTCTATCGTAGTTTTCTTTATTGTGTAGCGAGATCTTGACATAACATAAACTTATTTTAAAGAAGATAAGGAGATAATTGTGCAATTGGCTTATCATATCTATTCTGTAACCATGCCAATCCAGAAAAACTACATATATATTTTTTAGCTCCGTTTCTAAATAAATACACCTCAATTCTCTACCTAGGTACGTTCATAATATACATATATGTCTTTAGACACTTATTAACTCGTACATTTTTGCACACTGATGGGTCCTACCATAATGTTTGTAATGTTCGAAGCAGATCTTTGCATAATTTAGACCATCTTCGCCCATCTTTTGTTCTAGAAATTTTTGGTACTTACAGCTAAATATAATGGACGCAGCAACACCCATCGCGCCGAAAAATGGAGCATAGCTGGGTTTGTCCGAACAGTCAGCATATACACAACCGTCGATAAGGTTATCCCCCATTTTCACTTTTTGCAAATTAAATCACTAAAGCAAAGAGTACTATAACAGCTTCCAAGCTGCCGACACACGAAAGGTGACTATTCTGGATTGTGCTTATTAGATAGCCAACTTGTGAGGTGAAAACGGTGATAAGAAAATGTATATCCTGTTTCCATTGGTTCAGAAATGCTACAATAATCCTGATGGCGAATGGAAACCTTCGTTTTTGAATTTATGACTCCAATCAATAAGAATATCAAAGTTCACGCTCTTATCGGATGTTCATCTCTATTGAAACATCATAGCTGATAAAAATTATCGCAATCAGTGGACACAATGTGTTATCACTTGCAGGTGGCGTGAAATAAACGTCTTTTAATGTTAGATATTTCTTTTTATCTTTTGGCTCATTTTAAGTTCGACTTCTGAAACCAGTAAAGTGCACAGGAACTTTGTAAAGGAGTGAATAACATTCCAATTATATTCTGTACTTTGCTATCCATTTTCCATACATGCATGCTTACAATATTTCCTGAACAGGTCATTGGCAACGTCAAGAATAAGATGGTCAAATGCTGATGCAGGCTGCTTCTTGGAGGAGAAACCAACATATGTCTACTTCAGAAAACAAGAAAATTCTGCAAAAGCACAAGAGGGACAAACTTTTTTTTTTGCACGCCCCCCCCCCCCCCTTCCTCCCAATATCCACTGTAAGTTAACAATTTTTATTCGAAATGGATAGCTTCGAAGTTTCCATTGTATAAAGATTACTTTCGTTTAAGGTTTAGTAAACAATCTCGATAAGAGGTTACACTTCCAGAGTTTTGAGAGATTGAAGTTGAAGTGAAAGAAATGTGCCAGGAGGCAGACAATTCCATATCAAGAAATGTTTATAAATCAGATATAATTTCAAGAGAACTTATTTTAAGGTAAGTTTGACAAGCATGCTTTTGGATGTGAATATTTTTTAAAGCCTAACTAATAATACACATAAAAATCTTTTTGTTTAGTCTTTATATACATACGTACATACACACACATATGTATGTATTGTGTGAATACAAATATCACACAGAGAGGGAGAGAGAGAGAGAGAGAGAGAAAGCACAGAGAGAGATCTCTCACACATGTATTCTACTCCGAAAAAACACCTGGTATAAACTGACACATTGAAACAAGTACAAGTCAGGCTTTGAAAGCTTAAGAATTGTACAGTTAATACTTATCCATACAACCAGAAATCAGATTATCCAACCTAAAGAGAGCACAGTTTGTATTTGTTCCATCAATAAACAATACGTTAACATATCTGTCATACATTATGCGTCTTTGAGAGCTATTTACGCAAGTAAAACATGACTCTCGTATAAGTCCGGGTTTGAATCCTGAATAAGGCCGGCTCCCGTGGCGGAGTGGTTAGCACATCGCGCTATGACGCCAGGGGTCCCGGGTTCGAATCCCGGTCTGGGCATGGATGTTTAGTGAGTGTCCATTCATCTATTTCATCATATCATCTTCGCAAATTAGCCAAAAATGGCATTAAAAGCGAAGTAAATTAAATCAGTAAATCCCGTATAAGGAATAGATTCATCACCTCTTACCTCCGTGATCGCGACTAACGAGGTTGAAATATTAAATATGAACAAAGCTGTCCTTCTAGAGTTAGGTGAAACTACAAGAATAACTCAAGTTGACTGAAAGATCCATTAGCATATCAAATCCTTTTTTGCAGAAAGAATGTCTAAATCCTTAGCAGCAGACTGGTCTTATATTTAGTCATGTTTTTTCTTCTAACTTGCTAAGTTCATAAAAAGTAAAATAAGATTGACACTGGACGCATTGGCATAGCCAAGTATGGGTTCACCGAGGGCTGCCCTTCCAAAATGTTGGCAAACTACGAGGGCCACTATTTATATTTTGAGCCTTGGCAACACTGATTGAAGTTAGGCGCAATTTGACGTTTGCACGGAATCGTCTGGCATTATTGACCATAACGTACTTCGAATGTTTTGTCAATAGCTTGATTTGTGTTGTTTATGTTGCCTTGGAGATTGCGCGACAACAATAAAATTGAATTAACTCGTGAACATTTTCGTGCGATGATGTTTTACGATTTTCGACGTGGATTATCGAGACAAGAGTGCATCGATCAACTTACTTCCACATTTGGCGACGAAGCCCCATCCTTTGCCACTGTGAAACGCTGGTATAACGAATTTAATCGTGGCCGCCATTCGCTCACCGACGAGATTCGCGAAGGTCGTCCAAAATCAGTTGTTGTTCAAGAAAACATTGATGCTGTGCAAAACCTAATACTGCAAGATCGTCATGTGACATACTGTGAGATTGAGGCAACCATAGGCATTAGTTCCACCAGCATATATAAAATATTACGTGATCATTTAGCTGTGAGAAAGGTATGTTCTCGTTGGATCCCACACAATTTGACAAAAACCCAAAAAGACGCTCGCGTCAATTGGTGCAAACAAGTGCTCAATAAATACAATCGTGGTGCTTCAAAAGACGTATATAAGATTGTAACAGGTGACGAATCATGGATATATGCATATGAGCCGGAACGTAAACAGCAGTCGACTGTATGGGTGTTTCAAGATGAACCCAATCCAACAAAAGTTGTTCGCGCTCGAAGCACATCGAAACAAATGGTCGCCTGTTTTTTCGGGAAAACTGGTCATGTGGCAACTGTGCCTTTAGAGGAACGTAGAACGGTCAACTCTGAATGGTACACAACAATTTCTTTGCCAGAGGTCTTCGGTCAAATACGGAAAACAAACAAACGCCGTCGGATCATTCTTCATCAAGACAATGCCAGCTGTCACACATCTCGTCTAACAACCAACTTTATGAACAGTCAAAAAATCGAATTGATGGGTCATCCGCCGTACAGTCCTGATTTGGCACCCAATGACTTCTTCTTGTTCCCGAATGTCAAGAATAAATTGCGTGGACAACGATTTTCGTCGGCGGAAGACGCCGTTGATGCGTTCAAAAACCATATTATGGAGGTGTCTCAAGAAGATTGGAAAAACTGCTTTGACAAATGGTTCGAACGAATGCAAAAGTGTATTGACCATAAAGGAGAATACTTCGAAAAACAATAAAGCAGTTTTCAATGCCAAATTCCTGTTTTTTTCATTGTTAGGCTCAAAATATAAATAGTGACCCTCGTAGTAAGCAGGTTACTATACAATGGAAGAGAATCACAATTAAAATTCAGCACTGTTAGCAGATGGTAGCGCCATCGTGAAGTCAAAGATATTTGCAGAATCGTCTGTATCTCGTTAACTCTTGTATTATTGAGAGGGAGTGGTTCAATGTAGAGTTAGATTGTTTTGTAAAATGAGCATCTTAAAATTACGTCCATGCATTTAAATACATGTATAAAAAAAAGTTCAGGAAAGTATAGTCTTAATCGTTTCTTCTTTCCCACCCGATTCCAGGACAATTGTGCATCCCGAAGAAACTATTCGGAACACCGGGACAAATGATACCATTCCGGGATTGTCCCTGAAAATCCGGGACGTATTGCGTCCCTAGGTATGATCTGGCTATCAAAATCCACTCTGCCACTACATGAAAGGTCACACATTTATTAAATTAAGTCTATCTACGAACTTCTAACTTTTCTACATAAAATGAGCAGAAAATGCTTTTGAAAAAGTTATTCCCAGCTTCTCTTTAAAAAATAATTACAATGTTAGAATTTGTCTTTTCCTCCTTGCTACAAAACTGAAAATAACATCATCGGTGTTATTTTAATATTCGTATGTATGCACACTTAACAGTGCAGGGTCCATTAGTCGAGGATCTCCCGTTGAATTGCGAGGACATTATTTCAACCTCCTTAATGTTAAACACATCCTCTCGGGTGTTGCAGATGAAACTGGCAGTGTAGCCAAGATCACCAACAATTTGTGCATATTTGAGTACAAGAGCTTGTCACAATTTTCTACTGCCTACAATGCAGACCCTGGACATGTCTTTTCAATTACTGTTTGCCACATTTTTCATTCAGATTTGAAAATTTAAAAAATATCAACCAGCCCATCCAACATTTTGACACTCTGTTCCAATGAATGAGGAATAGGCATTTCATATTGGGATAAGTTGTTGCAATTTTTCAATGTGTTGACTGTGTTCAGAGAAACTTGGCTTCATTTCTACTACAAAATGGTCCAAAAAATGGACAACAGTAAAGTTTCTACTATTAGTGTATACAATTTCACAAGTCACCCTTCTGAGTATTGATACTTTTCTGTCCATCTTGAGTCAAACAATTTGAGAACGTTGCAGTACTTCCCTAGCTATCTTGCACTGCATTTTTAACAACCAAATTACTTTGAGAAGATTGATTGATTTATTTGAATTATTTTATTTCGCTTTTTGTGCCACTTTTGGCAAATTTCCGAAGATCGGGATGAGTGATGACATGATGAAATTGATGAATGAACACCCACAAACTCCCATGCCCATTCCGGGTTTCGAACCCGGGACCCACGATGTGCTAAACACCGAGGGGCTGTTGCTTTGAGAAGACTCGAGGGGAAAAATTATAACTGATTTGACAGTCTCAATATAGCAGAAATTCCACAAAAATGGGCAATAGCCAGGGTTAAAATATGTGCTGAACAATGTACAAAAATTGCTTTTCGACACTTCTCTGAAATTATCTATTTATCTCACCCCCTTAATTCTACCACCCATTACATCAGCACCATCATATTCTTCACCAACTATTTTTTTTCCTAAATCCACAGCCACCCACTCAACCCAGAGAGAGTAGAAGTACTAATAGCTGAAGCTAAGCCAGATGCAGTTACAATTTCCAATAGATACAAGTTTCCCATTCCGATCTAGAGTTTGGAAAATGGTTTATCGACTTTCGGGATTATCAAACAGTTGGGAAATTTCAAATTATCAAAAAATTAGAAACTGAGGAATACTTAAGTCTTGAATGGTAACAAACCATATCGTGAACTTCTAATGAAATTATAATGTTCGCGCTATAATTTCACAAGCAGCTGCTTCGGGCAGAAATTACATATGGCATTATAGAATTTGTGAAATGTCAGGAGTTTTCTGAGTATTTTCCAGAGAAATTCCGAAACTATCAGGAAAATTGCAGACATTTGCTTTGCAGTCCCATCTGGTGTGTGGAGTTGATTCTTTCCCATCCGTATCCCGTTCTATACTCTTGTAATTTATTACAAAATAAGTCTGAAGAAATTTTTACGAACAAGTCTTTGCTCATAGCGGATAGAACAGGTAATGTGGTTATTTAACTGAACCAAAGAGGGAGGTTTGGACCCGTTGAATCCTCCCCCCTTAAATACGCGCATGGGGTTCGCTTTTAATTGTATTACTCTATATATTTTAAAAATACATTACGTTAATCATAAAGTAATGAAAATTAATATTTATTTTTTCATGGTCATTCGAACCCGGGACTCCTGGCGTCGTAGCGCGATGTGCTAATCACTCCGCCACGGACTTATACAGTCATGTTTCACTTAGTGCAAAAAAAAAAAAGTACAATAACAACGCCTTGCAATTCATACACGAAATATATTATACGAGTAATAGAATAAATTTTAAAAAATCAGCTTTTAAAGTAGCTGTTTTGGAGAATTTAACTATAGCTCAATTACAAGTACTTTCTAAAAACAACTTTCCAAACACTCACAATTTATATAAATGATGGCAAGTTTATTTTCCTCCTAATAAAAATTTGCCAACTCGCAGGTTTTTCTTTTCTTCTTCAAGGTTCGACCTCTTCCGAAAAGAAAATCCTCGCTACGCCCCTGACTGGATGCAGTCTTACATAACTAAGATTTTATATTGCAACCTGGAAATGCTGTAGCAAGGAAGTAAAGCTGACACCCCCCCCCCCCCCCACCTTTCCTTTTCACTGGAAGTGCAACACCACGGTAATCATGCGAAGGGGAAGAAAACCGGATACTGCGTGAATGAGTGACCGAGAAGTTAGCAGACAGGAAGTTTTACGAGTCTGATAATGGCTTGCTCGTCGAATGATAAGAACAAAGGTAAACTTCAGATGACGTTTTTGCAATGCAGTCGACTTGATTCTCAATGAAGAATCTTTTCAATGGCATTATTTTTCTTTAAAAAAATAAGAAATGATAACTTTAAAAAGGTATAACAAATATGCATTTTTATAGTATATGGAACTATAGCTATGAAGAGCTTTGGATTATATGATACATATTAGACTCGAAGTCAGCCAAGCGAGAGTATATCTTTTTGGCGCTTCTCTTAAGCGAATTATTTGTTCGTTGATTGATTGAGCCCCACGAAGGGTTATACTGGCCGAGAGTCTACACGCCAGAGCCTCGCTAGTCTGGAAAATGCAGTCCAGGCTGCACTACGTGGAAGAGATGTTGACATTTTGGACCGTGTGCGTTTGTGATTGTCCTTTCATATATTTCATCTTATCAATATTCATTTCATCAGCATCTTCTGGATTAGCCAAAATCGAAAGAAACGCGACTAAACTAAATAAACTAAACTAAATATTAGCCCAAGGGAACATAAATTAATCGCTCGTCCTGTTTGGTCGCGAGAGACAATAGACAATCTAAAATGATCTGTCGCTATATCAGAAATTAGTACAAGGGAAGACCTAAAGTTTTATAACGTTAAAGATCTTGCAAATAGAGATTATCGTGACAACTTTTTATTTCTCTTTCCATTAAACATAAAACAATACACCTTCAAGGATTTGTCAACTAGGAAAATGTATTTAAAAATATTCAGTCCATCCTTTGTGAGAATTAGGTCCATGGCTTGGTAGTTCAGTGATCGATGTACTAAAGTCTCTCGGACATTAAGTCTCGGTCTCGTTCTCGTTTTGAATTTAAAACGGTGTTCTCGAGCTCGCCTCGAATTAACTTGCATCTTGGTTAAATAACGTCGCTTTTTAGATTAATCACGATGAATTATGATTATAGGAAACGGATGAAAACGAGAAAATATAAATGAGTTAGTTAAAAATAAAGGTATTTTTCTAAAAATCAACGGTAGATGATCCTTCATTCAATGTTGATAACTAGGAAGACGCAAGTGTTGGTTATAAACAGTGAGGCAAGCATAGAATCATCAGTTAATGCCATTGGCTGGAATACGTCAGGTTGTAGAGAAATCCTCCATTGTGATACTTCAACTTTATTTCCACTTTATGTGATATATATCTACACATTTGAAAATTCTAACAATTATATAAATTGTCACGAAACCTTCATAGAACAGATGAGGCAGGGGCGGATTTCTTACGCTGGTCTAAGGGTGACAACAATTATTCCCGACCCTGCTTCCATGCCTTAGCCTCAGGGGTGCCCACAAGGGGGGGATTATGGCGTAGATTGCGCCATCGAGATTTTTTTTTTGGGGGGGGGAGTTGTTCTCTTCAAATAATATAAAATTCAAAATTTTTATATTTTTCCAAAATATATGTAAAAATTTTACACCTTAAATGCACCATATTTAATTCATTAGATGAAGAAATGAAAGTGTTTAAGGGTATTATCGAAGGCGGGGGATATCCAACCTTTACATAATATTAGGCCTTAATAGACCCGTGTATTCTAGGGGGGGGAGGGGATTCTGAATGAATTAAACATTGGGCCGGACAGTATCCAACTTTAGGTCTTAGATTATGGCGGGTATTTTAGTTAGAGGAGGATTGAGCATTAAATTGAGGGTGGTATCCAATTCTTGTGTATTAGTATTGTCTTAGACTGTTGCGGAAATTCTGGTGTCGAGACTGAGAATTAATATTTTGGAGGAGGCAATACCCATTCTTCAATATCAACAGTAAGTCTAAAATTGGCATGGAAATTTTGGTGGTAGGATTGAGTATTACATTTTAATGAGGAGAGAGTAAGTTCTTGACAAAGTGTTAAATCTTAGATTGTGAAGGGATTTCTGTAGTGGAGAAATAGTTCGAACATTAAATTTTGGAGACTGTATTTCAAGATATGATATCCATACGTTTTCGACCCCGAACGTGCCAAAAGAGAAGCTGGAAAAGACTAAATATCTCGGGATCGTAAGAAAGTATTGACACCCCATTAAATTAATATTCTTAAAAGCCTGCAAAGAAATGGATGTAAAAATTTTCTTGCTCGCTTCGCTCGCAATCATGTGTTGCTAGGATGCGAGTTTGGCGCTTTAATGAGGGAAATATGAAGTTTTTACACTATAGCTGCATTACAAGACAAACGATATTCTCGATTATGATCAACGATTTTATGAGTGGCCTTGAGTGATGGGCACTTCTGTTTAGGAAGGAAGGGCAGATCAAATATAGTGTTAAGTAAAGCTAAGGAAAAGTTACTTTCGGTAGACACGCTGTCGTAATTAAATACTTTGTGCGGATTACGATATGGTTTGAGGAAGCGAATGATATGATGGTGAGGGGGTGGGGGACGCATGACATGATTTTGGGGGGATGCGCCATTGGCCTTGAGGGAATGGGCACCCCGATGGGGCAGTGGTAGTGTCGTCGCCTTGTAATCAAGGGGTCCCGGGCTCGATGCCCGGTGGAGGCGCATAGTGGTTCAGATCCCACTTTAAACTGTAGGTCCCGTCCCGATTAGCCTTAATGTGCATAAATTGCACTCAAACACCAAATCAACCAATCAACCATGTCTTAGAGCAAGAACCCTGAAATGGTGACAATCCTAATGATTTCTACACATCAGATAGTAGAATCGACACATGAGTTTATAATCGCAACAAGCATTTTAAATATTACACTAGTTTTTGTTTCGTTTGTTAATAGTTTATTGTTAAATACCTATCTCAAAGTTTTGTTGGTCACATATTTTTTTTAAAAAAACGGTAATATGGATGGACATATTAAACGGGCATTTTACTGCTTAATATAAATTTTAAGTTTGGTTTAGGTACACAAGTTTGAAATTGATCCATTATAATGTCACTCACTGCTTATGTAATTTTATTTTTAAACTTGTTGCGACTCCAATGAAACATCAACATTCGTACTTTGTGTTAACTAAGTTCATTGTAGAGTGTTTAGCACAGCGCGCAATGACGCCAGGGGACCCGGGTTCGAATCAGGGCCTGTCTTGTGAGTGTCCCTTCATCGTTTTCATTATATCATCACTCATCCTCATCTTAGCGATTAGCCAAAAGTAGCAGAAAAATGAAATGAAATAAATTAAATCAATCAAACTCCATTGAAAATTGTGAAACTGGTGGAGGCACATAGTGGTTCGGATTCCACTCTATACTGTAGGTACGGTCCCGATTAGCCTTACTGTGCACAAAGTGGACTTACAACATCAACTCAAACCAAAACCAAATTTAGAATTGCTGGTAATGAAGGCACCCACAAAATTCTTGTTCGTAAAGAATTTGCAGTATGTGTTCGAACTTCATTTTAAGGTGGGAGTGCCACGATTGTGTGTTAATTTTTTGTTTAATAATCATGATAGAACAGAACTACAACTCCAAGTGAGTTATAAAAATGTGATCAGTGATCCTTTGGTTAAACTTCAAATAAAAATAAAATTAAAAAAGAACTTTTGTATTATTACTATTTGTATTATTATGGAAGAAGAATTGAATTATCTTCAGTAACAAAGATCAAAATGTTTTTGAAAATATAGAAATGTGAAAAGGAAAGTTCCTCGGTAAAAATACCGAATGTTGCATTTGTTCAATTCGATTTTGATTGATTGATTGATTGATTGATTTAGTTTTATTTTTACTTCGCCTTTCTGCCACTTTTGGCTAATTGTGAAGATGGGGATGGGTGATGATATGATGAAATTGATGAATGGACACTCACAAACACTCATATTCAGGCCGGGTTTCGAACCCGGGACTCCTGACGTCGTAGCGCAATGTCCTATTGTCCAATTCGAATTTTGCCAAATTTTGCATACTTAACTACTGTACATTAAAACAGTAGTACGCTAACGTGACCAACAGGCTATTCAATTGCAGATAGAAATTATCAACATTTTTTCATGATCATTCACTACAATCGCAAATTCTCGAAATTTAGTGACCATTTCGGCTGCACTTGGCAACTCTGATGACTCCACAAACACATTTTGCAGCAAAATTTCGATACTTACAGCTGAAAATTATGGCAGCAGCAGCCCCCATTACTCCAAAAAATGGTCCGTATATGGGGTTTTCACCCTCGCCACCTCCGTGTGCCATGCTGGAAGATTTAGGGTTTTCCGGAAGGTAAGGTGAAACACTGCTAGAGAGAGAGAAACACGTCCAGATATCCACTAAACAAGACGTCCACTGGTAGAAAGACCGAAACCTCTTTACCAGCTAAACATGTGATGTGCAGAGGAAAAGAAAGAAGAAAACGGTTCCACTGAGAGATGTTAATGGACCACGGCATCTCATTGGCTTGCAGGTGTACAGGCTTTACTCGGTGATTTAGACCTATTGTGTAACAGACCGATTAGCAGGAGTCAATAAGATGGATTGGAAAACATCTCCCCAGTATCTTTGTAGCACGGAGATGCTGTTTCGATGAGGTACATTACTGTTAACAACAGACTTTTTACGATTAAAATAAATATATAAATAAATAACTATCAAATTGGACATATTTTTAAACGTTGGCTCACTTGGGAAAATTACGAATTTACATCTCTGAATTTTTCTCTACATTTTAGCGTTTCTTTCTCAATCCCTTTTTCTGGCAATGGTAGGGACTGACAGGTTCGATTCTCGGAATGGGTGATCTCGGATAGGGTAAGCGGCCCCAGGGCCCACCCAGCAGTTGCCCCCCCCCCCCGGTTTTCGCCACTTTTGCCCCTACACTATGCTATATCTTATCTACAAAGGAAAGTATGCTGTCTTTGCCCCCCTAGTTTTGGCATCTTGGTCCAACCCCGGTTTTGGGGCCCAATCGCCGCCACTGTCTATAATACTCCAACATCATTGGCGGAGTGGTGAGCGCAGTACAACGCCAGGGGTCCCGGGTTCGAATAAGACATGGATGTTTGTCTTAATCTGTCCTGAAGACCTGAATGAAGAAGTAGTATAAACGAGTTAAATTGATATGATGTTGAGGTGGGGAAAACTACAGCTTAAGAGGTTTCCTTTTTTTTTAAAAAAAAAAAAAAAAAAGGTTATCACAGCGTGCTACGACGTCAGGGGTCCCGAGTTCGAATCTCGACCTGAGAATGGGTGATTTTGTGTGTTCCTTCATCAATTTCATCATATCGCCACTCATCCTCATCGTCGCGATTAGACAAACTTGGCAGAAAAGCGACGCAAAAGAGCCTAATACAGCATTTCGGATCTTCTCTTTGTTCCACATTTTCGGATCTGCCCCCTCAAAAGAATCCTGGGTACGAGCTTGTATCTCGCTATGTGTAGATCTGTGTAAATAACACTATGTGTAAATAGACAGTAAGTGATGTAAAAATAAATAAATATGGTTAGAGCTCTCGCCTTTGGTTCGAGGGTCCCGACTTCGATTCCTGGTGCGAGTTTCAAAATTTCGTGGTAGACCCACCATCGTGAGGAGAATTGGGGAGATACTTGACACTAATCGTTACGGACTCCCGTCTCGAAAGCAAGCCAACAGCGTCGATGGGACACGATGCGCTGACCACACACCGACAAACGGAAAACCGCTTGGCAGACTTGGATCTCATCGGGCTGCTTGCGTCACGGGATTTGGTTGCTTGTCTTGTTTGATTATTGTCTGTATCTCTCACATTTGTAGTGCAGATAATGATTAAAATCAGGGCTAGGATTTTTATGACCGAAAAATCACCAAAATATGCCAAATAAAATATGCTCTAATGACCTAAAATTTTACAAAATATGCACTAGAATTTGAAAAATATGCCCTTATAACTGGACTGTTTCAAACATCAATATCTAATAGGCTATAGGTATACTGAAATATTTTCACATACGAACAATTTTTAGTTCACTTTATGGGCACGAGTTGCAATGCACAATGAATACTTTCTCGAAATTTTCAAATAAAAATGAAAAAGATTTTGCTGCAGTCCAAAAAAAACCTCGAGTGAACAGATCCACTCCGAAAATGGCTGTAAATTTCTTGAAAAAGCTAAAATATGCTGAATATGACCGAAAATCCATCAAAATATGCTCTATTACGTATAAATGGCCAAATATGCCGAAATATGCCCTTAAAAAGCAGCTTAATTCAATTAGTTTCTTCACAATATGAATTTCTATATATTTAGGGAACACATCACCCTTACCAAAAAAATATGGTAAGTCATGAAAATCCTAGCCAAACTACAATTGAAACCCACGACTCGTGATGACACGACATCAAGTGCAGACTCGGATTAAATACTCTTAGGCTAACAAAATCCTGCAGTCTCCTAGATAAAAAGAAAAGTTCTTCTAGCACGTGAATCTAATTATATTGGCATATTTATATCGTACGATCAAAGAACTCTGCGTCAAAAGCCAAATGAAAGATCTCCACAGTCCACACACAACTGCGCAGATTATTACCTGTGAGAACCAACAAAATGAAACAGATTTTCTTATTTTCATCATAGGGAAGGTTTTATCTTGTCAGCAGAATTTTAAGTTGAAGGACGAAAATTACAAAAGAAAAAATAAGTTATTTATTATTATGCACGGTTTTTGGTAATATACGTGAAATGTATACACAAATTTTACGCAAATTTATCATGATCCTAGTTATAATGTTGATTCTCATAATTTTAGTAATATTCCAGAATCTATTTTTTTTTCATCTTGGGACTCTTCTCAAATTTATTTTTCCTTTTCAGTGGAAGCCCTTTTGCAAATTGAGATCCCAAACTCTCCTAAATCTGGGCTCCTAATCATGCGGATTTTAATACATATAATTTCAAGACGGAAGCATATTTCACATACTACGTCATTGTTTCTATTGTTATAGAGAGTTTGATTTAAACTATATTATCTCAAATCATAAATTAAAATTTCAAAATAAGGTAAGAGAAAGTTCTCAAGTACACCCTCTCTACATTCATTGTTCATTGATTTGACTTATAAACATCGTTCATCCCATAAATGAACTCAACTCTTTAAATTTAACATTCTTCTTGATTGTTTTTGGAAGCTAGTGTGGAGCATATCTCACAGAGTTAAAGAGAAGTATTTCGGTGTACGAATATGTGGCATGTAAATGGGTCCTCCATGAATAATTCAAAGCCAAAAGAGAATTCAGGACACGGTTGCTAAACGAAGGATGTGCCACTTCTTTGAAATGTAAAGAGCGAAGAGTCGTCGCCGTCAAGTTAGAGACATATGTTGAAGTGTTAAGTTGGACACGGTAATCAGCGAGAGAGGGGCTATGGTGATTGTCTAATTAGTGGCCAACGAAAAAACAAAAGAAACAACGACCATCCTTGGTTCAAATGCATGGGAGATTGACAAAGTTGCAAACATTTTCGTTGCGGTGTTTCACACACATCAGAGATAAGTTAACGCTATCATCATTGTTGTTAATGTATTTTTGAGTGATTTCTATCAATTAGGTTAATCGCAACGACGAGGTGTGATGATTGTATGAAATGGATCAGATATAACTCAATTAGTGTCGTAACTTATAACACTGCATAATAACAACATTTTAACAGAATATACAAAATTATTGTTCATTAAAGATTTGCAGGAGAAGTTAGAACTTCAGTTTAAGGAGGGAAAGGAGAGGCAAGATTGTACTTTTAACGTGTTAATTTTTTTGGAAGAAACATGATGTGGACGCCTTGTTATCAAGGGGTCTGGGTTCGATGAAGGAAAATACACTGTGGTTCGGCTCCAACTTTAACTTGTAGGTCCAGTCCTTTCTGTTCATAAAATGAACTTTAAAACAGACTCAACAACACAGTATAGCTCCAAATAAGCTTTTAAAAAGTGAGCAGCATGACTATTTAAAAGAAATACAGAAATCTGGAAAAGAAAATTCCTCGGTAAAAACGCCATTGCATTTTGTTCAATTCAAATTGTTTTGCAAAATTAGCAGTGTTTGTTATATATTTCCATAATTCTTGATCCATAATTTAACTGTGCATTACTTTATGCTGGCACGATGAGGATAACCCTACTTTTTCACATGCATACCCTTCTGTGCGAAGTTGTAGCATGTATTTTCTTCTTCTTTTGTCTTACTCCAGTGGCATAGCAGCCGCCCCCGCAACCCCCGCAATGCGGGGAGGTCCCGAGCTGCAGGGGCCCCGCTATATTCTCTCTCTGTGATCCTAAAAGTTTATATAATCCCATAAATTCAGCAGTTAGTGTCGCTTATTTAAAAAAAAATAATGGATTTACGAAACAGAAAGTTGGTTCCCAGTAACATATATCAGAACGTCTGCGATAATAAGCAGTGGTGTGTTGTCTCAGCCAGAGGGGCCCGCGCAACTTGAGATTATAGGTCTCCTCCGAAATTCAGAATTAAGTTTCTTGTTCATAGATGGCAATCGATAGGAAGCTACTCTCATCTCATACCTTTATAGCTACGTGGTTTTTGTAATAGTAGTGTAGTGTGCCAATCGTCTACAGTTCCGAAGAAAGGTTCAGTTGCTCTACCAATCGATGCCTTATTGTTACCTAAAGAAACAAACTTGATAATTTATGACCTTTTTTATTACCAGTAATATTACGTGATATTTAAAATATAACTTCCCACCAAATATTTTCAAGGGAACCCCCAAGCCTCAGTATGAGATTGAAATAAGATCTGAGATAAATTTCCTACAACCTTCACACCTCTTAGGTTTTACTTTAAAGGGGCCCAAAAACTCAGGCTGTTGAGCCCAGGGGCAATTTTCCCTTTGCTCTTAAGTCCAGTAGCCCCAAATTCCGCCACGCAGGGTATACAACGTATACAGTGATAAAAGTGCTCCAATCGGCATTTCATTGAGTGACAAATTTTCAGTGAATAAAGTTCAGTCGCTGCATCAAGTCATTATTTGTATTAATACTGTTGAAAAAGAAATGTTGTATGGCTTAATTGTAACTCTATTGAGATAATAAATAATAATAATTTTCTATCTCTTAAGACTTGAGTCCGCCTTTACTTCTTAGCAGCAGATTGCAATTGACCCTTTGATATTAGGTCACCATCGACAATGTAGAGGTCCAGTTCAACCCCCGTAACTGAAATCATAAGTTTGCTTGACTATATAACTAACTATTAGTATTAGAAGCATAATGTGAGCGGCTCTTACGTTCAATCTTGGCCTAGTGCAGCCAGAGAATGGCTTTCTGAGCTGAATGTGCATCCACATCTAAGTCCAAAAAAGGAGTGTTTACTATCATTTAAACAATTTCCATTTACAAAAAAAAAAAAAACGTTCCAAACAAAAAATACAAAGGATCACGAACAAAATAGTTGGCTGTGTGAAGCCTTCACCTTCCTTAAAAAAGAATCCTGGCTGTGCCACCGTGTTGAAGTAAGGGAAAATATTTCTAATGTCTTCATTCAGTTATTTATCAGAGATTCAGACCACTCAGATTTAGTTTCCACAAACTACTAAACTGATACATAGCTTTAGTCGATGACAAAAAATGGGAAGGAAGGGTTAAAGTTATTTCATTTTACAACTTAGGTGGGGGGGAGGTTGCTAACTATTGTGCGTCCGTTCCACTCTGGCATCATCACGATGTTTCTTTTTTCCACTGAGGGGGCCCTAATATTTTACTTGCTCCAGAGAACTGCGCTACACCATTGTCTCACTCGTATGATTTTTGTATCGTGCTATGTATCCAACTCGAATAGATGGGAGAGCAGACATAGGTTGAACTTCGTCCTTGAATAAATATGCATTTGCAGTTAAATGAAATGAAAGTGTGGCCAGAATTTCAGCACATACCCTCACTCGGTGTGAGCACATACCCTGTCGGTGACTGAATTGGTCACTCTACGAGCTCGGCCGCTGAGATGAGTATTAACAGTATTATTTAATATCAATGTGCACGTTATCTGAGTACGGTTACAATATATCAGAAACTGTGTTGTATGATGTACAATATTCACATAGCTTACTGGAAACACGGATGCAACTTGTATTGTAAATGAAGATCTTTTGAAGAATATTATCATAATAGAAATGTAGAGTGTTAGAAGATGATGCAATAATATATCCTCCTGCAATTCATTGAAATAATTATTATGTTGATATTTTGTATTGTTACTAGCTTTTTTTCAGTTTCTTTCATGCAGATTGTCCTATTTTAACACAAGTAAATCCACCCTCTGGTAAGCATGCATCACACCATTCCGTCTCTCATCACATAAAGAATATGGTTGCTAATGAAAAATGTTAAAACACATCTTCCCATCCCAACCACAAATGAGTATTAAACGAAAGCGAGAGGAAATAGAAAATAAACAGAACGATAAGAAAGATGTAGAAATAGAGAATGAAGAAAAAGTAGAATGGGGTAATAGAAATAAAAAGGAGAAAGAGAGAGAGAGAGGGAGAAACAAAACAATACAACAAGAAGTAAATGAAGAAGAATGAAAAAGAGAAAGAGTCCTAGAGAATGAAATCAAGAGACATGCTGAGGAAGGGCAAGAGGATAGCGACACGTAGAAAAATTAAAATACTGACGATTCAAACTTGACAGAAGATGAAAAGGGGAGGGGGGTAGAGGTGAGAAACAGAACAACAGAGAAAAAGAGAGAGAGAGGGAATAACTGAGAAAGAATGAGAAAGCATGTGAGATAGAGGGAAAAACGTAACAGAGAACGAATATAATCAAGTAATAAAGATAAGAGGAGAAATTGCAACTACGGTCGGAGAAGTTGATACGTGCTGCAGCAAATATTTCGTCTGTTTACAAGAAGCCAGAGACTTCTCCTGGTATTCCTCCCTTTTGTCTAACCATAAAAATCATTTTAGAGCAGTTATTTCTCAGTTTTGTTTGGAAACCAGGACACTGTCCCGTGGAATTATTTCGTGACTCCGGGACACAGCGGCTCCCTTCAGGTCGTGTCCCGGAAAATCCTGGAAATATAGAAACTTCCATTCGAATACGAATACAGTTAGCCTCGCAAGTCGGAACCTGTGGAATCATTATCCTTGACTCGTTGTACTTGGGTTTAGCGAGTACCGCAAGAGAAACTGGTTTTGCGATGAGTTTGCCGGATGTCAGCTATCGACGTTGTCGGGCATGTGGCGCTACTGTCTATGGGAGGGGATTCACAATATGTTTTCAATGTTTATGTATTTTTAAGTGTTATGACTAAGGCTAGGATTTCTATGACAAAAAATCACCAACATGTGCAACTTAAAAATGCACTTATGACCTGAACTTTTAATAAATACCTAGCAAAACTTAAAAAGAAACCTTAACAAGAACTTAAACCTCTAACTTATAAACTGTGTTTTCTAACAGCTTGAGTTTTATCACAGAAACGTTATTCAGGATGGGACCTAAAGCTTAAAGTTTAAATTTTTAAAGTGGGATCAGAACCACTACGTTTCTCCCCCCTAACCCATGACCCAGGCATGTAGCCAGAAGGAGGGCTAAGAGGGCTAAAGCCCCCTCCCCGAAATTATATTAATATCTAATTTAAATAGTGTATAGTGGTAATTAATTTTACTTCTTTAGCAATATTAAACATTAGATTGAAAATAGTTTAGTGTATAATAGAGCAACCAGCTTATATATTTATATTCTACCATTTAATCCAAAGAATAAATGATCCACAACTCCCAAAATTTAAAGTTTTCTTTGTGAGAGGTCACAGAATGTAAACTTTATGAGTAAAATTTGCCTCTAACTTGTAAAGTCGTTTTTTGAACGGAATGTGTAAAAGTTAATAACAAAATACAATAAGTATGAATTTCAGTACACTAATTGCACAAAATGGAAGAGAAATAATGTCACTCATATGGTGGATCGAATAGCAAAGTCCCTCCATTTATATAATTATAATAATAATAAATATAATAACAATAAATTTGGATTAAAATTGGTTTATTTTTAATAACTCATAATATATTTTATTGTAAAATGACAATTAGGGTCAAGTGCCCATATTTCGGATAGGTTCCTAATTTCGGATACCAAGAAATTTCCACCTTAGAACAGCAGCACCGAAGTGCAGATAGTGCCAACTAACACGCTACATCGTCCCCCAGTTTCACCCTTGTGCGTGACCTTGAGCAATGTTTCGTTACTGTGTGGCTGATATTTCTGACTTTTCCGCAGTTTTGATGTAATATTTCACCATCCAAACTTAAGGCCTACAACTATAAGGTTAGTATTTTCTCACTTCTGTCTAAATTTTATATAATCTTGAGAGATTCAGCAAACATTATTACGTAGTTTCAGTCACATTATTTCAGAGGGGAAACGCACAGAATCGCCATATTGATTATGCGACTGGGTTTCCTAATTTCGGATGCTACACGGGTACCTAATTTCGACTATCCGAAATTGTGCACCCTTTACTCATTAGTAAGCCTATCCGAAATTAGGAAATACCCTATCCGACATTAGGCAACCTTTTTGTCAGACTAAAAATATGCATACAATTCTTTGTTTCATGAAATATACCAAGTATTTCTTATAAATGTTAATATAACTTTCAGTAACATTCATAAATATATGTTCAATGTTTATCAACACATTTATGGCTTATTTTGTTTACATTTAGGTACTGAAAATCTAATTTGAAATTAAGTATCCGAAATATGGGCACTTGACCCCTATAACAGTGGTAATAATTTCTGGCGACGCTTCTGCTGATAAGGGATGAGCCCCCCCCCCCCCGAAATAAAATCCTGGCTACGGGCCTGCCAGGACTCCTTGATTACAAGGCTATTAAACTACCATCATCAGAATCACCACCACCAGAATGAAGTGAACTACCCTTTCTGCCTGCCAGCTTTGAATCTTATGATTTAGAAAACCAGGGATCTGTGAGTTCGAATCCTCGACTGCCAAACAATCCATGTGTGATCATGGTTAGTTAACCTTGCAGTAGAAATCCATCCACAAAGAGTATATAAAATAACCAAATAACAAACCACTTGTGTCGACATGTTCTCGTTAATCACACTGAATTGAACCAGTGAGTTTAAATCGCTGTTTCATCAAAATAATTTTTACTTGGTTTCCTAAATAGTAAATATTTATTAGCACCAGTATACCCTGTAGCGCAGGAACTGGAAAACAACAGATGTATAGTGCAACACCCCAAATTTATGCAAGGGGGAGTACAGTCAAATAATTTGATAGACGCAGCATGCAACTGTTCAGATAATCTCCTTTCTTATTAGCTAAACACAAAAAAGTTTATTTTGCCAACACTATCTGTTCGAAAGAATTCGAACCTATTATTCCATTTATGGTTCTAGTTACCTTACTTAATCTGTGCCGCCCTCCGTGGCAGAGTGGTTAGTACACCGCGCTACGACGCCAGGGGTCCCTGGTTCGAATCCCGACCTGCGCATGGATGTTCTTTGTGAGATTGATTTACTGACTGATTTAAAATTGATGGCACGTCGGCATATTTTACACCCTTCAATACAAAGCATTAGAATGAAGCCCAGAGCTTTATATATATTTGCATACTCGTATTTTGAAAACTTGTCAAAAACTATCTTGAGAATAGTTATAAAAATGTAAAAAGTAAATAAAATAAACATTTTGAATGTTAATATGTATGGAGGTTGAACTTCTTACTACCACCGTCCCCAAATGAAAAAGATTCCTGCGTCATTGTTTATACCAACAATGTATTCAAAGTGTCATGCGTCGCATTCCTTACATAAGTCACTTCCTGATTAGTCTATCTGTGACTATTATAATGCGTCATCAACGGAGGGACACGTCCCCGTCAATAATTCAGAGTCGAGGGACAAGGGAGGCGTATGCTCCAGTCCGATTTAGCATAAATCAAATCGGATCGGCTAAGCAGATTTGCTGTAGACAACAGTTCTTCAATGCTTAAATGCAGATCAGTCTAAATTATAGTAGCGACTGTTTTCGCTCGAAAAACAGAGTATTAACATTTCATAAATATTTAAGTTTATCGTTTTCAAGTTGTTACAAACAAAAAGGACAATGTACGCTTAATATCAAGTTGACTATGGACGTCCGCAAAGTGGTTAAGAGGGAATCCCCCTCCCTGGAAAATTAATGTCAACTTAAATTTCTATATTTCGCACATATAATTTAATTTTAGTCACAGTTATTTATGTAAAAAAAAAACTTCCAGGAATATAAATTTGGCCATTCTGTGGTACATGGATGAAACACAACATCTGAAATTTGATAGCTATTACTGGAAACCATCCCCCATCCACTGGAAAATTTTCAAATAGCACTCTGTGCATTCTGTTATGTCGGCAATCCCATTATTTCCGCCAGTTCACACGAGACACTATGTAACATGTGTGAAGTATCGAGACACAGAAGTACAAGTTCACAATCGGAAACTACTTTAGTATTTAGTACATCCTCTTGTTGACTGTGCCGACCTCAGCGGCGGAGTGGTTAGCACAGCGTGCTACGACGCCAGGGGTCCCTGGTTCGAATCCCGACCTGCGCATGGATGTTCTTTGTGAGTGTCCCTTCATCAATTTCATTTGTATCATCATTCATCCTCATAGTCAAAATTGACAGAAAAGAGAAATAAAATAATCCAAACCATTCAGTCTTGCTCACTACTAATTGTCACTTCGTCATCTGAATTTGATTATTATCTTACGCTGCACGTTATGCACTTACAGATTCCTCGCTTATATGCCAAGATACCTCTTTGCTAAGAACAGGAGAGAGATAAAAGTTTAACACGACGTACATTCGTTCTACGGAGGTTTGAACTTAAGGACCATTGGCAGAGGCAATGGTATTTTATTGACTCTTACACTTTCAGCGTTAAAATGCAGAAAATTAGTTTAGAGTTACGGGGCAGAACAATTCATTGTGGTGTTAAAGGGGAAAACAATCTGTGAGATAAAACTTCCTATCAATAAATACTTATTTCAGGCAACTTCTTCGTATCAATCAATCTACGTGTTGAACTACGCACTATGAAGCTGGCTTTCTGAGCATGTGATGAGCGCGTATGAAAGGAAGTAACATTTTTCAAAGATATAAGAGGTCAAGACTTGAAACAAATTTATCACAGATATTGTGATTCGAATTTACTTCTTCAGAATAGCAGACATGTTTTAAAAAATCTTTGGTAGCAGTGGCAATACACTAATTTAGGGTTTAATTATGACGGATAATTATTTGCTTAGAAGTTAAGCGGTGTTTAACGCAAAATGATGCGCTTAGTAACAGTTGTGCAGTGGGAAACATAAGTATTACGAAACAAAAATTGTCCATTATCATGTTTATTCGTTTTGTTTTACGCAGTGAGAGAGCTTCAAGTACTGAAACAAAACACCAAACAACCTGCTGACCCACTGCGCCAGCCATGTAAAATCTATTCCTTAAAAACGCGCATGATGCAAGAGAAAAAACAATGAAAATAGTCATGAACAACTTACCGAGCAATGCATCCCACAGTACCTACACACCTCGAATTTTCGCACATTACACACACACCTTGCTTCTCGATGCATCATTTGACGATAAAAAACAATACGAGCGCCAAAGCTAACTTGCTTCCTATTACATTTATTTATTATTATTATTATTATTGTTGTTGTTGTTCTTCTTACAATTATTCTCGATTCCAATCATGCCAATATGGAAGGGTTGAGCAGGACAGATGTCATCTCTAAGCGTTTAGTTTTGTATTTCATCTCCTAACATTCAAGTCTAATAGATAAGAAGTGAGTCAATCCCGAGTTGTAAACAAGTATTGGTTAAAGAGAGATCACACCAGCACATGGGGTATACGAGTTCCTGAAATACGGTCAACTAGAAACACAACTATCCAGTTAAGTTTTACAGAATTTCGGTACAGAGTATTGTAACAGAAAAATACCAGCAATGAAAGTATGAAAAATAAGATGCGAAATTATTTGCATGCATCCAAATTAAAAGCAAAATCGTTTTTTTTTCTAAAAGAGAGGGTTGACTGGTAAAAATAAACCCTTTTCCAATGCAGTTGTGGATAGGAAAATAGAGCAAGTTAATTAATAGACCCATTTTCTTCACGAAAGCGAAATCTAGGCTCGATGCAAGAATAAAAAAGGAGCTTAAACATACACGAAACCAGTGGCGGCGACGTGGAGCAGTTACCCCCCCCCCCCCAACTTTTTGCCACTTTTGCCCACGCACTATGCAAAACCTTATCTACCAAGAGAAAGTAAACTGTACTTGCCCCTCAGTTTTGGTACCTTACGTCCCCCAGTTTTGGAACCCAATCGCCGCCTCTGCACGAAACTGTTCAAGTGGATGTAAGATAAGAGGGTTTACTCGTATGGACCTTAGGAAAAAATAAGATGCTATCGTTGTTCATTGAATAATTATTCAATGTCTTACGCAATAAATACCCCATATGAATCAACTTACTTTCAATTATTCATGGAATTTAGTAATCAAAGAGGCGCTTCAATATTTCTTTTTTAAATTATTCTTAATAATTGTCGATGTACGTCACGAAGGAACGTCACACGAAGTGCTTGATTGACCGACCAGACCAGTCATGAGTAACGTTAATCGTTGGCAATGTCGAAATGTTATCAGTTTTTCTTTTCCAACGAAGACAATGGACTTGAATATCTCAAGTATTTGCGTTACGTTCACATGTTCCATTATTTCTCTATCTTGAACTGCTTAAAAAATATAAATCAAAAGAGAGGGGGTAGATAACATAGCCGAGTTGTCGACACATCAAATACATTGAACAGTAGAGACTATGATCATGTCCGTGTTTACTCGAAAAATGTTATCTCGAACTTAACGCTTACTCTCCACTTGAAGAAAATTCTCGGGCACTGAAACTGCTCGACATTTGAATCATCGACCTTCCTGTAATGCTTTAAGAACTTGTAGAGCATTGGAATTCCACAAGTATTCATTATCCAAAGAATTCCTCTACGAGATCACCAACCCCGAGTCACCAGCATGGCAATCAGACGCCTTGCCGACTTTATTGTCTCAAGTGTATTCCAATTATATTTCACCTATTCCATAGATTTCCGATTTGTTACCTTTCTCTGTAGTTTTCCAACAGCAGCAACACAAATATTCATGCCCTACCAGGGATTCGAACCAGGGACCTCTAGCGTCGTAGCGCACTTCGCCACGGAGGTTGACTGGACCACCGTAGCTCCTGGTGCGATACTAATTTTGAATAAATATTATGGTACAGTGGGATCCATGATTATTACCGTGCAAATTGTCCATGACTATTTTCATTAATTTTTCCCTTACATCCTAGATGTTTTTAAGCGATGGATTTTTATGTATGCTTGTGCAGAAGTTGTCAACAGCTTATTTTGAGTTATCTTTTAATTCCTGAAGCTCTTATTGGGTCAAATAAAGTGCACGAACATGGTGATGGACAAATTGCACGGGAATACTCATGGATCCCACTGTACACATGAACAGAATCTGTAAAGCTGTACAGATGCATCAATAATACCTGGCAAATTGTCTGTCCATCACTAGATTAATCATTTCTTCTAACACCCTGCTTGATTAAAAGGAATCGAATGTACTGGTGCTGATGGCAGGATTGTTAACTGCTTCGCTGCCGTTTTGTTTCCGTTCTTGAACCTCTCATTGCGTAAAACAAGTTTAGTAAACATGGTGATGGAAAATTTGCCTAGTGTGTATTCGTAGTTATACATTTTGTGAATCTTCCAAGATTACTTGATTGAGATATAATTTATCAACTGCGGAATAACTCGTATAAGGCGGAAATCTGCTCAACTTATAAGTAATATTATTGGAAACTCCGGGGACATGATGTAAAGTGAAATCAAAACACTGTAGTTTGAGAGCCCATGTTGTAAGACGAGAATTAAGTGATTGTCCTGTTTTAAACCAAGACAACGATTTATGATCTTGAGTAAAGGTTGAAATGAGTTCCTTTTAGATATATCGCAAATTTCTCCAGAGCAAATATTATAATATAGCTAAACATTCCAATTCGTGTGTACTATATGTAATCTCTGCTCCTCTAAGAGAACGACTGCCGTATTGTATGACACGAATTTAATCATTTAACTTGCCAAAGTACACATCCCAATCCTTTCTGGCTTGCATCAACAGAAACACGAAACTTCGACTCGAATGCGACTCAAGGCTGGTGCTGATATTAGAGCATTCTTTAGTAACAAGAAAGCTTCTTGACACTGAGGTGTCTAGTAAAAAGGCACATGCTTGCGTAAAAGGTATAATTCGGTATTTTTAAATGGAAGAACATCGCAAACATTTGAGATGATTAATAGTATATTAGTTTGATATCTTTGATAACGATCTGGATAAAAAAGTGTACCTACTTTAAAGGGAATTGATTGTTATTTTTATAGTTTAAATCGCGTTGTGTAATACAATGTGTCTGAAATCACCATCAAATTCACATATGCTAAAAGACAATAACGTATTATTATCGATAAATAACACTAGATTTAGATACGCATATTAACGTGTGGTTTAGAAAATCGTAATTATGTAAACAAACCAACACAACTTCAAATTGAAAATAATAATTATGTAAAAATGTGCGCAAACTTGAAGTATAAACGTAGTAAAGGGTCGCCTTTTTGAAGACACCCAAATGTCAACGTATCTTCCAAGTACTACATTTTGAAGCCTAACGAGGCTCTGGCGTCTGGACTCACAGCCAGTATAATCCTCTGTGGAGCTTGTATTGTGTGCTGTTCATGTGTGATTTGGGCTTGTTCTTTCATCAACTTCATCTTACGTTCTATCATCCTCATATTCGCTATTATCCAAAATCACAGAAAAGAGAAGTAAATTAAAGCAATTCAGTTAATCAATCAACTCGTAGTAAAGATATAAACTTTTCCACGACTATTAATTTTTAGCTTTAAAATTCTCTTTTAGTTTTACTAATTATTTATATAAATCGCGTTGAACAATACAGTGTGTTAGAGATGCACGATTGTTCACTACTGCCAAACATATGAATCACCCGTATACTTTGAGAAAGCGTAGATGATTATGGTCGAGTAAAATGTGTTATTCTTGAGATTTAGCGTCAGGCTTGTAGTACATTGTTTCTGTTAGTTCCAAGTTTTATGTGCTTTATTATTTGTAGAATTTGCAATTCTTGTTATTTCTAAATAGGGCATATTTCTGTTTGCATGGATAGAAAATAAAGGGAAGTATACATAAATGTTGCTTCATGTACTGTAAACTACGAAAGATAAGAACTGGCTGCGTGAAACGCGATATGGAACAGGTTTTCGCTGGAAACACGTTCTTCAGAAATGCAAAGAATCCTTGCATCAAAGGAATTGTTTGTTTGCATTGCCTTTAAGTCCACTCTATGCACAGAAAGGGTAATGGGGACTGGACCTTCAGTTTAAAGTGGGATCCGAATCACCGTGCCATGTGCCTCCCCAGGTTTCCAACCCCTTGATTACAATGCAACGACGTTATTACATCAAAGGAAATTTTTCGAACATGAAAAAAAAACCCAACACTTCTGCATTAATTGAACGCATACAACACATTTTCTAATACAACTCACACTTTTTTATCAAACTTTGTCGCTTCAAATTCCTTGGCTCTCGGCATTGTTAAATTTTTCCAGCTAAATATAGGCTATATAAGCTGTAATTTTTTTAACATATTTCTAGTACTGATATTAACGGATATCGTCATCTAACAAAATTCGCGACTCATTTAATAAAATTTTATTCGTGGCACTAGGGTACGCAGGATTTTTTTTTATTATTATTTTATTTGAGGGGGTTGGAATTGTAAAGGTGGATATTACGTTCTAGGAAAGGTGGTAAACTCTAAAATATTTCGTAATGACAATTTTTTGATGTCGTGGAAATCTACAACACGGCTATGGGTTCGTTCACACGTCACCCCGTAACTTGGTTGGGTGATCTCCCACCTCTACTGAGTCATGTGGGGGAGAGGCCACCAGTCGGTAGGCAGTCCCTGGCCCTCATGGGCTGTTGCGCCACGGGTTAATTACAATTTTTAACGTTCGTTTTAAAAGACGTTCTGAGACAAAAATGGTGATCGGGGGTCATTTTATGGGGGAAGGGTTGCCTTTACCACTTTCGTTTGCCCAGAGTAATTTACTGCTTTCACTTGAAAATTTTGTTTTTCTGAAAATTTCCGGACAGACTGTACCCCATCAGCCCCCTTCAGCGTACGCCAGTATTTCATGGTGGAGAAATAAGATGAATGCAGAATTTTTCATTCGATCTTCACACGGTCCTCCTTCCCAGCGTTGGGTCGTTAATTATGTCACTACCTTAGACAGCCTGAAAAACTTAGATTCGTGGGAAGATTCAAGAATAACGTTCTTAGAGGCAAAAAATGGCGTTAGTAATCACCTTTATGGTGTTATCACAACTTACGAAATTACGCGGCATGCTACTATGACGTGTGTTTCGTTAATATGTACAATTGTGAAAGCGGTATACCTTCAAAAATGTAACTGCACCGGGTATACTCTAGTAATTGCTAGTGTGTGGGAAGTTACTTTTTGAGACTAACTAAATTGTTTTGCACAAAGTTGTCCCGTAACAGTTACTTAATAAAGTAACTGTAAAGTACCTTTGCAATTACTCGTACTTGAGTGTAGAGAACACACAACTAGTAGATCGTGTTGAAACTATGAACTGCAAGCAAGCTATCCTTTTTATTACTGCTGACCATATAAAGTTAGCATTAATTTTCATTAAATCATTAATAAACTCCATGTGTTTATATGTGATGAATGATATAGAAGTAAGAAAACTCAAAGTAAATTATTATACATACACATTTCCTCGAAACAAATTCACATATAATTATTAAATAATAAATATTATATTATTTATTTTGTTTTTCATTTCTTTAGCACATTGTTCTTCATTAATATCGAAATGTAAGTTGTTGGTGCCTCGCCCTTGGTGCCAGCGGTCCCGGGTTCGTTTCCGATGGGAGGCCCCAAAATTTAGAGCATATCCCTCGCCCTCCTTCAGTGGAAATGAACTTGCCATGTAATAAGTAATTTTGGGGATCGATATTTCTGGGAGGTCCCGGATACGAATACCGTCATGGGTATGGGTGAATTGTTGTTTTAAGTCCACTTTATGCATAGAAAGGCTAATCGGGACTGGACCTACAGTTTAAAGTGGGATCCGAACCACCGTGCCATATGCCTCAACCGTGTATCGAACCCGGGGCCCCTTGATTACAAGGCGACGACGTTGCTACTACGACACCGGGGAGGCTCTAGGTATGTGTGTTCTTTAGGATTGTCCCTTCATCAGTTTCATCACATCATCACTCATCTTCATCTTCGCAATTAGCCAAACGGGGAAGAAAAGCGAATCAGAATAAACCAAATCAATGGATACTTCTTGAGTATCGTGCCCGACAACCTCCTTTCAAATACACCACTGCACGCGGCGCCTGAACAGAACCTCTGCTAGAATCAAGTACTTCACCCACATCGCGAGTGAAGTCACAAGGAAGAAGCGGACACAGGTAGAGCCAAGAAGCGGAAACCGGTGTTGAGTAACACCTGAAGTACCGGCTCAAGGATTTGTCCTCCGATGACGTCATAAGATAATTAGTGTACGTAAGGAAAAATGACTGAATGCGATATGGTGCCCTCGGTTGCAATGACCGATTCGTCGAGTACTCATTCCATGAAAGAGTTTAGAGATTGGCTTTCCCCCCTGCAATTCACTCACCCGTAGCAGATAAAACTGTAAGCATGTTGCGGTATCAGGTCCTGGTCATTCGTCCAGGCAGCTTTGTGGTTAACGTTCCACTTGACTCTAATCTGCCTTCGAAGCGACATTTTTCCTTTTTTTTTCCAAGAGTGACCAGTGGCGTGCCTAGGATTTTCGAAAAGAAGGGGGCGGGTTACGTACACTTTCTTTGTTAGTCAGCTCTCATTTTGCCATCTTTTTCTACCTTTGTTGTTCCTTTTTTAGGAGTACTGAGCCAAAGGGGGGTTATGACCCCCATCCTCCCCCTTGGGCACGCCACTGAGATCGACACTATATTTCCAGCTGATATAGAGTGAAACTAAAATTACACCACTATATCTAGGGTGTTCGGGGGAAAAAAACACTTCAGTCACAAACTGCAATTTTCTGTTGCTTTTACAGAAAACCATTTGTATTTTAAGTCACATTGAATCAAGCAATGAAAATATTATAAGTATAAATTTATATTGGGCATGTGTAAAGATTCTTAACAGTGATGATCCAACATGTATATTATGTCTGTAATGTTTTCTATTAAAACAATTAACATAAATAACTGCCTACTGTAAAATTTCATTTTTTGATTTAAGTGCTTCTCCCGAACATCCTAGATATATCATGTGACTTCTAAGTTAAGTCGAGCCACCAAAGTTACGTTACACTACCAATATGTTGTAATTGATAAATACACCCAGAAGCGTACCTGATATTTCGTAATGGGGTCAAGTATGGCTGCTGCTTTTAGTAGCCAATAATTTATTTTGAAATTAGGTACAAGTGGCAACGGAAAATGTGGCAAAGTGAAAATGGCAAACGGAAAATTTTCACGGTGAAGATGGCAAACAGAGAAAAGGCGTGAGTGAAAATGACAACACAAAATATAGCTAATAGTGGGGTAATTAGTCACGCACTGTGGGAGACGAACTTGTTTACTTCTTGAAGATGGAAGTTAAGCTCTTCTTCTTCATCTTCTTCCATACGCTACGCATCATCCACCTGCAGTGGCGCAGGAACGTTATTGATTTGGGGGGGTACAAAGTTCAACATATGTGTATATATATTATAGTTATGTATGTGTGTGTGTGTGTGTGCTTGAATATGGGTCTCCTCTCTCTCTCTCTCTCTCTCTCTCTCTCTCTCTCTCTCTCTCTCTCTCTCTCTCTCTCTCTCCACACACACACATAACAATGGACTATTTTAGAACAAGCCACATACCTTCCATTTGTTTTTAAAAAATAGATAACTTTGTACTATAATTATTCGCAAGGTAGTTTTTTTAACAGGTTTTAAAACAGGAACACATAAGTTCTGGGCTTCATCCCGCACAGGAAATTGAATCCGGAACTTGTTGGTGACAAGGCAATAACGTTTACTGAAGTACACAAAGCGAGAACATTCTAGGTTAAATATTTCACGTTTGTGACAGTTTTGCCTGAGCCTGCCTCAGTGGCGGAATGGTTAGCACAGAGCGCTACGTCCCGGGTTCGAATCCCGGCCTGGGCATCGTGTTCTTGGGACATTCATCGATTTCATCATGTCATCACTCGTCCCCATCTTCGCGATTAGCCAAAAGTGGCAGAAAAGCGAATAAACTAAACCAAATTAAACAAGTTTCGCCTGAGGAAATAAATTCTCAAGCACACCCCTTTCTGTAATCATTGTTAATACAAATAATGTAGAATTAGCATGCTTCTATTTCACAAAAAATACTGACACTATCACTTCACAATAAAAGGACCACGGGTTCGTTTCCTGGTGGAGGTACAGTAAATTGTTGTAGAATTATACCTAAAATGAGTCCTTGTATGTAAATATTTTACACATACAAAGACACATATAAGGCTGTTTTGATATCTAGAAACATCTGAATATTATATTTCGAGTGCTTTAAATTTTAATAAACCTGAAAATTCTAGAAGGCTGGTGTCCTCCTAAAGTTACGCCATTGCGACAATAATAAAGAAAATATACTTTGTAGCAAACATAAATATTGTCTAAAGTTCTATGCGAGTGTGTACGGTATTTAAACAATAAACGACTACTTTCAATTTTTTTCACATATTTTGTTCGTTCGAATTTTTTTTAAAGTCCAATTTATGCACAGAGCCTAATCGGGACTGGATCTACAGTTTAAAGTGGGATCTCAAACACTATATGTGCCTCCAGCGTGTATCGAACCCGGGACCCCTTGCAGTGGCGCAGGAACGGAGGGGTACAGGGGTACATTGTACCCCTCAAATTTTTGAAGGGGGTACTCTAACCCCCTAAATCCGTAAATCGAGTTGTACCCCCTGTACCCCCCCTTTTTGGTAATTTGACAGCAGACGCAAGGTGCTACTGTTAAAGGAACCTATTTTAAATTCGCCCAATTAAAAAGTGAATATTTTTTATAACTTATAAACATTATCTTCCTTACCACAGAAATTCAAACCATTGTAAACTGATTCTACTACATTGTGCTTGATATAGTTAGTTCATTGACCTATGTTCTTGAAAACATCTTTAAGGAGATGAAAATTGTTTAAAATATGTGTGGAACGATGGAATCAGATTTGCTCTCAGAAAATCACGCTGCAGACAAATGCTCCTTTCCGTAAGGGGGGTACACTTTTCTAAAGAGGTGGTCGTGTCGATTCGAAGATAAGATACAAATCTTCATCTGAAGAGTGTATGACTGACCCCATTTTATTTTGAATATTTAAAATGGAATTTTCCGAAACGAAACGAGACGAGACACGACAAACCAACTTGGGGGGTACAATGTACTACTACTATACCTCTCCCATATTTTTCATAACTTTGTAAGAGGGTGTTCGGAAAACTATACTTAAACCTATATACTGTATGAAGAGATTTTTAATAAAATAGAGTCCCTAGGCTATCTGAGCACGAAATGGATCTAGAATGTGTTTTAATAACTTCAGAGTAGAAACCGAAACAAAAATAAACACAAACAAGAACGAGAAGGACCTCACCACACATGAGACTAGATGAGGCTGTGACAATTCTAGACTCATCGCATCGGGATATCATTCCTAGGTGAAATGATTTTTTTCCTAGACATTTAAACAGGGTGCAATCTGCGATTTTATCAGAGGGGGAACTTATTTTTACCTATGTATTAGGTATACTAATAATATAATTGGACATTAATTGCTTAAAATCTGATTTTGGTATCGAATGCAACACAAACACAACGGCATTTTAAGTTAAACCCTAAAGTCAAACTGTAAGAAAATTTCATTAGTCAGATGAATGCACGAGATAAATGAGACACTGCAGGTTCTGTTGGTAGATTTTGGATTGGATTCACAAGGTCATTGAGTGAGATGGGAATATTTGATTGATATATTTGGTTTATTTTACTTCGCATTTCTGCCACTTTTAGCTAATCGCGAAGATGAGGATGAGTGATGATATGATGGAATTGATGGACACTCACAAATAACATCCATGCCCATGCTGGGATTCGAACCCGGGACCCTTGGCGTCATAGCGCGCTATGCTAACCGTTCCGCCACGGAGGCCGGCGAGGCGGGAATGTGTTTTGGATTTCCTTTGTAGATTCAAAAATCTTTAACTGTGATGTACATGCTTTTGTTTACATTAAAGTTTACCTTTTCACATAAACTATAAATTGACATGTCGCCCTAAAACACATGTATGTATCTGCATTTAATACTACTCCATACGAAAAGAAGCGGCCGGCTCTTCATATTGTCCACCAAAGATTGATTGATTGAAAAAAAAACTTTTGAGCGTATGGCTTTCCTTGCTTTCTCTGAGATCTGAAGGATTTAGGTTTTGTATATGTAATTATAGTACTTTCAGTGCTTGAAGAGTGTCATTAGGTACAGCTAAGTATATAACAAATAAAAGGATTGGCAAATTTTTCACAAATATTTCAAAGTTAGACTTCTTACGAGTTGATCGGGAACCATCTCAACTCAGTTTTCTTTTTTAATACAACGCCCTATAGATGTCTGAGAAAATACTAAATACATGGCTTCTAAAGGGCATTGGATGTGGTACGTATCTGGCATAAATTGTTTAAAGATATTTTTCTGCGTAGCTATGGGACTTTAATATTAGAATGAACTGAACTGAAGCGGAACTGTATAAGTATGATCGTTGTATTCAATAATGTGTTTTCTATATCCAGTGGGTGGGAGATGTTTATTCCTTGTTGGGGGTGGCTCAAGATCCTCCTCACCCCCTTTAATATCAACCTGCATTAAAATTAATAGATGTACCTTATCTTTGTTCGGAATTTTCACATTTCAAACTCCTGATTTTCCGTTCCGTTAAATCTAAATAAGCCCAGAACGAGGTCCAGAGCTTTATATGTTTCAGAATTGATATAAGGTTTTAAAATCTATTTAAAAAAACAACAAATTGTAATAAAAGCAAAGAAATAATATATTTATGCAAATTTAGCATTAAATAACAGGACATTCGTGTGTGTTGTTCTAAAATAGAATGTTTCCCATGGCTTCACATTATACCTATGTATCAAGGAAGTATTTTTTTTTGGGGGGGATCCAAGGGGTCCGGACCCAGCCCCCCCCGAAAGACTTACCAAGTAGTAAAAGTGAACAATCAAAATATAATTGTTTAGCATTTGTTATATAATCGATGATTATTTCCGCTGAACTTATTGGAAGGCAAGGAAATTGGCTCAAACGGCTTTGAAGGGTTCCAAATATTTATGCACAGTACTAATGATAATATCCATAAAATATTGATCAGCAACTTTACTTTTCGTTTATTGGATCTAACTCTTTTTTGTTATTCAATAAATATTCAATTATTTTTCTATTTGACATTAAATCCTTGCCAGGGCAGTTGTTTTTATGCAAATCTTGGCGATCTTAACTACACGAGAGCTAGATAATAAGTACGTGCTGTTCTGTATATATATTATTTTACTATATTTTACCTATCCATGTAATAATAATTAATTAATTTACATATTTAACTAATATTTTAATTTAATTTAATATAATTATTCTAATTATTATTATTATTGCGACACTTTGTTGAACTCCCCGAAATGTATTTCTACATACGTGCCTGCTATAGTGGAACCACAAGGAAAGAAACCTGCGCAGACCCCATCGCGCTGGCGGGTGGGGGAAAAAGACAGGAGGAAGGAGCCTTCAGAGCGGCCAACGTCAGTGTTGCCAGACCTATTGATTTCTCGGTTGGATTCCATAATAAACTATTACTATTGCACATCCGACGGCCTGCTCAAAAACAAGTTTCCTGGTCACCTTACTTGAACATGGAGGGGAGAGTGGAACTCCACTCAGCCATGAAAAGTGCTGTTTGAACTGTGAAATTATGCCAAACGATGTGCTAGGACATTATTATTATTTTATTACTATTACTACATTACCATGGGCGTCCGGAAGGGGGGGGCGTGGCTCCCCTGGAAAATGAAAGTCAACCAAAAATTATATATTTTTCACATATAATTTCATTTCAGCTGCAATAATGTGAGTTAATTATTGCATGAATATGATACATTGAAATTTAAGCAATGTTTTTTGAGGGAATAACACTATTATTGGAGAAAATGAGCTTTCCTTGCCCCTGCCTGCAAATAATCCTGCGGACGTCCATGTACATTACTATCTTTAGATGGTTGTATTTTATCCCACCCGAAAATCTATTTCTATTTTAGTTATTTTACGTCGCTTTTGTGCCTCTACGGGTAAGTACGACAACAAGGATGAATGAAAAACTGATGAAATGAATGAAGTGACACAAATACAGTGAAACGTCCTTGCCTTACTAAGTAGAAATACTGACTTCGTAGCGTGGGCAAATTATTTTATATATGTATGTGTGTGTGTCTATTATATATTAAATGCAGCAACATAGAGGCAGCATAACTGACGAATAAAGCATGTGTTAATAACAAGAAATTTGCTAGAGAACGAAGCGGCATAGTTCAATTACGAAGGAAATAATGCACCCCCTCCCCCGTAGTTGCTTGGAACTTTCATCGGCTTGAAAATACTTAATTTTCTATCCTTAATATACTATTCTATACTTAAATACTTAATTTTCTACAAAATTATAAAGCGGCATGGACGTCCAGAAGGAAGTGCAAGGATGGTCGCCATCCGCTCCCCTTCTGGAAAATGAATGTTGAAATGAAAGTACTTATTATTTCAGACGTATGAGTTGATTTCAGTTACAGTAATTTACATCCATTATTATAATAGGGATGTAGGAACGCGATAATTTGAAACTCAAGTGGTGTTTTCTGAGAGGGCAACATTAGGCTATACGGGGTAATATGCCTCGTTTACCCGCCTGATAAAAATACATTGTTTCCCCCTCGCTGGAAAAAAATCTGCAGACATCCTCTTGCCCCCCAGTGCGCAAGCCTATGCCGTCCCCGAGAAGGTCGTTCATCCGCTACTATTAGATCATCGGATTTTGTAGCAGATCTTCTGGTTTCCCAAGGAACTATCTCCCGATTTTTTCAAGTCTGACCTGGCAAAACTGCCCCGAGGACCGATAACGGCAGGGAAAATGTGCGAACGCTTTTGAGGGAAGGTTTTTTCCTTGTGGTCGAGCTATAGGTATAGTAGTAGTAGGTGTGCATATATATATCTCTATATGGGAAGCTGAATTTTGTACCCCCCCCAAATGAAAAACGTTCCTGCGCCACTGCCTCCTTGATTACAAGGCGACGACGTTATCACTACGCCATCGGGGAGGCAGTCTAAAATTTTGTTGTGGCATTACAGCTTCGTCGGGATTAACCTTAAAAGTTACAAAAAAAATCAGTAATGATAGGTATATTATTAATTAATGATAATGAAATTTATAATAACAACAACTCTAGGATGTTTTCTTTCGCTTTCCCCACAGTCAAAATAAATTCGTGTATATCATTGCCCTTCCTCCCAACAATTTCAAGCTAGCGACACGTATACGTTGAAGTTATTTTCTTTTACATCTAAGGGAGATTTCACACCGAAGCGATAAGCGACATACGCGTTGCTTGAGGATTTCACCAATCAAACGCAAGCTTTCGTGCCTATCATACCGGGATCGTTGCTGTTGATTGGCTCATTCCAAATGAATACAATTACTGTCGTTTATTTATTTTTACTAGAACCACATTGTACAAATGATGCTGTGATTTATACCTAGGTATACATAAAATAACCAGACAACGAGGTATTAATCAATACCGCGAAAAGTTTTATGCTTCGTAAAGTCATGTTCCTTAGAAGAACACTTTCGCAGAGGATTTGGCCTCCGAGATCGCCCGATCTATCCCTTCCCCTCCCCCCCCCCCCCCCGCCGACTTTTCCTAATGGGTATAGCTCAAGTCCGCTGCTAATTTGACGAAGCCGCGCACACTGGCGGAACTGCGGGCAAACATTGTGTGGCAAGAATGCCGCAACATGATTCGACGCGTGCACATGTGTGAATCTGTGATTGGGGTCATAGACGCTCACTTTACGATGGGGTGGGGGCAAGACATTTTCAGCCTCAAAATTCCTCAAGAAGTATGTAAATTACATATAAAAAATATTATCAATCCTGCCCCCCACTCCCAATATTTATGTGAAATTGGAGCCTCTGAGTGGGGTGCATTTCCAGCATTTTCTGTGATCCCATGGGTTGATTGACACTGTATTACTGGATACTTTACACATAACATTATCAACAAGTTATAGATAATACATGTTTTAAGTAATTAGTATAAAACTGATTTAACTCGAACAGATTTTGTTTTACTAAATCTATTTCTATACAAAGCAACAACACTACTTATTCAATAGGGTCCGATAATTTCAGTGGCGTGCCAAAAGGGGGGTTGTGGGGAATCATAACCACCCCTCCCCCCTTTAGCCCAGTATTCATTTAACAAATAATGTCAAAAGCAGGGAAAGATGGCAAAATGAGGGCTGACTACTACAGTCCCGCCGTCCTTATATCCGGCGAGGAGACCGCCTTTATGGCAGTAACCCTCTGTTGCCGCATTCTCCTACGAAGACACTCGCGGTCAAACAACCAATTAGGCCTAATGATTGGGCAACAAGAGGCAACATTAAAGCGAAATAAAGTTTTGTCGAACTAACCGTTCTGCGCTGTGAATGGACACCGGTTGCTACGACGGCCGGAATATAAGAAAAAGTATACGTAACCCCCTCAAAATTCCTGGACACGCCACTGGATAATTACTAAGGGCGGCGCTTGGTTCACTATTTTTTTAAATTTGTGGTCTTTCGACGTCCTCCGTGACAGTCCCGCTAATTCCATCCCTTCTAGTGACTGCTCGCACAGCAAAAGTACGAGGTGACTAATCAACTACCCTTATCAGCTTCACTACATTTCAAGTCACGAGGACGGACTCACTTGTTGTGACCTTGACTTTATTTTTCTGCACCATTTTGAGATAACGTAGTCATAGAAGAAGACATGTCCACCGCATTTAAGCACCTACAAGTTGCTAGGAGCCTCTGGCAGTTTCAGAACGTCACAAACAATTCAGTACTGACACCTTAATTGCAACACAATGGCTTGCTCCGATATTGTATTGTGTGACGCTTTGAGTATGAGTCGTCCACTCAAGGAAAGATACATTATATAAGAAGTTGCGTCGCCAGCATAGGCGTGCGCAGACCCTCTGATTAGGGGGGGCAAAAGCTTTGATGAATGTTCAATTACGTAAAACATAATGCACCCCCTTAGAGGCGCAACCACGTATTTTTGTTCGGGGGAAGTACCAGGATAAACGTACCAATAATAATAACGGCATTATTATTATTATTATTATTATTATTATCAGTAGTAGTAGTAGTAGTATCAAAGACGTTATTATCGATGTAAGTTACGCAAAAGAGGGGAGTCGGTACTAAAACATTTTTGTTGGTACAAACGACTTTAAATATTTTTCCAACACGTTCAATTTCACATTAGCTACTAATCAGTGGCGGTCCCTCCATGGAACAGAGGGAACAGGCTGTTCCCTCCTACTTACTGCGCTTTTGGGCTATTTAAATTATTTATATTAACATAATAAGAACACTTTTCTCTCGAAATCAACGCTTCCAAAAGTAACACTGAAGAAAATCTTTCACCGTGGCTGGACGTTTGTTGACGTCATCTACCCCCAACGCATCATGGTTCTCACCCCATGCTCTACCATGGTCTCTTAGTATCATGTCCTCTACTGTCTGAAGCCGAGTATTTCCGACCACGCCCGAAGTTAAACGATCCCCACGGCACCACGGAAGCTGAACACTCTATAGTGCGCGTCAAATCTCCTGCATATGGCGATAGCCAATAGCAGCGCACTGCGGCGGTGCCATGTCGAAATCTCACACGGAAAAGAGACAGCGTGGTTGAGCGAAACGCTTTGTCACGGAGAGCACGGAACATTAGATAATATAACATATAATAAACTTAATGGGAGAAAAAAACATACCTGATTATGCCAGAGGGACTGCCAGGAGCTCCTCGTCACTCCAACAACTGCCGTCGTTGTCCTCGTCGTCACTGACCGCACTACTTTCGCCCTCTGTGTCACTGTCCTTCAAATTTATTATAATTGGGTCCAAAATTTCATCCCGACATATCTCCTTTACAAAATCGTTTTCCTGTAATTGTTGTGCGTGTTTAACACAAGCGGCCCATTGTTCTTGTGTTACATTGTCAAGTTCTTCGTTAACAAGTCTTTCAACGTCCACAATTTTGAATGTACTGTTTCTATTGGCAACCTGACGCTTTACTTGAGCCCACACAAGCTCAATTGCATTATACTGACAATGGTATGGCGGCAGTCGTATAATCTGATGCCCCCTTTCATTAGCAAGTTGATCGAGCTCATATATTTTGTCCTGATTTTTAAACGGCAGAACACGTTGTAATAATTCTGCTTTAGTTTCTGTTTGTGAAAAATTTATTCCGCGTTGCTGTAACCATTGTTGAATGTCAGTTTTGCGAGTAGAGGTGTTCGGAATTTTGTTAACTATTACGGAATGATAACTTGCATTATCCATAATAATTATGCTTCCTTCTTCCAAGTAATTAATGAACCTGTTCAGAAACCAGTCTTTAAATGTATAAGCTGTCATTTCATTGTGATAATCTGATGTCAATTTTGATCGAAATACCCACTTACTCTCTGGTAAGAATCCCGTTTTCGCTGAACCTACATGACACACGATAAGACGGCTACCTTTCCCTACGGGTACCTTCAACCCACCATTTCTTGAGGTATCTTGCCAAATACTTTTTAATGTGTGGTTTTGATTTACCCAAGTCTCATCAAGGTAAAAGATTGGTCTCGAATCACCAGACACTCGAATTTCGTGCATTGTACGAAGGAATTTTACCCTTGACGTAACAATGTCACTTCTCTCCATCAGAAATTTACGACCGTCGTTGGTTTTCCTGTACGTAAAGCCTAATTGTTTCAATATTCTCAAGGTGGAAGTTGTAGAGCCTTTGTAAGATATTTTGTCCCGTAAAGAGTACGTTATCTTTTTGGCAGTAGGAAATTCGCCACGATCGTAAAATTCAAAGACGGTTCTACGAACTACGTCTTTTTCAAAGTCATCTAAGTTTGTCGTTCTTTTCGGTACGTTAATGTGCTTTCTAGGTGATTGAAACATTGGAGCAGGCCCCGATCCACATTGTTTTGCCCCCGAACATATCCGATAAACGGTAGCTTGATTGACACCACACGCTTGAGCTGTTAGAGCCTGGCACTTCTTAAAGTCAATTTTACTTCTCTCTTCTTCACTCGAACATTTTTTAAAAAAATTGTAGACCTGAAAAATCACCTGTCGTGCCTGGCTTCGTACAACACTGTACTTTTTCTCTCTTCTCTCGCTACCACTACCACTTGGTTTACTCAATGACATGCTGCAAACACCCACTAAACACACGGAAAAAACTATCAGTGGCGGTATCCTCTTCGTCAACTTCCTCTACCATCACCGGGAACGAATGTACCCTGTTCCCCTCGCTAATCGGAAAGTTTCGGAATGCAGCAGGAACGAAGGGAGAGCAAAAACGATACAATGCAAATACGTTTATAATAACATTGCTTCTACAGAAGGAACGGTATAAGCTACAATCACGCTTGTTTTTCGTACATACTCGCAAATTCATTATCTTTCAATATGTTGAACTATTGACACTTGAAATAATCTATTTATATCCGAGCGCCAGGTACACGATTCAGTAGCGAGGTGAAACAGGTTCTGAACTAGGCAACGCCGCACGTCTGTGATTCGCTGGTGCTGTTCAGCCTTTCAAGGCCATATGCAGGAGATTTGACGCGCACTCTAGCTGTTCCCTCAGAGAGATATTGCGGATTCGCTTTTCTTCCAGTTTTTGCTATGTGCTGAAGTTTAATCGCGTCACAAGTGATACATTTGAGTGTAAGAAGTCTATAACTTCCTAATCTCGTTGAGAACTTGCGTCTGACATTCATAACGAACTGGAAAAATCTTCTACAGTCTAAGCGTCTGCTAAATGCCTTGGCTAAACGCTGGGAAATAGCTTCCGAGGGAACAGCTCACATCCACCTGTTCCACCAACCCCAAGACCAAAGTTGCAAGGCATACAGTGGCAGGACAAGAAGCGAATGTTGCGAGTGTTGTATGATCGACCGGCTGAGGACGAAAGCCTTTAGTTCATTCAACTTTGCAGAAAATACAACAAACCAACACATATTCTAACTGAATTAAAAACTAAAACGAAATCATACACAGAGCATTTTCAAACGAGTTACTACAACTCTGTAAATTATTAACTGGATATTCTACCAGTGGCAAATTATATTGTTGTCCTTGTTTAATCCTGAGAAGGGAGTCTGGAACAGGTCGGGTTTTGTCACATTAACAACTTCTACTAACAGGGTGGTTAATCACCGGGAATTTCTTGAATTCCGGGAATTATGCGTGAATTATTGGCTCCGGGAATTGTGTGTGAATTCTGCTTGAAATTTTCTCTGTAGACATGAAAAATTGCAACTTTTTAAAATCCCAATTCCATTGAATTTATACATATTTATTAATGACCTGAAACAAGTTTTTCACAGTTTAGATTTTATTTTTATTGAGGAAGGTAAATAAAGCTGCGTGGAAAATAAAACAGAATTCTCTCAATCCATTTGCTTTGTTAGTGTTCTTTGAAGAACAATCCATCTGATAGACTGAAGATTATTGCAAGATAAAATATCTTGAAGTTGATTAGGTAACTTTAAAATTCTTATAGAATTAACAATTTTTCGTAGATTAGTATTTCCCGTAACATATGTGACTTGTGTTTGTAGATGTATTTATAGTTCCGAGTAGCAGTGGGGTGCCCAGGATTTTTGTAAGGGAGGAGTTACCTATACTTTTTCTCGGTAGTCCGCCCTCATTTTGTCATATTTTCCTACCATTGACGTTCCTTTTTTAGGAATATTGGGCTAAAGGGGGGTATAAGCCCTACCAACCCCCCCTTGGGCACGACACTGCCGAGTAGCTATGTGAAATGACAAATGTAAAATCCTCGCCTTAAATTTTATATATGTACCGTCCAAGTGAATTAGAATTATTGGATTCGCACAAACCATATATTGTTAATATAAGTATTTGTTTGTGTGTATGTGTATGGGTGGTGAGAGACTGTAAAACCTTAGTTTGAAATAGAGAAAACATCTGCTTGACTTTTTTTTTTGTAAAGTTCGCTTTGAAAACCGGGAATTATACTTGAATTTTATTATGGTCCTACAGTAGCCACCCTGACTAATCTAGCGAACGTCATGAAAAACTCAACCATCTGTGTGCCATTATTGGATTGAGAAAGTTTGAATTACAAGAATACTCAACTCTATGAAAAAACGTCAACTTAATCTACGAATAAAGAGATGAAACAGGTCACGACAAAATATTATTTTCTTTCTCTGATGACTCACAAATTTATATCAAATTTTTCTTTGTTGCGCATCAACAATTTTATTTTTAATGTTTTCTTTATATTATATCACATTTGCTTTAAAATTATTATTGTCATATAATTTTAAAGCGCCTCATGTTTGTCACTTCTGACATTTAAATAAGGGTTGAATTTTACTTGATCTATTATATTATATTAAGACACCCATGCGATGGGGAGCAAGTGCAGGTGACCTGTTCCCCTGCCTGATTTATCACCGCACGCCACTGCTACTAATAGAACACAAGCATACAAACTGTATTTCTGAAAGATAGAAAATGCATGACGAATATAATTCTCTTTGTACATATAACCTGTATACAACTTTTTACACATATACAACATGGAGTGACGTAAAATGAGATACATATGCAACTTTTAACACTAAATCCACAGTGTTTAGCAAAATCAGGATAACCTCGAGAAGGATGTGTTCATTGCAGTGCAGTCTTGGCAAAGGAGAGGTTATATGTTCACTTCACCTTACCCTGGGTCACACTTCAACCCCAAATGTCAACTTAAAAGTATATATTTCACATGTATAATTTCATTTCAGTCATAGTAATTTTCATTAATTATTATAATGGGGATGCAGGAATGTGATAATTTCGAATTCAAGTGGTGTTTTTGAGGGGGCAACACTTATTATCGGGGTAATATGCCCCATGGAAAAATAACTTGCTTGTCTCCCCCTGGACCTCCATTGAATAACTATGATGTGCCCAGGGATTTGGTTATAATATAAGCTTGAGTTACATTGTTGGTGCAGGTGAGTGCAGTGCTCACCTTTGCTTCTTGGGTATAGATTATCATCTTTTATTTTTTTACTTCTAGTTATCTGTTTTTACTTTCCTTCTTCTTTCTATTACATTTTTGTTTCAAGGCGTTTGATTGTTTTCAAAATATAGCAATACACAAGAACATTAACTTACAATGCTGAAAAGCCATAACTCCAAAAAACAAAAGTTAGTCTGATCTTACTACATCTTACATTCCTCACATGCATCTGATATGGCACTGACCATAGATTCTGACAGCATCTTCACCACATATGGCTTTTGGTGCACTTGGCTAATATAGATTTTTTCTATTTTTATTTCTGGGACACAAAACACACTTAAATCATTGTTTGTTCTGAATTGGTTTTTGAACAGGTTCGGGAAGCTGGAGAAACTTCCATATCTTCATCTTCCATGAAATGACTCCAGCATTTCATCATTGTACGAAGATCTCGAAAGTTTTTCTAATAGGTTTAATATATCCATAACTTTCCGTACTTCTCTTGTGCAGTCATTGTTGAAGTGAAGAGCTCTTAGAACTAACAAAAACTGCCTGCTGCTCCAAACTGTTCTGAAGAATTCTGTTTCAGTTCCATCAGTTCTACAAATCTTCAACGTGCTGGTAAGCAGACTTCATCATTCCATCTAATTGGAGAAGTAATATGGTAGCCTGAATCTCATCTGGATTTGTGACTGAAGCATCCCTGTAGCTTTCTATAAACATTTTCAGCTTTGAATTAGTGTACTACATTATCTCTTTGATAACTTGATCAAGGAAGAAAAGATCGGAAACTTCATGAATACTTTTTGCATCTTTTGAAACACCTTGGACTCATGGTGGAAAAGACATACATTCTGACTTCTTCGCCATCGATGTTGTGATGGAGGATGAGTATTCCAACATAGTTTTGTCTTTTAGAAGAAACTGTGCCCTCTGACCTCCCAAATCTTCATACTCCTCCTTGTATTTGACATTT